>NC_139220.1:187236003-187836003 GCF_055691185.1 Crinia signifera
CTCACATACAAGTCCCTCAAAGTCACATCAGAACTGAACTGGTCCCTAAAAAAATCAGTGTTTGAAATTTTCTTGAAAATTTGAGAATTTGCTATTCATATTTGAAGCCTCCTAGTGTCCAAAAAAATGAAAAGGAGGTTGAAATAATGATTGCAACATAAAGTAGACATATGGTCTTTGTTAGTTATTAACTATTTTGAGTGGTATGTTTATTTGTCTCACAAGCAGAAAATGTGACATTTTGCAAATTGCAAAATTTTCCATTTTTTCACGACATTTTGGTATTTTTCACAAAAAAACACAGACTGTATCGACCCAAATTTACCACTAATTTGAAGTACAATGTGTCACGAGAAAACAATCTCAAAATCACTGGGATAAGTAAAAGCAAAAAAAAGTTATCCCCACTTAAGTGAAACATGTCAGATTTGAAAAAAATGGCTCTGTCAGGAACGCAAAAACTGGCTCTGTCAGGAAGGGGTTAAGGGTGCAAAGTGTGACCAATATGTCTCAATATATATTGTAATTCTTCAAACTTATCATCTAGAGCAGTGGTAGCCAACCCTAGTCCTCGAGAGCTACCAACAGTTCACATTTTCCAGACAACCTAGCTGCTGCACAGCTGCACTCATTAATCACTGACACATTTTAAAAGATACACAGATGGAGCTAATTAGCTCACTTGTGATTCTGTGAGGAGACCTGCAAAACATGCACTGTTGGTAGCTCTCGAGGACTAGGGTTGGTTACCCCAGATCTAGAGAAACAATAAACTGCAAAGTCTATAAGAACCGAGGATCTTTGTGAAGTAAAACTTTTCTGATTAAGTATATAAAAGAATAGAGACATTAAAGCAGTGAAATATTTAGATCACATCCTCTACCCCACTGTGGATCATTCCTGTTGGAGTTGATGGCTAGGGGAGGAACCAGAGTTAGGGCCAATAATGTTTCATGAAGTTAGTTTTGTTCCCTCTTCTGTGTTAGAAATGGAAACAGCGGAACCTCCCCGTGAGACCAAGAGCTTTGTAGGGTATTCCCAACAATAAGGGATTTTCACCTTTCGCAGGACAGAGGTGATGGGCTTTAAAGAACGCCTCTTGAGGAGTGTACACAGAGATAAATCCCCAAATATCTGATGTTCCCCTTGTGATGATGACGTATCAAAGGAGGGTCTGGCTTTTTTTAATAAGGACCCTTTGATATGAAAATAGTGCATTATCATCAAAATATCTCTAGGAACATTGTCTAGAGCTGCCCTAGCCTTGAGTAATCTATGGATTCAGTCAATGAGTAAATTCGAGGATGATGTAAGATGTAAAAGTTTCTTAAATAGCTCCACTGCATAGTCATGCAGAGTACTATTATTTAACACAGCTTCAGAGACTCCACGTAATTTGAGATTATTGCGACGCAGTCTGTCCTCTAAATCCATAACTTTATCTCTTAACTTCCGCACCTCTGCTTCCAGCTCATCATGAGAATCTATTAAGCCATTGTGTGACCCAACAACTTCCTCCATTTTAGTTTCTAGGTGATTGGTATGATTCCAAAGAGGAATGAAATTCAGCTGCAACTTAATCCTTAAATTGTGACAAGAGTTACTTCATGGTGGCCATGTTTAGGGAATCATTGTCTCTGACCTGTTCCAGGGTGGGAACAACAATAGATGGAGATGGTGTGGCATCCTCTAGAGTAGAGATTTGAGAGTCTATATCCTTGGCAAGAGTACCTGTATCTTTAGGTTGGGGTGCTTGAGGAAAGGATTTAAAGAAAGTTATTTGTGAAAATGGTTTGGAGGGTTTGCTGCAGTTGAAAGGCATAATAAGTAGCAAGATTGAACTGTGAAGGTTTCCCCACTATAAATTAACTTAAGGCTTGACTGAGGATGTTGTTATTAATACATCTAGTCTAAGCAAAGGAAGGTAAGAGATAACGGGCCAATTACATCGGCATAGTTATTGTTAGCATCAGGGCTAGGAAGCTAGCCAGCTTTAAGGTATATATTCGATTTGGCCTTTATTAAAGTCACTCAGGTCATTACACCTGGGGAGTCGACTGTGGCATCAGCTGAAAACCTCTTGCTGGGTGGAAGATAACAGCCCTCCCTTTTCATTCTGTTTTTTTTCTTCTATCTTTTCACAATTAGAGTACTATAATATTGGGGGGGGGGGGGGGGGGGGGGGAGTGGCATGTATGCATTCTACAGCTTTGAACAATTTTCTATTTTTAGCTTAATGTTGGTGATGGTATGAATGTAAAGGGGGAGTGGTTGGTTGAGTGATTAAGGCTCTTGTGGGGAAGGATGATGGTAGCAAAAGTAGAATGTGTGTGTGAATTTGGTGGAGTAAATAAGGGAGGGAAAATGGAGGTGATATAAGTATTAATGGGGTGAATATGAATGAAGGGTGGATATGGCATGCTTGGTGATGTTTTGTATTGTGGGATGAAAGGAGTGGGAATAGATAAGCATGGGTGAGTAAGCTTGATGGAAAAAAATCTGGAAGGGTGAAGGATTAAGTGGATGTGGAAAGATATACAGAACTAAGAGAATGGGATGTTGAAGGTAGGGTAGGTATAAAGAAGGCGATGAGTACACTTAATATGATGTTGTGATTTTGTGGTTTGGGAATTTGTTAGTTTATGAGTGGTGGTTGAGTATTGTGGACTGATGGTGTAGGGCAGGCATGCCCAAAGTCAGGCCCGGGGGCCAATTGCGGCCCGTGCTGTCATTTCAAGTAGCCTGCAGCCTCCAGCTGGAAGCAGGCAGAGCATCAGATGTGTGAAGCACAGCACAGGATACTAAAGGTGGGGCCCCAGCGAGTGCGCCTTTACCTTGCTGTCTGCTGCAGTGAGGAGGTGCCGGCCGCCACAGTCAGATGTGTTTGGCATCCTACCCCTGCTGCTGCAATCGTATATCACCCTACTCCACAATCACAGTGACAGCAGTGTTTGGGGAGGGGGGCAGCAAGGGGGAAGCTTGCTCCCATAACATGCATGAGTGGAGGAGGGCAGCAGCGGGAGCCCAAGCATCTCCTGTCCTTGCAGTGCCTGCTTTGCCTCTTCTTCCTCTGGCTCACACAAGGGGCTAGGAAACATACACTGTATGTGGGGGACATACAGTGAAGGAGGGTCAGGCTGGGGGACATACAGTGAATGGAGGCAGTGATGGCCATTCAGAGAAGGGGGAGCAGGGGCAGGCTGGGGGACATACAGTGAATGGAGGCACTGATGGACATTAAGAGAAGGGGGGCAGGCTGTGGGACAGAGTGAATGGGTGCAGAGTGGGGAACATACAGTGAATGGGGGACATACAGTGAAGGAGGGGCAGGCTGGGGGACATACAGTGAATGGGGGCAGGCTGGGGGAAATACAGTGAAGGGGCAGGCTGGGGGACATACAGTGAATGGGGGCAGTGTGGGGGACCATTCTGATGTGATTAATGATTCAAGGAATGTCAGGCTGAATGGTCGGCCCTCCACATTTTAACCTCACCAAATCTGGCCCACGTCGCAAAAAGTTTGGACACCCCTGGTGTAGGGTTTTATGTAGTTGTTTATGCTACTGCACAATTTTTAATAAAAGTATAATTAATTACCTGGGCCCAGGCCTAATGGAGGGGCTTGGTGGGGCCCAAATTACATAGCAGCAGCAGCTACAGCAGCAGCTCTTCTCAACTCAGCGCATGCTGTTGTGTGCTGGACTGCAGTGTAGCCAAGGATGCATGGCCATGCCTCCCATGATTTCGCCACACTCCCATGAAGAGTACCTTGGCCCAGCCAGGCTCTCTACTGCCCTATTCAGAGTTGGGCTTAGGTTTAGAGGTCGAGTTAGAGGTTAGGGTTGGAGAAATATTGCAAATAAATTATTGACATTGAGACCATTTGACATTTAATCAGTGTAGACTTGCTGGATATTGACATGCTGAGCATTTCAACATGTTCACTGTCAACCTATTATACTGAAGCCTAAAGTAAGATGCTCGTTGGGGTATCCGGTTTATAAGTCAACATCGACACAAGCAAAAGGTTGACAGGGCAATGTTCAACACATGAAAAGGTGGACATTACTTTTTTTCCTTTCTTTTTCATACTTTATCATCCACGTGGACTACGATGGGGAATGGTAAAGTGTCCTGAGCATGCATGATGAAATCTACAAAATGACAATAAAAAAAAAAAAAAAAACAACCTCATGTTGACCTTTTCATGCGTCGACCATTGCCATATCAACCTTTGGTTGTTTTCGGCATTTTGTCTATGGTGACCTTGTGCAGACCATATGCAGGGCCATCTTAACAGCAGTGTGGGCACCTGGGCAAAGCAATGCACTGGGGCCCTTACCCATTCTCCCCTTCTAGGGGTGGGGGGGTGCTATCAGCAGCAGCATTGATGTCCCACGGGTGGCAGGGGGTGCTCTATCTTCCATTCAACATGTAGGACCTGGAGCAGTAACTTCTGCTAATTACTCCTTTACTGCACAAGTGGTGGGAGGGAGAACACTAACATGTGGAAGGGGGCACTGAGCTGTATGAAGGGTCCCTTGTAAATGACTTCCAGGGAGGTAGGGGGTGTTTTATACGCAGGGGAGGGTTGGATAATGGAGTGGGCTTAATATTCGTCATTTTCCAGGGGAAGGGCAGCATGTTTGACTGCAGATATCGCCATTATCTGGAAATAGATTTCTTAGAATTCAATAGTATAAAAACCTAGAGTCCCAACTTTCAGGAGGTGCTGGGAACTTGGGGATCAGAGATCAGGAGCCAGAGCAATCCATTGACAAAAATATAAAACTACACCAGACGTTTGGTGCTAGAGACAAGCCGCTAGTGTCAACAGAAAGGGGAGAGTCCCAGCTTTTGTTTTTCAGAAAAACTCTAAGTCAGAGAGAACCTGAGAAATATGACTGGGAATTGCAAGTAACAGGTCAGATGTGGACTGCTGCTTTGAAGTTGGATATCTCCAGTTCCTCAGGGCCGATTTTCAAAATGCTGGTATCCCTGGAAAAAGAGGATCCTCAGCTATCAGCATAGGGCCCTTATACACCTGGGGCCCCTGGGCAAGTGCCCATTAACCCCATACAAAAAGACGGCCCTGACCATATGGTGTCGAACAATTGACTGTTGACCTAAACCATACTTGCCTACTTTTTGAAACAGATTTCAGGGAGATTCCATACCTCCCAACTTGTGACCTGCCGCGCCAGAGGCGCGGCCGACCCAGAATGGGGGGGTCCCCAACAAAGTGGGCGTGGCCTATTAGGCATGATCATGTCCCCATTGCGGACAGACTCGCACTGTGCGGTCTGGATTTTTAGCTGGGAATTGAGTATTCAGGGGTATTGGGAGGGCTTTGCAGGGAATCGGGGGACTGTCACCTAAAATGGGAGCCTCCTGTAAAATCCAGGAGTGTCGGCAACCTACTATCAGCCTAAACAAACACAGGGGTCACTACCTGCCTACACACACAGGGGTCACTGCCAGCCTACACACACACACACACAGGGGTCACTGCCAGCCTACACACACACACACACACACACACACACACACACAGGGGTCACTGCCAGCCTACACACACACACAGGGGTCACTGCCAGCCTACACACACACACACACACACACACACACACATAGGGGTCACTGCCAGCCTACACACACATGGGTCACTACCCCCCCCCCCCCCCACACACACACACACGCACACACACACAGAGGGGTCACTAGCGGCCAACACACACAGGGGTCACTACCTTACCTCCCCCCCCACACACACACAGGGATCCTACCTACACATATGAACAAATGCTCACTGCCAGTAAACGCGCACACACACACAGAACAGTGTTAGGCTATACACACACAGTGCATTCACACACAATGACACACACAGTGCCAGGTTTAATAGATACATCCATAGGTCACCTACATACACACATTAAAGTCAGTGCCAAGCTAAAAAAAACCCAAAACAAACAGATCACATGACATAGCTGCCTACACACAGGACCAGCCAGCATGGAGCTTCTGTGGCAGAACAACATCATGTACAGTACTACTACTAACCTGGGAACGGAGCACTCCAGCTCCTCCCCCAGCCTCTCCTCCGAGCTCCTAGCTGGCAGGTCTGTCAGTTTCCACACCAGCTGCTTTCTATGCCGGTTCCCCGTCTCTCCCCCTCCTCTGTGTCTCCAGCATGCAGCAGCAGCAGCTCTCAGATGAGGCAGAGGGGAAGAGGTCAGAGGGGCGGGCTTCACTCACTGCTGCTTCTAGTCTCCCTGCTTGTGACTGCTAGCAGGGTCTCACCGTCACGTGCGGCTCTCACACTGATGTTGCGTAGCGTAGTACTTCCAAGCCCCGACCACATCGCGCCGGACTAGTGCACGCGCAGTCCGTTTTTTTTTTTAGCTCAGCTTTGAAATTCCGGGGGATTGGGGGGGCTTTGCGGGGGACCGGGAGAATGGTGTCTAAGGCGGGAGCCTCCCGCAAATTGCGGGAGAGTCGGCAAGTATGACCTAAACACTGTTGACCTAAACACTGTTGACCCTTTTGTAGCATGACCTTTGCTGGGGATTGCTGTCAAAATTTCAAAGGACAGAATTCTAACAATGGCACCTTCACATTCAAAATCCAGACATATTTAGTTATTTCAAACCCTTATCCACCCCCTGCCACAGCCTAAACCTAACCAACTCCCCCGCAGCCTACTAAGTTACTAGCCTGTCCCCTAGTGCCTAAACCTAACCCCAGTACTTGGCATCGGGAATTGTCAGGATTCTTACCGTGTGGATGCTGCTGTCTGCTTTCTGACTGTTGAGATTCTGTTCCAGTATATTACCTACATCCTATTTGCAGTATACATGTATAATAATAGTTGTAGGCATCATCTGTTCATCTTGATTAATGTCAGAACTAGCAAGGGGAATATGTGTCCCACAAGTCCCTGGATGAAAATAACTGCTAATGCTAGTGTTAATATTGACTGGGTATCATGTAATTCTTCTACTTTGACAAAACCTACATGTTGGATTTTTCTTTTACATATATTAATACAATGTATTCTGTCTTACACTGCTACAGAGGGATGCTGCCCATTACTATGGTTATGTATATTTCCGGCAAGTGAGAGACAGCTCTGTGAAGAGAGGATACTTCCAAAAGGTTAGTTTAATAAAAAGTGCTCACATAATTGCAAATGATTCAAGATGGACTCAGTGTAGAAGCCCATCCAAGAAGTACACTGCACCTAGCTGGATAAATTAGTACAGTGTGTGTTATTCTTTCTGATGCCATAAACAAAATTATGTTGAATTCTTAGTGCCGGTTCTGCTGCTTTCCACATCCAGGAGGGTGAGTGTGAATATAGATAGATAGATAGATAGATAGATAGCAGAATACCCTAGCATAATTTGAAATTTTGATGATATGATAACTCACAAACTTTTCTTTCACTCATGGTTAGTGGTTGGGTGAAGCCATTTATTGTCAAACAACTGTGTTTACTCTTTTTAAATCATAATGACAACAGAAACTACCCAAATGACCCTGATCAAAAGTTTACATACCCCAGTTCTTAATGCCGTGTATTGCCCCCTTTAACATCAATGACAGCTTGAAGTATTTTGTGGTAGTTGTGGATGAGGCTCTTTATTTCCTCAGATGGTAAAGCTGCCCATTCTTCTTGGCAAAAAGACTCCAGTTCCTGTAAATTCTTGGGCTGTCTTGCATGAACTGCATGTTTGAGATCTCCCCAGAGTGGCTCAATGATATTGAGGTCAGGAGACTGAGATGGCCACTCCAGAACCTAGTGAAAGAAAAGTTTGTGAGTTATCATTCATATTCTCTGACAAATGGCTATAAAATAACAAATTCTGCTAGGATATGTAAAAGCACAACTGTATATATAGTGACAAGGAAGAATCACATAGACTGGATAGAAGTAATGTGTTGTTCTTTATTTGTAGCAGGACGACAGCATACAAGATATCAGCATGGTAATTATTCAGTTACAGCATAGCAGGTTTATACTGAAGGTAATCCCCACATTCCTGGGCCTCTTTTAGGCATTAGGAGCCATGACCTCCTGCTCTGGACAAACATATAAGAGGAAGTAACAGGTACTGTCAATCAGCAGACAGTGATTCACATTACATCTTAAAAAAACAGACTGGATTGCTCTAGCCCTGCTGCTGTTCTAAATCCTTCATGTATGCTGTCTCTGCCACAATATAGATAGATAGATAGATAGATAGATAGATAGAAACTGTAGGTAAGCAGTGCTCAGTTAGACTCAGTCCAGCATAGAAAAGCCCAACATTTTGGGCAGCAAAGTTAACCAAAAAGTCCAAACAATCTGGACTGCAGCACCCTCACAAATGTCTCCTGGGATTCACAGAAGAAATGGATGTGGGTCTAAAACAGAGAGAGAGAGAGAGAGAGAGAGGGGCGCTTCATGGTGCATAAATGATGTTTAATAAAAAAAGGTCACAACACTTTTAAAAAGACAAGCCAAAGGTTGCTCGTACCAAAGAAATCATCTCTGTGGGCTATATACCACACAATATAAATATATTACTAGGCAGCAAGCAGCTCCACCATCCGTTCGGGGCACTGCCGGAGACTCAACAGCAAACCTGGCGGTGACAGCGTGGACTGTTGAGTCTCCGGCAGTGCCCCACACGTATGGTGGCGCTACTTGCTGCCTGGTAATATGTTTATATTGTGTGGTATCCAGCCCACGGAGATGATTTCTTTGGTACGAGCATCCTTTGGCTTGTCTTTTTAAAAGTGTTGTGACCTTTTTTTATTAAACATCATTTATGCACCATGAAGCGCCCCTCTCTTTCTATGTTTTAGACATATATATATAAAACGATATGTATGCGTTCACATTGGTAACATGCATATTACATCATCATACAAAACAAAGTTCAGTTTCCTAGAAATTGATGTGAGTATTACTATCTCGTACAAATAAATGCCTTCTTTATCCAGTTTGTATCACCCTAATTAATGCCATAAATGTTTGTGTGTTCCGCCTACAGTCTCTGGTACTTCTCTCCAGCTTGCCTTACACCAATCTGTTTCACACCCTCTTGCAACTCATAGCACCTGAATATTTTAACAAATTGGAGCCCTGTCTGGAAGCTGGTAAGAATTTGAATAAATGATAGTACATGAGCAGACCTCACTTATGACTTACTGTACATAAACAAATTTCTAAGTCTACTGGGTCTACTTGCCTACCTTATTTGTTGCCTCTCTGGGACAAGCGGAGATGCAAGTGAGCTGCAATCATTAAGTAAAATTCAGTGATTGGTGCATATATGCATAAGTGTTGTGCCAAAAATTAGTTTTATAGGTATAGGGGTAGTTAGTGCTAGATTACCAAATCGGCAGAGTAGGTACCAGACTATGGTCCCCATGCCTTTGAGGGCTCCGCGATAACAGAACAAAATAATATTGATTTGATTTTGAAAAGAAAACATGAATCAACTTAAAGAAATGAAAACTTTATATTAACGACTCAATAGAGAATACACTGTATAATGTAAGAAAATAAACCATAGATATCAGATTCACATTACATATTCCAGATCATAGACTGTTGTTTGGCAAAATTAAAAACGTATTAGATGATAATTTAACTAATCATACACCAAGAAAAAACACCTTATATAAAAGTGAAAACACAATTTAATTTGACAATGCACAAGGTTTCACCATGAAAAGGAAATTTAATGTGCCGAAAGTAAGGGCTTGTATAATAAATTATTTGACCGATATTTAGGAAGAAAGAAATTCTTGATGTCACGTTCGACCTTGTACCATTAAAGGATTTGATAAAATGGAGTGGCAGAAAAATACCGAATCTCTCTGCGCACAAACTAGATGCAGCTAAACAGTCAATGTTACAGTTGATATCCAAGAACACCTGGAAGAAGAAAAAATAATAGTGAAAAAGAACAAGATAGTTCAGCACTTCTAGAGTTCCCCTTTAGAGAATGTCTTAATACCATATGTGTAGGTGTAATAAAATAAAGTCACCATCCATCCAATGTAAAATGGTACAGTGGTCCTTTTTGAATTGCCTCTATTACCAATGCAGCAAAGGTATAGGTCACTCTCCTCCTCCAATAATATCATGCAGGTAGCACATATGGAGAATAGAGAAACAGAATATAGTGCATAACGTTTAAAATAAATAATTTTAATAAAGGTTTGCACTTACAAATTACAAGAATTTATATAGCATAAAGACAGATTCCATGGCACAACTGATGGTAAAGGGAGTCCAGCGACCAAAGTTCCAGATTCCGTATCTGGTAGTATGGAAGACCGGTAAAAGAAGTCCTAAAAGCAGCCAAGGTACTGTATGGAGCAAAACAAGGCACGCTTAATGCATTTCGGATAAAATCCTTCATCAGAAGGTCACTGGGTTTTTTGTTTTAGATAAATATTGACACAGTGTAGTGCCTTTTGGGGTTAAGGTTTTTCAGATGTAACAGGTTTTTTAATGTAGTGAAATGCCGGATTATAAAGATAGGCATTTCAACTTGTTTTGCAACAGCAGTTGGGCATGAGAAGAGAGTGGGGAGCAGTTTCATGCAGGGGGCTGCACACAGTGCAGTACACTGTAGTGGGGGTGACACATGATAAAGGAGACTGTAGGGTGGTGACACACAGGGTGAAGCATACTGCCTACTTTTTATAACGGTGCAGGGGACTGTATAAGTGGTGACACACAGGGTGCAGGCAATTGTATAGGTGGTGACACGCAGGGTCTGTAGGGGTGTTGTGACTGTAGGGGGGTGATACACAGGGTGCAGGGGACTGAATAGGTGTGACATGGAGTGCAGGCGCCTGTATAGGTGATGACACACAGGGTCTGTGGGTGGGTGAAACACAGGGTGCAGGGGACTGTAAAGTTGGTGACACACATGGTTTTGTGGGGGGTGTGACACACGGGGTGAAGGGGACTGTATAAGTGGTGAAACGCAGGGTTTGTGGTGGCGGTGTGTGACACAGGGTGCAGGGGACTGTAGGGGGTAACACACAGGGTGCAGAGAACTGAATAGGTGGTTACATGCAGGGTGCAGAGTATTGTAGGGGGTGACACACAGGGTGCACGACACTATAGATGGTGAAACACAGGGTGTGTGGGGGGGTGACACAGCGTGAATGGGACTGTAGGGGGGTAACACACAAGGTGCAGGGGACTGAATAGGTGGTAACATACAGGGTGCAGGGGACTGTAGGGGGTGACACATTGTGTAGGGGCGGTGAAACACAGGGTCTGTGGGGGGATGCGGGGGTGACACTCAGGGTGCAGGGGACTGTAGGGGGTTAACACACAGGTTGCAGGGGACTGAATAGGTGGTGAAACACAGGGTGCAGGGGACTGTATAGGTGGTGACACATAGGGTGAAATTTACTAAGATGTGAAATACACTTCACAGGTCATGTTGCTATGGGCAACCAATCAGAAGCTACTTCTTTTTTATTTACCACCCTCTAGAAGATAGTAGACAAGTTGTGTTTGATTGCCCATAGCAACATGACCTGTGAAGTGTATTTAACATCTTAGTAAATTTCCCCCATAGGGTGCAGGGGACTGTAGGGGGTGGTGGTGACACACAGGGTGCAGGGGACTGTAGGGGGGGTGTGTGACATGAAGGGTGTAGGGGGCTGTATAGGTGGTGAAAGGAAGGGTGCAGGGGAATGTATAGGGGGTGACACACAGGGTGAAGGGGACTATAGGGGTGACACACAGGATGCAGGGGACTGTAGGGGTGTGACACACAGGGTGGTGTAGGGGACTGTATAGATGGTGAGACACAGAGTGCAGGGGACTGTATAGGTGGTGATACACAGGGTGCAGGGGACTGTGGGGGGGGGTACACGGTGCAGGGGACTGTAAAGGTGGTGACAGGCAGGGTCTGTGAGGTTACACACAGGGTATAGTGACTGTAGGGGGGTGAAACACAGGGTGCAGGGGACTGTAAAGTTGGTGACACGCAGGATCTGTGGGGGGTGTGACACACAGGGTGCAGGGGACTGTAAGGGAGTGACACACGGTGCAGGAAACTGAATAGGTGGTGACATACAGGGTGCAGGGAACTGTATAGGTGGTGACACAGGGTGCAGGGGACTGTAGGGGGGTGAAAAGCAGGGTCTGGGGGGGATGACACACAGGGTAAAGGGGACTGTAGGGGGTAACACACAGGGTGTAGGGGACTGAATAGGTGGTGACACACTGGGTGCGGAAGACTGTATAGGTGGTGACACACAGGGTGCAGGGGACTGTAGGGGGGTGACACACAGGGTGCAGGAGGCTGTAGGGGGTTGACACGCAGGGTGAAGGGGACTATATAGGTGGTGACACACAGCGTGCAGGGGACTATAGTGGGTGACACAGGATGCAAGGGACTGTATGGGGTGACAGGGTGCAGGGGACTGTATAGATGGTGAGACACAGGGTACAGGGGACTGTATAGGTGGTGATACACAGGGTGTAGGGGGGGGGTGACAACAGGAGCAGGGTACTGTGGGGGAGTGACACACAGGATGCAGGGGACTGTAAAGGTGGTGACATGCAGGGTCAGTGGGGGGGTGACACACAGGGTGTAGTGACTGTAGGGGGTGAAACACAGGGTGTAGGGAACTGTAGGTGGTCTGACACACAGGTTGCAGGGTACTGTAGGGGTGTGACACACAGGGTGCAGGGTATTGTAGGGGGTGACACACAGGGTTCAGGGAACTGTAGGAGGGGGGCACACAGGGTGCAGGGGACTGTAGGGGGGTTGACACAGGGTGCATGGGACTGTAGGGGGGTTGACACACAGGGTACAGGGGACTGAAGGGGGTGTCATGCAGGGTCTGTGGGGGGGGGGGGACAATGTGATTTTTTTAGTCTAATTCTATGTTTATCTCCTGCACCTACAGTCCTCTGCACACTATGTGTTGCTGCCCCCACTACAGTCACTGCACCCTGTGTGTCACCCCTTAAGGTCCCTGTGTGTTGCCCCAATACAGTCCCCTATTTAACGAATCCCAACTAAATCCCAATCCCAGTAAAATATGAAGACAAAAGCATAAAAAAATTGGAATTTATATGTTGATATTTTTCATGTTTTTTTTAAGGCAACAAAGCTAAAAGTATAAAAATTCTGTTTGGTAACTTAAAATATATTTTGCATTTTGCCCAAAACAGTGATGTTATATGAACATTTTCATTAAACATTAAAAAAAAAATCCAATATTTACTCTTACAGTGAAATTTTACATTTCTGAGTTAAAAAAATAAATTAAAAAAAGCAATAAAATTCCATAGACAAAAAACCTTATGGTTTCACATGTCCCATAAAGGCTTCTTACACATGATCTGACATTTCAGAAACATGTTGTAACTTTTCCACTCAAACTCCAAAAAGCAATGATATTCCGATCATTAAGGCTGGCACCTTAATGGACGTGTTCCTTGCGCAATACATATATGGTACGCCATCACAGCCTGTGGGTAAGTGCAGATTCAGCACTCTCACAGAGCTGCTAATTAACATATTTGTGTGCTCATTGAAATACACACATGCAGTCTATACAACTGATGGTCTAAGCAGTTATGTGGCGCACCCATCTTACTCAGTGCCCACACCCATCCCATTCGGGCACCACAACATTCCCATCTTGTTCCAACATCCTTCACACTCCATACATCCATCTAATTTAGTATACACATGTAGCACCCTCAAACATTTATGAGGGTTCTAATTAGCAGCTCAGTGAGAGTGCTGAATCTGCACACAGGCTGTGATGGCGTACCATATCTGTATTGCGCAAGGAACACGTCCATTGAGGTGCCAGCCTTAATGATCAGAATTTCATTGCTTTTTGGAGTTGGAGTGGAAGAGTTACAACAGGTTTCTGAAATGTCAGATCATGTGTAAGAAGCCTTAATGGGACATGTGAAACTATAAGGTTTTTTTGTCTATGGAATACCTCTATAGTTAATTTGTTTTAAATGTAGGTGGACGCAAGTTGAATAATTTTTCTCTTCTCCAGTTTGTAATCAAATTGATCGCTGGCCATTCCCTGAACCGGGGCTCTCTCTTTCGTTACCTATCATGGGACTTGTTATGCAGGTATCTTACTGCTTACGTGTGCTTAGCAATAGCCAATGTCAAGCAATGTGTGCATGAAGACGTCACTTAAATAGTTTTCTACTTATACAGATTGATAACTTTGTTATGTCTTTTGACTGGCCTTCTACTGTTTGTGTAACTCATTTGTACCACTATTCCCTGCTATAAGATCTATAGTGCTACTTTTCATAATTATGAGCCATAAAATATATTCTTGCTTAATTCATATATATGTCTTTCATTGAAGCAAAATATATTTGACAAAATATAATGACAATTTATAGTAACTTTTAGGGAAACAAAAATATTAATCTTTCTTTTGATTTTTTTTACTATTTTACTATTTATAAAAAATGGATAACCATCCTATAGAAATAATTAGTTTCTCATTATCTGTTCTAGGAGACTCTTGCCCTACCGCTTTGAGAGGGCGTTTTTTTTAAATTAGGGATGCCAATTCCTGGATCCGGGAAACACGGGATCGATAATTTTTCAATCCCGGGATTGAAAAAAATGCCCCGGGATTGGCATCCCTAATCATGACCTAGTGGTAAGGGATACAGTATGTGTGACATCCTTTGGAATATGACCAGGTGAAAGAAGGACTTTAACCCCTTCACGACATTTGACGTATATATACGTCATGGTCGGGAAGTACTTCCCGACACATGACGTATATATACGTCATGACTTCTAACTGTCACTGCGTCTAGAGACGCAGTGACAGTTAGGTGATGTCTGCTGTCCCTGACAGCAGACATCCCCCCTCGCCGCCCAGGGGGGGCAGGGGTGCCCCCCCCGGTCGGCGATCGCTGTGATTGGCTGTTCAAATCTGAACAGCCATTCACAGCGTTTCCTGTGTTACCGGCGGCTAAGCCGCTCGGTAACACAGGGATCGGTGGTGATCGGTGCTGTCAAGTACAGCACCGATCACCTCCGATGTGCAGCCCCCCCCTCAAACCCGCCGGGCACTCACCCGGCAGCAGTGGCAGCAGTAGCGGCTCCCCCGGAGCGTCTGAAGCGCACGCAGCGCTGACCTCCTCCCCCCTCCCCCCCGCAGCAGCAGCAGCAGCATCAAGCTGCAGAAAAAGTAAAAAAAATAAATATATGCACTAAAAAACTATATATATATATATATATATATATATATATATATATACATACACACACATATATATATATATATATATATATGTGTGTGTGTATGTATATATATATATATATATATATATATATACACACATATATATATATATATATGTGTGTGTGTGTGTGTGTGTGTGTGTGTGTGTATATACCGCACCGCCAGCCCCCCCCCCCCCTCCCACCCGGCAGCCCCCCTCCCTCCCACCCACCCGGCTGCCGCAGCACCAGCACCCCTCCCACCCCCCCGCCAGCCGCAGCGCCAGCCCCCCTCCCAAAGCTGGTGATTAAAATGGGGTCACTTGTGGGGGGGTTCCACTGTATTGGTGCTTCGGGGGTCTTGCTAATGCGACATAGCACCCACCATTCATTCCACCACCAAAAATCACTCCTTCCCTTCTGAGTCCTGCCATGCACCCAACTGGTATTTTTTGGTCACACGTGAGGCATTGCCGTACTCGGGAGAAATTGGGGCACAGATTTTGGGGTGCTTTGTCTCCTTCATTCCTTGTGAAAATAAAAAATTTTGAGCCAGAACTGCATTTTTCTGTAAAAAATTACATTTTTTTACACAAAAATGCAGATCTGGCTCAAAATTTTTCATTTTCACAAGGAATGAAGGAGACAAAGCACCCCAAAATCTGTGCCCCAATTTCTCCCGAGTACGGCAATGCCTCATGTGTGACCAAAAAATACCAGTTGGGTGCATGGCAGGACTCAGAAGGGAAGGAGTGATTTTTGGATTTTGCAGCACAGATTCTGGTTGAATGACCCCCGAAACACCCATACAGTGGAACCCCCCCACAAGTGACCCCATTTTGCAA
This sequence comes from Crinia signifera, assembly GCF_055691185.1. NCBI lineage: Eukaryota > Metazoa > Chordata > Amphibia > Anura > Myobatrachidae > Crinia > Crinia signifera. The sequence goes on from NC_139220.1 coordinate 187,252,109, forward strand.
ACTACACCCTTCAGGGAATTCATCAAGGGGTATAGTGTACATTTCAAACCCCCCGGGGTTTCACCAATTTTGATACAACTGAGCTGTGAAAATGAAAAATTATTTTTTTTTCATTTTCACTGCCCAGTTGTACCACAATTGGTGAAACCCCTGGGGGTTTGAAATGTACACTATACCCCTAGATGAATTCCCTGAAGGGTGTAGTTTGCAAAATGGGGTCACTTGTGGGGGGGTACCTAACTTTTAGCATCTTATGGTGCCTAGAAACCTACATTGTGCCTAAAAAATAATCTCATAAAAAGGAGGCTCCAAAATCAAGTAGGCGCTCCTTCTATTATGAAGCCTGTGGTTTGGTCACCGTGCACACTAGGGCCACATATAGGATATTTATGAAAACCAAAGAATTGGGGGAATCAATTTTTAGTCACATTTCTCTAGTAAAATCTACTGTGTTCCTTAGAAAAATGTATTAAAATTGAAACTCTGCAAAAAAAAAGAAATTTTGAAATTTCACCTACACTTTGTTTTAATTCCTGTAAAACACCTAAAGGGTTAACAAACTTCCAAAATGCTGTTTTGAATACTGTGAGGGGTGCAGTTTTTGAAATGGCATCATTTATGGGGGTGTCTCACATACAAGTCACTCAAAGTCACATCATAACTGACCTGGTCCCTAAAAAAATCAGAGTTTGAAATTTTCTTGAAAATTTGAGAATTTGCTATTCATATTTTAAGCCTCCTAGTGTCCAAAAAAATGAAAATGAGGTTGAAATAATGATGGCAACATAAAGTAGACATATGGTCTATGTTAGTTATTCACTATTTTGAGTGGTAAGATTATTTGTCTCACAAGCAGAAAATTTAACATTTTGCAAATCGCAAAATTTTCCATTTTTTTACGACATTTTGGTATTTTTCACAAAAAAACACAGACTGTATCCACGAAAATTTACCACTAACTTGAAGTACAATGTGTCACGAGAAAACAATCTCAAAATCACTGGGATAAGTAAAAGCAAAAAAAAGTTATCCCCACTTAAGTGATACATGCCAGATTTGAAAAAAAGGGCTCTGTCAGGAAGGCAAAAACTGGCTCTGTCATGAAGGGGTTAAACATGACAGAGAAGAGCAAGAAGATGGCAAACACAGCTCATATATTTAAACATATATAGTAATTTAGTAGCATTATATAGAGCAATAATAAACTATGTGGAGAAATCTCCCCTACCTCGCACTATTAATTTGTTATTGAAAACTGTAGTGCTAGCTGAAAAAGCAGGAAAGAAAAATTGATTTCCCATTAAAAAATGTTCTCTAAATAGCCATCTCCACTTCTGAAACTGTGAGCATTCACTTCACTGCTCTTCTGCCATGTAGTGTCTTTCTGGCTGCTTCACAAGATGTCTCACATATTTCCAACCATGTTACCAGCTGTCTTCATATTTAATATGAAATCCTGCTCCAGTAGCAGTGGCGTATTTATAATGGGTGCACACAGGCCCCTGAGACCCAGGGGGCCCACACCGCACACACTGTACCCATTTTTTAATACTCCCCCCCTCCAGAGACCTACGATGAAGCGCATGTGCAGTAGAATCTGAGCCCTCTAGTACCCCTTTCAAATCGCAAATGCCAAGTCGCACTCGGGATTTGGACACGGGTCCATCCTGGGGGCGACCTGGCATTTGCGCTAGCTGTGGCTGGCAGCGACCCGACAATAAACTGATGTCATCGGGGGGGGGGGGGGGGGGGGCAAAGCGGCAGCATGTCATGCGGGGGAGGAGACAGCACTGAAGTTACGCTGCCTCCTTCATAGCGGTGAACAGGGCCCGGGTCGCTCGATCCGGGTTACCCTTTCAGACTGCCCAGCAACCCGGCTCCTACCTGGGTAAAACCCTTCTTTTAACTCAGGTCAGAATGCCGGGTTGCTGGACCCGGGTTTTTCAAAATGGTGCTTTCACATCACACCGAGACCCCAAAACCCCAGGTCGCACCGGGGTTATTTGTGCGGTGTGAAAGGAGTATCTAGCTCAGACTATATTGCGCTGTGCACTAGTGCGGCACTGGAGCCGGGTCTCCGGGAGAGAGGAGGGGGCCCGAACGGAGGAGGCTGTACACAGGCCTCCTACTCTCTTAAAGTGCAGCTGTCCAGTAGTAAATGTCCAACTCTATTTTATTTAAAAAATTTAAAGAGGAAAACATAAAATATCAAAAGCATTTTGTTGAAAAAGCAGTAATCGAACAGTTTACGTTTTTGAGAATATTTAAATACATATATGTCAACTTGTTCCCGATATATTTTTGTTCTAGGTCAAAATTCCAAGCCAAACTGATCTTATGGAAACCAATGTTATTAATGATCACCAGAAGGTAAGTGATGTACTGTAAGCTATGTTTATAATGTTTACTAAAAACACATTTCTTTGTCTTTAGCAATTTAGGATGATCCTTTAAAAATGAGCTCTGCACATCAGGCCCTTCTTCCCACTTATTGATAACTCAGGCTTTGCACCTGATCATTGTGCCATAGCAGGCAGCTACATAAGGTGTGAACAATAGGGGCCGATTCAGGATCGCTCATTGCGATCTGAAGTTGGCCCCAGCCATGATGGTCGGGGTTTACGCATGCGTATTTCACAGTTACACACTCGCTGGGCTTATCGCTGTGGGGAGGGAGGGCCCGGGCAGATGGGGGCATTCTCATGAAAACGCTGGGCATTTCCCTGGGAACACAGGCAGGCCAATGCCTGCTTGAGACGGGCAGCTGACAACACATGATGGCCATTTGGAGGGGTGGAGTTAAGGTGCTTGCTAAGTAATGAAAGACCACTGCTTAATGAGCCAACCTGAATTAGGCCCATAGTAACTTTGCGCCTCTGTTTCTGGACAACCAATTGCAACTGAGCATCCTTAAGAAAAATGTAATTTAGAGATTTTAGCGTATAGCCAGCCATATTCCAAGCCGTTCTTGAAACAATTTGCCCTTCAGTGGTCTAGAGCACACTTTATTTTCCCTAGCACACTGAATAATATCAGTAACCAGATTTAAATCTACATGATAATAGAATTCAGAGATCTTGGTTACATAAATTTGCAAATATATGAAAAGCCCCCAAGCCAATCATTAAGGCTTGAATACTGGGGATCACTTTTGCTATAACTAGGTGTACCCCAAAAATCATCATAAGCTGGAAAACTCAGAGCAGCACACCAGTGCTATAGTGTTAATAAGTGTTAGTTACATTCAACTTAATGTTATTAAATATTATATTAATATATATTTGCAGTGATGATTTTCTCCATTATTTGCAGAGTTTATGTGCTGATCTGACAATAAAGGTTTTATTTTTTTAAATCTAGCAACAGAATGAAATTAGGAAGCATCTAGAGAACTTGAATGCTAAAACCTAACAATATTAAACATGAAAATCCCTTTGATAGGAAGCAAACATAACTTAACCATTGCGCCAAATAGTGTAATGTCATTAAGAAACAGAGAAAATATACATGTAAGTATAACGATCCTCAAAAAGAATTAAGGATAGAACTAAAGAGCTCTAGCATACGTTGTTTCTGTAGCTTATATGTAGGGGGGTGCCAACTACATCCCATATGTAGGTAAACCCAATCCATCACAGGAGTGACTGTTTAATTTGGGAAATTGTCAGTGTTCTCTGCAATCCTGTATTTATAGCGCATGTCTTCACTGTATATTTATATCCATATATGTATGCATTAATCTGTAGCAGATGCCATATCTTTTATAGGGTACACATACCAAAGCCAAAATTGACTGTTCTCTACAGATGGTAACAGCATGTTTGTACTGAAATAGCTTTTAAGGCTCGAAGTGCATTTCCACATAGGCATATACTGTATGCTCAGATTTACATGTGCACATCCTGCAGCCACCTCCATTCAACTTCCATATTGCATGCATTCACTATAGAGGAATGATCATTGTTGATCCAAGCTCCAGTAAACCAGGAAAATCCTTGAGTGTCTGATTTTATACAATGCCTAAATAACTGATTAATAGGTCTAGCCAAATGTTTCTCCAATCTGTGATGTCAGTAGAAGTTGTATGTATGGCTCCAAAGTACGGCTCTAGCCATATCAGGAGCCAGATGTATCAACAGAAAAAGCATAAGAGTTTTTCACCATTACTCACAATGGGGGAGATGTATTGCAGGTTGAGTGTGTCTTATCAAAATATCCGTTAGCCAAATTATTCAGAAAATTATAGTTTCCAGAATTCTATTTAAAAAAAAAAAATGTAAAAATTGTTTTTTTTCTTTTTTCCTTTTTTTATTATTGAAGTATCAGGTGCCTGATTCACATCCAATTCCTCAAGTAATACAATAGTTACAAGTCAGAGTTTACACAAACATTAACATAAATTATTATCTTTGTGAGGACATCAGGACAACAAGATAGCAAAATTACTAATAATAATAATACAAAAAATCAAATTACAAGGCAAGTGATTGCCCTGATAGTCCAATAAACTTCAAGTTTTAAATAGTTGGTGCCTCGCCCTCCGCCCGCTGCAACCCCCGCCATTGAAAGATTTCTATGAAATTTAGTTGTTTTGTTGTTGTTGCTTAAAGCACTACTTGAGGCATCTGTATCTGGTACCACTGGGGGAATCTGTATCTGGTACCACTGGGGGCATCTGTATCTGGTACCACTGGGGACATGATATTCGAAAATATGGAATAATTTGTTAAACATTATTCTGGTCCTGAGCATTTTGGATAAGGGATACTCAACCGGTATTATGTTTATAGTGACTATTTCAGTATTGTCTGCTGATAAGAGCTCTTCCACTATCAGCTATCCTTACTGGCTTTTGTGCCTAAGTACTCATACATACTGTAGTTTATGTTTAACTCTGCACCACCCACATGTATTGAAAATAAAAAACTTTATTGTTTTTTGTATGCAAAATATCTGGATATGTGGTTGAGCAATAACAGCTGCAGATGTCAAAACTGATAGCTGCAGTTGTTAGTACCAGTGGCGTAATTAGGGATTTGCAGTCCTAGGGATGGCAGGGGGGAGCCGGTGCCACTGGGGCGCAGGGTCATGGTGCTCGGCCAGAGGCCAGGAGTCCTGTGTTAGCTCTACAGCAGCAGCCAATAAGGATACGCATACTTCTCCGCCTCTGTCTGTCTGTGTGAGGACACTCAGTGACTAGTCCCATGAACAGCCCATCGGGCGGGTCACTGAGCGCCCTCACACAGACAGCCAGAGAACTCCACCATCCACCCTTTCTGCCGCTCCCCATGCCCACCACCCTCCACCTTCCCACCGCCACCATGGCCACCACTCCCTCTTCCTCACTGCATCTTGTAGAGAGTTGGATGCTCTCCTCGTGGGCCCCACTAATAGTTTAGAGCAGCGCAGGTACAGTTTACTCTGTACCTGCGCTGTCAGTGAATATTTTTGGCAGGTGGGAGCTACATTTCTAGTTATGCCAGTGGTCAGTGCGGTCACTGACCATTTTATACATTTGCTGACACATTGGCACACTATCTTGTAGATAGCAGTGCCGATAATGATGGCTCCCCCACAGAACCCTGGTCATTTCAGAAACATCTCCCACATTAATTCATGGGGAGTAGTGCTATCAGCAGCACATAGCGTGCCATAATGCCTTTTACTATATGTACCCCAATATTATACATTTCATAGGGACTGTTTTGCAGTTACCCCACATACTCTTACTTGACACATAGAAACATAGTAAATGGAGATTAAATTTGGCTCTTTTACTAAAAAAAGAACATATAAATCAGATAGAAACATATTTGAAAGAATATTTTGAGATTAATTACACGGAGGACGTAGCGGTAGCTACAGTGTGGGCAGCCCATAAAGCTGTAATCAGAGGGCATTTTATCTCATTGGCCAACTCTCAAAAATTAAAAGACCAGAAAGCCTGTCGGGATCTGGAACAACAGATAGAAAGATTAAATGGTCTACATCAAAGGAACCCAAAGAAAAAGATCTATAGTAAACTGCTGAAGTTAAAAAGCCAACTTTATCAGATCCAGTCAACAAAAGCCGCTAAAACAATGAAGTGGCTGCAATATAAATTTTATGCAAAGGGAGATAAAGCGGATGCAATATTGGCTTCAAGACTCCGGGCCCAGAGGCAGCGTAACCGCATATTAGCCATAAAAGACACTCAGAATAACCTAATATACGATCCCCAAAAAATAGCACAGCTCTTTAGAGCCTACTATGAAGAGCTATATAATATTCCTATAAGAGAACAGGAGGAAATGGCCAAAAATAAGATGGATAATTTCTTTGCCCCATTAGTACTGCCCCAGTTAACAGATCAGGATCGGCAACAGTTAAATAAGGAGATCACTATTGAAGAAATTAGCGGAGTAATTAAAAATTTAAAAAATAACTCAGCCCCAGGCCTCGATGGCCTATCGGCCATTTATTATAAAAAATTTAGTGCCTTACTCACGCCACACTTAAAAACGCTATTCAATAAAATACTAGAGGGGGAAGCTTTTGATATAGAGGCTGTGAAGGCGGAGATAATCTTACTTTCTAAACCAGGTAGAGACCCAACAATGTGTGGAAGCTATCGACCTATATCACTCCTAAATGTGGATCTCAAAGTTTTTTCAAAAATTCTGGCCAATCGCCTGTCTGGGGTGATCGCGCGCCTGGTTCACCCGGATCAGGTCGGGTTCATCCCAAACAGGCAAGCCTGTGATAATATTAGAAAAGCTACTAATATCATAGATTATGTAGACAGAGCAAAAAAAACCACAATGGTCATGAGCCTTGATGCCGAGAAGGCTTTTGACCGGGTATCATGGCCATATATAAATCAGACATTGAGCCGGTTTGGGTTCGCGGGGACCTTTCTGACAGGATTGAACGCGTTATATGCAACGCCAGCAGCGATGGTGGTAGCAAATGGGATTAAATCACTACCATTCTTAATTAAGAATGGGACAAGGCAGGGTTGCCCACTATCCCCTTTAATTTTTGCCTTTATGATTGAACCCTTAGCTGTAAAAATTCGAGAGGAGAGAGATCTCAGAGGGGTAGAAATAGGCGAGGAAGAATATAAAATCTCATTGTACGCAGATGATATTCTGCTTACATTAACAAACCCAATGGGTTCCCTGGTCGCCTTGTTCCAGATCCTACAGGATTTCAGAGATATTTCGAATTTTAAAATAAACAGATCTAAGACAGAAGTATTGGATATAAACCTGCCACAAGAAATGAAAAACCAGATAGCCGGATTATATCAATTTGTTTGGAAAAAAAATAATCTGAAATATCTAGGAATATTTTTAACAAAACATTATAATAATCTTTTTCGAGCAAATTACCCTAGATTGATTAATGACTTACAAAAAGATATAAATAGGTGGGGAGAACTGTATATATCATGGTCAGGGAGGGCAAATGCATTAAAAATGAATGTGCTCCCGAGGTTACTGTACTTGATCCAGGCCCTTCCAATTGCAATTCCCAGTAGTACGATAAAAAACCTTCATAAGATGTTTACCCGTTTTCTGTGGGCAGGGAAAAAACCTAGGGTGAGACTGAAAATTTTACAAAACGCTAATAAAGAGGGCGGTCTGGGGGTCCCAAATATTCAAATGTATTACTTAGCGGCCCATCTGGCGCAGGCAATATTATGGCATTCTAATCCAGAGTCTAGAAGATGGGTCCAAGTGGAGTCGGAATTGCTGCAAATGCAGTCAATCTCGACCCTCCTTTGGATTCCACGGAAACTGAGACCGAACATGATATGTAATTTTCCCACGATTACATTTACATTGAATGTTTGGGATAGAATAACAAAAAAATTTGACTTACTTTCTAATCCTCCAAAATTGGTACCTTTAAGGGATAATCCAAATTTCCCAGCGGGAAAAGATAAATCATATTTTAAGGATTGGGCAGGAAAAGATATCCTATTCATCAATGAATTAGCAGAGTCATCTTTTAGAGAGCTACAGGAGAAATATAATTTATCCACAAACTGCTTCTACCAATTTTTACAATTAAGGAGTTTCTATGGTTCCATAACAAGGGGACATCTACAGGAGAATAAGACAGTTGTGGAAACACTATGCCTTAAAAGGGCTCGCTCGAAAGGCTTGATTTCAACATTATACAAATTACTACTTAATTATAACAAACCAAGACGAGCAGCGCACGAAATGGCATGGGAACATGAGATGGGAATACAGCTGGAGAACAGAGAGTGGGATAAAATTAAACAAAATATAGTGTCGGTTTCGCCCTCAATTAGATATAGAGAAAATGCATATAAAATATACACTCGATGGTATATGACACCAATTAAATTGGCCCAAATGTTCCCGAATATGTCGGATGAATGTTGGAGGGAGTGTGGGCTGAGAGGCTCCATGACCCATATCTTCTGGGGATGCCCCAAAATAAGGGAGATATGGAGATTTACAAGGGAGTTGATTAAAAAGGTGGTGGGAATCCGAATACTAGAGGAACCTAGCTATTTTTTGTTACCACAAAATATTCCGGGGATTTTAAAACACCAGCAAAAATTAGTATGGTTTATATGTGGGGCGGTAAAGATAAAGATTGCCCTTCACTGGAAATCAATAAATACCCCATCTAAACAAGCGATCCTGGCATCAATTTGGGATATATATCACTTAGAATATTTAGCAAGCATTGTGGAGGATACATCTGTAATGTTTGGGAGGATCTGGGGCCCATGGCTTGAGTACAATGGCCTCCCTCCACCATACACATATGGGCATTGAGGGGAATAGGTGTACTCTGGTTGGAGTAAGAGGGTATAACTAAGGTAATTATGCCCTACCATTATGAGTCCATTGGGGTAGTAGAGTTATGGGAATTGTGGAGGACATATTCTTGACCATGTTAATTCTGATGGAAGAAAAAGGGTGGGAGAACATATCGATGCAATCCAATGTTTTTTTTTTTTTTTTTTTCTTTCTCTTTTTCTATTTTTTGTGGGAGGGAAGGGCCGTCATAAAGATATTGAAATATGTATAAGAAAATTACCAGTGGTAAATGATGACGGGATGTAATTGTATTGTATGTATTGTGAAAAATTATGTAATAAAATTTAAATTTAAAAAAAAAGAAACATAGAAGTTGATGGCAGATAAAAATAAACTAGTCTGCCCTTTTTGTAAGTTTTTGCTACCCTCAACCCTGGTTCTTTGTAAGGATATTCTTATGCCAATCCCAAGCATGTTTCAATTACTGAACTGTCTTTGCCTCTACCTCTCTTTTGGGAGGCTATTTCACATATCCACTACCCTTTCTGCGAAGTTTTGCAATGTTGGCCATTAATTTATTTAAAACTTTCCAGATATATGAACTGTACAAGAATGACGTACCAATGACCTATACATTGACAATATTACTGCTCCTGATTCCTCTCCCTATGCAACCAAGCATCTGACTTGCTTACCTGCCTTTAAGTCAACTGAAATTTTTGAGAAGCAAGTGCATGATTTTGCATATTGTTACGTTAAATTATACTTGCCACCTCTTGATGATCTAATGCTGGGTACACTAGATGGCATTGTTAAAGATTATGGCAATTCTGATGGGTTGGAACAACAAAACATAAATATAATTTAGTGTGTATACACTATGTCACTGACAATGTACACATCCTCCATGCCGATGGAATACATTGCTAGCAAGAGCCTTACTTCTGAATGCAGAATTACCCCTGTTGTCTCTCTCCCCCCACATACACTCCGTCACTGCTAGCATCGGCAAGTAGCATCCCGATGCGGATGCAAGAGTCCTCCGTGTCACCAAGCCAGCAATGACCAGTGACAAGTGGCCTGCGTTTGTGGGCAGCACCCCTGCATTCTCTTGAAGTGCCGCAGAAAAATGCAGGTGGCTCCTGGGCCGCCAGGGGGGGGGGGGGGGGAAGCGGCCCCCATTTCCCCATGGCCATCGCAGCTCCAAGTATGTCTATGCTTACGCGTCCACTGCACACAGAAGAGCGTGTGTGTGGGGAAATCCTTACAGTGGTGGGTGATGTGGCTAACTGATCACTGGGCTGCAGAAATTAGCAGCCCAGCAATCAGGTCTTAATCGGGACTCAAGTTCTTAGAATCCAACCCAAGCTTGTGCCTGTTACACCTCTTCATCTTCATTATTTTGAGTCTGCTTATACACTATTTTCTACATACGCTCTTTTTTACTTTAACACTAGTTGCTACTTTTTTTTTTAAACCATACTTTTTTGTTATCTAAGTGTTTTTCCTTACTCTTTTGAATCAAAATGATATAGCTCTCAGTATTGCACTTTTTAATTTATTCCACTTCTCCTGAACTCTGTCCATGTTCTACCAGTCCGCCAATGAATCGCTTACACATTTCCCTATCAGTGAAAAGTCAGCCTTCCCAAAATCTAACACCAATGTTTTTGTGTGGCATGATGATCTCTGACACGATATGGCAGGACAGGTTCTCACCGACAGTTATGTCTGATATCCTGTCACCGTGATCTCTCTCACCACTTGCTTGATAGATAACCATGTAAGGAATTTAGACATTACAAAATACTTAATGTTATTACTTTTCCTATTGAAGCCATATTGGTTATGTCCTACAATAAGTTCCTGCCCAGTTCCTCACCCTGGCCTAGTTTACTGAGAGTCAGCTACTAATTTGCTAGCTGCTTCAACCATCCAGCACATGTACTCAGTTTCGCCAAACAGACAGCATTCCTACAGCTCTTCAGCAGAGTCCAACATAGCAAATGAGCAAGAGGGACATCTGCAATACACAAATGGCAGAGATCTTAGACACATTTCTGGAGTTAGGGGGGGGTCACTTCCTTTTCTATATGAATAGTGGAGGTATTAAAAGAGTCAAATTAATGTTACTGTCCATGTTAAATTATGTTTTGGCTGAGCCCAGATTAGTGTGTGCTAATGATGGTACATCCTTATTATACAGGATCGGCTGGACCCCCCATGTCATATTTCCAGTATTCAGGAGTTGGATCTTTATAGGTAAGATAGACATATTTAAAAACTAGTATTAAGTATTTTTTATCTAGACAAGTAAATCTAGAATCACTAGTTAATGACATTTACTGCACAGGAATTTGCGCAGCAAGTAAAATCTGATGAATATCTCATTGCCGCGGTTCCCAAGATAATAATGCCTCTCCCCATGGCTTGCTCTGGGCAACGTTACTTTTCTACACAGATACAGAAATAACTGTTTTCTTTTGCCCAATATTCTACAATAACAGTGTCATTTATGTCTCCAGTACATAAAATAGAATCTATTTATATTCTTTGTCTGCCTAGGTCCTTGCAGTCCACTCTGATGAACCTTCAGTTGCTATGGGAGCTGGTTTTGCTGGGAGAGCCGCTGGTTGTTATGGCTCCTTCTCCCACCATCTCCTCTGAAATTGTACTGGCATTGACTGGGTAATAACATGTTTGTCCTATAACACCATTTTTTTTTGTTCTAACTTGGATGTGGGCAACTCATTATAATACTACTGTAAAATACACCATAGAATAGACAGTAGAAGCGATACAGGTATAATTTAGTTGTAGGAAAAAACTAAAGTTTTGTTCAGTTGATAACTAATTTTTGTAGCATTTTCAATATCTCAAGGTGCAAATGTCCAGCACTCTGGTCTGAGCTTGCACAAGGGTCAGCACATGCACAGTGATGCCCTGTTTCATCACGCATGATAAGAAGAGGAGAAGATGGACTGTGTTCCCAGGCTATCGTCCAAATGTTACTAAGGGGAAATTACATGTTTCACATCTGGTTTCCAGAAACCATGCCTGTTATATAGAATGAAAGGAAAAGATCTTCCACCATTATGGGAGTAATGAAGGGAGTGAGCAGGGTAACGTGGCGCTATCTGGAGGGATCTGCCTGATGGATCTCTCGAGGTGTATCCCAATTTCACCTCAGGATAAAGACAATATTAGAGGTGGAGTGGATCTCCACACCCCCTCTAATATTGTCTTCCACCATTATGGGCATGAATATAGGCAGATCTATTCCAGCATTATTTAGGTGTGCAAAGAAGGGCTAGGATCTAAACATTATACCCTTTTCCACGAAAGTCCTGGATTTAACCAGGGATTTGAAACACAGGTCCAAGGCGGGTCAGACCTGGGACTTACCCTGTTTTTACTGTGGTGCCAACCCGGTAATATTGGATGCAGTGCTGGTGCTTGGGGATGACGTTCTCTCCAGGCACCGGATCTCTACTGAACTTCAACTGTAGCGGACCGGTGACCTGCAGGTGAGGGGGGGGAGGTGTCCACCTGGAAAGGTGCCAGTAAGGGTGTCTCTGGACAGCTGTCACCGGGGAGGGAAAGACTACAGCCTTCCCGTGGCATGTGTTAACATTCGGAATTATCCTGACTGTAATCTCTACCTCCCTGGTGTGATTCTGTAAGGAAACCTGGAAAACATGAACCGTTTCTTGTCCTGAGGACCAAGTTCGAGAAACTATTGCTTAGGTCAAATAAGTTAGTTAAGCCACCTCCAGATTTCATTCTGATGTAGAATTGACAAGCCACTCCAGTATGTATGCCAAGTAACTTGTACCCTTCCTAGGAATGTTCCAAATGTGTTTGTTCACATGATGAAGGTACCAAACAATATAAATTATCCTTGAGAAAAATGTTCTATATTGTGATGATTAGAGAAATAATAATTGTATAGTACTATTTTTTATACCATATTATTTTATTTTGTTTTGGCTACATTTGAGAATATGAATAACAACATGGCAATAACTAACTAGCACTGCAGAATATTTTATAGCTTATTATGTAAAACAAGAGACGTAAGGGGTAAATATTACATGCAGGGACTTGGAGAATGGGTACGACTAGGATCAGCCACAATCGGGATGAAAATGCGAACTTAGAACCAGCTAGCTAGCAATGATAGTAAATTTGCTGACCACCATAGAACTCATGGCCATATATGGCCAAGTTTTATCAATTCTATCAATTCATTCCTATAGGCGAGTTTGTAAAAATGGCAAATCAGCCGAATTCGGCTTTTAGTAAATTAGCTGGGCACTGGGTCCCAGCCATATTTTAGATCGAATGTACGAATGGGTGAATTCATACCTTTTCGACCTTAGTCAATTCCCCCGTAAATGTCAATAATTTGAGTAAATTTAATATAAAGATAACCAGCACTGAGAAATGGCTAGCTACTACAACATGAGCTAGATCCTGAGTGCATCCATTGCTGTATTCTGTATTCGTTTGTAGAGCTCATGCTTTTATCGTTGTATTTGCAGATGTATTTCTCCTTTAAAGTTCTGCTCAGATTTCCGTCCATATTTTACTATCCATGATAGTGAATTCAAGGAGTATACAACAAGGACACAAGCTGCGTAAGTATGCGAGGAGGACCAATGTACAATGATGCATGCCTATTTAGTTTTGTGTCTGTGTCCTTAAGGGCCCCATACATCAGCAATTAATTGTGACAATTTTCAGATATGGAGGTGATTGCCACAATTAATTTTAGATGTGTGGGCTCCCCCTTTTGGCAATCCCAATCAAAATCGCCAATCGATTGCTTAATCAGGTTTTTAAACATGTTTAATAATCTGGTATTATCTGCGGATCTTTTTTTATATGTGTGGGCATTCCCAATTCGTCTTCTTCATCTATTTACATTATGAACAGCTGAAATGACAATCGATTGGGCAATTTCCAGATATGAAGATGCAATCTTTAGATGGAAAAATCTGCCGATCACTGAAATAAATCTGTAATGTGTGGGCAAAGTCAGATAGATTGTAAAATCCATTTATCTGGCCAAAAAATCCCTGGATCTGGAAATCCATTAATTGTGATTGCTCATGTATGGGTCCCATTAGACTTAAAAGGCTAAAATATACATGCAAGAGTTAGCATTCTTCTACCATTTTACCCAAAGAGAACAATAAATACATATTCTAATAGCTGTTTTTTACACAGTCCCAGCCTACTACTTGGAGTCACCAATCCTTTCTTTATCAAGACATTGCAGCACTGGCCACACATCCTACGTGTTGGGGAACCACGAGTGTCTGGTAAGAAAGCAGCGGGAAGTCATGGTTTCTGGGGAGGAAAAAAGGCATTGCATGACTGATAAACTACTATTGGAACATTTCAATAGAACTTAGGGACACATTCAGAGTGGGAACAAATTGTCACAAAAATGGATTTTACATACTTAGTAGTACATTACAGTTCATTCTTCACCTGCAGGCGATTTACCCAAACAAGTCAAGTTGAAGAAGATAACAAAGTTGAAGACGCTGGACACTAAAACAGGTGAGTTATTGAGATATTGATGAATTTACTGACTGAAAGAAATTCCTCCCTGGATCACATTACTGATTAGCTTATAGCCAGTCTGTCCAAAAACTCTTATCGGCAGACACACACACAAAAAACAAAGGCAGGTCTGGCTCTCCCTGAAAAAATGCTGTGGCACCGGTTGCCCTCACATGAGTCTGCAGGCAAGGGGGAAGTGCGGCACTCCAGGTGGCTGTACAAATAATTCATGTACTGAGCGTTCTCACCAGTACCAACATTTTCGGACTAAAGTGTCCCGCGGTGATGCAGTTTGCGCCTCGCTAGGGCACAAAACAGCATAGTTGCTCTGTATTTGTCAGATTTCTGCTTACACCCCAGGAGAGGTATGAGCAGAAATCCGCTAGTCGGAGTTTGCGGCGCACTGATTAGAATAGTGCCGGGAGCGCTCTCCCTTCTCTATTTACATTGTAAAAAATAGAATTGACCCCCTTATATATCCAAAATGACACCAAGACGAAAAGGCAAGGTACCAGGAAGTGATGTCATAGCCTATCACCTCAGTTACCATACCAACCAAACTAAATAAAAACAGAATTAAAACAAATTTATAAACAATGGTAGCAGTGCTAATAACATATATAACAATATTATAACAGCATAGGTATAACCCACGTATAGGTTATATAGTTATAGGCAGCATACAAAATGCACACACAAAATCTTGACATACAGCAGCGGCAGCTAACATTACCTAATAAGGGGGTTTATTCTAGTTCATTCTTTCTGACAAAATCCTTCTTAGATGGACAAAACCATGTGCACTGCAGGGGGGCAGATGTAACATGTGCAGAGAGAATTAGATTTGGGTGAGTTATTTTGTTTCTGTGCAGGGAAAATACTGACTGAATGATTTTACACTTCAATATAGATCTCACTTTGAAGAAAAACCCCACCCAAATCTAATTCTCTCTGCACAAGTTACATCTGCCCCACCCGCAGTGCACATGGTTTTGTCCATCTAAGAAGGATTTTGTCAGAAAGAATGGACTAGAATAACCCCAAGGTTATGAAGCAGAAACACAAATCAGTAATAGCAGCAGCAGCAAGAAATCACTAGCAGTCATCAAAGTATGTACACCCAGGATAGATAAAACTCATAAATATTGAGCTAAATGTAAAGTGAGTTAAATAAAGGCAAGAGATCTAATTGTTCAAGGAGGCCCTTGGGTGAGATGATATTCAAACGGTGAATCCGTCTTGATTCACATTTCAAAAGTTTTAAATAACGATCCCTCCACAAACATCAGGGGGAATATGGTGTATAATAATATATCTTACGGTGGCCATATTATGCCCAGCCTCCACGAAAATGCCTGGCCACAGGCTGGTCACTATGACAAGAGGAGATAGCTGTACGGATAGAATGTCTATGAACAGCAGAAAACTTCAAGTAGTTCATAGATGATCATAAAAATTCTTTCTTCTCAAGCTTCCATATCTGATCCCCTGATCACCTATAAAGGTGCATACACACAATAAAATTAGCAATATCACTCCTTTTAGCCCTTATGAGCGGTATCCCTCATTTTATAGCACCGTGTGTATGCTGCACCTGGTAGAAAATGCACGCTCCCATGAGTAGTTTATGCAGCATGTGCCCCTCCCCCCTCTACCATCGTAGAGGGGGAGGGGTACCCAGTGGCATCGGTAAGTGTGTATGCACTTGCCATTGCCAGAGCCCCGCCATGGCCGCCCATAGACTTTCTCACTTCACAGACTATTATCTTAACAAAGGAGCAGAGCACATTAAACTAATATCTCACAGTTTAGTGCTACTGTAGTAGGGTTTATGGTATTTACAGTGTTTCAGAGAAGTATATTCTGTGTGTTTATGAGAGAAAGAAACCTTATGATCTGAAGAAAGCTGCATGTACAGGTGACAGGAGGGTCATTAATGGCCCATGGTATGATATGCATGCGATATCGTTAACTCTATCAATATTGTCCATATCCATACTCACATCTTTTTTCTTTTGTTCTGCACTCTAGTGGTGACTACTACCAATATTTTTGAGCCAGCCCTGACATTTGAACGTACAACAATTTTACATTGGATAACAAATTGCGGTACTCTTTACCTAGAACGGCGCCCACGATTGAAATCGCGGGCATCGCGGGTAAAATCGCGGTAATCGCGGGCATCGCGGGTAAATCGCGGGTACATCAAAATCGGGTACCCGCGATTACCGCGATTTTCCCATAGGGAACAATGTTAAAAAGACAGATTGACCGCGATTTTACCGTTAAATGCCTCAATGCCCGCGATTTTTACATAGGAAACAATGTTAAATGGGCCACAGAGCCCTAATAGTCCCCCTGAAGTCTTAAATGGCCCCCAAAATTTTTAACGCCACCCCACAATCAACGTGAACCCGAAGCGTGGCGAGCGCAGCGAGCCCACGAGGGGCGGCGGTACGCGTCCTACGACCTTTTCATGCCCTACTATCCACGTCGGCGTGGAGTTGAGAATAGAATAGTGTGGCGAGCGCAGCGAGCCACCGAGCCCGAAGCGTGGCGAGCGCAGCGAGCCCCGCGAGGGGACGCGGATACCTTCACAGGTAAACGCGTCCCTTCGCGGGCTTCACAGGTGTCCGCGTCGCCACGGACACCTGTGAAGCCCGCGAGGGGACGCGTTTACCTGTGAAGGTATCCGCGTCCCCTCGCGGGGCTCGCTGCGCTCGCCACGCTTCGGGCTCGGTGGCTCGCTGCGCTCGCCACACTATTCTATTCTCAACTCCACGCCGACGTGGATAGTAGGGCATGAAAAGGTCGTAGGACGCGTACCGCCGCCCCTCGCGGGCTCGCTGCGCTCGCCACGCTTCGGGTTCACGTTGATCGTGGGGTGGCGTTAAAAATTTTGGGGGCCATTTAAGGGTTAATGGGCTCTGTGGCCCATTTAACATTGATTTCTATGGCCAAATCGCGGGCATTGAGGCATTTAACGCTAAAATCGGGTCCATCGCGCCTTTTAACATTGATTTCTATGGGAAATCGGTAGCATCGCGTCGCGGGCATCGCGGGTACATTTATGGCCGGCCGCGACGCGACCGACGCGATTTTTCAGATTTAACATGGTTTTCAATGGGAAAATCGCGGGCATCGCGTCGGTCGCGTCGCGGGCAGGCATAAATGTACCCGCGATGCCCGCGACGGGCGCCGTTCTAGGTAAAGAGTACCCAAATTGCTCTTATACAGCCATTTATATGTCTCTATGTCTCACTAATTTTGTTGGGATTTTTCATGCACTTTAGGAATGTACACATCCTATAAGCCATTTCTGCACAAAGACAAGACACTGATCAAACAGTTGCTAAAGGTAATTGTGCACAAAGTTCGGTACTAACCATGTATGTTACAAAAGTATAAGATGTGCAAATGTACACCATTGTACTGATGCATGTGCCCACTTTTCTACAGGGTCTTCAGAAGAAACTCCCCTCTTCCACACTTAGTTTATTGCTCCGGAAACACCTGTTTGAGCTCACACAAAGCTTCATCCTGCCTCTGGTGAGATGTAGTATTACTATCCTGTCTTGAGTGTTCAACATGATTCTAAATAACGCTTTATGTTTCAGGAGCGTTACATGGGCAGCCTGATGCCACATCATAGTTCCATCACTCCCTGGAAGGTAGGTCACTCTACAGTCCTGTAATATTGCTCTGCTCTGTGAAGAATGTTACTCCAGTCTAGATATAGAAATCACTTCAAAATTGTGGCTAAGATGGACACTACTACAAAAATCACTGCAAGGTATAACAATTATTTTTTGCTTTTATTTTTTTTAAATAAGAGACTGGGTTTACATGTTATGTAAGTTATTAGCAAAAACTAAAACTCGCTGGAAAATGGACAAAAAGGATTTTTGCCCTACCTGTAAATCATACAGGGACGTATGGGGTATGGTGGACTGGGGGACCTGGCACCAAGAAGTTAAAGCTTCTGAGGAGTGCAGCAGAGGTTCCTCCTCCCCTATACCCTGCCTGTTCTTGAAAGCCAGTCAAACTTAACAAGCCATGTAACAGGTATAGGAAAGAAGAAGCAGGAATGAAAAAAAGGCATGTACTTCCAAACAAATGCACTGTCTGTCTGTGCCTCAAAAAGGAACCCTGCACCCAACAGGAACATAAGGAAGGGTGCCCAGTATCCACCAGAAAAAAAGGATTTTGTATGTAAGAAAAAAAAAATCAATTTTTCCTGTCAGTCATTGGTAGATACTGGGACTTCCCAAAGCTGTCCCCTTATGGATAGGAACACTCCTGAGCTGCACTTATGACACAATACATAAACAGCAGAATCTTCTGAGGCGAAGTAGTAAAAACAATCACATTTTATGAAAGTATTTGCAGAAGACCAAGTGGTGGCTCTGCAAAACTGCTCCAATAAAACCCTGCAGTGTGCTGCCCACGAAGCACCAACCGATCAAGTGGATTGAGCACTCACTGAAACCAAAACCAGCCTCACAGCCAGCAGATAAGTCTGGCGAATGGCAACATGTAACCAACATTTGTTTAGAGGGGAGCTAACCATGTTTGTGGACATTGTAAAGTACAAACAAGAAGTCTGTTTTTGTAAATGAAATGGTCCTGTAAACATAATTGTGCAGTGCCCGGACTATGTCTCGAATTTCCAGGAATTCCACATCAGCAGAAGAGTCTACAGGCGACAGAACCAGCACCACAATTTCTTGATTGGTATAGAAACCCAAGACTACTGTAGGCAGATAGTCAAGCCGAATGCCCTCTCCTCATGGAATACCAGAAATGGGGACCTATAGCGCACCCAAGTCAAAGACTATGAGCTGAGGCAATAGCCAATGAGAAAACCATTTTCCAAGTAAGCTAGTTGACATCAACTAATTCCAAGGTCTCAAATGAAGGTCTCTGAAGTTCCTAAAGAACCAAGGATAGATC
This sequence comes from Crinia signifera, assembly GCF_055691185.1. NCBI lineage: Eukaryota > Metazoa > Chordata > Amphibia > Anura > Myobatrachidae > Crinia > Crinia signifera. The sequence continues at coordinate 187,271,422 of NC_139220.1, forward strand.
CCAGTGGGTGCTGGATAACTCACCAACACGCTGTATTCCAACAGTCGTTTCTCTGACATCGGAATCCCATCTATCAGGAGCCTGACAGTTGGAATCACAGCTTTTTTATTAAAGCACTGCACTGCAAGTAAACAGTTATATTTTTGTATGATACAATAGTATATATGAAAAAAAGATAGTAATAACAATGATTAGTGAATACTTTATACATCCAAGTTGGAATCACAACTAACATGGGCTATTTTCCCTTGTGGAGGTCCACAACCCCCATAGAGGGAGAATAGAGTAGATGGCCAGCACAGCAAGGGACTTAAATCCCTTGCTCGTCCCCCTGTCGGGCTCCTGACAGTCTTGATTTCAATGTCAGAGAAATGACCATTGGAATCCCGACTGTCGGAACGTTATACCATACCCATCCCATTGATGTACTGGATGTACAAACTCAAGGCTGCAGTAACACCCTCTGTAAGAATGTGTGTAACTCGCTACCCTACGTTGGAACAGAACCGATAGGGCGGACATCTGCACTTTTAGTGAAGTCCCAAATCTAAGCCAAAATGAACAAGGGCTAAGACTCCACAGAGACAGTATACTCTTGGATTGAAGCGTTGGGCAGTACAACACTGAAAATAATTGTGCCAGACCTTCTAAAAGCGGAAGAAGGCTTTCTGGCTGCCAACATGGTTTGGATGACCGAATTGGAGAAATACCTAGCTCTCAAGACTGACATCAATAGCCACCCCATCAAAACTCACTGGGGAAGACAGGGATAGAGATATGGACCTAGTGATAGCAAGTCCAAACGTATGGACAGATTACATAGGTCTGCATACCAGCTCATCTGGGCAAGTCGGAGGTGATTAGAATTTATGTGATTGGTTCCCTTTTCAACCGACACAGAACCCTCGGAAGAAAGTCAATTGAGGGAAAAAAGTCAAAACGGGCCCAGTAATGCCCCACATGCTGAGACTTGTGGTTCTCCAAGTCCCAGCATGCAGGGGAGGCTTGCTGGGCCTTTTAGTTCAACTATAAAACCCAATAACTTATTTTTACACTTTTTGAAAAAATCTATTTAATTACCATCAGCATCACATCTCCCGCCCAGGGGCACTGGGCTTCAGCCCGGACCAGCTGTTGCTCTGGAGGGGGGAAGGACTCCTCCAGGGACCCGGCCAGGGCTGACAAGCCAGAGCCATGTTTTGGCTGGTTATAAAAATACTGGGGGGGGGGGGGACGACGACCGTATTTATGTAACAAGGACCTGTCAAATAGCCAAGTGCTGGTTTCTTGAATATAGGGGGACCCTATTTGATTTTTCCCCAGTATTCAGGAAATCAGCTCTAATTCCCCTTGGTGGGAACCCAGGGCAGGACACAGGCAAGGTGGTGGAGCTGCAAGAAAGGCACTTTCCTGGAACCCCATGGATGCTGCTTAAAAGTCCCATGTTGCATCCCAAATATCCCTGGTGGTCTAGCGGTGGCTTAGAGAGAACTGAGAACCACTGGCAAGTCACTGATACCCGCTCCCCTACTGGTAGTGTAGCCGCACTGCCGACTCTTAGTAAACGGAGAGCCTTCTTGCCTGCCCCTCGCTTCGGCTGTGTCTCCTTCAAGTGCAAGGAAGTGTTTGGTGAGGTCCGGCCACCGGAAGAGGGTGTCAGAGCAGTCATCTGCCATGCTATAAGCAGTGGCGCTGACTGCTGAATTTGTATTAAAAAAAAAAGACAATAATAGAACTGTAAAAAGAAGTTTAAAAAATCAGTCTGAAACCACCCTCTCCTTAAAGAGGTGCCCTTTTACCTCAGCTGATCAGGGAACATGCAGGGTATAGGGCAGAAGGGCCCTCTGCTGCACTTCTCAGAAGTTTTAACTCCTTGGTGCCCAAGTCTTCCAGTTCACTGTACCATATACTGTAAGTCCCAGTATCCATTATTGGCTGACAGGAAAAACAATTGCTTGGATATCTTTGATAAATCAAACTGATTTAACCAATACCTCTGACCGACCATTGTATGTTTTAGCATTTGAGAGCAAATGGTTGATGTCATTTGCTCCCACACTTTACCAAGTTTTTTTTCCAACCAGATAGATTGAAAATATAAATCTTTATGTGTGTACTCCACTTTAAGCTGGCCATACACTAGTGTGATTTTGCCCGATTTCACAAAAGGACCGCATGCAGTATATTGTATGCGATCCTGCCGCTCGGGAAGGTCCCAGGTGGTCAAGGGTGATCAGTAATGTAAGTTGCAGTAATGTATAGGCACCTTTAGTGTGCCTTGAGGACCTGCGTTGGGAATGCCTGTCATAAATTGAAGCATATTTGCACAATAAAATAGATAACAAAACATATCTGTTCCAGTTTTGCCGAAAATTATTGTTAATGTGCATCATGTTCCCTCCCATGTATTATATATCTTTCCTTGCTCTGAAGCTGTACAAGTAGCGTGAAAAAGTGTATTTCTTTATGCACAGAATCCCCCACAAGTTCGGCCATTCCAGCAAGATGATCTGATGAAGATGCTGGAACTCACAGGTCCACAATTCAGCTCTCCGATAAAGGGGGACTGGATAGGATTGTACAGGTGAGCATGAATTGATCAACACAGCCCGGTTACAGACTTAATATACAAGAAAGCAAAATAAGAAAACAGTGATGTACAGTACAAGACAGAATAGGACAAGTTCACAGGGCCGGCAACCAAAATCTTGGGGCCCCATACACTGATATAACTGGGGGATCCCCACCCCCTTAAGCACTAGTAGTTGTGTGGAGCAGGGAGGGATGGTGGGCATATTGGTGGCAAGAAGTTCCATATAATGGCTGCTCCCAGACCATCACTCACCGTAATGCCTACTACACATTATACCACACACCATAATGCCCATTAGTCATTATACCAAGTGCAATAATGCCCATTACACATTATGCCACACACCATAATGCTCATTACATAATAGGCCACACACCATAATGCCCATTACACATTATACCACACATCGTAATGCCCATTACATATTATGCCACACATCATAATGTCCATTACACATTAGCCCACATGCAATAATGCCCATTACATATTATGCCACATGCCGTAATGCCCATTACACATTATGCCACACACCATAATGCTTATTACACATTAGGCCACATGCCATAATGCCCATTACATATTATACCACATGCCATAATACCCATAACATATTATGCCACATACCTGTAAGTGCCACTTCCCTACATGCTCTGTGCCAGAGGGTTGCATGCTCATTGCCAGGGGTTACATGGTCATTGCCAAAGGTTTCTTGCTCAGTGCCAAGGGCTTACATGCTCCTTGCCATGGGGTAGGACATACTTGTTGCCATGGGGGAGTACATGTTTGTTGCCCAGTGGGAATTACCCACTCAATGCCCAGGGAGGATTACATGCTCATTGCTAGAGGAGTTAAATGCTTGTTGCCCAGGGGGATAATATGCTTGTTACCAGGGGGGTAAATGCTTGTTCCCAGGGGGAAACATGCTAGTTGCCATTGGGGTTTAAATGCTCATTGCCTAGGAGTGTTAAATGCTTGTTCGCAGGGGGAATTTACATGCTTGTTGCCCAGGAGTAGCCTGTGCATCTGCCGACATCGGTGGCGGAACAATCAGAGGGGCCCCAAATTCAGCCACCCATCCCTGCACTCAGCCACCCAGCAATTGATTGCTGTGTGCGACTGGCACTTATTGCCCCCCAGAAGAGAAGGCCTCCAACTGCAGTAACCTTCTGCAGCGGCATGTCAGTGTGTGTAAGCGTCGGCCAGGTGCTGCGTGTTCTGACAGGCTGTCCCCAGACAGCTTCCGCCACTGCAGTTGGAGGCCTCCTCTCTTCTCCTGACTGCAAAAATTCTAGTTAGGGGGGAGGATTAAGTGCCAGCCACCCACAGAAATCGATTGCTGGGCGGCTGAGTGCAGGGATGAGTGGCGGAATTTGGGGCCCCTCTGATCGTCGAGGCCCGGATCAGCTGTCCCCTTTGACCCCTCCCCCCCCCTTGTCGCCGGGCCTGCAGGTACAGGATATACAGTAGAAACATATCTGCATCAGCAGACGATTCTAAAATAGGTATTGAGGTAGCATCAAACCGAGGGATTAGAGGCAAACAAAGGAAGCATGTTGATGATTTAAGTAATAGAATGAAGGGCAAATCCCTGCTTAGTTTATTATCATGGCACAGTGCCAGAAGTGTTGGCATGGCTTATCAATGGCAATGTGACTGGATCCATACGTTTGCACATCTGACTTTGCGCAGGCAGAAAGGGCATATAAAGGTTGCCTTTCTCAGGCTGATATAGAAAGGGCCCAGTGTTTGCCAATACTTTTAAGAAACACTATGCACAAACTAAGCACAGCGATTTATTTTATAATCATATAAATGTATTGAATAAATCAGAGTTTTATACATAATGTGATAAATTAGAAAATTAAACTCAAACCTTGTAGTTGCCTAAATGAGAGAACAAAAAAGAACAATTAAACTATCCATTGTTGTATTATGTTATCAGCATTAGAAAGGTCTTAAAAAAGAAGAAAACAGAAAGAAAAAAAGAGAAAAAAGAAAGAAAGAAAAGAAACAAGGAAATTAGAAAATAAAAAAATAATATAATTAAACAGACAGGGGGAGGGGATTGAGAAGAGAATGATAATTATGATTAAAATAAAGTGTACAGTATGGGGGATGAGAGAGGGAAGCGATCTGCAAGAACCATAAAGAAAAGGGTACATTAGCAGAGTTTGGGGCTGAGGGGTTAGGAAAGACGGGGAGTGTGATACCCTGATGCCTATACCATGGTGATCATAACATGTGAAATTTGTCCACGGTATTATTTTGGAGACAATATGTACTTCATTTTGGTAATAAACCAGATGCTATTAGGTTATTGCTGATGGGCCGGGTAGTGCAGAAACTACCAAGATCTAGCAATCTGATATTTAGCTGCGCACGAAATGTGGAGAATCAATTTATTTTCATGGTGAGAGTGTTGGCTGGCCAGGGCACATATAAGCAACGAGGCTGGGGAAAGGGGGGGAAGTAAGAGGGATTATAGAAGAGATCAGGGATTGGACCATAATCCAGAAGGGGCAATATTATGGCAAGCCCATCAAATGTGGAAAAACTTGATGACATTGTCTCCAGCAAAGATTAGAGGAATCAGGATAGATTTGGAGTAAACGTTCCGGGACAAGGTACCATCAGGTTTGTATACCTTATAGGAGTTTTCTTGATGGGTGACACTAATGGAACACTTTGAAATATTGAGACAAAATGTCTCCCAGGTGTCTTCTCACAAAGAGGTACCTAAGTCTAACTCCCATTGTTGTTCGTAGGCTTCCAAGGAGGAGAGACAGGTACCAGTATAGTATATATACATTTGGAAAATAATACCCCTATTTGATGACCTGTAAATACAAAGGTGTTCAAGCACTGTAGGATTTTGTAGGGAGGAGAGAGAGGAGGTGACAAAATGTTGGATTTGGAGATATTGATAGAAACAGGAATGTGGTAGAAAATGTATCTCGTGCATTTCTGAAAAAAGATTGTGGTGTGAATTGTCCCATAACATGCAGAAACGGGTAATGCAAGTCGCTAACCACATGGTGGCTATGTGAGGCGAGCAACCAGGGGGGAAAGAGGGGTGATACCTCAAAGGCTTTTGAGGTGAGGGGTAGTTAGATCATGTGTATTTAGAATTGAGAGAATCCCAAAAAGACAGGGTGAGTATAACCAAGGGGACTGAGGAAGCTGTGAAGGGCCTATCTTTACAAGGGAGACCAAGACCACCATTTGTAGAGCTTTTAAAAATAATGTTTCTTCATATTCTGGGTCTCCTGTTGCCCCAGACAAATTTATCATATCTCGATTGTAGAAAAGAGAGGACAGAAGGGGAGCTGCCACAAGAAGACCAGTAGTTAGTGTAGTCAGTCAGCACTTATTACATTGTGTGGGAACCATTGACCATTTTAACCTGCCTGGTATGACAGGTGTGAATGTGTTCCTGAAACACCCCCACTATCCACGCCAGCCCGAAGCGTGGCGAGTGGTGACTGTACGCGTCCTCCCGACCTTTTCACTATCCACGCCAGCCCGAAGCGTGGCGAGTGGTGACTGTACGCATCCTCCCGACCTTTTCATACCCCCACTATCCACATCAGCGTGGAGTTGATTTTATAAAGTGTGGTGAGCGCAGCGAGGGGACACAGATTACTTGACATGTAATCCATGTCCCCTCATGGGGCTCGCTGCGCTCGTCATGCTTGTGGCTCACTGCGCTCGCCACTTTATAAAATCAACTCTACGCCGACGTGTATATTGGGGGTATGAAAAGGTCGGGAGGACGCGTCTTGTGTCCTCTCGCCACGCTTCGGGCTGGCGGTAATAGTGGGGCTATGAAATGGAGGCATTTTCCAGTATGTAACATGGAGTACTGGCAAATGCGTCCTACCCTGCCGCAATAATTACTGAGACACAGGAGTGTCTGAGACGCTCCTGCGTCTCAGACAGATGGAGCGCCTCTCCGCTGGCGCCTGCATGATCCCCTCTCTGCTGGTGTCCGCCAGCGCAGGGGATCTGGCAATTACTGGCGCTGTGTGAGAGGCGCTCACTAAGCTTGCCAGGGACGCCGGGGACAGAGCTGCAGCTCCCGGGTATAGTACAGTGACTAGCTGCCTGACGGGGACACTACGCTGACTACACATGGCTGCCGCAGAGTCACTACGCTAACTACGCTAGGCAGCCTCTGGGCTACGCTGACAACGTAGCTTAGCCTATGCTGAAAAACGTAGCGTAGCCTGCCGCCGTGAAACTACACAACTACCATAAGTAATGTCCACCATGATATCTTGTTCTATTGCTCTAAACAAGAGCAGTTTGTTTTATACAGAGTGTTGTATGATTTAGTAAGGTGGACACCAAGGTATTTAATGGAATCTGACTGCCACTTAAATGTGAAATTAAGATGAATGAGCTCTAGGGAAGGCTTTGGAATGTAGGAGGGTAAGGCTTCTGACTTGTAGTGATTTATCTTATAACCAGATAATTGCCCATAAAGAGAAAATTCTTGGAGTAGATTTGGAAGAGAAATCATGGGGATAGTGAGGGTAAGGAGGGAAAGGGAAAGCTTGTAGGAGGGTCTACCAACAGAGATGCCCAAGATACCTGAATTCGCCTTGATCCTGCAGGAAAAGGAAATTTATCACTGAATCCAAACCCGAGCAGTGTATAGTGTATTTATCATGAAAGGCCAAGAGACTCAAAAGCCTTCTCAGCATCAAGGGCAAGAAGAAGGTAAGAGAGCTTGATAGAGTTCACGTGGTAGATGAGATCGAGGGCTAGTCTGGGTGAATAAGAGTGGTAAGAATGGAGTTTAATCTATTTTCCAGAATTTTGGCAAAGAGTTTGAGGTCTGTGTTCAAGAGGGAGAACGGCCTAGAATTAGTGACCAAATGGGAGTCTTTACCTGGTTTAGGAATAACTGTAATTTTAGCTCTGGTAGTATTTGGTGGAAGCTACTGCCATTAAGAATACCATTAAAAGAGTTATCTAGATGAGGAATTAGTGAACTCTGAAAGGTTTTATAGTAAGAAAAATGTAGACCATCTGGACCAGGAGCCTTGGATGGTTTCTATATCTTAGGGGCCTGGGAGATCTACTCTGTGATAGGAAGGTTTAGTGACTTGGAGACATAGGAATCAATCTGGGGAAGAGTGCAAGAGGTGACAGAAGAAGGTTGAGGGTGGACACGTTCCTGAAGATTATAAGGATGAGTAGTATTATTTAAAAATAGAGTTAATCTCTGAAGGGTTATATTGGAGGGTGGCCAGAAGAGTGCTTGAGCGCTGGAATCACCATAGTGGTCTTGTGAGCCTTTAGTTGATTAGCAAGGAGAGTGTCTGTTTTGTTGCTCTTGTCATAAAATTGCTGGTAAAGCCAGCAAAGAGATTTCTCTATCCTTTCAGGGAGGATGGCATTAAGGTATGATTTTGCAGAGGTAAGCTGTTTATATAGCATGTCCGTGGGGTTGCGTTTGTGGAGAGATTCCAGTTGATGAACCTGGGCTGTAATGTGTCGGAGAAGGTGTTTATGCTCTCTGTTTCTGTAGGAAGCAAAACTGATGATATGTCTCCCAAACAAATGGAGGACAATCAGGACATTAAAGGAGAAGCATTCTTTCAATACTTCTTTGAGTTTTAATTCTCAGAAGAGTCTCATTAAGCCTCCAGGTTGGTCTGCGAATCGGAGTGTCCACGAGGTCAAAATTGGAAATTACCACTGATTGATCGGACCAGGGGTTAGGAACAATAGAAGCATCAGTTAAATGTATTAGAGAAAAGGACAACTACAGAAGATAAAATCGATTCTTGAGTATGTATGATGGGAGTTGGAATATAACATGTAATCCTTAGAAAAGGGGTTAAGAGAGCACCAAGTATCACCAACTTCAGCCTCTTTCAAGTGTTTATTAAGGGATCTAGATATAGAACAGGAAAGGGGGCAGGGGAGAGACTTGTCCAAGGTCAGATCAAGAACGTAGTTGAAGTTGCCTCCAAGGAACAAGCGACCAATTTGGTGCTTATGCAACACTTTAAAAAAAGTACTGAAAAAGCGATGTTGCTCTATGTTGGGGGCATAAACAGTGGCAATATTTATCTCCATGTGCCCCAACCTACCTGAATATAATATGGTGGAGAAGCATTTATAGAGCAGGTTAGGGTGACCAGGTGTACAGAAATAGGTGTCCTGTCATGTTAAAACCTCTGAAGTTCAGGGAGGCTACAGTCAAGGGCATAATGATGAGAATTTGTTTAAATTGTGAATTGATGAGTACAGATGAGATAAAAGATGGAACCCCAGCTCAATGGAAAAAGAAATAAATAAAGGAAAAGATGTCAGGGTATGAAAATCCAACCTATAAAAGGGAGATGAGTGTACACAGTGTTTGGGACTTAGCTAAATTGCCTAAAACACCTCTAGAAAAGCGGCAAATAGAGGAAGATATTCTATCAGGGATACTTTTATGAATAAAATGCATAGATTAAAAAAAAATGGAAGAGAGGAGAAGAGAGATTAAGCAAAAAAAGTAAAAATGTACTCTAGCTGGAGACAATGTAATCCCCTGGGTTTAGGGCAGGAAGATGTAGGGATGCTATGTGTGGAGGGGGAAGGGGGGGAGGGGACAAACACAACAATAATATAAACTTCAGGGTTGCATCCTTATAAAGTGAAAAAATGCATTGGTATACAAAGTGTCAAAGGATTATAAAATATAAATATGGCCTGCATTACGGGTAGAAACGTAACATACAAGAAAGCAACATACAAGAACATAAAAACCAATCACGCCAAAGCGTGAGAGCAGCGCTAAATGAAGGTGACACACACCAAATTACAATGTAGTGATGTTTTACTTGTTAATATTAAAAAACATATAATGAAGTACAATACAAAAATACAAAAATACACAGTAAGAACAATATAGGTACCATAAAAACCGATTCTTCACGTCACAAGCTGGGGTGAGTGTGACTGTATTGAGTCCAGTATAGGACAGGGAATGTAAATGATGTAATAATATGGAAAAGGGAAGGGAGTGAGTATTGATCACAGGTAAGTGCACATTACCATTTGGTGGACGATCTGTAATATAACCACGGGTGGTAGTTGGAATCCTCACCCGGGTAGATGATGATTTTGGAGAGTGCTGTCGGTCGGCTTCCGCTAACGATGTAACCCCCTGTAGATCTTTGATGGTATTTAGGGGGGAGGGGGATAGAATACCCCAACACTTTTTCAGTGAGCGGTGTCCGCCAGAGACTCGACAGGAAAAACTCGGAAAGATAGTATAGGTGGATGAAGCGATGTACTCCTTTTTGGAGATGGCAAGCTGGAATTATGGCGCTGGGTGTTCCAGGAGAGACCGTAACCACCAAACACAATGGAGAGACTGAGGTGATGAAAAGGGTATTTTGAACAAGTGAATCCGTGGATCAGAGTGTACCAGTGGGAGATTCAATCAGGGTACAGTATCCCACACTTGGAGTGAAGAGCCGGAGGTCTGCCTGACGCGTTTCACTGCCAACTGCAGCTTTATCAAAGGTATCTAACAGTGACTGGGGTATGGGTATAAATACCCCTTTAATGAGCCAATAGACTGCAGGTGTGTGCATCAAACAATAAAACAATCACATGAAACAAGCATAATATTCACTGAAATAAATACTAATAGGGGACAGACGTACTTTATAATTCATATCGCATATATATTTGTATAAAATTAATAGAAGACAAGGAGAAATAAAACATGAATAATAATGAACCAGAACATACAAGAACATAACATACTAAATTATATATTTATATTAGAGATGTGCGGTGGCCACTTTTTCGGGTTTTGGTTTTGGATCTGGATCTCCCTTTGTGTTTTGGATCTGGATTGGTTTTGGCAAATCCAACCTTGCGGGTTTTGGTTTTGGATCTGGATTTTTATGAAAAAATGCTAAAAATGGCTAAAATAACAGAATTTGGGACTGTTTTTGCCCCTAAAGTATTATTAGCCTCAATAACATTAGTTTCCACTCATTTCTAGTCAATTTTGATATATGCCATCACACTGGACACTAGATATATGCCGTCACACTGGACAATGGATATGTGCCGTCACACTAGACAATGGATATATGCCGTCACACTGGACAATGGATATATGCCGTCACACTGGACACAGGATATAGGCCGTCACACTGGACACAGCCCGTTACACTGGACATTGGATATAGTCCATCACACTGGACACTTGATATAGTCCGTCACACTGGACACAGCCCGTTACACTGGACACTGGATATAGTCCGTCACACTGGACACTGGATATAGTCCGTCACACTGAACACTGGATATAGTCTGTCACACTGGACACTAGATATATGCCGTCACACTGGACACTAGATATATATGCCCTCACACTGGACACAGCCCGTTACACTGGACACTGGATACAGCCTGTCACCCTGGACACAGCCCCTGGACAATGGACACAGCCCCTGGACAGTGGACACAGCCCCTGTACACTGGACACAGCCCCTGTACACTGGTGTGTGAGCACTGCAGCACCTAGTTTACAACAAAATAAAAAATCAGTCACTAAATAAATCACAGCACAGAGCATGGAGCACGGAGCATGGAGCACAGATCCCAACCACCCTCTTCCCTCTCCTATAATGGAGTGAAGATGGCGGGGCGCGCGTGCGTCTTATATAGAATCCAGATCCCGCGAGAATCCGACAGCGCGATGATGACGTTTTGCCTCGTTTTCGGTCCGGAATTCAGGCGGGAACTCCCGAGCCTGCTCGGATCCTGACTCGAATCCCGGAGATCCGGACCCGCTCATCTCTAATATATATATATATCCAACCAGGGTGTGGCACTCATAGCAAAATAACTCACACTATGCACAAGCCTTAGTGATCAACGTTTCAATTTCTTTATCAAATTGTCATGATGAAAATTTGATAAAGAAATTGAAACGTTGATCACTAAGGCTTGTGCATAGTGTGAGTTATTTTGATATGAGTGCCGCACCCTGGTTGGATACAAATCTCTATCGTGAAGGCACCGGCACAGGTATCTAAATTTATAGGAGTGCCGACCCCAGATCTACTATATATATATCCTTCGCCGCAACATATATATATATATATATATATATATATATATATACAAACAGATATTTCTGCGCAATATCACAAATTAATGAATAATAGGCTGTCTAAATATCTGTGTATAAAGGTATGGTGCAGCTCACTCCTATGGGCTAGTCAGGCCCCAAGTAGCAGTATGTAAGAACAGAGAAAGAAGGAGCGCACAGCGTGAGCGAAATTTTTATGAAATATTTACTGTAACTCGATAAGTCCAATGACGAAACGCGTTGGGGCGTTTCCATCTGATGCTGAGATCACTGGTCTTCCATCTGTTTCGTGCTGTTCTTATCTGCTGTTTCCCGCTGTGAAAGTCTGGTCCCCGCTGCTGCTACACCTGAGCCGGAGTGACCGCCGCTGCTGATACACGCCAGACGGTGCGACTGGAGTCCCCAGTGCCCGCCCCGCTACCTGTTGAGAGTACTCACGTTGCACTAAACATCGTGTTGGGGGGGCGTGGCTACGGCGGCGAGCGGGTAGGACGTGTCCGGCAGGAGCTCCCTGGCTGCCCATCCGATTACCCATCCTGCGCCTACTAAATCACCCGACATCACCGCGAACGGCTGCCAGGTGACCCCACAACACCCCGCACGAGCAGCCCGCCCGGAAAATCAGGTCCCGGCGCCGTTATTCAGCCCGCCGGACCGAGGTGAGGACTGCGGCCTACCTCCCCACGCCACACAGCCTGCGCCTATCCACACGCCCGCTGTTGAGACGGCGTAGCGGAGGAGATCCCCTTGGAACACCTACCCGCCGGCAACTTCCACCGGACAGCGGCGCCCACGGCGAGGGGGAAATCCTGAGTCTCAGTACCTGCCTGGAGCCTGGTGAGTTCTGTGCTGCGGACGCCATCTTGGCGCGAAGCAGCGCTAGTAGCACACTGCCCGCAGAGACCCCTCCAGCGAGACTCAGCGTCCCCAGCCCGCTGCACCCGCCCAGGGAACACCACCATAAGCTGCCACTACCCTTCACTTTATGCCCAGCTGAGGGCAACGCGGATCAGTGGACACCCCTCACCCGGAAAAGGAGTCTCCAGTGGGGAAAACAGCCTGCTTCCACTACCCCAAAGCTAGCTGAGCCCTGTGCTGCGGGCGCCATTTTGTGATCATCAGTGCATACACAAGCACACAGAGACACAGGCTTGTAGTAACCCCTGAGTGGAGCCTTATATTTCATTCCTGCTGAACTGCCCTGTATATACCACCACAGATCACCCATTGCCCTGCACTGTATTCTCCTTACAACCCACTTCCTGAGCAAGTGATATAATCCACATCAACAGATTGCCCTAGCTGGAGAGGGGGCATACCAGCCTCACATCTATCAATTATGGTGAAACAGAACCACAGTACCTCTGCAGCAAAGCTGGCCAAATTTGCAAGAGGACAAGAGGCGCAGGGCCCACAGCCACCCCCAGGGGACTCCGGACAGAACTCTGGCAGCTCAGCCGATTCTGAAACCCCCTCCGATGGTGATGTTTTACCTGCACCCCCCTCTCTCCAACAAATTTTGGAGGCCATTGCTGGAACTGAGAAACGTTTATCTGACAAAATGGAGAAGGTACAGTGTGATCTATCCCTCCTTAGGCAGGATGTGCAGCGCATTAGGGAGCGGGTGGGGGAGGTGGAGACCCGGGTCTCAACGGTCGAGGACGCAATTGATCCTATGAAAACCACAGTATCTACACTGACTCAACAGGTCACAAGCATCCAGAACAAATTAATGGACATGGAGGGCCGTCTGAGGAGAAACAATGTCCGCTTCGTAGGCCTGCCAGAAAAGGAGGAGGGCACGGCGCCAGAGGCATTCTTGGAGGCCTGGCTTATTGAGACTTTTGGCAGAGAATCTTTTACTTCCCAATTTGCTGTCGAAAGGGCACACAGAATCCCTACCCGCCCACTCCCTCCGGGCGCTCCACCCAGAACCCTCATAGCTAAACTTCTACATTATAAGGACCGGGACACAATCCTGCGCCTGAACCGCACCAAAGGCCCTATGATTAGAAATGGCGCCACCATTTCCACATTCCCTGATTTTGCTATCGAAGTGCAGAAGGAGAGGGCCTCATTTGTTCCCGTGAAGCGCAGATTGCGCGAACTGGACCTCTCATACTCTATGCTGTTCCCGGCCCGGCTGAGGGTGGTAGCAGAGGGAGAGACTAAATTCTTCAATAGTCCTCGTGAGGTGGCAGCATGGCTTGATCGTTATGCACCAGGTGCCCGCCAGATGGCCCCGCCCTGATACCCTAAGCCGCCAGATGCGGGAATTGATTCTCATCTATTTAGACACTTCTTTCACTTCACTTGAGCTCTTCAGACGGTCCCAAGCCATCCGAGTGGAGCTGTTGTTGCTGATTACCGTGAATATGAATAGAACTGTGTTATATTTGATTTAACGTATTATACTATAAGCGGGGTGGGGGGGGAAGGGGGAGGCAGGGGGGGTACATTGATAAATACTTTGCACCTGTTTTTCTTTTTCCGCACATATAATGTTGTAGGCAAGTGTAGGCAATATATGGCCAGGGGGCCCCGGAGCTTGCATTGGTAGCTATTAACTGATTGCTCCCATAGTTTGGTAGTCTCTTAGGTACTAGGTTTAGGGATATAAGTATGCCTAGGTTGGGGGAGGTATACAGGGAGGGGGTGTATTATGTTGGGATTGTTTTTTCTATTTTTTCTTGTTTTTCTTTTTCTTTTCTTTCTATTAGTCACACTAAATGCTATGACTTATTATGCATGCAATTGGAGGGTGTGAGGTTTGCTCAGATGTTAGCTGTAGTTTATTCAGGCCCGCAAGATGACAGTGTCACCACCACAATTCCGCACGGCCCATACCCGATACTCCAACATGACGCAACTTAATATTTTAGCCTGGAATGTCCGGGGGTTGAATGATAGAATTAAACGCTCTCTAGTTCTCAAAATGGTTAAGCAGTATAGATCGGACATCACCTGCCTGATTGAGACCCATCTGGAAGGAAACAAACTAATGTCACTACGTAGGCCCTGGGTGGGGTGGGTGTACCATAGCTCACACTCTACTCACTCTAGAGGGGTCTCAGTACTAATAAACAAGTCTGTGCAATTTGTGCTGATTGATGTTAAGACTGACCCACTGGGCAGATACGTTTTCCTCCAATGTAGGCTATACTCCCAACCCTTCTTTATCCTAGCGGTCTACGTCCCACCTCCTTTTAACTATGATGTTTTAAAACAAGCGGCTGCCTATGTGGCCCAATCCCCTGATACGCCAGTCATATGTCTCGGGGACTTTAATAAGCTAATGAATCCAAGGCTAGACAGATGGTGGCCCCCCGACTCCGTCCCCCCTGATGACCGCTCCACAGGTTTTGCTAAATATGTAGAGTCAATTGGCTACAGAGATGCCTGGCGACTAAAACACCCGGCGGTCACCCAGTACTCCTGCTTTTCCAAGTCTCATCACTCCTTTTCGCGTATTGATCTGGCCCTCGTCACTCCCTCAGTACTGCCCAGACTCCAAGACATTTGCTATAAGGCGAGGGGCGTTTCAGACCACTCTCCTCTGTTACTGACGGTGGAGATGGAATGCCAGAGGGGACAGCCCTTTTGGAAGCTACATCCCTCCTGGTTACTACAGTTTGGAGAATCCTCGGACCTCCAGAACCTGTGGGACGGGTACTTTGACACAAACACAGGCACAGCCCCTGCCCCGATAGTGTGGGAGGCATTTAAAGCATACCTACGGGGCACCCTTATATCTAAAATAGCCTCTACTAAACGAACATATAGGGCAAAGGGTAATGCACTGGAGGATGAATGTCGGAACACGGAGATTACTCATTTGGAGGAGGGGTCAGAGGAGTCCAGGGCAAAATGGGAGCTAGCACAAAACACCTGGGTCTCTCACTTGGAGGAGCGCAATGCTCGTAGTCTATTGTTTAAATCCCACAGACTGTACATGAATGCTGACAAAACAGGCAGCCTCCTGGCCCACCTGGTACACCTGGACCGCCCCGCAAACTCTGTGGCCCAAATATTTGACTCTGACGGAGTACTGAGGACATCCCCCAAAGAAATAGCGGATGTATTTCTAGACTTCTATAGGGAGTTGTACCGCACACGCCTAACATGCACGCAGGAGGAACTCACTGAATACCTGGACCGTATTGACTTACCCACACTGTCTGAGGGAGCTAGGTCTTCCCTCGAGGCGCCCATCACAATTACTGAGATAGAGACTGCGATTCGGTCGTTCCCCGGGGGTAAGGCCCCGGGAGTAGACGGAGTCCCAGTGGAGCTGTACAGGATGCATTTAGACTCATTTGCCCCTAAGCTTTTGAAGCTATTCAATGAGCTCTTTGACCTTAATGTGTTACCGGACTCTATGTCCGAGGCGGTTATAGTAGTTATACCCAAACCCGGGAAAAACCCTGACTACCCTGACTCATACAGACCCATCTCCCTGATTACCACGGATGTTAAGATCCTGGCGAAGATCCTGGCTATTCGGCTAAATAGTGTAATATTATCAATCATTCACCCGGATCAAACCGGCTTCATGCCGGGTATGTCCACCAGCATAAATTTAAGACGGCTGTTCACTCATATTCAGGCCACCCATAGTGAGGAAACGCACTCAGCCATTGTTTCGTTCGACGCAAATAAGGCCTTCGACTCTGTCGAATGGCCTTATCTATGGCAGGTAATGAAACGTATGGGCTTCGGTCCACAATATTTAAGGTGGATCCAGTTGTTGTACGTCTGCCCGATGGCCAGGATCTCTGTCAACAGTCATGTTTCACCTCCCTTCGCGCTGGGAAGGGGCACTAGACAGGGATGCCCCCTCTCTCCCGGCCTTTTCGCCATAGCAGTAGAACCGCTTGCCTGTCTGCTTAGGACACACCGTGATATAGTCGGGCTCCAACTGGGTCAGAGAACGGACACAGTGGCACTTTATGCTGACGACCTACTCCTGCTTTTAAAAGATTATAGACTCTCTGTGCCGACTGCCCTGCGACTGATGGGCGACTTTGGCAGCTTCTCCGGACTTACGGTGAACTGGTCCAAGTCCTCCATCATGCCCCTGAGAGGTCCACCACCCGTGACCATGGACACCCCTCTTCCACTCAGCTGGGTCTCCCACTTCAAGTACCTGGGGATTATTATCACTAATACTAGTCAAGATTTTATACCTAGGAACCTAAATCCACTGCTGTCCATGGTTAAAGACAAACTGTCGGTATGGACCAAGTTACCCCTAAATGTCATTGGCAGAGTCAATTTGGTTAAAATGATCCTACAGCCTAAAATAACGTATGTCCTAAATCAGTCCCCGGTGTACGTGCCTGCCTCCTTTTTCAGACACTTAAACAGCTTACTGTCTTCATTGATATGGGCCAAAAACGCCCCAGAATTAGTATCAGCACCCTTACCAGGCCACGGGCAGAAGGGGGCCTGGCTCTGCCACAATTTAGACTATATTACTATGCTGGCCAGTTCTCACTCCTTAGGCATTGGGCGCAGGACACCGATCAAAGTTCACTCCCGGCCACATTTCTACACCAAATATGCCCTGGTATCACACCCACACAGCTATTACTGGGTGGGAGGGTGCCAAGGGGCGCCCCTCCCTTGGTGGTCCAGGCTGTCAAGATATGGCAGGAAGCCCAATCCTTGATAGGATACACAGCTATAGACCCTGGAGCTCCCCTCTGGCATTCCACCAAATTACCTGAACTTGCCTGTTTGTCGGGTAGGAGTCTGTGGTCGTCTGGGGGAGTGGTGACGATTGGACAAATATATGAGGCAGCTGTGCTGAAGTCCTTCCAGCAGTTGAGGGAGGAGTTTGGGTTGCCCCGGGTGCACTTCTTTAGGTACCTGCAGTTACGCCATGCCCTAAATACCCAGTTTAACAATGGTCCCCCTGAACTACTAGCTTCCCCAGCAAAAATATTCCTGGCCAATCTCGGACAAGTCAAAACCATCTCTCTGGCCTATTCATTCCTATTATCCTTCTTACATAAAGACTCACTTCCCGCCCTGAGGGCCAAGTGGGAGAACGATGTTGGAACCTTTGAGGAGGAGGAGTGGGAGGAGACATTGGCCTCGTCACGACATGCCACGGTCTCCGCGAGGTTTCAGCAGGTTCAGATATTTATCACGCACAGAACATACCTGACCCCATCCACCCTGGTTAAATTTGGAGGACGGGCCTCTTCGGCCTGCCCAAAGTGCGGATCTTTGCAGGGGAACCTGTGGCACCTCCTCTGGGAATGCCCCCTAGTTAGCTCATTCTGGGTGGCGGTTAAGTCGATCATAACATCTACTGGAATACCTGGGCAGGCCCTGACCCCCAAAATGTGTGTTCTGGGTAGTAGAGCAAGCACTTCACTAAACAACACTGAGGGTCAATATGTAACCAACTTATGCTCCCTTGCTAAAGTCGTCATAGCTAGGCACTGGATGGCTGACCTGGGACCCACGGTGGCGGAGTGGAAGGCACTGGTTAACACCACAGTGCAGCATGAAAAATACGTATACATGTCTAGGGGCACTCTTCCTAAATTTGACAAGATATGGGGCAGGTGGTTGGAATCCCCGCACTCCGCTCATACTTGATGAAGCCAGGGCCAGTATATATAGCGCGGAATGTGGATGCTGATAACCATAAGGCTAATATCCATCTAAGTACTATGCAATTTATGATGCCCACTGACATGCTATTCTGGGTGGGACCGAACCCCCAAATATGCGCACTCATTAGTGACTAAAGATTCTCTACTTTCCATTTACTTCTTTCTCTTTTTCTTTCCTTTTCTTTCCTCTATTGTTTGTCTCTTTAAATATATAATCTAAAAAACAGAAATAAGATGGCTACTCAGTCAGAGTAAATTGGCGAAATTTATTTTCATCCTTTTTAATCAGTTGATGTAAAATAATAATACTGTATGTGAACGCAATGTACATTCTGATGTTTTATTTTGACTGATTTGGACCGATTGTTTCATGTGCACGATGTCTGATTCGCTGCTTTGCTCTGTATTTACTACCTGCAAAATAAAAAAACTTTATTAAAAAAAAACATTGTGTTGGATCGACTGGTGTCCCCAGTGCCTGCACTGCGACATGCTCTAGGAGCGGTGAATATGCTTGTACTTCACGCGGTTACATTCATTCTGTTATGTATGTGAGCTTTCTTTTATCGAGTTACAGTAAATATTTCATAAAAATTTCGCTCACACTGTGCGCTCCTTCTTTCTCTGTTCATATATATATATATATATATATATATATATATATATATATATATATATACAGTTTCATAAAATATCATTGTTTTTGAGCATGAGAGTAGTAGATCGTTGGTATGTCTGCAGTGGGGGGGATTAAAGGATGGGTAGCAAGTGTAAAATCAGGGTAGCATGGGTAAAATCAAGAGATAGGCAAGACTCATTTTATAACATGACACAGGAGTGGTCAGGCGGATGTGAGTCACTCACAAGTCTTCAGGGTGAAATGTTGCGTCTATTTTAGGAGTCTTGGTAGTAGATCTCTTCATTTGTGGGCCACCAATAATAGTGTGGGTCAGGGTACAGGTAACACCAGGGTTGCCGACCCTCCCGGAATTTCCAGGAGTCTCCCGAAAATCGGGTCCCCCTCCCGGCCCCCCGGAAGGGTGGGCAACCCTCCCGGATTCAGGGGGGACCGCCGCTGTCCCCCGGATCGCGGCATTAAAATGCCGCAATCCTCGGGTCTCAGATGAGGGGGCGGAGCTAAAACGGCACAATCGCGTCATTTTAGCCCCACCCCCTCCACGGAGATCCGTGAATTCGTTGCTTTACCAGCATGGGGCGGGGCTTAGTGATGTTACTCGTAAGCCCCGCCCCCTGAGCGGCTGCTGAAACTCTCCTCTCCGGGTGTCAGGATGTACCCAGGCATTTTCAGGGAGGGAATGGGAGTTACACACACTGATTGGGAAAATCATTCAATGGTGAGAGGATTTTCAGATCAGTGATCCAATTGCAAGTCATTTGAAAAATTTTACTCTATCTGGGAGGTGGCTATCTCATACTTGCCTACTTTTGAAAACTAGTTTCAGGGAGATTATAGTTGGTATCAGAATTGTGCACAGCGCCCCATTGAGGGGGCGTGTCATGCTCCACCCAAAGAGCGTGTCTAGTTCCATATATGGAGAAATTGTCAAAAGAGATTGTTTTTTTTTTAATCCTTTTTATTATATAATTTTCAAAAAAGGCAAACTTACATAGACATATTGTACTGACAACATCACATATATATTACAGCCATATACATTACACTGCTACCAACAAAAGCTATTGTTATTATTCTTACTGCAGGTTCCTATAATACCATACTTCCTGTAGTAGCTAGTCCCTTGCCCCTCCTTCTAGGTACTAACTGGCTCGATTGCCCTTCTACTGATTGTTCTATCGTCTAGTATTACTAAATATTGGTACCCTACTTCTTACTGTTTAGGATTTTGGGAAGAGGTTTCCTAATGTGCTGTGCACTATTTTGCAACCAAAGTTAGTACTTATGTGTCCACCTATTCACTATATCCTAAAATCTCCATGGTTGAATTATATTTCATACAATTTTTTAAAGTGCATCTCTACTTTATATTTGTGTTCAATTGTGTATATATTCCATGTGTATTTATTCCAAGTGATCTAATTTTATAAAATTACAATTATGTATCAGGTTATATTTTTATGTGATATAAGTTTAACGACCTATACTTATTAGGGTGATAAATAAAAGAAAAAGAAAATATTAAATATGTATATACATTATACCTCCCCGCTATCCATACTCCTTGTGGTACCAACTTCCCCAGATGTTATAGAATTTTGTTACTGATTGTCTTGCCATGTATACAAACTTCTCATGCTCCATTATATTATCTACCAGTATTAACCATTGCTTAGGATCCGGACCTTCTTTGGCTATCCATGATCGTGCTATAATTACTTTGGCTATTGAGCACAGGTTTATAGCGTTTTGTCTCATATCAGATGCCATACTGTCTTTTGGCCAAACTCCCAGAATGCTTCTTATTTTCTGGATACATTGGGATGGGATACCCAATTCCACCAACGTTTCCCCAACTTTTTGCCAAAAACTTTGGACCTGATTACACTCCCACAGTAAATGAAAAAATGAGCATCCTAGCTCACGACATTTCGGACAGCTATCCAAATAGTTAATTGTAAACTTGCTCAACTTCACAGGTGTCATATAAGTCCTATACAAAATATTTAATTGGACCTGCTGTACTCTAAGGGAGTTGGTAGATACCCTTGGCATTGACAGGGCTATCTTCCAATCATCTTCACTAATTTCTGGAATATCTGTGATCCATTTGGTTCTTAATTCTGGAAGATCATTCCCTTGATTATGGTCCAACAAATATTTATACAGTTTAGACACTCTCTTCCTACTACTTAGCTTGTTAATAAAAATTTGGTACTTATGTAGTATCTGGGCTGCCGATTTTTTGATTGTATGCCTTAAGTTAAGGCATACAATCAGATGCGATGCGATGCGATATCGCATCGCATCGCATACGATGCGATACGATGCGATGCGATGACCCGATTTTTCCATAGGATTCAATGTTAAAATGGACTGAGTCCATTTTAACATGGAATTCAATGGGAAAAAGGGGTCCTTTTCATACCCCTACTATCCAAGTGGGCATGGAGTTGGATATAAACCTGTGGCGAGCGTAGCGAGCCACCGAGCCCGAAGCGTGGCGAGCGAAGCGAGCCCCGCGAGGGGACGGTATTCTGTGTCCCCTCGCGGGGCTCGCTACGCTCGCCACGCTTCGGGCTCGGTGGCTCGCTACGCTCGCCACAGGTTTATATCCAACTCCATGCCCACTTGGATAGTAGGGGTATGAAAAGGACCCCTTTTCCCATTGAATTCCATGTTGAAATGGACTCAGTCCATTTTAACATTGAATCCTATGGAAAAATCGGGTCCATCGCATCGCATCGCATCGCATCGCATGCGATTTGGTCGGGTGCGATGCGATGCGATGGACCCGATTTCAAAATCGGCAGCCCAGTTACTACATAAGTACCAAAAATTTTAATTGGTGTTTCACTAATTTGAGCATTCTTCGTCTTAACACAATGTGACAACGCACATCTTAACTGTACATATCTGAAAGACATATTTTTGGGCAGCGCAAATTCCGTCTGCAATAGCAAAAACGGTTTTAGTACATTATTATTATATAGCTGTCCGACGGCATTGATTCCGTACCGCTTCCATATCCTATCAGCTTGTTCTAATTTCAATTTTCCCATTTCTTTTAATGAGAACAGGTGGGTATCTGGATCAAATCCCTCGAACTTTATAACTCTACTAACTCGTTTCCAAATTTTAATTGCCTGTGCTAAAATTGGTGGCGTTCCTTGACCTCTCTCATCCCCCAGAATTGCTTGCAATGGAGTGTGCCCAGGGGCAGCCTCTCCTATGAGCTCCCTTAGTCCTGGAGGCAATTCATTCTCCCTGATCCAATTACATATATGGGTTAACTGGGCTGCATAGTAGTAGAGTCTGAAGTTAGGCATTGCCATACCCTCATGTTGCCTTTCTCTAGTTAGATTTTACCATTTTATTCGGGGTAGTTTATTCTTTCTAAATATATCATCTCCCAAAAATATGGGAGATTGTTGAAAGATATATAAAATTTGGGTAAAATTACCATTTTTATTAGGTTTATGCGTCCCAGTATTGTTAATGGCAACTTCATCCAACAGTTACATTTTGTTTTAATTTCCTTAATTAGAGGGTTAATATTATCAATAATGAAGTTCTTTGGGTCTCTAGATATAACAATTCCAAGATACTTAAATTTATTCGATAATGGGAGTAGGGAGTCGGGACTAAGTTCCTCCCGACCTCCCTCCTCCACCATCATAAGATGTGATTTATTCCAATTGACTGATATTCCGGAGAAACGCCCCGACTCGCGTAAGATCTCTATTACACTTGGCAGTTCTCTATTGTAGTCAGTTATACCAACCAGCAGATAATCTGCGTACAGGGAGACGATATTATAATTCCCTCCTGTTGGAGACCTACCAATCCCCAATGTTGCCCTTATCTTACATGCTATAGGCTCAATCGCCACTGCAAAAAGCAATGGCAATAAGGGACAGCCCTGACGGGTGCCCCTCAACAGATGGAATGATTCTGAGACATAACCATTCACAATCACTCTAGCCCTGGGGTTACGATATAGCATAAAGATCCACCCTATAAACCGTGGACCAAAACCAAAAGAGTTTAATACTAACCACAGATAGGGCCATTCGACAGAGTCGAATGCCTTATTGGCATCGAAAGAGGCTATCGCTGCAGCGACCCCAGAGTGTTCTAATGTCTGGAGATGCGTAAAGACCCGTCTTAGATTTATTGAGGTGGATTTCCCGCTGACGAACCCAGTTTGATCTGAGTGCACAATATCCCCGATCACCCTGCCAAGCCTATTCGCAAGAATCTTAGCGAATATCTTAGCATCTGCCGTGATCAGGGATATTGGACGATATGAATCAACACACGACGGGTCTTTACCACTCTTAGGAATAACAGTTATCACGGATTCTGTCATTGAGTCTGCTCAAAAGAGATTGTTAACAAGCAGTCCTGTTGAATTGCTTCCAAGCCGGGTAGGCTTGGCTGGGAACGCATTTGATATATTATATTATATAGATATATATTGATATATATTGATATATATGCAAAAGGACCTGCATGCGATCCTGCCATACCGCAAATGTCCCAGGTGGCTCAAAGTGGGATCACGGGCGACTTCTCCAAAAGGAGAAGGCGCCTTAGTGTATGCCCAGCATTATTGTCTTAGCTTCTTATTATGTGTAAGATTGTGTCTCCTGTGACTTTATTCCTCCTTTTGCAGGCGTTTCCTGAAGTCTCCCCATTTTGATGGCTGGTATCGCCACAAGCAGAGAGAGATGAGAGAGAGGCTGGAAACAGCACACCTGAAAGTCATCTGTGAAGCAGTGAGTTTTGCAGAACATCACATAATGTTACGCCTACAGTAGAGTAGGAGGATTGGGGTTGTTCCTGTATTTGCTGGTTCATTGGCTCTTACGTAGACGAGAAATACTGCTTGTGATAAACAAATGTAGCCACTTACAAACCCATATTTTCCATTGCATATGTTATCAGCCAGGTCCATGATAAGTGGAAGAAAGTTCTGTTATAACTTCATATTTGTTTTACTGTATGTATTGGATATTTACATGTCTGTGTCCATATTTATATAAGAAAGGTAAAATTGCAATCCTGCTTTTACCATAAAAAACACCTTTTTATTCTGAAAGAGGGCTGAGGAACAGCAGGATTTTTGGTTTTGTTCATCCTCTGATGAACAGAATAAAATATTTAGTAATTTATTACACAAAATAAACATACATGTATACATAAATATATTAATACAAAGTATATAAGGTATCTCTAAAATATGAGAATTCTTAATAGAATAATAAACGGTTGCCTACTTTTGAAAAATGATTTCAGGGACAAAAGTAAAAGCCAGGGGGTGGGCCTTGCTGTGCCGGGGGTGTGCCTTGCGGCACCGGGGCCGTGCCTTGCGATGCCATGGGCGGGCCTTGCTGTAACCTTGGATTATTTTTATGAAGCATATAGCAACAATGCTATTCCCTATTGTATATGTAATTTATGTTAGCCTGGACTTATAGCAGGTACCAACCACCGCTACTAAACTATAGACAGACGATATTTAGAAAATGAAGGAACAGGTATAAAAAAAAGTCAATTTCTGAATCATCATTCATCTAATCACTCTCAAGTACAGTCATAAGTGGCCAACGAGCTTTTCTTGCCATCCAACATCAAATATAGATTTAAATAATCCCAAAAACCCAATTTTGATAGCAATAAGTGATTTGCACCTGCAAGGTATCTGCAAGCAGAGGCCAGGTTCCTGCAACCCATCAGGCAATGGCATAACTAACGCTCAGCAGCCCCCGCCATGGCGGGGGGGCGCAGACGTCAAGGGGGCGCAAGGTCACGGGTGACGCCGGAGGCAAGATTCCTGAGTGAGGTGCAGCAGCCTTCTCTCCGCCTCTGGCTGTCTGTGTGAGGACGCAATGACAGGGTTAATTGAGCGTCCTCACACAGACAGCCACAGAGCTCCCCCTTCCACCTTGCACTCTCCTTTATCTCTTCTGGGCTCCCTGTAGCCTGCAGCGCTGGAGCTTCAGAGGCTGTGTGAGTGCTGGCAGGCAGTGCTCGAAGTTCAAGTGACCTCACACACTTTCACCTTTCCCGGCCATGAACGGGAAGTGAACTGCAGGACGGCTTATGTGTGGCTATGTGTGCTCAGGGCATGACAGCTGAGCACACAGCCTGCACAACAAGCCAAGCTCGATTGCATGTGTTGCACTTGCCCTGTATATTTAATGACATGGCCGCCAGGGTAGGAGGGGGATGCGCTCTGGTGCGCTTAGGAAGAGCAAGATGCAGACACCTTCTTCCCGGCACCAGAAAAAGATCTCTGCTGTGACCCGGATCATCTCTGCACTATTGCCTGATAGAGAGCACCTTCACAAATCTGCTTCGATGTGCAGCAGCACTAAGATGTAAGTCCCAGTGTGTTTTAATTTTTCTTAATTATAATTAAATTATAATTTTATTTACTATTTATTTTTTACCATAACCCACCCTCTCGACTCCTGCACCCACACTAATTAAGTGTTCAAAATTGTGCTATGGGGCCCATACAGTTTATAGTAATGCCTCTGGTGACACAGATACACAGCTGGGAGGGAGAGGTGCAGGGTTAATAGAGACAAGGGGTGTATTAGAGGTACAAGGGTAATAGAGGGAAGGAGGTATGGAGAGGTACCTGATTAATACTATTTTTGGGGGGGGGGGGGGGGCGACAGAATTATTTTTGGCAGGGGGAGCAAAATTTCTAGTTACGCCGCTGCTATAAGGTCTATGAGGGTTCAAATCATTTGGATCTGACAGGTTCTCAACATTTTTAATTAAAAAGAAACGTGGGGCGCTTGGGTACACAAGAAATTCACAATTTATTAAAAAACATATATCACAACATTAGATACATTAATAAACACTTAAAAAACTGGGGTGTCACTGTGACACTAATGTATGACCATTTGGAATAAGCGCTTGGATATCCTGTTCCACTTATAGTGAAGCAGATGGGGGATTAAGGGGGTATCAGTCCGATTTATTTCCAAGGTACAGTGTCCTTTTTAAACAAGGGTGGTTCACAGGGGTGATTCACCGTATTAAGCTGGCTAGTGTGCACACTTTCATTGGCTGCAGCAGAGGCGCCTTGCTTGTGAGTATAAGGTAACAGTCACAGAATGGAAACAGGACTTCTGTCACACAAGGGTCAGTGACAGTGTCCGTCCTGTTGCCAGGGATAGTTCTTACCGCTCAGTAGCGTAGGCAGAAATCGGGATGGTAAGCAGATAAATCTGCACTGCAGCGCCTGCTCGTTCCGTGCCTCTCGGCTGGCTTGGGTGTTTGTGGTAAGCACAGCCAGCTGTAGTTCTCAGCAAGTGCCATCTCCCCGCCGCAGTTGATGTTATCTCCCACGCAAAATGTATTAGAATTATCAGCTATTAATATAGCCCACACATATTCCACAGCATTTTATAGAAAATATTTGGTTATTCAGCTCAATTGCTGTCCCTTGGAGCTTACTGAAATACTACTTCCTAAAACAATACTAATTGTAGCAGGCATGTGTCAGTGTGTGCAAACCCCAAATTGTAACCGGCAAATTATAGTAGTACTAGGGTACTTAAAAGCTCACTGTAGCCACAGGGATTAAGCAACCACTGTGTCAAAACACATAACCTACCCTATTCAGTCTTCTCTCTTCTTTTTACGCATATCTGCGTGCCTGTGGTAACCCGAACAACACACTGAATAGGACACAGGTGATCGCTGGAGCCGCTACCTTTAAGCCAGGCATGTCCAAACTGTGGCCCTCCAGCTGTTGTGAAACTACAAGTCCCATCATGCCTTACCACAGTTTTGCTATTAGGGAATGCTAAAACTATGGCAAGGCATGCTGGGAAGTGTAGTTTCACAACAGCTGGAGGGCCACAGTTTTGACATGCCAGCTGTAAGCAGTCCAATCACTGACAGACTACTGGAAGTATTCAGCCTGCCTAGCACTCAGACATTTATAGCAGAGCACCAGAAATAAGAAATGCTCCCTGGGCATCAATGATTCAGCCCTAGCGATGGGAACCCTGGGACTAGATGGACCATAAGCAGCTGCATTGTTTGCCTAGAGCAGGGGTGTCCAAACTTTTTGCGACGAGGGCCAGATTTGGTGAAGTGTAAACGTGTGGGGGCCAACCATTCAGCCCGACATTCTTTGAATCATTAATCACATCAGAATGGTCCCCCACTCTGCCTCCATTCACTCTATGTCCCCAAGCCTGCCCCTTCACTGTATTTCCCCCAGCCTGACCCATTCACTGTATGTCCCCCAGCCTGCCCCTCCTTCACTGTATGTCCCCCATTCACTGTATGTTCCCCACTCTGCACCCATTCATTCTGTCCCCCAGCCTGCCCCCCTTCTCTTAATGTCCATCAGTGCCTCCATTCATTGTATGTCCCCAGGCCTGACCCTTCTTCACTGTATGACTCCCATTCACTGTATGACCCCCATTCACTATGTACCCCACTCTGCCCCATTCACTGTATGTCCCCAGCCCTGCTCCCCCTTCTCTGAATGGCCATCACTGCCTCCTTCACAGTATGTCCCCCACTCTGCTCCCATTGACTGTATGTCCCCCTGCCTACCGCCTCCCTTCTCTGTATGTTTCCCAGCCCCTTGTGTGAGCCAGAGGACAGAGGCAAAGCAGGAACTGCAAGGACAAGAGATGGTTGGGCTCCTGCTGCCGCCCTCCTCCACTCTGCATATTACGGGAGCAAGCTACCCCCTTGCTGCCCCCCTCCCCAAACACTGCTGTCACTGTGATAGTGGAGCATACTTGCATACCTGACTCTCTCCATGCGGGAGAAAATGCACTGCTCCTGGACTTCCCTGGTAATATATGATTGCCATCACCTGTGGTGAAACACCTTTACCTAGCTCCCCACAGGTGATGGCAATCATACATTACCAGGGAAGTCCAGAAAAAGAGCATTTTCTCCCGCATAGAGAGGGTCAGGTAGGCAAGTATGTTGTGGAGTAGGGTGATATATGATTGCAGCAGCGGTAGGACGCCAAACACATCTGACTGTGGCGGCCGGCACCTCCTCACTGCAGCAGACAGCAAGGTAAAGGCGCGCTCGCCGGGGCCCCACTTTGATTGTCATGTGCTGTGCTTCCTACATCTGATGCTCTGCCCGCTTCCAGATGGAGGCTGCGGGCCGCTTGAAATTACAGCACGGGCCGCATTTGGCCCCCGGGCCTGACTTTGGACATGCCTGGCCTAGAGGTAACTCCAGAGGCATAACTCTGGGAGGCAATGGGGTCATCTGCCGCCGGGCTCCTACTCCCTAGTGGGCACCTCTCCTCCCCTGCAAGTTTGAATCAGTTAATTGAAAGCCGTCAATATTGCTGCTATGCTGACTCTCCGCCTTGCTAGACTATCTTTATCCTAAACATAATTTTAGTAAGTGTCACTCATGGTAAGTGGCCATGACCTGTTCCACTAGAAGCAGGTACCTGATGGCGCGATTTGCTCATGCTTAGAAAGCTATATAAAGTTACTACACTGCATTGCTCTGCCTTATGGTCAGAATCTGTAGGCTTACTGCGCAGAAGGTGTCTGCCCCCAGTGAGACAGGTTACAAGTTCTAATCCTAGATGTGACTGTTTATCATTTATTTAAAACAAATACATTGTTTATGTGAATAAATGTGGTGCAATGTAACACTGTTTATAGATGGTTGCCTGTCTGTGCTCTTTACAAGTGTCTTGATTTTGAGATAAATAAATTATCCATGTAATGGTCTAATTAAGGGACCTTACTATAACCTGACACTTATCTATAACCAAAGGGATAGAAAGTAATTTGCTGTGCATTTTTAATCTTTTTTTTCTATGTAATTATTACCATTTATATTAACATTCATATATTAAAAAAGTTACGTTTTAAATTTAAACAATTTTTCCTGACATATAGTTTCTCCCAATACACTTGTGCAAGTTACGGGTATATATTGTTAAGGAGTGCACCCACACGAGTCTTTTTTTTCTTCTGTATATTTAAATGCAAAGAAACTAAAGACCGTAAATAGACTTATGTATCTTTTATGTCATTTATACAGAATATCACAGCATGGATAAAGAACAAATCAGAGGTGGAGATTGTGGATCTGGTACTGAAACTACGAGACAAACTGGTATAGTATCCAAATTAATTTCTTTCTATCAATATCAACTAATAATGTCTTACTTTTTCTGACCCTGTATTTGCCAAACACATAAAATTCGCTAACAATGTTGTATCAATCAATTATTGTTGCAGCAGCAGCATCCCTGCCGATGACACCAAGGGAACTGTCCGTGAAACGTTGCACTAGTTGATGCACAAAATTTAAATATAAACAGTAAATATAGTATATATACAGTAGTTTTCCTGCTATTTAGTCCCCCAGATATGAGCAGTATCAATATTTCAAATGACAATTCAACATTTAAATGCAGATCAGCTGTCTCTTGAGACCATTTCCGCTTTGCCCTTTTTTGACTGTCAAGTTTTTGCCTGTCGACCAATAGTGGTCGACCTAGACAATGTGGACCTAACACCCGAAACCACATGTAGTATAGGCATTCCCTGCCAGGATTTACGACAATTTATCATAACCTTATCCTCCTTATAGGGATATATGCTAATTCAATGCGGTGTAGTTGAAAATCAATAATAAAGCATGGCCCTCATCAACGATGTGATGCATCCAGTGGACTCACTGGCTGCTATCTTCACAATATCGCTCAGAACATACAAAATAAGCGATATCCTTAATTAGATCATCCAGTGTGTACGCAACTTTAGTGCACACATGTAGATGGTATGCCTTATGAGCATATTAAGGGGGTGTAGTGAGCATGCCGGTTAAAGTGGCTGCATACACACACACTCAAATGTACACATAGAAAGCCATACACGTAAAAACAAAACCGCAGATGGCTGTGCATGTCCATCCATCTATGAATTATCAGCCCCAATACAATGACTTTGTAGGATTCCCATTGTAATGCAGATGTACCATGCCAAGTGCGAGTTCACTATTGGCAGCACACTTGGCAGAGAGCAGCCTCATTCTTTAGCGGCAGTGCACCATATATAAACAATGACGTATTTCTTCAACAATGGCCGTTGGCAACTGGATTAAAGATCCAAAATGTTTTGCATGAAATATTATTTTTGAATTCTGTAAACAGCAACCACATTTATCAGGAACAGTTTTTAAGGCAGATGGTGTTCACCAATATTATAACATATATTTTTTTATTACCTATTGCCCTAATAATTGTTTATTTAGGGTAAAGCAGTTTTGTAGTTGACAAAAATTTGACCGTATGCAGATTAATATTCCAAATGGCACAAAGATGTTGCAATTATATCTGGCTCCGTAAACTGTACAGTAATTCGTACCGTAGGGTGCTAAGGAACAATTAATAAATGTATGATTTATGTGGATTCTAATGCATTTCTATATTCCACTTCCAGCTTAGGGCTCACAGACAACATCTTCCTGTGAGCTCTGCTGCCCTGGCCAGGCTGAAACTTCACATTGATGAAGTAATATGCTCACTACCTGAAGACTTGCAGAGCATATTGCATCCACATGGAAAGGATTGTATATAGCATACTACATATTAACGGAGACCAGTCGAGTATCCTGTATCATCAGTGTTGCGTATTTGTGAGCAAGCTCCATCATCATCACTATGACAGCTGTACAGCATCTTGTATCATTATCTCCAAGACGCCTACATGTATCCGATGTCGTACAGAAAGAAACCAGAAGATACTGTACCTTGTTTTCCTGCCATTTATAGTGCGGAACCTGCAGTGCAGACCTTCTTGGAACAACCCTGCTCTGTAAATTTTATATTACCATGAGAGGTGTAGGGAATTCTTACTGAACAGACAAGCACAACAATGATGGATCTGTAAAATACCTTTAAGATACGTACCGATGTGTAGAGCATTAACATTTTCTGTAAAAGAGCCTTCATACCTTTGAACTGTCCAAATATATATGTAATCGATTTGTATGTGTTCACCCAGCGGTCAGGATGCTGGCATACGGTATACGACGCCGACATCCTGACACATCAGGATGCTGACGCTGGAATACAGACAGCTGACAAGCACTTACGGGGGGGGGGGAATCTGGAGTCAATCTGTTGCCCACTGACACTTCATATCTATCACAGTCATTTTGGGAACAATTAGAAGTTTCACACATCAGAGTACAGTAGAATATACATATAACTTAACTATCTTCCATTCATGTAATTTATTAATACGGTGTTCACATCTAATTTTTTACTACCACAAGATGGTGTGAACAATATAAGTGACAGTATTGTGTTCTATTTTTAATGTATAGGAATTTGCATACAGCTACAAGATGTTCAACTGTCTGTGATCAGAATGATGGGCTGTTGCCGTTTGTGTGTCAGTGCTGTACAGATCTGGATAGTTCTTGCTCTGTATGCATGAAAAGTAAGAACTTGTGCAGTTTGTTTAAAATAAATCAAATTCAAAGGTTCCAAATCATTTGATTATTTGGTGTTCTTTGTGATTATATTTATCTTTTTGTTTTACTATAGAATTAACTTCAGTAATCACAAAGTAATAAAGTGACCAAACCGGTCTTAAAACAGGATCCATATAAACATCAATGTATAGTCAGTGCCCCTTTCCTGGGCTCCTGAAGTGTGCCCCCTTACTGAGCTCCTGAAGTGAGGCAAAGTCACATATATCATACAAATATATCTATTTTTTAAACATTTGTCCACTTAGTAGGTAAGCTGATAATAATTGAGGAAAGCTCAAAACAAAGTGGGGGATATTTAGTAACAGGATTTCAAAACCACTAATTTGCATCAGGGTTGCCTTCTGGAGTTAAAAGGTAATTATATAAGGGGGCATATTAGACAGAACCCTTCTCCCTAACATGTTTGTGCCTAAGAAAATACCATAAACCACCTGCCTTTCACCCTCATGCAAGTTCACCTGTATATTTAAATGTATGTACATATCTTTCATTCGGATATAACCCTTTCCAGTCCACACACATTCTAACTTACTACATTCTCTTTCACACTTTTCCATCCAACATTGCTAGGTCACCATATTATACAGCCCACCAAGAACCTTTGCAATCTGCAATGGAAAAAAAAAAAACGGGGGGTCCCCTCCACATCCGTAACCAGCACCAGGCTGAAAGAGCTGGGACTGGTAAAAAAAATAATAATAATAATCAGGAAACCCAGCAAATAGGGGTTCCCCGATTTTTTTAAACCAGCCCCAGGCTCCAGGTCCGGGGCTGGTTCCCAAAATACGGAGTACAAAATGACTAGGGGTCCCCTGTATTTTAAGAACCAGCCCCAGGCCAAGCCAGCAGGGTAATGCCACAGCCGGGGGACACTTATTTTAGAAGGTCCCGCAGCGAAAGCATTAATTCTACCGACCAGTCAGTCTGGCCAGGGGCACTGGGGGAGTGGGGACCCCCCCAATAAAGGGATCCCCCCCCCTCCAGGACTTACCTGACCAGGCTGGTGTTGTGTTGTCCTCGATGCCCCTGGGCGGTGTGAATTGAGCTGATTGCAGTGTAAAAAATTGAATAATAAACTATTGTCTTATACTGTGGAACTAGCAGTCCCAACAAAGCTCTCCCGCATGCTGGGACTTGGAGAACCACAAGTCCCAGCATGCGGGCATTAAAGGGCCCGCTGGCACTTGTAGTTCCACAGTATGAAAAAAAAAGTAAAATAAACACACACTGACAACCAAGAAAAATAAAAGTTTAATACATCCAAAGTCCACACATACTGATACTTACCCATCTTGATCCTGTTGGTAGGTCCCTGGGTCCGGGGCTGGTCCGGGGCTCCAGGATCCAAAATAATCCAAAGGGGTACCTGTGGAAGGAAATCCTACTCACCAGGTCCTCTGGCGAAGATCCCGTCTTCTTCTCCCTGCCGTAGTCCGAATCGCGCATCACCCGGCCGCTACCCTCTCTGACTGAGGGGAGACGCAGAGATGTTTCATCTTCCCTGCCTCTCCTCTGAATGATTCTAGTGGCCGGCTTTTTACTGCGCCCGCCGAAAGTATGTGCGCATCACATCCGGCGCTCAGAGTCTGTGGCCGTGGCTAGATAACACTGCCGCCCGCAGTGACCATGCCAGACCATCAACTCGCCCCGGAGCCTCTGCCCTGACCACTCCATTTTCGGATGCCAGCAGCAGCACACCCACTGGGACCTAGCAGCATGCAGAAGGATGAGTGCACGCCACTGGCCAGGACCACAATAGGGTAAGGCACCGCCCAGGACCCAGGAGCATAACTAGCTCACTGGAAACAAAAAGTAACACTAACTACCTGTACAGATATAGGAGACAGGAAAAAGACTAAGGCTATAGGGGTGGTGCTCAACTATATAGGGAGGAGGAAGAGAAGGAGCTGGATTTTGGGGAAGATAGGGATGAACCCATTGTAATGGCTGCCATGAAGTAGGAAGAAAAAAAAAGGCCTATTTCCCTATAGCTTGAAAGCGTGAGAGCAGGGCCCTCCTACCTCTTTGATTGTCTGTAACTACCCATTTTGTTTTATCAAGGTTTCCAATTGTGCAATGAAATTTGCTGTGCTATTTAAGAAACTTAATATATAGGAAATAACCTTGCAACTTCCCTTTACCGCACGGATTTTGAAAATTTCACCTGCAATTGAATATGTCCCTAAATGTTAATGCAAAACCAGACATGGTTTGTACTTAATATATTATGGTCATTTTAAATTCTGTTGGCAATAAATGGCAATTTAGAAAACCTGTTGTTTTGTAAATATATCCATAAAGTTAACAATTTAGATCATCCATTTTAAAATTTTGAGGGGAGCGTGGCCTAAAGCAGTGGTTCCCAAATTTAACATTTAAGACATCCTAAGAGTACACTATGATAGCCATAATAAAACACAGATTACTTAATTAGTACCTCAGTCAATTAGATTATACTATTTGTTCTCAAGAATGGATATGCTTAAAACCTGGACAGTTTGGGTATCTTTAGGACCACATTTGGGAACCACTGGCCTAACCCATAAGTTCTCATACACGGTCCTCAGGATTCCACACGTTCATGATTTCCAGGTCTCAAAGTATCACAAGTAAAACTTGTGGATATTTTAACCTCTGCAGGGACATATTCTAGATATATAACAATTTTCTTAAGGTGCGTACACACATACAGATTTTTCTGTCTGATCTATCTGGTGGGAACAAAAAACTGGAAATGTATAGGAGCAAATAACAATCAAAAATGTTTTCCCAAACGCTTGAAAACAGACAGTGATCAGTCAGATAAATTGTTTAAATCATTCTGATATAACAAATTTATCAAAACATATTTTTTTCTGTTTTCCTGCATTTGGGCGGAAATTTTTGATGGCCATATGCTCCCATAAATTTCCAGGTTTTTATTCCCACCAGATAGAGCCAACAGAAAAATCTGTACGTGTGTACGCACCTTTAGATACATTTTATTGAACAGATAAAAAGAAAAAAAAAAACCTTTTTCGTATATAGTAAGCAGCGAAAACCAAGAAAAATGATCTGGCCACATACTGTATGTGTACGTTGGTCTTTGGTGGTTGTTCGGTATGAAAGGACTCCGTACATTCTGGGGACACACAATCTTTTTTGCATTTTCTGCAAATGTAGTATGTCATCCAATTTTATTTCAGGTACAATCTTCTTCCAACCTTTTTTTTTTGTGTGGTGTTTCCACATTATTATTAAGTCTTCCCTAAGACCTATAGGAAATCATCCTATAGTATATATCTACTCCCCCCATAAACTTGTATTGGTTGACAGCAAATGGGCTTGGTACTTGGGCATACTCTTCTCTGTACCATCTTGAGATGTAGATACCATACAGGTGTGTCCTTTTATATATTTGTTTGCACGGTGTATGCTATGAAAAAGGGGCCCAATCGATGGGCTTAAACAGGATATTCTGATTAGAGGGGTCTCCCGCATGTTCGCACAGGGGACCAATGTTTTGTGTCTGCGCATGCGCAAACGCATGTCTGTTCATGAACTACATGTTCTCTATCCCGCTCACACCTAGCAGTGCAGTCGGGGAACACATCCCATGGGAACGTCCAGCGTCAGGAAGGGGTGCCGGACGGGTTCCCGACAGTCGGGTACCCGACGTCGGGATCCCAACTGTCAAAATGCCGACAGCCGGGTGCCCGACGGACACCCGCTATTTTCCCTCGTGGGGGTCCACGACCCCCATAGAGGGAGAATAGAATAGGTGGCTCGCGTAGCGAGCCACCGTGCCCGCAGCGTGGCGAGCGCAGCGAGCCCGCAAGGGGCTTTTTTGCGCTCGCCATGCTGTCTGACTCCGGGCAGTCGGGATAATGACTGTCGGGATCCCGACTGTCGGAGTCCCATACCACACCCGTCAGGAAGTAGCCAAGAGACAGTGGACAGGACACCACCATTTCCAATCTTGACTGTTGCTTTACCCGAACTAGCCAGCCTACCCATTCCCACCGCACCTAGTGAGATTACCTGCTGCAAATGCCATAGTATGCAGATTACAAGCCTCCAGCGGTTGTGTGGTCATTTTTAACTCTCTGAAGCTAACTTTTGACAACTGACGTATTTGTTACTGTATTATTTTCCAAAGGCAGCAAAATAGGAACAGGGCTTACCATCATCCACAGCCATTGTCCAGGTCCACTGCATATTCCATTTACCAATATTATTTTTCTCACACCGGTTTTTAATATTATTGTTATCATTAATATTATCAATATTAATTGTTTCATGTGTTAATAAAATATTTTTATTAAGAATTTCCTAAGTGCCACTTCATCTTTGTTTACATTTACCTTTTCTGTGGGACTACAAACTCCCCCATTTTAAGTGGCTGCTTTTGGTGTTAGACCTCTGACAGCAACTGCTAATGCTACCTAGGTAGCCTTTTCTTATGATAAAAAAACAAATAAAATAACCTGTTAGATGAATAAAATTCTGAGAGAATGTACCGTTTTTTTATTGCAGAAAACATTAGATTATGTTG
Organism: Crinia signifera; assembly: GCF_055691185.1. NCBI lineage: Eukaryota > Metazoa > Chordata > Amphibia > Anura > Myobatrachidae > Crinia > Crinia signifera. Next base: position 187,307,473 of record NC_139220.1, read on the forward strand.
TAAAAAATGCACCACTTTACAGTTGCAAATTGTTGTTGAATATTTGTGATGTCACAATCATGTGCACAGAAATTATAAATGTGGGTCTGTAAATTATATATATATATATATATATATATATATATATTTATATTTTTTTTTATTATTATTATTTTTTTCAATACTGAATATACTAGATATATAATCAAATTTCAAAAAGCTATGCAATTGACAATAGCCTTTATTTTTAAATAAAAGTAAACGTACACGTGTGAATATTCCTGAATAGTTTAAAAGGTTGAGGAGTAGTAAATACCTCTACTACTGCTAGGTCAACTGGAAAACAAGAACTATTCCAGGGATCCTGAGGGTAGAGTTTGAGAACCACTGCACTAGCCTAACCCATGTCAAATATTTTACTGGTACACAATTTAATCGGTACTTGTTTCCTAGCACGGTGCCCGTCGTGGTTAATCGCATACCTTAAGTTAAGGTAACTTAAGGTATGCGATGGACGTGATTTTCTGTCAATTAAGAGCCTTAATTGCTGGCAAGGATGAAATTGCGTTTATCGCGTCCATTGCATGCCATTATAATGGAATGCGATGCGACCGACGCGATCAACGTGATTTTACATAGGAATCAATGGTAAATTACCTGTCAATGTTAAAATCACGTTGATCGCGTCCATTGCATGCCATTATAATGGCATGCGATCAACGCGATTTTACATAGGGAACAGTGTTAAATGCCCCCAATTTTTTCTTATATACCCACCCTTATGTGTAATTTGTATGGGAAATGTCCCCCCATTGTTAACGCCACCCCACTATTGACACCAACCCGAAGCGTGGCGGTACGTGTCCTCAGTCCTTTTCATACCCCCACTATCCACGTCAGTCGCGGAGTTGATTTTATAAAGTGTGGCGAGCGCATCGAGCCACCAAGCCCGAAGCGTGGCGAGCGCAGCGAGGGGACGCGCAATACCTGTGAAGTAATGCGCACACGCTCGCCATGCTTCGGGCTCGGTGGCTCGCCACACTTTATAATATTAACTCCACGCCAACGTGGATAGTGGGGGTATGAAAAGGTCGGAGGACGCGGGCTCGCTGCGCTCGCCATGCTTCGGGTTGGCGTCAATACTGGGGTGGCGTTAACAATGGGGGCCATTTGACCCATACGGGGGGGTATGCAATAAAAATTGGGGTGTACGGTGTAGTTTACATTGGTCCCAATGTAAAAATGGGTCTCAGGGACCATTTTACATTGATTCCAATGTAAAAGTCGCGTTGATTGCGTCGCATGCGATCAACGCGATTTTTTAGGTCCCGATTAATACAATTAAAATGGCTGGCGCCGTGCTAGGAAACAAGTACCATTTAATCTTCATAAAATAATGTACAAGTCCACAATTGAACAGTGCAACATTTTCTGTTATAACCAAGTACATGTGGGCTAAATAGTTAAAAATAAATTATTGAAGTATTTATTTTAAACAGGCTGTTATTATGGACAGGAAGTTCCTCCATATAGATTTGGAGGGGTACGTCTTGATAGCTTGTGGGCCTCCAGATGTACAGTAGATCACTGGCCTTGAAACCCATCAGAATATAACATGCCACCTTGAAGCGTATGTACAGTATGTAGCGGCAGGTGTACATATTTACAGTAGATAAGTCGTTTTATATTTAAGTTATAAGGTGTATGCTTTTATCTTATTAAAAAGCTGTTGCTACCTATTATAAAGCAAATTATACATTTACATAGGTTTCCAACCCCGATTTATACAAGAACTAAAAACAAAATGTAATAACAAAATTCTGATAATGTTTTATTATACTTACATACACTGCGGGCATGTTGGGCTCTCCGTAATACTCTATTTCAAAAGTTGTGAATTTTTGTGGTGCAAACTAGCTCTCCTTAAACATGTTTAACTAACAAAGGCAAGTCATATTCATTTTCTTCTCTTTCCATACATATTTTTTTTTTGCTAACTCTGCAAAATCTCAGTGCTATAAAAGTCACCCTCCAACAAAACAGAGCAAATAGGATATCACACTGCCTTTTTGCCATCACACCCCTAATTCATGGTGTTCTAGCAGCGTTTGTTAGCACTGCCCAGCATCTTACCATGTCATAGTGTGCTAGACAATTGCACATAACCTAATGTTAATATGTTGCTATTCACAGAGCGAGTCTTGTAATGCAGGTACAACAATCACAATGTGTGTAAACCAATACACCCCTAAGTCACTTAGCCTTATGGTAGTTTCTGTGTTTTGTAACTGCAGAAGGCATGGCAAAATATGTTAAATTACATACAGTTCATGCCCGTGGCATCTGTTCTCAAAATATTAAACCAACAACCATTTCTTTCTTATCTGTATTACTGATCCACAGTTTAATTAAAACAATATAGAACACTTTAAAATGGTGTGCCTGTAGATCAATCTGTTGATTGATTTGTTTTAATGAATCTGCCTATGTTAAAGGTATAAAATGTTCATCACCTCTTAGCTCCTACCCACCACCTGTTCCCATCCTGTGCCCTCAAAGCTGCATTTCTTTCCTCAGGTGAGAACTGTAAGACTGTCAGAAGTGCGCTCAATGTGTGCTGCCTTCCACTGGGATCTGGCATGGTCAAAAAGCCCAGCAAAACATTTTTCAGATACTCCATGTTAGCCCCCTCCCTGCTTCTGTCCCGAAGTGCTTTCTGAACTTGTTCATGCAAACTATGCATTTCCTCACTTTTCTCTGTTAATCGTCCTTGCATGCTTTGCAGTTCTGCCTCGAGTTCATGCTTTCTGCGCCGCAGGTTCCCAATCTCTGCTTCTTTGCGAGACAGCTGCTCTGCATACACAAGGAAAGCAGAAGCATTGTTCTGTGGAAGCTCTAAGCCATTGTCTAAAGGATCTGGTAATGGGGGTGGAATGCTAGTTGGGATCTTGATTTCTCTCAATCTCTCCAGCTCTTGTTCTTTCTCAGTCAGCACAGCTAACACACGCTCCCTGTGATTTCTCAATTCTTCCTCCATTCGTGCCATATTCTCTCTGCTTTCTTTCCGCACTTGTTCAAGCTCCTGCCTGTGAGCCTGCGCCACCAATGCAAGCTCCTTCCGGGCAGTTTCCATCTCTACACTGTGTTTGTTTTCTGCCTCCTCAGCTGATAATCTCAGGGAGACGTACCTCTCTTTCAACTCTGCTATCTTCTGCTTTCCTGCCTCTAGCTCTCCTTCCCTGGCACCTTTGACCCTTAAAACTCCCTGTGCTCGAGCTTTGTAACGCTCAAACTCTTCTTTTAACTGCTGGAGCTCCTGCTGATAAAAGAGAACTGATCCACGCTGTTCTGGTCCATCTTCAATGTCCTCACCCATGGGCAACTTACTGAGAAGGGTTTCTGGAGGAGGGATCATAGAGGTTGCCATAGCAATTGTTTTGTTCTCAGTTTCCAGCTGCATTAGGCGCTCACGCATTTTCCGAATAGTTATCTGGTCCCTCTGTTTGGATGTTTCCGCTGCTCCCAAAAGTTCAGACAACTCAGAGACCTGGGATTCCAGAGAGCGGATTCTTTCCTCCTCTTGCAGGAATCTCTGTATGTTATACTGCTCTTCCTCCAGCCTCTGAAAAAGTAGAAAACTGAAATGTAAATAACAGAAAATGGCAAAACATAGAAAAGTATTTTTTTCAAATAAGAAAATAGTTTCAAGAAAATATTGCTAAGACAGTATAACATACTCACACACTGCAAACAGACAGGGATAACGGATGAACACATCTTTTTTTTTAATAAAGTTTTTATTTTATTTGTTTTTCATTTTGCACCCAGTGCCTGATAAAAACGGTAAACATTGTACAGGTATAAATAAGATACATTTTCACAATCCATATACAACATTTTTCATCAAAAAACCAGTATCTCCCTACTTTAATTCTAAACAATTACACTACATATACTACCTTTCAACATTGTTTACCGACCCCCCCCTCCCGCCATCCCCCCCCCCCCCCCCCCAAGTGGATTAGTCCCGACCTATCGTTCTTCTCTCTATCTTTGTGTTTTCTACTCTGTCTCTTGTGCTCACTATTATTTGTTGTGCGGCATTCCTTCTCCTAAGTGCTCTTGGTTTTTTATCTATACGTGATTCATTTATTTGTGTGTAAGGGAGAGCAGTCTCATGTACTTCTTTTCTTTTTTAATTATATCTACTCTCTATTTTATCTACAGGGTGTGTGTGCCTTTACTAATTTTCTGTGTGCTTCTCTCTCTAATTTATTTCCCTTTCATACAGGTCCCTCTTCTAACCCTACTTTACTGGGGATTTCATGGGGCCTTACACTTCGTGCCTCTCTTGCTATATACGTGACTCTTTTGTGCTTTTAAGTGCTACCTCCAATCTTATAGTACTTTGAGGTCACCCACCTATCCCATATTAGGTGAAATTTTCTTATATTGTTCCGTTTGGAGTACATATATCTTTTATGATTTATTATTTTGTTTACTAGGTTCACCCACTGTTTAAAACTCGGGCTCTCCTTTGCCATCCATCTTTGGGCTATTAACACTTTCACTACCGTCATTAGTTTTTCAACAAAAACCTGATCATCTTTACTTATTCTATATTGGGGTATTATATTCAGTAGGCCAATTTTCCCATTTATTTCAAAGTTCGTCACCCCCAGTTGTTGTACCACTTGTCCCACCTTCCCCCATAATTGTTGAACCCTGGGGCATAACCATATCATATGTATAAATGTACCGGTTGCACCCCTGCACTTCGGGCATACATCACTTTTATTTACATCGTACTGTTTTAATTTAACCGGGGTCACATATACCCTATACAGTATAAACAATTGTATTTGTTGATACCTTATAGATGCCGTTGCCCTGGATGGTGCTGACAGCGCTCTAGACCATTCTTCTTCCGATAGCTCCCCTATATCTAGCCCCCAGTCCTGTTTACTTTTTTCTACTTGACTATTCTCCAGTTGGTTTATTAATACCTTGTATATTGTTGATACCCTTACTTCTCTTTCTTTACCCAGTAATTGTTTAAGTGGGGAGTCCTGTATGTTAATTTCCTCCTTCCCATATGTCACATTTAGGCTATGTCTTAGCTGGAGGTATCGAAAGAAGAATTTGTTGTCTACCTGGTATTCTGCTGTGAGTTGTTCAAATGATTTAATAATTCCCCGTTCGTACATCTGCCCTATATTTGTTATACCAAATTTTCCCCAGCATGCCCTAATCTCGGTATTTCTTAAACCATCTTCCCTCCTATTTTTACATGCCCAAATTGGGATTTCCGGATCCACGCCCTTGTAGTCCATTAATTTATTGCCAAAGTCCCAGCACTTCTTAGCTTGTTTTATCAGGGGGGTTTTAAACCTACTACCTCCTGGTTCTAGTAGAATTTGTTTGGGGGTATACCCTTTCTTTTCTTGGTCCACCATACTTTTAATATTCTCCTCACAGTCCTCCTTTATCCATCCCCTTATTTGCCATAGCTGTGCGGCCATATAGTATAATTTGAAATGGGGAAGTCCCAATCCACCTTGTCTCTTACTCCTTATTAGGGTCCCCACTCCTATCCTAGCCCTCTTTCTACCCCATATAAATGAGGATGTAATACTATCCATGGTTTTAAACACCCGGTTGGGTATATATACGGGGGACTGTAGTAAGATATACAAAATCTTGGGGAGGACAACCATCTTAATCAGGTTTACTCTTCCTGTTATAGTTAATGGCAATTTTCCCCAGGATATTGTCTTACTTTGGTACCATTTTATCCACGGTTCCAGATTCAATTTCTCGAATTCCACTGGCTTATTTGAAACGTAAATCCCCAAATATTTCATACTATCCCGCCATTTTACTGTTGTTGGCTCTTCTCTATCGCCTGGGCTCTCCCCCCTATGGGGTATAATGTTTGATTTGGACCAATTTATTTTTATGCCTGATGGTTTCCCGAATTGTTCTAACTTTCTCAGGACTATTGGGATTTCAATTTGGTAATTCGCCAGATACACCAACATGTCATCCGCATATAGGGATATTAGATGTTTATTCCCCGTTACCCCTTCACACATACCCTTCAATTCTGGGGTTTGTCTCAGGTCCCATGCCAGGGGTTCCATTGCCAGGTTAAAGAGAACCGGTGACAATGGACACCCCTGTCTTGTCCCTCTTTTTAAGTCAAATACTTCTGTAGTATACCCATTGGCCTGAACCCTTGCTCTAGGGGCTTGATATAGTAATTTTATGCAATCTATGAATTTGCTCCCTATGCCAAATTTTTTAAGGACCTGCCATAAGTATTCCCACTCCAAACTATCATACGCTTTGGCTGCGTCCAGAGATAGAATAGCCGCTCTCTCCCCCTGCTGTTGTTCAGTTTGAACGTTTACCTGGAACCGCCTGATGTTAAGTGCTGTACTACTGTTTTTCCGAAACCCAGTTTGGTCCCTATGGATAATACTCTGGGATACTTTTTCTAGCCTATTGGCGAGTATTCGGGCCAGGATTTTGGCATCCGTATTCATAAGCGATATTGGCCTATATGAGTCTGGCATGCTGGGGTCCTTACCCTCCTTCGGGATTACCACTATAATTGCCTCATTCATTGAGTCAGGAAGTCTCCCTTCCTGTATGCTCCTATTAAAGGTTTCTGTCAGACTAGGGGCAATCATGTCAATGAATTTTTTATACAATTCGAGTGGTAATCCATCACCTCCTGGTGCTTTTCCATTTGGGGACGCTTTTATAACTTGCTTTACTTCTTCCAGTTCTATACATGTTTCCAAACTATCTTTTTGTGCTTTCGTTAATGTTGGCATATCAATATCCTTCAAATATTCATTTATTTCTGTATTTTCACTACCTAATGTGGATGCATATAGGTTTTTAAAGTATTGTAAAAATACCTGTGCAATCTCTGGCGTTGTCCCCATCATTTTTCCCTGTTCGTCTTTTATTTGTAGTATGTTATGTGATGCTCTATCCCCTCTGGCTAGGTTTGCAAGAAAACTGCCCGGTCTATCATATAATATGTACTTGTTGTGAGACATAAATTCTTCTTGTCTAATGGCCCTTTTCTGCAACTCATCCACCCATGCTTCATTACTTTTTAGCCACTCTTCTCTAGTTTGTTCAGTCCTATCTTGCCAATACTTCATTTCTAAGTTCTTATTTTCTCGTTCTAGCTCCACCTTTTTCTTTCTGGAATACATTTTTATTTGGGCGATTCTTTTAATTAACAACCCCCTGATGTTTGCTTTTCCCGCGTCCCACACCACATTCTGCGGGGCAGACCCCCTGTTTTTGCTGAAATACATCTCCCACTCGTTTTGTACATCTAGGCCATCCCCCATCTGTTCCAGCCATGATGGGTGGCACTTCCACATTCTACATCCCTTCTCTGCTTCCTCTTTGATGTTAACCATTATAGGGGCATGGTCTGAAATTCCTCTTGGGAGATACTCTACCCCTTCCACTTGCGATACTAGCTTTTCGTCCATTAGTGCCATGTCTATTCGTGACAGAGAATGGTAGGAATGGGAGTAACACGAATAGGTTTGCATCCCCGGATGGGTTTCCCTCCACCAGTCCTTCCATCCTATGTCACGAACAAATTTATCAAATCCTCTGTTTCCCACTATTTTAGTACTCCCACCTCTGGACCATCTGTCTATCATGGGGTCAAGAACGTTGTTGAAGTCACCCATACACAGCACTGCCATTCCATTAGATCCGGCGACGAACTCAACCGCCTTTTGCAAGATCTCATACTGGAAGGGAGGGGGGATGTACACCGCCATCAGAACTACCTGGATGTTTTGTATTTGACATTGCAGAAAGATGTACCTACCCCTATCGTCTATTTCCTGTCGGTTACAAGTAAATGTTAAGTTCTTATGTATCAGGATTGACACCCCTCTGGATGAGTTTGTAAAACTAGTATGGAACATTTGCCCAACCCACGCCCGTTTCAGGGCATTCACTCTCTCCCCTACCAAATGGGTTTCCCCCAAACATACCACCTGTGCCCCATAGTGCTTTATTTGATTCATTACGGTGGCCCTTTTTATTTTTTCATTTAGACCACGTGTGTTCCAATATAATATTTTTACCATGTGATTATTTATTTAATTTTACTCTGAGCACTCACTTCCTCCTTTCTACACAGATTAAGTCCCCCTACCATTTTGGACGGTATCCACTTGTTCCCATCCCTCCCCCTCCCTGTATACCACCCCCATTGCAGCATACCTTGTTCCCCTAAAATTAAGTTACCCCCCTATTCCCTTCACCTTAATAACCCACTATTCTTTCCCCTCCTTTTCTAGGGGCGATAAGACAACAAAGCCAAAAAAAAGACTTTGTAAAGATCACCTCTCGCATGTGATCTCCCTGACATATTCATACATTTATATATTTTTTTTTTACCACGTGCATTACATTTTGTATAAAGAAGAAAAAAAAAAAAAAAAAAAAAAAGGGGGGAAGGGGTGGAGGACCACCACCCAACCCCGTCTCTCCGCACTCACCACCCAATTCTTACTACAGATTGCTTAACCACTTCCTTACAATCCTTAATTACTTATGCTATACTTAGGTATGGAATTAGTGCCTGGGAGAGGGTGAGAGAGGAGAGAAAAAAAAAAATATATATATTTTATAGTTCAGCGGTATTCTTCATTCTGAGGGCTGCGCCTTCATGTCCCTGGGTCTCTATATCCGTCTAACCATACAGATGCTTCTTCGGGGTTAGTGAAGAACCTCGTTTGTCCATTAGCAACAATTCTTAATTTAGCTGGGAACATCATCGAGTACTGTAGATTTTTCTCCCTTAACCTTCTTTTCACGTTGACATACTTCAGTCTCTCTTTTTGAACTTCCCTGGCATAATCTGGGAAGATCATTATATTTACACCATCGATCATCATTTGATTCTGGCTTCTGGAAGCTCGTATTATAGTGTCCCGGTCCCTAAAATTTAGAATTTTAGCTATCATAGTTCTTGGTGGGGTACCTGGGGCCTGGGGTCTGGCTGGTATTCTGTGGGCTCTCTCAACACTAAATTGTGTTGTCAGTGACTCCTTTCCGACCTGAGTCACTAACCATTTTTCCAACCATTTTTCGGGGTACTCGCCCTCTGTCTTTTCGGGTACACCTATTAGCCTGATGTTATTTCGGCGAAGGCGCCCTTCCATTTCTGCCAGCTGGTTTTTGACATTTGTGACAGCTTCAGTTAGATCTTTAACTTGTTTTGCCATTGGTACTTGCTTATCCTCTATTCGCGAGATTCTAGTCTCCGCTTCTGTAACCCGTTCTTGTATTTTCTCAACTGCATTTCGCATTAGCACAATCTCGTTTTGGGTCTGCTCGATTTTCTCCCCCAACCTGGCTTCACTGCCACTAATTGCTTCTAATAGTTTTTGGAGCGTGGCCTCTGGCACTGGTTCAGATGGGACAGATTTTATACTAATTGATTTGTTGGGTGATACTGAGTCCCGGGGCTCATTACTTGCAGACCTTGTCTGACCGGTTGTCCTTGAAAATTTTTCCAGCTTTGCAGCCGTAGCTGTTTGCCCTGTTTTCCCCATTCTGTTTGTGCCTTGCTTTTACCCAGCACCTTGTCACACCCACTGTCTCCCTCTAGGTTTTTGTGAGTAAAGAGTGGACGGGTCAGGAATACTCAGTATGTGATATTTAGTAACGAATACCCACTTCACCTTGCCCCAGACCCCCGTACCTTTTATCCACACTGTTTGTCCAACGGCTTCTGGTATCTTGTCTTTAGGGAACCACAAGTTTGCCAGTCTGCCTCCTCGGATTGGGGTCACGTTGTGTTAGATTTTCCCAGGGTCTGTTGTTTTATGGACAGTCTCTTCCACCTGGCAGTACTTGGGATGCCCCCACAGTTCCTGCGAGGTTATCCGCTTTACAGGTACCCCTGCTGTTGCCGGATTGCTACGGGAGGACCGCAGCCAACTACAGCCTCTCACGCTGTAACACCCTCGTCAGTCTGTGTCCCCCAACTGTCGCAGGAAATAATTTGGGCCACTGCTTGGGTTCACAGTTTAGATACAGCCGGGACGCAGCCTCTCACTCTGCGTCTCCGGCTTCCACGCTGCGTCTCAGGGCAGTGCTTCCCCCGTCTGATAGGGTGGGGGTTGAAACGCCACCAGACACAGCCTCTCACGCTGTGCCTCTGGCTTCCCCCGTCCCCTCCGGCTGCTTCTGCTGTGACGTCGGGGTTCCTGCACACTCCGCTAGTCCGCGCCGCCCGGCCACTGTTCTCAGCCCCGCTCTGCTTCCTCCTGCTGCCGGAGTGGGGGTTGAAGCGTCTCGGGACACAGCCTCTCACGCTGTGCCTCTGGCTTCCCCCGTCCCCTTCGGCTGCTTCTCCTGTGACGCCGGGGTTCCTGCACACGTCACCAGTCCGCGCCGCCCGGCCACTGGTCTCAGCCCTGCTCTGCTACTCCTGTGTCGGAGGGGGCACCCTTACGTATCGCAGGTCTGCGGCACCTCGTCCTTTCACATATCTTAATTTTCCCCAAAAAAATAAAAAAATCAGCACCATGTATGATCCTACTAGAGATGTAGTCAGTCACGAAAATTATTACATAACGGGGGTTATTCTGACTCACTCAGAAAGGCACAATCACTCTCTAATGGGCAAAACCATATGCACTGCAGGTGGGGCTGATGTAACATGTGCAGAGAGAGTTAGATTTTGGTGTTTTATTGTTTCTGTGCAGGGTAAATACTGGCTGCTTTATTTTTACACTGCAATATAGATATCAGTTTGAGGTACACCCCCCACCCAAATCTAACTCTCTCTGCACATGTTACATCAGCCCCACCTGAAGTGCATATGGTTTTGTCCATTAGAGAGTGATTGTGTCTTTCCGAGTGAATCAGAATAACCCCCAACATGTATAGCTTTAGGATACTTTGGTAATATAATTACGGTAGCTGGTGATTAAATATATACTGATGTCGGAGTTACACACAGTGTAAAGCTTCAGATACTTCAGAATCTACTTAAACTACTGACCTACAGATGAAGCTGCTCTCTCCCTCCCTCCCCGCCAGCCTGCCAGATTTCAGTATCTGGCTGCTGCTGGCGGAGGGCAGGCCGGCAGATGTGGATACACGAGCGTCTCACATGCTTGTGCCTCCATAGCCGGTAATGGGGCGCACGCACCGTCCGCCTGCTGGCATTGGCGCGGCGGACTTCGGGATGAGAGCAACTCCATCTGTGCATGTAGTGGAAAATATGAAACAATAAAAATGCAATTAGTAGGGTAGCAATTCAGTGTGAATGCATTATGTTTTGAGTCTACCAATCTAGAATTGTTTAAAGGAAGATACAGGAACATCTATAGGTCACTCAAACAGTGCCTTTTTAATGGCAAGTAAAAACACTCTTCTCACATATCATACTAGAATATCCCATAATGACTTAATTGGATTCAGATCTGATGACTGAGAAAGCCAGGGATAACATCAATGTCAAATCATTTGAAGAACCACATGCGCTTGGTACAGTGTATTACAGAAATTCAGACTTCACTCATGTTAGAAAAGAGAAACCGCAACACTGGGAGATAATGAGAAGTCCACTGCTTCTGGCCACTGCAATAGCAAATAGCAGGAGTAATGTGCTGATTGCAAACAGCCCAAGTATGGTACACTGGGCCTGATTTGGAAGCACAGCAAAAAAAAACAACTGGGCAAAACTGTGATGCTTTGCAGGTGGGGCACATGTAACATTTGCAGAGAAATTTTGGTGGGGTGCATACAAACTGAAATCTAAAATTGCAGTGTATAAATTAAGCAGTCATCTCTGGGCTACATACAGAAGCAGACAGGATTTACCCTGCGCAGAAGCAATATAAATGCATTTGCTCCCCTTACATACAGTGGGGATCGAAAGTTTGGGCGCCCCAGGCAAAAATTCATTTTAATGTGCAAAAAGAAGCCAAGGAATGATGGAAAAATCTCCTAAAGGCATCAAATGACAGATTAGACATTCTTATAACATGTCAAAAGTTTGATTTTATTTCCATCATTTACACTTTCAAAATAACAAAAAAAATGGCGTCTGCAAAAGTTTGGGCACCCTGCAGAGTTTATAGCATGCACCGACCCCTTTGAACAGCTGAGACCTGGCAGTGTCATGGATTGTTCTCAATCATCATCTGGAAAGACCAGGTGATGTCCATCTCATAGGTTTTAAAAGCCCAGACTCATCTGACCTTGCCCCAACAATCAGCACCATGGGTTCCTCTAAGCAGTTGTGTAGAACACTGAAACTGAGAATAGTTGACGCTCACAAACTGGAAGACTTTTGTAAGGAAGAATGGGCGAAGATGCCTCAAACAAGAATTGAAAGACTCTTGGCTGGCTACAAAAAGCATTTACAAGTTGTGATACTTGCCAAAGAGGGCAGTACAAAGGTATTAACTCTGCAGGGTGCCCAAATTTTTGCAGATGCCATTTTTTGTTTTAGGTTATTTTGAAAGTGTAAAATGATGGAAATAAAAGCAAACTTTTTTTTTGACAATTTGATGCATTTTGGAGGTTTTTCCATCTTGCCTTGGCTTCTTTTTGCACATTAAAATGATTTTTTGCCTGGGGTGCCCAAACTTTCGATCCCCACTGTAGCAACATGGTGTATTGCAGACACAAGGTTACATGATATTTTGCCAACTGGTCTGTGAAAACTGGCTGCTTGCAACAGTCAATTTGTACAGATAATCTTCCATCCACTTTATGGATATTATTTTCGCTCCAGCTTCCATGCTCCTTTGACCACAATGAAACTAAAAATAACATAGTGTGTGTTTCTGAAAAGTACAACCATGCAATGACCTTAAACTATTCCATAATCAAGCTGATCCAGGGCCCCATGCCAAGCACCAAATGTATGGCTCTGATAACAGAATGCAAAAGTTTGATTTCTTTATAGATAAACAAAATTTGTATAAGTAAATGTGGCTTATTTTGGATCAGCTGACTTTTTGGGCACAAACATTCTCAGATTTGTGACCAATTAGGTCAAATATGCCCTAATTAGCTGTCAAAGTTGCAGAAAATGTGGACATCATTAGTTATACTTCAAACTAGCCAGTTTGGGTACATTATATTTATTCCCTAAAACATCACCTTTCTCCTCTCCTCCTGGAGCAGGGTTTCCAGTTCTCTCTTTACACCACAAAGCTCTTCTTGAAGTTCCAGAACAGCAGGGTCAGGCTCTGTTCTCTGACGCTTTGACTGGTCAAGCTCCTTTCTCAACTCCTCAATTTCCTTGCGTAACCTTTTGCTTTGTTCTTCTGCTGCTTCTGTCCTAAGTGTAAGCTCAGACCTCCCTGCAAACTCTTGTCTGACCTCTTCCAAGCGAAGCTCTGCTTCTTGCCTTTGGTCTCGCTCTCCTTGTACAAGACGTTGTAACTCCCTCAGCATTACTGCATGGTCTGTCTGCTCTTGCCCACGGTCATGCTGCTGGCTAACCAGTTTGGCCTTGGTCTCAGCCAGTTGAGCTTGCAGTCCACGTAGATCCTCCCGTAAGACATTATGTTCTTCCTCCATTCCCTGCATCATTTCCTCCAGCTCCTGCTTGGCCTTTCTCTTGTCTGCTTGGTATGAGGCTTCCATGCGTGACTTCTCTTGTGTTACTGTGGCCAAAGCACTGTGGAAAGTTCACAACAGATACAGTTCACATTATCAGCAACATTGCCACCTACAACACACAAATTACTGTTTTTGGAGACTGTCCAATATGCTGTTGGGAACTGATCATACAAATAAATACCTAAATGCATAAAATAACACAGAATTTAAAGGCAGATGAGAACCATTCGGCCCATCTATTCTGTCCCTTTTTTAAACATATTGTTAGCTTTAAACCCTATTTGATCCTTTTTTTTTTTTTTTTTAAGTATATCCTTAGGTCTAGCCTATGCATGTTTAAATTGTTCTACTGTCCTAGCCTTTACCACCTCTGATGGAGAATATTCCACTTGTCCACTAACCTTTCTGTGAAGTCAGCTTCTCAGATTTTCCCTGAACCACCCTCCAGTTTCAATGCACATTGTCGTGTTCTACTACTTCATTAGCATTTTTCCTTCTGGACCTTGTTAATACCCTTGATATATTTGAACGTTCTATTATGTTCCCCTTCCCTTCTCTGCTCCAAAGTATACATAGAGATCTTTTAATTTTTCTCGGTAAGTTTTGTGATGTACCATTTTAGATGGTACAAAGAAGAGCATCTCTAGAGTATTTATATCCTTTTGGAGATATTGGGGCAGATGTATTAAGCCTGACAAAGAGATAAACTGGAGATAAAGTACCAGCCAATCAACTCCCAACTGTCATATTTCAAACACAGCTGATTGGTTGGTTCTTTATCTCCTTCCACTTTATCTCTAGTTTATCTCTACGCCAGTCTTAATACATCTGCCCCATTGTCTCCAGAACTGGACAGTATTGTAGATGAGGTCATACCAATGACCTATACAGTAGCATTATTACTTCTTTCTTTCTGATGCTAATTCTCTCTCTATGCAACCTGACTTGAAATCCTCATTGCTTACCTGCCTTTAAGTCACCTGAAATAGTGACTCCTAGATCCCTCTCCTCCTCAGTAGTTTCCAATATAGTCCCATTAAAACGATATTTAGCCTTTGGATTTTTGAGACCCGAGTACATGATTTAACATTTTTTTGTCATTACACCAATGCTTTCGAGTTTATTTAGCAGTCTGCGATGTGAAAGCTTTACTAAAGTCTAGATACGCTACATCTACGGCCCCTATTTTATCTATTACTTTAGTCGCCCACTCAAAAAAAATCAATAAGGTTTCTTTGTTTGACATGATCTCCCCTGAATAAATCCATGCTGTTTGGGATCCTGTAAATTGCTGGATGTGAGATGATCTACAACTCATTCTATTAAGGGTGTTTCCATCAATGTCCCTACTACTGATGTTGAGTATCACTGGTCGGTAGTGGTTTGTGTCTTCCTTGCACACCATTTGCTTTTTTCCAGTCCTCTAGAATTACTCCTGTATTTAGTGACTGGTTGAATAATTCTGTTAATGGTGCTACTTTTAAGCTCTTATAGTATCCTTGGATGTATCCCATCTGGGGAACTGCCATTATGTATCATTGAATATAGCAGCAATACACAGGCCCGGTGACGGGGGTCAAAGGGTACAGCTGACCCAGGCCCCAACGATTAGAAGGGACCCAAGTTCAGCCCCCGCGCCACTGATCCTCTGACTGTTTGCGTGGCCATGGTGCTGCGGAGACAGAAATGAGCCTGCAGTACACTGGGGCTGCCTGGGGACATTCGCTGGGACACGCAGCTCCTGGCTGCCGCGCGAGCAGCCTGTGGGCGGTCTGCCAGGACACGCAGCTTCCGGCGGCAGGCGCTTACACACACGGACATGAGTCGGTGCTGTCAGTGTATCTAAGCAGTGGCCGGAAGCTGCGTGTCACGGCGGACCGTCCACAGGCTGCTCGCGCGGCAGCCAAGAGCTGTGTGTCCCAGCGAATGTCCCCAGGCAGCCCCATGTACTTCTCTGCAGGCTCATTTCTGTCTCAGCGGCACCACAGCCACGCAAATTTTTCTTAAGGGAGGGGGAACAATAAGTGCTGAATTCAGAGGATGAGGCCCGGCGGCGGCTGAACTTGGGGCCCCTCTGATCGTCGGAGCCGGGGTCAGCTGTACCCTTTGACCCCCGTGTACTTCTCTGCAGGTTCATTTCTGTCTCAGCGGCACCAGGGAGCTCCCACCATAGAAGTCAGGCAGTTGCCCATTCTACCCCTGGGCAACAAACATGTAAATTCCGCCTGGCAATGATCATTTAACATACTATGGCAACTAGCAGGTTATCCCCTGCATGGCGTTTAATATCCCATGCCAACTAACATGTCCCCTGGGAACAAACATTTAACACTCTGGCAACAAGTATGTTATCCCCCTGGCCAACGAAAATTTAACTTCCCTGGCAACAAGCATGTTATCCTCCCTGGCATTGAGCAGGTAATCCCCACTGGGCAACAAATTTGTACTCCCCCGTGGCAAGGAGCATAAAACCCTGGCAAGGAGCATGTAACCCCCTGGCACCAAGCATGAAACCCCTGACATTGAACAAGAAACCTCTGGCAATCACCATTTAACACCTGGCAATGAGCATGTGCCTCCTGGCAAAGAGCATGTAGGTAAGTGGCATTTATGTGGCATAACATGTAGTTGGCATTATGGCGTGTGGCATCACGATTTGTGGCATAATGTGTATTAATTGTCATTTCAGAAGTGAGACTATCTGCGCTGGGGGCAGCCATTATATGGGACTTCTTGCCACCAATATGCCCACCATTCCTCCCTGCTCCACACAACTACTAGTGCTTGAGGGGGTGGGGGCCCCCAGAAATATCAGTGTATGAGGCCCCAAGATTTCTGTTGCCAGCCCTGGCAATACATAATAAAGTACTGCAGCTAATTACAAAAACGGGGTTGCTCTAGGAGCCTCAGAATTAACCACCTTTGGCAATGATTTTTGTCCCCATGCCAGTCAATGGGCACAGTGAAAGAAGTGCTATGCCCTGCTGGCACACACATATAGGTGTGCGCCCTAGCAAGGAGTCCCGCACAGCCTCTTAAATGGCACTGGATCTCCTGATAAAGACAAGTAATGCAACCCTGACATTATCGATGCATTGCCTAAATCGGCTGTCCATATAGTGGTCTACAGGAACAACTGAATGCACTGGTAAATAGGCTAAGGCTGCAGAAATATCCAATAAGCCTTTAATATATTGCAGGAAATCTTGCGATTGCACTTTTTGCCCAAGTTTGCCCTGTTGACGGCCAATTAATAGACTCCTAAATGCTTTATAACTGCTTAACAATATGTAATCTTGGAAATAATTCAAACGTCTTATCAAAAGATAGATTAACTTAATATGTATTCAAATCTCAATTCTAAAATGTTCCCCTGAAGTAGTATAGCTTTACTGCATATATAGATATCTCAAATGTACTCCCATTCCTTCTGCCAAGTCCATTAAGGGCAAAGAAATATAATTTGAAATAATTTACACTCTGTACAATATGGCAAAACTGAAACCCATAATTGTGTTCTTAAAAATGCATGCATGTGCTTTTGTCCTACTATGGGAAACAATGAATGCTAATAGCGGGCATCTCAGAAAGTCACCTGGTTAGAGTAGCAAGCTGGTTTTTTAGCTGCACCATTCTTCTGTCAGTATCAGCTTGTGTAGCAAGGCCACCATCTCCACTGGCAGTGCTAACCCCACTTTCTGAACCACTGGCCTCCTCCGCTCCTGTTCCACCAATATGCTGCAGAGGTTCTGGTCTTTCATCCTCACTGGTTTCTCCCCCCCTGGCACTGGGCAGACTTCCCACGGTATCTACGCTGTCTTCACTGTGTGTGGAATGCTGATCATCGTGAGGTTCCTCAGCATCAGAGGTAAGTGTTCTGGGCTCCTGAGAAGTGGACAGGACACACAGACTAGCCTCCAAAGCCTCCTTCTCTTTGAGCAGACTTTTGTATGCCCGCACAACATCCTTCAGCCGAGTCTGATATTGTAGCAGCTGCTTACGCTGAGTCTCCACTAAGTCTTGCAGTTCTTTTTTACTAGGACCACTGCCAAAATTCATACCCAGCTTCTCCATGGCAGTGTGTCAGCTCATCACCCTTTATGTACAGAAAACAAAATCACAAATGACTAAAACTGTCAGATACACAACATAGGTAATAAAACAGCAAAAGTAAAGAGAAGTCTGACCACATGTGTGAATAACAGTGCAAGGCAAAAAATGAAAGTCGCCAAGGTAAACAAAAGTGACAAACATAATAGGATATTACACACACAAGAGCGGTTTAGAAATAGAAAAATATAAAGTAGTGTATGGCATATCCAGAGTTCCAATTTAAGAAGAGATGGATGGGGTTACTAAAAATGTAATACATGGAAACATGCAAATATTTGCTACAAAGTGTTGCTTCCTGGGAAAAACTAATGTAAGAAGATGCATAGGGACCCCTAGGTGACGTCAGCAGCAGACACGAGAGGAGTGACAGGTAGTATTCCATATCCCCCCAGCCAGGTATATAGCGCAGGCCTGTGCACTAGGTGTGACATTAGACATATACCTGCAGTCCCTCCGCACACTGCTGTGTGCACAGCCGGGGGAGAGAACGGCTACGCACAGGCAGCACCGGGCACATGGAGGCACCAGCACATACACAGGTGCTCTAATTAGCAATCAGGCGTAATCCCCACAGTGCAACGCACATGGCTGCCTGGGCAACCCACACTTACCTCCCAGGCCTTCCATACAGCGGTAAGCACCCGGGAGGTGCGGCTGACGTGTCTGCTCCCTGCTCGGTCAACTGTCTGTAGCTATCCGGGTCCAGCTCCGGCTCTGAGCATTTCCGCTAACTGCAACTTGGGTGTACCAATATGGCCGACGGGTGACTTCCTGTACTAGTGTGCTAGGGTAGCGTGTATGACGGGAGTGGCACTTAAGTTCTGTTAATGCCCTTGAATGTATCCAATCTGGCCCCATTATTTATCCATTTTTCTCAGTTTTGAGAGTTGACTTTTTCCTTTGTAAATCTACTTTCATCTACCTTGCATGAATGTCCTTGGAACTTAACTGTGTGGCCTCTTTTACTCTCCTTTTGTAGTAAATACTATGCAAAACTAATTATTTAGACACTGCTATTGCCTTGTCTCCCTTTTCTAAAGAAAGGCTTGAGAAGTTTTGTTGTAGAAAGCTGAATAGTCAGAAAGAGGAAGAGACTTCTATTGGTAGGGAGCAGCACAGGCAAAAGTTTAGAAGCAGGACAGGAAGGCAGTGGAGAGAAGAGGCACAATAGATGAAATCATTAGATCTACTATGTCTAGGTCCATATTCAAAAGGTTGACAACTATTGGTAGACAGTCAAAAGGTTGACATTCAGAATGTCGACATGGTCCAAAAAAATTGTGCTGGCATGTGTCAACAGGTGGTATTTCATACCCTTCCATCCACTATGGCGTGGTGGAAGAATATAATAGTGTACCAAGCACAGCGAGGCACTGTGCGCAATGCATGGCGAGTGTAGCAAGCCATGCGAGGGCATGCGGTACGCTTAGGCCAGGCATGTCCAAAGTCCGGCCGGGTGCCAATTGCGGCCCATGCTGTCACATCAAGCTGCCCACAGCCTCCAGCCTGAAGCAGGCAGAGCATCAGATGCGGGATGCACAGCACAGGACACGAAAGGTGAGGACCTGGTGAGCACGGGTCCCCACCTTTAGTGCAGCAGTGAGGAGGTGCTGGCCACCACAGTTAGATGTTTTTGGCGTCCAACCCCTGCTGCTACAATCGTATATCACCCTCCTCCGCAATCACAGTGGCAGCTGTGTACGGAGGGGGGGCAGCAAGGGGGAAGCTTGCTCCCGTAACATGTAGAGCAGAGGAGGGCACTAGCGGGAGCCCAAGCATCTGTCTCCTGTACTTGCAGTGCCTGCTTTGCCTCTCCATCCTGTGGCTCACACAAGGGGCCACTGGGGGCCCTTTGTGGTGGCAGGCAGGGAGACATCCAGTCAATGGGGGCAGAGTGGGGGTCATACAGTGCAGGAGGGGCAGGCTGGGGGACATAGTGAATGGAGGCAGACTGGGGGGCATACTGTAAAAGGCAGTCATACAGTGAAGGAGGAGCAGTCTGGGGGACATAAAGTGAATGGGGGCAGATTGGGGGACATACAGTGAAGGAGGGACAGGCTTGGGGACATACAGTGAATGGAGGCAGTGATGGGGGACAGAGTGGGGGACATGCACTGAATGGGAGCAGGCTGGGGGGAATACAGAGAAGGGGGGCAGGCTGGGAATATACAGTGAAGGGGAAGGCTGGGGGACCTAGAGTGAATGGGGGCAGAGTGGGGGACCATTCTGATGTGATTAATGGTTCAAAGAATGTCAGGCTGAATGGTCGGCCCCCCACACATTTTCACCTCACCAAATCTGGCCCTCATCGCAAAACGTTTGGACACCCCTGACTTAAGCGGTGTCCATACTGACCTATGTCGACATAGACACCAATAAAAACATATAAAACTCATGTTGACCGTTTGAATGTTGACGTTTTGACCATTTTAACCTTATGACTGTGGACCGTTTGACTCTGTCGACATTTTGACTGTCGACCTTTTAACCACATTGACATTTTGACCCTGTCAACCAATAGTGGTGGACCTTTTGACTGTAGACCAAGACATTGTAGATCTATTATACTGCAACCCAATAGATTTATTAAATAAAGTGGGAGAGTGATACTGCTTTCACACCGCAAAAATGGCATGGACCCGGTATTTTTAAACGTTTCTAAAAACAGGTCAGACAGCTAAAACGTAAGTTTTTGGGGATAGGGGGGAACGGGAAAAATCATTGCTGCGCACGGAGTCCACCCTATTTGATAGATGGAACTCAAGAAGCAACAATAAGAATTATGACATAAACCTGGATACAATCCAAGCATACCGTGGAGCTAAAAAGCAATAAGCTGGCAGTACTGGCTAGCAGATAAACCACATATACAGGTGCAAATTGTAAGTCTAATTGCATGAGGCTGAAACTGCATAAGAGTTAATACACACCAGCAGATATTACGGGGAAATCACCAAAGCTGTTTTCATGGTAGTACACACCAACAGATATTATATAGAATTGGTGTAACCAGTACGGGCACTCAGTTTTTTTTAGATAAAATCATTCAATATTATTTATTATCCTGTATAGAGCACTGAGGAGCTAACTAAAGGATATAAGTGGAGCTCAACATTGGCTTATAAAAATACACATAGCCAAGAGCCCTCACTAAGTTTCGAATAAAAACATACAGCACTATACTGTGTGTCTTGCAGTAACACAAAACAACATCTGTAAGTGAATGATAAATCATTGTGACAAGTGAAAATATCTTCTGATTTGATAGATTACACCATACGATTCATACACTGGACTCTCCTAAAAGATTAAAAATAAGCAAAACAGAACAACATCACAAAGGGAGTAAATCTGTAAGGAGTAAACTATGGCATAATATTATAAGCCCACCAAGGAGTATTGAATAACTCCCTTAAAGAATATCCCCGATAGAAAAGGACCAAAATTAATTAAAAAACACATGAAAGGACACAGATACTAATCAAAGTAAAAATTTTATTTAAAAGATAAAAACCGAAAAACACTTTTTTACATATTTATATATGATATATTTCACGGGCTGGACAGTTCTTATTTTAAACATATCTCAATAAAGAAATAATTTTAATTTGTATATTTCTTTCAAAATCACGTCTGTGCGCCAACAAAAAAGACATTCTTCCCTGTCCTCTTTTCTGTCAGACAGCTAAAACCCCTTTCACATCACGTCTTTAAATGGTATTTCAGTGCAGTTTTTGTCCTTAAACGGTATTTCAATGCTGTTTTTGTCCCTTCAGAACAATGAACCCGTTTAAACCCATAGGAAACAGTGGATGAAAAAAAAACGGGTCTGAAACAGGTAGGACCCTGCTTTATTACCATTTAGAAATACCAGTTTTATAGAACCAGTAAATTCACTCTGCACCTTTCAGACTGCACATATTACCATTTTGAAACAGTAAAAAAACGGTACTTGTTTCCTAGCACGGCGCCCATCGGGTCCCATCGCATACCTTAACTTAAGGTATGAGATGGGACCCGACGGACCGGATTTCGGGCTTTTTTTGAGGTTTCCCGACAAATGTAATATCGAGTCCATTGCATGCCATTATAATGCGACCGACGCGACTGACCCGATTTTACATTGTAAGCATTGTATGTAATGTTAAATTCCTATGTAAAATCGGGTCCATTGTATGCCATTATAATGGCATACAATGCGACCAATGCGGTGGACCCGATTTTACATAGGAACCAATGTTAAATGGCCCCCATACCCAATTTTTGATTGTATACCCACCCTGATGGGTAATTTCTATGTCAAATGCACCCCTATTGTTAACGCCACCCCACAATGAACGCCAACCCAAAGCGTGGCGAGCGGCGGCGGTACGCATCCTCCGACCTTTTCATACCCACACTATCCACGTTGGCGTGGAGTTGATTTTATATAGTGTGGCGAGCCCGAAGCATGGCGAGCGGACACGTAATACGTTTGAAGTAATGCGCGTGCGCTCACCACGCTTCAGGCTCGGTGGCTCGCTGTGCTCGCAATAGTTAGACGTGTAATAGTTAGACATTGACAAAACTAACAACACAAGTAAAATGTTGCCATGGAAAATCATTATGTGTACATGGACACCGTATAAGTGTGGTTATGGTATATTAGATCTACAATGTCTACACTAATGGTCGAAAGGGTCAAAAGATCGATAATCAAAAGATCAACAGGGTCCAATGGTTGACAGTGAAAAGGTCAACAGGATTTTTGCAGGTGAATGTGCATCAGCCCAGGATGATTTTGCATGTGTGAAAGGAAACTACCCAAGACTAAGAGGTACATTTATTAACGCTTCTAAGAATAAAAAGAGGTGATGTTGCCCAGAGCAACCAATCAGATTCTGTCTATCATTTCTCAATTCCAACCTAGAAAATGAAAAACAGAATCTTATTGGTTGCTATGGGCAAAATCACCTCTTATCATTTTTAGAAGCTTGAGTAAATTTACCCCGGTACTTGTGTATTTTGGCGGCGCCCATCGCATCGCATACCATAACACATACGATGGTATGCGATGCGACGCGATATCGTACGATAGAGCACGATGGCATACAATTTTGAAATTGTATGCCATTGTACATGGCATACGATGCCATACGATGCGATGCGATTAAACATTGTATAAGCACCCTAATGGGTGCTTATACTATGTTAAGCACCCAAATGGGTGCTTACAATGTTAAATGCACCCCCACGTCACCCCCTACTATAAACGTGAACCCGAAGCGTGGCGAGCGGCGGCGGTACGCGTCCTACGACCTTTTCATACCCCCACTATCCACGTCGGCGTGGAGTTGAGAATAGAATAGTGTGGCGAGCGCAGCGAGCCACCGAGCCCGAAGCGTGGCGAGCCCCGCGAGGGGACGCGGATACCTTCACAGGTAAACGCGTCCCCTCGCGGGCTTCACAGGTGTCCGCGTCGCCACGGACACCTGTGAAGCCCGCGAGGGGACGCGTATAACTGTGAAGGTATCCGCGTCCCCTCGCCACACTATTCTATTCTCAACTCCATGCCGACGTGGATAGTGGGGGTATGAAAAGGTCGTAGGACGCGTACCGCCGCCCCTCGCGGGCTCGCTGCGCTCGCCACGCTTCGGGTTCACGTTTATAGTGGGGGGTGGCGTGGGGGTGCATTTAACATTGTAAGCACCCATTTGGGTGCTCAAAAGCACCCTTTAGGGTGCTTATACGATTTTTGGTCGTATAGGGGGTCAAAATCGCGTCGCATCGCATGCCATCGGGTGCATGGCATGCGATGCGATCTGTTCGTCGTACGACGGACATCGGGGGCGCCGACCAAAATACACAAGTACCTTTACCCCTAAGCCCCCGGTCTACAACCCTGCTACCAACCAAAGTCATAGCGAAGACCTGGAACTTGATGGTTTGCTAGACCTGGAAAATCCCATGTCACGCCTGAAAGCAGCATTAGGTAACATTGTCTACCCCAGCTCCACTGACAACCTCATCAGTCCATGGAGCAATGGATTCTGCCCTGCACAATGGCAGAGACTGCACTGTCCTGCTTACTGCCCTGTTCACACTGATGATGATGCAGTAAGAAAACCAATAAGGGCAGTCCAGCTAAGGCATGAGTGACAGTGCTGATAGGTGTGGTATGACTGCCCGACAACCGGGATCCCGACAGCCAGTATACCGACATGGGAATCCCAACTGCTGGTGCTCCAACAGGGGGGGGCGAATGCATAGAAGTTCCTTGCGGGCTCACTGCGCTCGCCACGCTGCGGGTTTGGGTAGTAGACCCCCACAAGGGAGAATAGCCCATCAGGCGGGATCCCCTGGCAGTTGGGATTCTGATGTCAGTATACTGACTGTCGGGATCCTGATTGTTGAGCAGTCATCCGGCACCTGTGCTGACTGCACATGCGCAGACCCCCCCGGCTGAGCACATCGCTGGGTAAAGGCTCCATTCGAAGCCCTCTCCCTATGTGTGCAGGATACTGCATCCCCGCAATAGGATTGCATAATACAATGCGATCCTGGGTGGAATATTCCACCCAGATCGCATTGTATATGCGATCCTTAATAAATGGGCCCCTTTGTATTTTCAAATTTTATTTTATTTTTTAAAGGGAAGGGAGCGGCCCTGAGCGGGAGGCTGATGGGAGTTCTCATTGCAGACAGTGCACTGCAGAAACACACATGGGCAGATTTACCAAATCTTGGAGATAAAGTGGAGTAGTTGCTCATAGAAACCAATCAGCATATATATTTTTATATTGTAATAACATCGTCAGTGACATCCCGTGTTGAGGAGTAATTTCTCTAATCGATTTTGACTACATCATCAAAATCGCTTAGTAGGTTTGCTTGAATTGCCCCATTGGTACACAGTGGGCAATAGCGATGCCCACCTGGCCAATTAGTGCAGTCAAGAATATTTTTGCTACACTGACTGTATACACTGGCCGCGGCTCCTGGGGCTGGCAAGGATGGAGTTAGCTGTCTCTCTGATGAACTACATCTTGATACACATGGGGCTCAGTTTAAATAGCCAGGACTGAGTCACGGTTTTGGACTTGCATGCACTGTTGCATGCATGCACTGTTGTAGTAGCATGCCCATGGTCATCTCCAGTGATCCGTCACAAACGGCGTTGCGATTTCGGCTCCCCCGCAGGCAACGACGCTGGATACACACAGATCGTAAAGCATAGCTGATGGGCTGCTTTGAGCAACTTCTCCACTTTGTCTCTCCCAAGACACACTGTCGAGATGGGGTATGGGTAAAATCCGGAATCGGATAAGACACCGGAATGCCGGACTGGACATCAAACTCTGCATTCCGGAGCTTGTAGTATCCGGTCCGGGGGTGTCCTGTCCGGGGGTGCTCCATCTGATGAGGCTGCTCTCGCACCTGTCACCTGGGAGAGGAGAGGGGGGAGAATACAGCCTCACCGCATGGTCCGGGGGTGTAATAAAAACTGGAACGGTCCAGACCACGCGGGGAGGCTGTAATCTCCCCTTCCCCATGTCCCTGGTGTGAGCAATCACAGGCATCCCCCCGGACAAGACACCCCCCCGCATGGGACACCCCTCGGACCAGACACTTTAAGCTCCGGAATGCAGAGTTTGATGTCTGGTCCGGCGTTCCGGTGTCTTATCCGGGTCCGGTTTTTACTTAGTCCCGTCGAGATGCCGTGCGATGCGAGTCCCGATGCAATCAGATCGCATCGGGACTCGCATCGCACGGCATGCAGTCAGTGGCACAATTTATATAGTGCAGATCTGCACTAT
This sequence comes from Crinia signifera, assembly GCF_055691185.1. NCBI lineage: Eukaryota > Metazoa > Chordata > Amphibia > Anura > Myobatrachidae > Crinia > Crinia signifera. The sequence continues at coordinate 187,333,008 of NC_139220.1, forward strand.
ACAGTCTTGCCTGCCCTCTCTATCTGACTGCCGAGCGCATCGGGCTTACAAGCCCTAAAAAAAGCATGCGATATGGCTTCCGATGTTCACTATATCAGCAACATCGGAAGCCATATATGACCGTGTGTACACACTATTACAACTCCCTCAGCAGCCAATGCACGAATTCCCAGCTAATCAGCTATACACAAGATGACGAGAACTGCCACCCCATCCCGGCTCATCCCAGTCCCACTCCCACACACTCCCACTCCCAGCAGCGCAACACGATGATCAATGACACTGCGCGTTCCCGTGTGGACGTGGCGCTCTCCGACCAACCGCACGGCACCGCACACCCGCAGGCTGCCTTCTACCAATCAACAGGTCGGATCGCGGTAACGTTGACGCAGGAAGCCACGCCCTCTGAAGAAGGCTGCTGTTTCCGGTGTCGGCGTGTGAGTGAGGAGGGTATCATCATCGGCGAGAAGAACAGGGCGGGCGGAGCTGTGGAGGCGCAGATAGCGGCTAAGGTAACGGGAAGGGAGCGGCCCTGAGCGGGAGGCTGACGGTACTGCAGCATGGAAGGGAGTTGTATCCTGCATCAGTACTATATGTGCTCCTGTCTATGTGTGAGTGGCTCCTGCATGGCTTGCCCACAGAGCTGCTGTCTGGCTGTAGCGTTGCTGATGTGACACACCTGGCTATCATTGTATGTTGTGTTTATTATAATTTATTTTCTCAAAGTGTGAGCCCCTACTTGTCGCTGCTTGCATGCTGTAATCCTGAGCAACTGCGATCTGGCTGAGAATTAGTGTAGCTGGCCTTTGCTGACCTCTATTGAACAGACACCCAGGCAAAGCTGCATCAGTCTTCCATAGAAACCAGATCTAGATTATTTCTAATTGTTTCCCGTTAAATCAATAAGTGCTGATGGGACGATCTGTGACCCCTCTGTAGTAATTTCTCTAGTTGGAGTTAGTGGTATGTTGGCAATCTCAGTGTTTCTTTACATTATAAAAAGGTTGAATGTGTTATTTCGCTGTATGTTTGTTTTCTGACTTTAGCAGGAGGTCTTTGGTTGTATCTGCACTATAAGATTATATGACCAATCTTTCTGGTTGACACAAATATTTGATAGCAAATGGGAGCAAATACCAATTGGCCACTTGCTCCTAAACACTAGGAAACATATACTAATGGACGTTCAGATAAATTGGTTAAATCCCTTTGATGTATTCATCTGAATAATCATTTTTGTCTCTCTTTTCTGACTTTTGAAATTCTAATTGGTGTAACTGACCACCAGATTTTCATTCCAATCACAAATATAGTGCTCTTCCCTGTCCTGTACTGGATTTCTATACACATCACAGTGGGAGAGCTTTAAAATACTGTATATGGAAGGTCTCTACTGACACCAATACATTCACCTAGTACAGCTATCAGACTCGCCTGGTTTCCTGTATATCTAACAACTCTGCTGTTGTGTCATATGTACCCTGCATTTGTTTAAAAGTCTGGTAATTACAATGCAATAAGGATGTTGTCACATGTTTGGCTTCGTCACTCATCGTTGCTACCTCAAATACAGTGCACACCTGAAGGATAAACTGAACTATCTACCCAATTTAATAAATACGCAGTACACAGTTATTGCTTTTATATGGTTAATATATTGCAGTTTGACAGTCAATGTCTGTACACACTGCATTTGCTGCATGATATCAGCTCATCGGGGCTAGTGAATTCCCAATGTTGGGAGCCAATTTGTTGTATTTGTGAGCGATGGATGGCTTGGAATGCTGTGTACACACTGCAGTAATTGGACCGACCAGATGAAAACTGTCTAATTGGTGGATTATTGTGCAGTGTGTACTAGAATTTATCCTCTTTTAGTACGGATTGCAGTTAAAAATGTATTGGTCACTGTCTTAAATTTTTCTGTATGTTGTAACAAAATTTTAACTAAATTTTTATTAAGCATCTATAAACATTGTCAGCATAAAAATAATCTGCGTTACATATTACTGTAACCTTTTGTCACTTAGGTCACTTTATTAAGCAATGGAAAAGCAGTATCTCCTGTTGTGCCTTGGCCTCTGTGTGGCCTGTGTGCTTGGTAAACCTACTGAGAAGAAAGATCGTGTTCACCATGACACTCAGCTCAGTGACAAGATGCACGATGATGTCCAGAACTTTGACTATGACCATGATGCTTTTCTGGGAGCAGAGGATGCAAAAACATTTGACCAGCTGACACCAGAAGAGAGCAAGGAGAGGCTGGGGTATGATCACTGAGTTCACTGCGGTTCCACGTGCCCAGAGTTTATTTGTTTACATGTACTTTAAAGACTTCTAAATGTTAAAAGTTACATTTTCTTATGCAATCCCCCTTTCCCTGGTAAAATTCAGTAAAGGTGCCCATACACGTTACAATTATTGTATACAATATTGTATACAATATCGCATCTCATCTGATCTCGGTTTTGCGATGAGATGAGATCTACTACAAAATGTATGTGCAGCACATACTTTTTGTACTAGATCTCATCTCATCTGATCTCATCGCAAAACCGATATGTAATGAGATGTGATATTGTATACAATAATTGTAACGTGTATGGGCACCTTAAGAACCCAAATGTGAATTTTTCACTATTACTCTCCTTTATGGTGAAATATGGTGACACAGCCATTCTTTCACTAAACTATAAAAAAATAAAACAGTCAAATGTAAAGGGTTATTTGGTGTAGTGTAGAAGAAAAATTGTGCATATCCTGTTAAGCTGGCCGCTATATGGAACATTCAGTTGAAATGCCAATATATTGCTGGTCTGTTGTCTAGTGTGTGCCAGCAATATGTCTGAATTGACTTGCCAATATCTTGGCGCATTGTGCTGTGTATGGGTGACCTGACCAACAACCAGTACACTCACTGCACATGTCGGCAGTGATTGACAGCACAACTGGATGGGTGCATGTAACTGCCCGCCCAGTTGTGATGTCAGTCATGCCTGATCAGGCATAGTCTACAGATATTTCTCCTGATAGGTTGATCTGCAGATATATTTAGATGAGAACCCAGTTTTACTCCAGATTTGCTGTTTTGGTTTTTAAAAATGTGCATCAGAAAATTCAGTAAAGCTGAGTATCGGCTATTGCATATAATTGGAGGAATAGGGTTTATGTACTAGAAATTGATATGTAGTGCACACCAAGGAAAATCTAAGTCTGGATCTTCCACAACAGCTGATGGCACTGTCACGCACCCTCTCTCAAACCGATTGGGCATTTTTTCTTACGCTCCCAGAAAATGACAGGTTGCCAACTTCCTGTCAGTCAAATGACAAGGGGGTTGTGGTTAGATTATTTTGCTATTTTTGATGCTATTTTGGTTTTTGTGTGCTACGATCCATAGGCGTGTGCAGTCATTCGATAATTGAACAGATTTCTAATTCACACAACAGCAATCCTCTGTGAATCAGGCCCTTAGACTAGAAGAAAACTTTTCATAGGGTAGTAATGTCAATACACTGAAGGTGCACTCCCTGTAATTCACTCTGTGGAAAATGTAGAGACATGCATAAAACCCCTTAGGAGGAATAGACTCTCAATAGAAAGAAAATTAGGAAAACCCCTTTAGTGATGAGGATAGGATGTGGGTATCAGAACCCCCATTAGTATTGCTTTTTTAACGTACAATTTTGCTTTTCTTAATGTCATATAAGCTCCTAAATTCTTCTGATAATTCTGTATGGAATGAAGTTTATGAAAAAAAAAAAGGTTTTAGCAACTTTTGCACAATTTATTTTATTGATTTTCATCAGCCTTCTCCCAAATAGTGCAAAGAATTGTGCATAACACACTACCTTTTGGTCTTGCTTGGTAACTCCAGTGTGCGCTGTGTATCAATGGTGTCAGTTCAATATGGTGCACAGAGAATAGCATCGGGATAAAGCCCCCGGCACCAATCAGTAATCAGTGCATTGCAAAACTGGAGAATGCTGGTACTCGCTGGTGTTTAGTCGCGAGTACCGGCATATTTTTTTTTTTTCCAACTTAAGTGTCCTACTGTGATGCAGTTTGCACTGCTCTAGGGCTTAATACAGCATCATCTCCCTAGTTTTGTCAGATTTCTGCTCGCACACCAGGTGGAGAAATCCACTAGTCTGATTGTGTTTATTTTGGTAAATCTATTTATTGACAGGAGTGACCTATCTTAAAGCACTTTAGAAGCCCTACCTTAATATGTGTTTGTTTTCTGAAGTGATCATTATTCTTGACTTGCAGTTGAAGTCTTTCACTGCTACCTGTATATTCAAATAAAATAGAAGGACTCTAGAGGGCAATTTAGCTCTCAGTGATGTATGCCTCACTAAGCTACAGTACCAAATGGGTACTTGTTTCCTAGCACGGCGCCCATTATTTTGATCGTAGTACATCTCATACAATCGCATGCAATATAGCGGCATGCGATGCAATTTGATTTTTCATTGTACAAGCACCCTGATGGTGCTTTTAATGTTAAATGCACCCCCATTTGCAATGCCACCCTCACTATCAACACCAACGTGTGGTGAGCGGCGGCGGTACGCGTCCGATAACCTTTTCATACCCCCACTATACACGTCGGCGTGGAGTCGATTTTACATAGTGTGGCGAGCCACCGAGCCCAAAGCGTGGTGAGCGCACACGGATTACTTTACATGTATTCCGCGTCCCCTCGCGGGGCTCACTGCACTCGCCACGCTTCGGCTCCTATTCTACGTCCCCTCACGGGGCGCGCTGCGCTCGGCACGCTTCGGGCTCGCTGCGCTCGCCACACTATCTAAAGTCAACTCCACGTCGACGTGGATAGTGGGGGTATGAAAAGGTCAGAGGACGCGTAGCGCCGCCCTAACGCTTCGGGTTGCCATTGATAGTGGGGGTGGCATTGCCAATAAGGGTGCATTTGACATTGAAAGCACCCATCAGGGTGGGTGTACAATTAAAAAATCGCATCGCATGCCATTTGCTGGCATGCTATGCGATATTTCATAGTACAAGCACTCCTGTTAATTTAACATGAATATTGCATCGCACACCACTAAGTATGGTATGCGATGGGCGCTGTGCTAGGAAACAAGTACCGTCATTTCCTGTAATAAAATGTTTCTTGCTTTATATTTATGGTGTTTTCTTACATTGACATTGAATGTTTAGTTAGAGCCACCATATAATTCTTCAACATAGGATGTGGTAAGCAAAATCAAGAAATCCTTTAGGTCTATCTTACTTAAATTCAGCACAATCTTTATATATCTTTCTCTTTTTCTGCCAAAACATAACATCTATGCAGGGGTGACGTTTAAGTTCCTTCTCTTGCCATATAGTTAGTGTTGTACCATTTTCTCCATTTACTAAACTCAACATAAATGGGCAAATGCTAGCAATGAATTATCGTCATGAAATAGAATTCCTTTCATTGTATGATAGTTGAGCTATTCCATGACACCTTCTTCCCAAACAATTAATGTTTCTTAGATTTGACTAACTAGCTTATAATATGCTAATGATGTAGAATAGACATACCTTCACACCAAGGTCCCGCAGAATCCCATTAGTATTGCTGATTTAGGGGGGTATGCAATCCAGGATCACGGCTGTCAATCCCTCCCAACAGCCTTGATCCTGGCCCGTTTGTGGTCTAATCGACTGCAGAGAGACAGGCAGGATTCAATGTCCCACCTGCTGATCGGCGCAAAGGGGCGTGGCCACAGAAAACGGCCGTGGATTGGCGATCTGCGACTGGGATCGCGACAATCCATGGCCGTTATCGGCAGAACGGGCCCAACAGCTTCTAAAGTTGGGCCCAATCTGCTGTGATCCTGCTTCAATGCTGTCACTAAAGACAGCATTGAATAGGGAGCTGCCACTATTTCCACCGTCGGAAATAGCTTTGGCAGATTGCATACCCCCCTTAATGTGGATGGATACATCCACCCCTTGCATACAATGCATTTCCATACTTTGCTGTTCTGTCCAATTCTGATTTTCTCTAACATTGTTACCCTTTTCTTTTCCTGTTGGGCATCATCATGGCCCCATAGAAAGATTGTGGGTAAGATAGATGCAGACAAGGATGGTCTTGTAACAGTCGAAGAGCTAAGGGATTGGATAAAATTTGCTCAGAAGAGGTGGATTTATGAGGACGTAGATCGACAGTGGAGGGGCCACGATCTCAATGGGGACAACCTGGTCTCGTGGGAGGAATATAAAAATGCCACCTATGGTTACATCCTCGGTAGGTGCTTTTTGTTTGCAATCTCTTCATTTATACCATTTTGTCTTTGTAGAATCATTGTAAATAAAATAGACTTGGATAAGGATGGGTTTGTGACGGAGGGGGAGCTGACTGCATGGATCAAGAAAGCCCAAAGGAGATATGTGTACGACAACGTGGAACGTCAGTGGCAGGAGTTTGACATGAACCAGGATGGACTCATATCATGGGAAGAGTACAGAAATGTCACCTATGGCACTTACCTGGGTAAGGGAGTGGGAAGTGTAACTTAGAAATGAAACAGGTACAGTGCCTGGGCTGACAGTAAAAAAGATATCCTGGTGAAAGCGCACTTGTATTTGGTGAAAGAAAAACAAAGCTTTCACGAATACTGTTCCACGGCACGCACACCTTCTCCTTACCGCCTAAGCAAACTAGTCTTATTAGTTACATGAGTTTCACTTGTGTATTCAACCTGTGCATTTAGATTTATAGAGAAACGTTACAATAATTTATACAATTGTTTTTTAATGATTGTTTTCCCTTTAGTAGTAGTTATTTTAGTCCATACACAGAGAGTGGATTAGGTTTCACTTTAAAAAAATAAGTTCATGAGTTCCTCTCCACAGCCATTAAAGCTGGTATGTAACTGCAACAATTTACCACAGATATTGAATTTGGCCAGGGCTAGCAATTTTTATAAATTTTTCCCCAAAAGACGCCACTTATTGGGGATTATGCTTTAGGTACCTGGAGCATTAAATTTAAATATGATTAATAGCCAGTTGAGATCAGGAACTTATCCATGATGTGTTATCGCATAAGGATAGGACACTTTCCGCACTGAAAATATGGGCTAGAATTGAACAGCTTGATAATAGCCATATGTCAAATTACAATATCAGTCTGGTTTTTTTAAGTTAACAGGGCTAAATGAATACCACCCTAAATCGTAATAACACTGTTCTTAGAGTTGGGGTGTTTTTTTATGAGCATTATTTTGCCAAGTTTGACTTGTTATATACAGTATTACTCGCATCTCCAGCCCTGTAGCTAATCTTGTCAAATCTGTTGTAAATTTCCACACTTATGGGAGTGACCCTCTCATGTGTTACATCAGTCTCCCTCTGGACCCTTAATATTTAATTTGGAATGTTTTACTTGAGCTCATTGAATATGGCCATCTAGCACAAACCCAAGTATTAAAATAATTTAAGATTTTTTTTTTATACTTTTACTGTCATCAAAGTCCCAAGTGGCCATATTTTGGGGACGTCACAAAAGGAAAGGTTTTAGAACTTCTGATGTCAGGGCTCATGAATCTGCTTCTGCAGAGTACTCTGGGTCTGAGCATTACACCGCTGACCTGCTCTAGAATTCAGAGCGACCTGCTTACGGAATTTTGTTTTTACAAATGATAAGTGCAGGTAGAATGTTTCTGCTTCAAGAACTTGTGCATAGAAAAAAATGGTCACTCAGATGCCCTTCCCCCATACACTATAAAATTATATTACTTTATGGAATAATGGCATTTCCAGAACATGTCACCGTTACAATTCAGCACTAATGAAACCGGCATCCGTAACTGTCCTTTCCCTACCTGTTCCAGATGATCCAGATCCTGATAACAGTTTTAATTACAAACAGATGATGGTTCGAGATGAGCGGCGCTTTAAAATGGCTGATACTGATGGTGATCTCATTGCCACAAAGGAGGAGTTCACTGCATTCCTGCATCCTGAGGAGTATGATTACATGAAGGACATTGTTGTGCTGGTGATTAGAATTTGCCTAGTTTACCAGTTTATTATAATTATGTTTAAAACTGTCTTGGTTAAAGAAAAAAAAGTGTTATTTATTACCCCTGCGGCCTTTAGATATTCAGAAATGTGTTGACATTTCTATGAAGTAACCACACACATGATTAGGTTGTTTTTTTCCCCCTGAAGACTTTAAACTTTCAGAATATCACTAGTTTACGTATTCCTTCTGACTTATATAATTAATTATTAAAAAGTACACAAGGTGACCATTTTTATTGATATGTTTTAGCAAAATGTCCTACAAGACAAACCATTTGGAAAACTAGATAGCAATCCTCATTGAAAGAGGGTACCCTGGTGTATTTTATGTCAAGGTGGGGGAAATCTGGGCTTCAGAGCTCTCAATTTCTGAACTTGTCAGTGTTCTCCGTAGACTTTCATAGATCTAAAAAAACTCTTCATTCCAGTGTGTGTGCTATGATTCTGGCAACGCATTGCTTTTGTGCTCGTCCTAATTTACTGACTCTCTACAATAGTTTGTAATGTAGTGAATGGGTCCTTGATGCAGTGACACATTGGGCCTTATTCTAGTTAACTCTTTCTGACAAAATCCTTCTTAGATGGACAAAACCATGTGCACTGCAGGGGGGCAGATGTAAAATGTGCAGAGGCAATTAGATTTGGGTGAGTTATTTTGTTTCTGTGCAGGGTAACTACTGGCTGCTTTATTTTTACACTGCAATATAGATCTCACTTTGAAGTAAAACCCCACCCAAATCTAACTCTCTCTTCACATGTTACATCTGCCCCACCTGTAAAGCACATGGTGTTGTCCATCTAAGAAGGATTTTGTCAGAAAGAGTGAACTAGAATAACCCCTATGTTCTCTTGTGATCCATCAGATAGCTTCAATGCCATTTTACAATTGCCTTATGGTAACTGCCTGTTTCCCCTCCTGGTGATGCTTCTAGTCACTAGTGGAATCTTTTTCCTGATCATTCCGTGAATAGTATTTGTTGGTTAACCAGCTTGTTTAGTAGGACAATTGCTTTATGGTTCAGGGCACATAATAAGGTCTCGTCTTCACTGTATTTAAAAAAATAGAAAACTGAATTTTTTTTTTTTTTCATATCTTTACTTTTGGTCTTTTTATCAATACACAGGAAACAATGGAAGATATTGATAAAAATGCTGATGGTGTGATTGATCTGGAAGAGTACATAGGTAAGCACTCCTCAACATTTGGGCGTAGATCATACAAGGGGACTGATTTATCATTGTTTTATTATTCAAAACCAGCTTTAAATCTTGTTGCATATGATAAATGAAGTGCCAGTCAATTAGGCCCCAACTGTCATTTTTTTCAAGCACGTGGCCATTAGGAGCTGATTGGCTGGCGCACCATTTATAATTCAATAAGGTTTACAACTTCTTGTTTATTATCAAACTCCTTTATAAGTCAATTCCATAATACACAAATGACATAAACCTTTTAGTGGCATTTGTTTGGGACTTTTTTTTTTTTTTTTGTGGTAGTCTGAGACTCTTGTTTATTATTTATGTGCATCCCACAGGTGATATGTACAGCCATGATGGCGATGCCGATGAGCCAGAATGGGTGAAGACAGAGAGAGAACAGTTTGTTGAGTTTAGAGATAAGAACCATGATGGTAAAATGGACAAAGAGGAAACAAAAGATTGGATTCTACCCTCTGACTATGACCATGCCGAAGCTGAGGCTCGCCATCTTGTTTATGAATCAGACCAAAATAAGGTAAGCATTGCTTAAAATGATAACAAGCATTAATTCTGTGGGATATGACAGTTAAATTTCTATGCTTATCAAATTCTTATAGCGTAATAAAAAATCTGCTGTATAAAACAGCTCATAGTTAGAACACTAAAGCGAAATACAAAAGCGACAAAGGATTTTAATTCAAGAAGTAAAAAAAAAGAGACCTAAAGATAAACAATGTCAGGAGTGAAGTATACGCCATGCACATATTTTTTTAATAATATACCGTCTATATTGGTGCATCATTTGCAACCAATCGTGTTAGATACCATGAGGTAGATGAGAAACATTTGTTAACTAATTGTTATACTTTGTTCAGGGAAGCCTCTACAAAAATCTATTCAAATTAAAGTCAATACTTTTTCCTTAAAGAGGGTTTATGGGTGTGTCCAGACTTTAAGGATTGTTTTTGGGCCGCTGAGCTCAAAATTTTGCAGGTCTCCTCACAGAATCAAGTTATATAATTAGCTTCACCTGTGGATACTTTAAAATGTGTCAATGAGCAATGAGTGCACCTGCCGGGTGACCTGGAAAACGTGAACTAATGGTGTATACACATGGTCGATTAGGCTTGCTATTCGATCCCAATGCGATCAGATCACATTGGTATCGAATCGCACGGCAAGCCACCCGACATACATGCAATTTGGATGATATAGTGCAGATCTGCACTATAATAACCTGACTAACACCGTGCTGCATTTGAAGGAAAGGAAGATATGAAATCTTATTGCTTGGGAAAAGGCAAGGGTGTTTTTTTTTTTTTTTTTTGAGAGAATCTAACTATAATAACCTGACTAACACCGTGCTGCATTTGAAGGAAAGGAAGATATGAAATCTTATTGCTTGGGAAAAGGCAAGGGTGTTTTTTTTTTTTTTTTTTGAGAGAATCTATCTACTAAACAAGAAATGGAGTTCAAACCTCTAGAAAACCAAAGGAAAAATGGGTTCAAAGTTTGGGTTTAAATGTGACTTCTAATTCAGATCATTTGCTTTTGCTCTTAATTTTTTTCGGTACTTGTGTATTAGCAGGGCGCCCAGCTTCGCTACGCTGACAATGTACATTAGGCTACATTGTCAGCGAAGCCAGGCGCCCTGCTAATATGTCCCCAGCGCCAGCGTTCCCACACCTCTGGCACTTGCTTCCTCCATGACACTCCCAGTTAACTGTGTCCCTGGCACCAGCGTTCCCCTCCTCCGGCACTCGCCTCCTCCATGACACACTTATAATAGGGCCTACAGACGTAGCGATTTAGGGGCATTTTGTAAGGAATCTCACTAGATTGCTTCAAAAATGCCCCTACATTGCTCCGTGTGTAGGGGCCATTGCAGTAGCGATGCACAGCCCCAAGCATCGCTATCGCCCGGCAATTAATATATAGCATGCTGGATATTACTCAGTGCCAGTGTTCTCTGGCGCAAAGCTGTGTACTGAGCAATCTTGCATCGCTCAGAATGCTCAGCAAATCTGTGTACCATCCCTAACTTGTTGCTATTTGGAGCAGTAGGCCCCATCCTTCAGTTATTTCTTTTCTGTCTTTCAGGATGGTAAATTGAACCGAGAAGAGATAGTGGATAAATATGACTTGTTCGTGGGTAGCCAGGCTACAGACTTCGGGGAAGCACTGGTCAGACATGATGAATTTTGAAGAGTGTGACTCAGCCTTCGCTTCTGTGGCCAGGAGATTCCTTGCCCTTTGGCAGCACTACAGCGGGTGGAGCAAGAATATAACTCAGAACAAAAGTAATTTATTGTAAATGGATTTTTGAAACGAGAGGACGACACATGCAGAAATCACTCTGAGTACCATTTGGAGGCCATGTGGACATTACTATTTCTGTAATGGCAACAACACTATTTTTCAGTTGTATTTTTGTTTTTAAATACTGTGTTAAATAGGCAGTGTTTACAAGCTATAATTGTTCTACTTCGGTTATTGTTACCCCATGTTATAATGAACACCGCCATTTATGGAAATCGGTGTGTGAATCCTGTACTGCCCAGTTGGCATACTTTCCAGTGTATGGAGATGACACCATATACTAAAAGAACAGATGGATGTTTGATTAGAGATTTACAGAGCAGTATTGCAAAGTTTGAATAAGAAACATTAGGCCAAAGCAACCACGGGGCCTTATTAATGAATTAATACTCATTCTACACTGCTTGTGCTGTACTGGTCACAGTTTTCTGTGAATTTTTAATAGCCTCTTAGGAGGTATTTGCTGCCTTTTTTTACATTTTGTATGTTACTTATTGACCTATACACTTATCTACAGTTTACAATCCCAGGAGTGGCGCAGTATTAGTCCCCAAGTTCATTTCATAACTTGTGCAGAGTTCTGGTTTTGTCATAGCTCCTGCAGTGAGACGGTTAATAGTGATTAACGCTACCCGTCTAGTACAATAATGCAGGGAATATTCTTATTTTTATTTGTTTGTCCCATTTCATTTAATTTAGGATTTTTGTAAGATGTTTTAAACTAGATCTAGTTAACCCCATTATGCCAGTGTTATGTATGAGAGCGAGAGAGAGAGAACATCTCTCATGTCAGATACTTTGTTTAAATAATCATGTATGCATTGAATAAATACACTAAAAGGATGGAGAAAAGATCAAATATAAACAATTTTTTTAAAGGTTTTTGGACATAAAAATGAAATGGCCTAAACATATCTTTTTGTAGTCACTATTAATGCGTTTTACTACACAATACAAATGTTGTGGGTTTTAGGGCTCATTCACTTAAACACATTTACCCATAATTCTTTTATCATTAGGAAAACACTTGGAATCTGGATGACAATAGAACATTTCTATAAATCTTCTAATTGTTTGGTTGTGTCTTACTCATTCTCTTGTGAATGAACAGTACAGTTCACTGTGCTGGTAATGCTGCTTACTTTACCAAGTATTTTAAATTGGGGATAAGAGACAACCATTGGACTTTTTATCATGTAGTTTGAATGCTCATCCCAAATGCTCTCTTCCCAATTCCTAAGGTAATAGTTCCTTGGGTGCTAACACCTCTGATTAACACAGCTCTTCACATGATTGCAATTAAAATAATTTCATGTAATTTTTTGTCTTGTGTTTTTGGAACTGTTTAATTAAACCTAGATATTAACGAGATAGTTGTGTTCCCCCCCCAGTTATGTCTATGGGGGTATGCAATGTGCCGCCGCTATTTCCAACGTGGGAAATAGCCGCGGCTCCCTATTCAATGCTGTCATTAACAACAGCATTGATGCTGGATCACAGCAGATTGGGCCCGACTTCAGAAGCTGTAGGGCTCGTTCTGCAGGTAACGGCCATGGATTGTCGTTATCCAGGCCGCAGATCGACAATCCATGGCCTTTTCTATGGCCACGCCCCCTTTGCGCCCATCGGCTAGCGGGACATTGAATCCCGTCTGTCGTTATTCGGTCAATCTGACCGCAAACGGGACAGGATCACGGATGTCGGCGGGGATTGACAGCCGTGATCCCAGATTGCATACCCCCCTATGTATTATTTCTGTAATGTGATTTTATACTATCCTGTGTAATCTGGACTGTGCTTTATCTTCCAAGGTGCAGATCTAGCTTTGCTTTTTATTATGTACATTTTGTCTGCCAGGTGCTGTGGTGTTCCATGAGCATTGTGTACTCTTCCCTCTCAATCAATATTTAACAGGCAACAGAGAGAATGAAGTTTATTTAAAGGTGCATGGGTGAAGTAAACACTCCATTGCTATAATACTGCTTTTCCAGCTCACTGTTTGTTTTAAAAAACAAGTGCCCGGGCATGTTACTCAAGTGGTTCGCCTCTGAAAGATGCCCTTTTTCTTTCCTCCTATATATTTATGAAGGATGCCTACCTCCAAATACCTATATAGAAGAGTCATCCACATCTGCTCACTCACAACTTCCCTGTTTGGAAAGCAGTGGTTTCTGGGTTTGCCTGACTAAGTGCTCCATCAATATCTCTATTGAAACAATATCTTCAGATTACCATAATCATGCTCCAAAAATGTGCCTGGATCATCAATTTTTTCATAAAATCCTTCTCAGAAAAATATATACTTTGGTCATCTCTTCAACGCCCAGGCAAGGATTCAGGATCTTCAATCGTGAATAAAGAGTATGTTACAATTGACTCATATCTCAGTCGTCATGCCTATGCAGTTACAGGGGAAAATGGTTCCTTTGGCCAGATTTCACACCCGGCCACTGCGAATACAGTTGTTTTATCATTAGGTAAAAGTCGGACTTTGAATAATAAAGGAAATTAACGTATGATCTCGGCAGACCGGTCAGTCACTCCTATGGTGGTTGCAAATCTGAACAAAGGTTTCCTCTGCCTCCGCCATGGCAGCCAACATGAATGGGTTTCTCCCTGCTGGGTAGTGCTTTTGGAAAGGAAAAAAAGACCTCTGGATCCTATAAGAAGGCTCCTCCTCCGAACACCAGTGTCTTTTTTTCCTTTCCGGGTAGTGCATGCATGTGGACACCTGCTCACCTTAATGGAGACTGTCGCTCCCTGCAGCTGCCTTGGCTTCATGCAGTGGAGAGGGAGAGCATAAGCTCTTGATGCCGAATGCGGGCCCCATGGGGTAGCTGTACGGCGGCGTCCAGGGGAGACAGTACGGAGCCAGAGCACGCAGGTTGCCGGCACACGCTCCCCTGCCCTAGCTCTGTGCTAAGGGCGGGCGCCGGGTAGTGCGCCCAGCGTGTACTCAGAGGGAGCGCGTCATTAGGGCGCGACTTCCGGTACGCGTCAGAACATAGCTGCGGTTTGTCAGAGTCACGCTGATCTGAGGTCTGGAAGCATAGCGGGCAGTGTCCTGTCCATAACGGGAGCTGAGCTCTGGTTTCTGGTGAGCGGATCAGGCGTGGGAGAGTTGTCTGACGCGGAGGTGAGTTATGGCTGGCTATGTTTGTAATGAAGTCGGGCTAGGTTTAACGGTGGTTAATAGACGTGATGTGTTGTTCTAGAGAGGCGCACTACTCAGGATGGAGGAAGACAGACAGTCTAGTACAAGAACGGGGTGAGCAATGTGTGGTGTAGGGTGTCCACATAGTGTTGGTGTTGTGAGTAGTTGTAGTGACTGGTGATATTATTTTAGGTCGGAGTCTAGCAAAGATAAAGGGAAAAGCAAGCAGAAGAAAGTGGTGCACAGCAAATGCTCAACATGTGACAAAACGCTGCCGGACAAGCATATAGGGAATATATGTGAAGGCTGTAAGGGGTCTCAGTTGTTTCCCCCGGCTCAAATGGCGAGCCTAGTACAAATGTTGAAAACGGCCCTGGCTGATACGTTTGCACCTAAGGAGGATACGGGCAAAACGCCCGTCAAACGGAAAAGCTATGTGCTGAATGAGGATACAGAGGACACAGCGTGTCAGTTGGCCGGTCCTAGTGGGCTAGGAGGCGACCTAGAAGATTATGACGAGGAAGATCCAGGTCAGGATAGGTCGGACTCGGACTTTAATGCCGACATGGTTGACAATCTTTTGGTCCGGATTTATAAATCATTAAATATTGAGGACAAGCAGGAGGATGTGAGCCTGCAGGAGATGCTTTTTAAAGATAAGAAGCAGAAAACCAAAACGTTCCCCCTGTCTCAAACCCTGAGGGACATAATAACGGAGGAATGGAAACAGCCAGATAAAAGAGTGGCTATTCCGGGGAAGGTTAACAAGATGTACCCCTTTGATAAGGCGCAGGTACTCTCTTGGGAGGAAGCACCGAAAGTAGATGCGGCGGTGGCGAGGCTGTCGAAGAAAACGACTCTGCCACTAGAAGAGGCCAATGCCTTTAAAGATCCAATGGACCGTAAAATCGAGCTGGGCCTAAGGAAACAGCATCTAATTTCGGGTGCTTCCCTGAAAGCATCGTCAGCAATGGCTGTGACTTCCAGAATAGTAAGAGGCTGGTGTCAGCAGCTAGAGGGTGATATTCTGGACGACCTTGCAAGTTCGGAACTGTTAAAAGTTGTACAGGATGTGCAGCTGGCAGTAGAATTTATTTGTGAGGCCTCTATGGATGCGGTGAGGCTGTCGGCTAGGGCAGGGGCAGCGACAGCCGCAGCAAGAAGGGCGCTATGGTTAAAGCCATGGGCAGCGGACGTTCAGTCCAAAAATAAACTCTTGTCCATGCCATTCCAAGGGGACTATTTGTTTGGCAAACAATTAGACGAGCTTGTAGCCAAGATATCTGGGGGGAAGTCGGTCTGGCTTCCTCAAGATAAGGGAGGCAGACGAGTACCTCCAGCCAAGTTCGGGAGATTTCAGCCCCAGGACTACAGAGAGTCACGGGCTTATAGACCAGGGAGACCCTATAGGAGGGGGTCCTGGGTATCAAGGGGCAATTTTCGGGCCCAAAGAAATAGAGATAAATTCTCCTCCAAAAAGGAGGCACAGTGACGTCAGGTCACAAACGGTAGGGGCCAGGCTGCTGAAATTTGCAAGCGTCTGGTCCAGGACCACTGGAGACAAGTGGGTCCAAGAGGTAGTATCCTCCGGGTACAAAGTGGAGTTCAACAAAGTCCCCGGAGAGTTTTTTGTTCAGTCTCCAATCCCCAGAAACAGGGAGGAGAGAAATGCCTTGGTAGCAAGTTTGCAAGAAATGCTGGAACAGGAAGTAATCAGCGTTGTGCCAGAAGCTCAGGAATTTCGGGGATGTTTTTCCCGTTTCTTTTTAGTAAAAAAAGCAACAGGAGGATATCGTACCATACTAGATCTGAGACGACTCAATCAGTTCATAGAGGTAAAATCCTTCAAGATGGACAGCATCAAATCAGTGATACTAGACTTAAGTCAAAAGGACTTCATGACATCTATAGATCTCAAAGACGCCTACTTGCACGTCCCAATTTGCATAAGCCATCGAAGATATCTAAGGTTCAGACTGATGGGCAAAAGTTATCAGTTCAACGCCCTACCATTTGGGTTGGCGACATCCCCGAGAACATTCTCCAAAGTGCTGGTCGTGTTGGTAGCCGCATTAAGACAGAGCGGGATAAGACTTTTTCCTTACCTCGACGACATTCTAATAGTCGCAGACTCCGAGGAGAAGGCCCAAGAGCACACAGACAGGGTGGTGCAGTGCCTCTTGGAACACGGCTGGCTGGTGAACTACAAAAAGAGCCAGCTTGTTCCGGCTCAGGAGATAACGTACCTAGGGGTAGTAGTCAATACAAAGGAGCAAAAAATTTCCTTAACAGAAGTCAGAAGGAAAAAGTTAATCCAACAAGTAAAAAACCTGAGAGGAAGACGCGTTGCATCCTCACGAGGTTGCATGGAGGTGCTAGGCCTGATGGCATCGGCGATAGAGGTAGTTCCTTGGGCAAGATTTCATACAAGGAAGCTGCAGGGCTGTTTCCTCCTACAGTGGAACAAAAATTCAAAGGACCTGTCCCAAAAAATAATCCTGTCCACAAGGGCCAGACAAGACTTAGACTGGTGGGCAGTAGAAAACAGACTGACAGCAGGAAGATACTTTGGCACAAAACCACAGGTTATGCTGACCACGGACGCCAGCGAAACAGGCTGGGGAGCAACCTGCAATTATCAGGTGGCCCAAGGAAAATGGCAACAAGACTGGAAGGAAGCTCACTCCAATCTGCGGGAAATGGAGGCGGTGGTCAGAGCCTGCAGGTGGTTTCAGAACCAATTACAAGGGACAGAACTGATCGTGAGGTCCGACAACCAGGTGGTAGTGGCCTATGTGAATCGACAGGGGGGCACACGAAGCAAACCATTGATGGATGTGGCCACCAAACTGTTCGAGTGGGCGGAAGCCTGGGTTCTGAGCATCACGGCAGTTTACCTAGCAGGGAAAGAGAATGTGGTGGCAGACCAATTAAGCAGGGTAGAATGCCTGCCAGGAGAATGGGGCCTCAACCAAAAGGTATTCGAGAAGCTGGTGCAAAGATGGGGACGTCCGCACGTAGACCTTATGGCAACGGCAAGAAACAAAAAAGTACCCAGATTTTTTGCCAGGTTCTGGGAGCCGATGGCAGAACAAGTAGACGCCCTGTCGGTGCCATGGGACATAGAGAGGGCTTATGTTTTTCCCCCAATACCGATGATCCAGAAGCTACTGAAGAAACTGCAGAGGGAGAGGATCGAAGTAATAGTGATCCTGCCATATTGGCCTCGCAGGGCATGGTTCAATACGGTTCAGAAGTTGGCAATAGACGATCCGTGGACACTACCTTCAACCAAGGATCTGCTTGTACAAGGAGAGGTATACAAGGAGCAGCCGGAATCGTGGAAACTGACGGCTTGGTTGCTGAAGTCGGGAGTCTAAAAGCGAAGGGGTTCAGTGAT
This sequence comes from Crinia signifera, assembly GCF_055691185.1. Classification (NCBI taxonomy): domain Eukaryota; kingdom Metazoa; phylum Chordata; class Amphibia; order Anura; family Myobatrachidae; genus Crinia; species Crinia signifera. The sequence goes on from NC_139220.1 coordinate 187,351,127, forward strand.
GGTGTAGTGGAGACCTTGCTGAAGGCAAGAAAGCCGGTGACCATGAAGGTGTACTATAGAGTCTGGAAGAAGTATGCGTTTTGGTCAAAGGAGAATAAGAAGAACCCTCGTAGTATAGTTACCATACTTTCCTTCCTACAGGAAGGGCTGCGAATGAACCTCTCCCCGAGTACTCTGAAAGTGCAGGTCTCAGCAATATCTTGCATCTTGGATTGGGACATAGCCAAGAACAGGTATGTACAAAGATTCATGCAAGCAGTGAAACGAATCAAACCGAGGGTAAGAAGTCCAATACCCTTGTGGGACTTGAATCTGGTGCTAGGGGTACTGACAGAATCTCCGTTTGAGCCACTACAAGAAGTGGCCTTGAGGTTTATGTCATGGAAAGTATTATTTCTAGTGGCCATGACCTCAGCGCGTAGGGTATCAGAACTCCAAGCACTGTGGATAAGAGAGCCGTACTTCAAAATATATACGGATAAAGTAGTCTTAAGGACTAACCCAATGTTTGTACCGAAGGTGACGTCAGAGTTCCATATCAATCAGGAGATTATATTGCCTACGTTCTGCACAAATCCGACGAATAGCAAAGAAAGCAGGTTGCACTGTCTTGACTTGGTCAGAGCCCTGTCCATTTACAAGCAAAGGACGGCCGAGTTTCGTAAAGCCGACAATTTATTTATATTGTCAGAGGGAGAAAGAAAAGGGCAAAGAGCCTCTAAACAGACTTTATCCAGGTGGATTAAAAGTTGTGTCCGACAAGCATATGTCATAAGACAACAGGAGCTACCAGAAGGGTTTAAAGCACACTCAACGCGATCAATGGCGTCGTCATGGGCAGAGAAAGGATCTGCATCACTGACAGAAATTTGCAAGGCCGCAGGATGGTCTTCACCGCACACGTTTACGAAGCATTACAGAATAGACGTCTGGTCTTCCGCAGATGCTAAGTTTGGGAGGAAGATCCTGAGTGCGGCAGTAAATTAAAACGTGAAGAAACGTTCTATTTGAGTTAAGCATTATATGGCCGGCGGCCTGTTCCTAAGTTATACGTGAGTATACCCTCCCTATGAAATACAGTACTGCTTGGGCATGACCCATTCATGTTGGCTGCCATGGCGGAGGCAGAGGAAATACCGGGTTATTACCTGGTAACGGGTTTTCCTCTACTCCGCCATGGCAGCGGTATTTCCCACCCTTGTGTTAGAGGGGGGTGTATGTGGAATAATTATGTTCGTTTGTTTTAAAGCTGAAGAATATAAGACACTGGTGTTCGGAGGAGGAGCCTTCTTATAGGATCCAGAGGTCTTTTTTTCCTTTCCAAAAGCACTACCCAGCAGGGAGAAACCCATTCATGTTGGCTGCCATGGCGGAGTAGAGGAAAACCCGTTACCAGGTAATAACCCGGTATTTCCAGTTGTCCATTATGAAGTGGGTAATTGTCACCACAGATGCCTTCCTAAGAGGTTGGGTTTTAGGTTCATTTAATATACAGGAAAGGAGGACAATTCGGTTTGTTTTGGTTCAGGCTCAGTCCCGTTTAAAGAGACTACCAGTCAGAATCCAATCCAACAATGCCACGAAAATTGCAGAAATAAACAAGCAAGGTAACACATGCAGCTGGCAAGCAATAAGGAGCGGTCTTACATCCTTCATTGGGTTCCAGCATTTTCAGCAGTCTACATTCCCGAGGTGGACAACTGGGAGACTGACTTCTTTATGCTACAAGCAATATCACAACTAAGCAAATGTATGGCCCATGCACTTGTTGTTCTGTAGACTATACATGGCCAAAGAGCCATTAAACCTGGCATTAGACAAAAATACGGTTACAGCATGCAGACGGCGTGTGTGAGCTAGACATTTCAATGTCGAACTGCTTGTGGTGCCGTAGTAGTTTGTGTTTGCTGTATGAGGGAAACCTGTCGAGACAGTTGGAGGTTTCAGTTGCTCTTGTAGACATTGGGGCAGATGTATTAAGCCTGGAGAAGAGATAAACTGGAGATAAAGTGGAGATAACTTGGAAGAGTTAACGCACCAGCCAATCAGCTGTGTTTGAAATATGACAGTTGGGATCTGATTGGCTGGTGCGTTATCTCCTTCCACTTTATCTCCAGTTTATCTCTTCACCAGGCTTAATACATCTGCCCCATTGTTCTGTGCAGTCCTTATTCATTATATTTTGTTGCGTGTCAAGTGGGTTCAGTAGCCAGTTTATTTAGTATATTGGGGTAGATGTATGAAGCAAGGTAGAAGTGATACTTTATCACTACATAATCAGCTAACTGGCCCTTTTTAAACCCAGTTTGTAACTTAACAGTCAGCAGCTGATTGGCCAGTGATAAAGTACGAGGCACTTTATCACTTCTCCCTTATCACTGCTTCATACATGTACCCCATTGTGAGGAACAGTATCAAAGATAATGATGACATATATTTGAAAAACATTATTAGCTAAACACCACTGTGGGCAAAAGTATAAACTGAGCAATAGAGAGAAAGGTTATTGAGAGTGATTGTGCTTAAGAATGAAAAGGCATCCGCTGCAAAAGTGACTGTTGAGATAAATTCCTGAGTTCCAGTAGCTACAAGAACAGTGAGGAGGTAACGGCACAAGTACAATAATTATAGGCAAGCTGCAATTGCCAAACTACTGGTAAACGCAGTGAAAGCCAAAATTGGAGAGTGTGATGTAACACTCATAAATAATGGACTGCTGAGCAATGGTAGACTGTCATCTGGTCATATGAATGCTCGTTCACCCTGTTCCCACCCGTAGGACGAGTTTGTGTGTGGAGAACACCTAACTAAGCATATGGTTAGGACTGTCTGGTGCCAACAGTGAAACATGGTGAAGGGTTGACCATATTAATGCTGACAATAACTTATTTTTCAGCGTTATTGTTGCTTTTCAGAGGAAACACTCACATGCAGGTAAAATATAAACAGTTTGTGGGCTGTTTTGGTAATGGAACCATTGCAACATCCATACAGCAGTATAAAGGCGGCCATTTACTAGTGCGAGGTATCATATGTGGTATCCAGCCATCTCACCCGGTAGACAGGGTTGCATAAGATACATTGTATACAGTCCTTTTGCATACAAATTATTTCATGCTATCCTAGCAGGGGCTACAAGCTGCAAAATATAATCATGACAGCCCGTTCCCATGTGAATGCGCCTCACATTGCAAGTTAAATGACATGCAATGTGTCACTATTTAAGGGAATTACATAAAAAGTTGGCCATATGGCACTAGTGGATGGGGGCAGGGCCGGTGTAATGTTTCTAAGCATTCTAGGCAAAACTTCACCCTACTGTCCCCCCCCCCCCCCACCCCCACCATACTGCGACCAATACCCAGTTTCCAACCCCTTAAGGCATACTTGCCTAACATTCCGGAATGGCAGGGAGGCTCCCAAAAATTGGGTGGTCCACCGAGCCCCCTGAGAAAGTGGGAAAATCGCCTGGTGGCCCCCCCTTTGCCATCCTCATTACGTACAAGGAGGAGGGGGCAGCAAAGTAGGACAGTATGTCTCAAGGGAAAGTATGGAGGTGAGGTCTTAGAAGTTCCACAGCCACCACCTGCATTAAGTACAACAAAGATCCTCATAGACATCCTTGATAGGCAGATTTGGTGGTGCCTCCCCAGATCCTGGCACCCTAGGCAGTTACGTAAAGCTGCCTAATGGTAGAGCCGGCCCTGGATGGGGGCCTTTACACTAAAGTGATCAGCACTATGACCCGGGTTGCCAGATTTCTGTCTTTTAGACCAAATTAAGGTTCTGCTAAACTTTGCTGAGATGGATAGCACAAATCCTAAAAGCATAAAATAAGGGCTAATCTTTTTTAACTAGACAATTTCATTAAGCTACTATTAAGAACAGTTCTTAAAATACACACACACACACACACACCCCCCTATTATGACACTATTATAGTCAATAAAATGAAGATACTTATTACATAATGCATTTCAGAGTCATTGCTCTTTTATTACAGTAGAAAGTAAAACTTGTGATGATGAAGCAGGGGGTGCATCCCTCAATTTCTGCTGGACATTAGCTGGAGGAAGGGCTGACCTGGCTGTGGGATACTGTAGAGACTTCAGTTTTTTGACTGGCAGAGGAGACGGAAGAATCATCTGTCATAGGTCTCCCACATACTGTCTCCAAGATGCATCCACGGAACTAAGAAATAGGATTTGCACACTAAATTACATTTTACATTTGAAACTAGATTTAAATTCAGACCCTTCACATTGTAGTGTTATTAAGTTCCAGAGAGAGGTATATATCAGGCTGAATTGTTATTTGCAGGACACAGACAAAGTCACGTTAGTCATTATATGTTCACAATTGTTGAAATAAATTATTATTGTGAAGAAGAAGATTTGATACTCTTGGAGCTCTGTGCTGAGGGCTGGCCTGGTACTGGAGGGAGCTCTCAGCATGTTCCTCCGCTGTCACCGTACCCCAACTATATTTTGCAGTTACAATCTCCCCCAAAAAATGCACGTGGACATATAGGACCTTATTCTGGTCCACACGCAAAGCTGTGAATTTCACAGGTTAAATCCTACTGCAAATTTCTAATCTAATCATTTAGCAAATTTCTAATCTAATCATTTTTTCTTTATTTAATTGACATTTGAGTATTACGGAGTAAAATAAAATTGAAAAAAATCACATTTGCTTTACATTTAAACAGTGCCATATTATGCCTACCCATTACCTGTTTGTTCATGAAGGAGTATATGATGGGATTGTAGACACAGGCGCTCTTGGAAAAAAAAGCAGGGATGGTAACAAAGCGCAGATCCAGTCCATGATTTCGGTTAGTTACCATAAACATTGCCATAGCTGCATAAGGGACATAACACAGACAGAAGGATCCAATCATGACTATTACCATGCGGGACACTTCCCGTTCCGCCTTCTGTGTACTGGCAGATTCCCGTTGCTGTGCAGCAACCTATAGGTAGTAACGAATAACGAGTTAGCCCACTTTGTAGAGACATATAAAAACAAATCTAACATGGTTGCAAATTTACAGTAACTGCGTTTTTTTGCATCCAGACTAGTCATATGAAATTTTGAAGGGGGGGTATGGAAAAGGTAAAGGTATTTAGTGTTGACTCATGGTGAGGGGTGTGTGATCAAGTTTAATTCCCCCTGTCCGCTAAAGGAGAAGGGGCATGTTGTTTAGCGTAAAGGGGCAATTAAACTTGATCATTTTTAAAAAATCGACTATTTTGGGGATTATTTACTGTTCTGGGGACTATTTTGAATATTTTTTACAGTTTATTAAAATAAAAATTACTATGTTAGGTTAGTTTGAGGTCTAGGTTGCAAGCAAAGGAAGTTAGGGTTAAGCTATGGAGAGGGGAGGGTTAAGGTTAAGCTGCAGGATGATATGGATAGGGTTAGCCTGTGGGAAGGGATGATTAGGGTAAGACTGGGAGAGGATGGGTACGGTTAGTCTGTATGAGGGGAAGTTTTGGTAAGCACTGATCCAGACAGATTCCATATTTTCTATTCCATTGGTAACGGAGGATGTTGGAACCCAAACTTTCACAAACTATGATCCCTAGAGTCTCAGCATCTTTTTCATGGCAGACCTCAGCCAAATGTTTCTTATTGAGTTAGTCAGCAAAAATGATTCAACTAAGAAAATGGTGATAGGTTCATATACAGGTTGGGCACAGCCTAAAGGCCCCCATACACTACTGCGATTGGTCCGATTTGACCTGCAAACAGACCAAACCGTGTAGACATCCCATCTGACCCAATGCACGTCCCATGTGCATCAGGTCCGACACTACAGATTGAACCTGCTGCACTAAAAATTTATTGGATCAGACCCATCAGCAACACATCGCAGGGTCTGTGTAGCACCCGCAATGTATTGGGTCTGATTCCGTAGGTGTGTGCCAGTGGTGAAGCACTGCTGGCACACACCTATCTGCAGGTCTGGATGGGGAGTGGGAGGCAGACAGACAGTGAGCGGCGTGGTGGGCAGCAGAATTAAAAATAAAAGCTGTCAAAAGATTGGTCAGCTGCAGATTGGCTGAAATCTGCCGGGCCAGTCTTTTGACAAGTATTTTTCTTTATTCTACTGCCCCCCACCGCTGCTGCAGCTCCCTGGTAGTATTTACATGCGATAAATCGCATGCAATTCACGCATATAAAAATGGCACATCAAGTGCCAAATCGTAAGTGAGCCCTCCCAGGGACCTTAGAACAAGTCGGACTAGTATATGGGGGCCTTAGTACATAGTGACAGACACACATAGGCAAAGCAAAGGAACAGATGACGGAACAAACTTGGGAGAGAAACAAACTCAAGGAAGAGGAGTGGAGGAGCAAGAACCCTACATATATTGGGGTCATTTTATGCTGAGTGAAGAGTCACGGTAAAAAATGTACATGATGAATAGCAGTAAGCCTCCATTCCCATAGGGATCTATGGAGCTGGAGGTAAGAGAATTGCTCCAGTACTAACCTTTGGGTAATTGGAAAAAGTAAAGAAAGGATTTCCTAAACCCCATACACACTGAGCGATATCATTAACGATATCGTTCAATGACATCATCCGGTTCCCGTTCTGTACATGTATTCATTGACGATATAGTCAAAATTGTGTTGCATGTACAGATGATGGAGGAAAATATTAGCAACCAGCGGGAGCTTGCACCGCTAATGATATCGCTCAGCAGGGCTAAAATGGGCAATATAATTTATAATATTGCTTAGTGTGTATGGGGCTTTAGCAAAAAGAAAAAAAAAATCCTGGGTCATCCAACTGAACTAAAATTCTCAGGTATCATAGCTGAATTGGCATATTTTATTGATCCCGTGGAGGTTCTATTGTAAATTGAAACTCAAAAAGGGCTCAAATTACTTATGCTGCTTTCAGACCGCATAACTGGCTTTGACCCTGTATTTGAAAACGTTTCCAAAAACAGGTCTGCCAGGTAAAACCCCTTTCACACCGCATCTCTTAAACGGTATATTACCGTTTAAGTGGCGTTTTTTTGACACTAGCAGGCCCGTTTTTGGAAGCTTTCCAAAAACAGGGTCAAAGCCAGTGCGGTCTTCAGTGCCTCCCCCCCCCCCCCCCGGTTAACACACACACAACCGCACCCCCCCCCCCCCCCCCGTTAACACACACACAACCGGGCACCCCCCCCCCCCGCGGGTTAACACACACACAACCCCCATGTGTTAAAGGACCCCCCCCCCCAATGTTTTTAAGGACTCCCCCCCCCATCCCCGTTCAGCCGGTACCTCCTGCGACGTATTGAGGATCCCGGCAGTATGGACGGATGCAATTGCACTTGTAAAAGTGTCTTTCGGAAAATGGCTGCCCCATAGGAAAGCCCGTTTTAAAAAAAACTGTCTTTCGTATGGGGGCAGCCATTTTCCGAAAGTCACTTCTTATAAGAAAACAGCGTGCGGGGGAGCACTCATTAAATATTCACTGCGCTGGGTCACAAATACCGTTTCAGACCCGATTTTGATGCCAAAATACCAGGTCTGAAACGGGTAGGGCCATCCATTTTAACCGTTTTAAAAAACCTGCTTTTTTAAAACGGTAAAGTGGTTGTGCACCTTTCAGACAGCACAGATTACCGTTTTAAAACAGTTAAAAATCAGCGGTCTGAAAGGGGCATAAGTGATATTGTTTCATGGACATTAACAGATTTCATTATTTGTAAAGCAAACATTTATTTTGGAATATACTAGGTAAAATAACAATTGTATATGAAATACATCGATAAAAACAGGGCTCGTCCGGGATTTGAACCCGGGACCTCTCGCACCCTAAGCGAGAATCATACCCCTAGACCAACGAGCCAGACATTTCTAAAAGAAACCTAAACTCCAAATATACAGCTGCCACATCAGCACTTGTACTATGCTAAGCTTTTTTTTGTGGGGGATTGCAGGGAAGTATAGCTAACAGTTACTTTCACATGATCTAATACACAAAATACATAATATTTTACCCTAAAACTTCTTGCTTCATTTATTTGCACCGATCTACACTGAATTTTTCAATAATTAAAAATTTTAATTATTTTTCAATAATTTAAAAAATCTTTAATTCACTGCAGAATGTAAGTGAAGTTAAGGACTTTGGGCAAAGGGAAGAGTCCTATTAGGGTGTGGATCATTAGGTCACCAGCATGTTGGTCAACATTCATTAGGTCGACACCTTTAGGTCGACATGAGTCTAGGTCAACATGCGGGAAGGTCGACATCTGTTATGTCAACAGAGTCATTAGGTTGACATGGGTTAGGTCGACAGTCAAAAGGTTGACATGGGGTTTTTCAAATTTTTTGACCCAAATGTCGACACAATCAACATGGACACTGAAATGTAGCACCGCATCCCCTCGCATGGCTTGCGGCGCTCGCCATGCTTCGGGCACGGTGCCTCGCTACATTCAGCACACTATTTTATTCTCCCACCAAACCCTAGAGGATGGTAGGGCATAAAATACAGCACATGTTGGCTAAAATAATATATTAAAAAACCCATGTCGACCTTTTGACTGTCGACCTAACCCATGTCGACCTAATGACCCTGTTGACCTAACTCATGTTGACCTAGACTTATGTCGACCTTCCTGCATGTCGACCTAGACTTATGTCGACCTAAATGTGGGAGACTACCAAAAAAATTGTGGGTCTCCCACTACTTCCCAGAGAGTAAGTATATCCTGTATACACACTATCCAATTACTGGGACGATCACAAAATTGTTACCAGATAATTGTATATTGTGTACCCAGTCTTATTATTTGTCTTTTTTTTTGTTATATCAAATCTGTACAACTCCTTAATACAAATATGGTTATGTTACTATATTTTTTCACTGGTCAGTATGAAAACACATTACATAAAGAATATGTTTAGACCTATAGGTTTATTAATAATCAGCAAATTTATGCAAAACCTATGGGCAGGATGTAATGAAGTTCGAGTTTGGCAGTCGTGCGTGTTGCTGGTTGAACGTTTTTCTAAAGGCACAATCATTTACAAGGCAATATCAACGCCCAGCATCCCACGTGGCCGACTAGTACATCTCGACTTCTAGGTTATTTGTAATATTCTAGTTGGTGCTGCACTCACCGCCCGCAGGGCCCCCAGTAGCTGGGCATATGAGAAGCAGATCAGGCTCAGTGGGATAATAAAGCAGAAGATGAATATGAACCATGTGTAATATTCACTGCGATACTTAGTGCCGACAGTGTACCAGTCCGGACCACAGGAGCACTGTAAGCCTTCTGGGATATACCTGAGTGACAGAGAGGACACCATGATTATAAACATGATCACCAAAACGACAGAATGCAGAATGGAAAAATTAAATCTCATCACTTTAAGTAAATAGTTCACATAATATTATTCATTTAATTTATTTTAAATAGGAGCACTATGATTTAGGGCCTGATTCAGGATCACTTGCTAAGCAGCGGTGGTTCGCTGCTTAGCGAACGAGTTAACGGCGCCCGCCATCTGGGCCGAATGCTGCCCCCCCCTGCACCGGCTAATCCCCTCAGCACCATGGAAGTGCGTATGCAAACACATCCCCTCCCATGCAGCCAAAGGGGAGAGAAATCATTTGATGGTTACCGACCATCGAATGATTTCTCTCCCCTTCCGTAATAGAAGTCAGTCTATACAGAGTTTTATACCCGTTGCTGTCCGCTGCTGATGAAGTTGGTGCTGTAGTCATGTGACATCAGCCGCCTGCCTGCTTCTACAAGAGAACACCCAGCATTTTTATGGGGACGCCCATAAAACGCTGGTCGTTCCCCTGCTGCCAACCTCTGCATGCCCCTGGCCCTCCCACCCAGCAGTGAACTGCTTGTCGAGTGTGTAACTTGCCGGCGTATGAACATGCGCAGAAATGTGCACGCGCAAACCTGACCATAGGGGCTGGGGCCAAATCTGGATTGCAACGGTATCTGGAATCATGATAAATTGACTCTAGATCGACAGTCATAAGGTTGACCACTATTGGTCGACAATCAAAAGGTCGAGAGGGTCCAAAGGTCAACAGTGAAAAGATCAACAGGGTCCAAAGGTCGACAGGATCCAAAAGTCGACGGACAGTAGGTCGACAGAGTTAATAGTCATTGTTCTAAAGTGTTGACAGTGTCTCATAGGGATTCACTCTTATGTAGGGTACACACCAGAACAATTTGGCATCAATTACCCCAATTTCGATGCAATCTTGGCCGATTGTAGGTAATTTGGGCATGTTTTAGATCCGATTCCGATCTGGTGCGCGTCTGCTTATCATTTGGTTGTTTTGGAGATCCTACCTGCTGCAGTCAGGATCTGTAAAAGATCCATTCAACTGGGTACAGATCGTGATCGGATCGTATGCGGATCGTGTGCTCCAACAGATCGTATGATCGTCTCATGATCGTTCTGGTGTGTATCTAGCATAAGACATTTAGATTTGTGTGTGTGAGTGTGTGTGTGTGTGTGTGTGTGTGTTCAAATCACAAACAAATGTTGCCTCATGTTTAGCATGTTGTTTTTAAAACAAATGTCAAATAAAAGACACTTTTCCAGTTAACAACTCACTTGCAGAGATACAGTATAAGCAATTGACTGGGATCTGCAACAACAGACAAATGTAACAATGTTGCACACTTCAACCAATTGACATTATTTGTTGGCAATAACAGCCCATAACAATTGGATACAATATACAAGTAAAACAGTTGACACCACAGCCATCTGTTTTGTAATTTTGTATGCACTATCTTTCTTTAACATCACTTACTCTATGAACTATTTTTTTTTTTAACCAATATTATAACTTTGGAGAATATCTTAATCATCCTTTTATGATAATTGAATTAAAAGTTATGTTATGGTGTGTACACACGGCAGATACTACCGTGAGATGCGTGTCCCGACGCAAGGGGCACAATTTACTATATAGTGCAGATCTGCATTATATAGTGTTGCCTGCTCTCTCTATCTGGCTGCTGATATGCGCTCACACGGGAGCGTGCATCGGCAGCGCATCTGGCTCGGAAGCCCTAAAAAAGCATGCGATTTGCATGAGATTTGGCTTCCGATGTTCCCTATATCGGGAACATCGGAAGCCAAATCTAACCATGTGTACACACTATAAGAAGTACTTTTGCAAGCGGTGTATGAAGAGCAGTGCGATCCTCCACATCTGAAATCGCGGCAGGGTTGGAGGCAACGTTCACCCGACACCACTGGAATATGGTGCGCCGTGTGAGACTCTACTCTCCATACTCTTCCCCTTCATCCTGCGATAAATTTCAAACAGGAAACAAATTCTATCTGTTCTATCTATCAGTAATATGACTATGACTATCAGCAATGGGAATGGGAGAGGCATAAGTAAAAAAAAGGGAATAAAATGCTCAGTTGCCATAGGCATTGTGCAGGTAGAAGCTTCAATTGTAAACTTTAGAAAATGTTTTTTTTTTTTTTATGTTATTAACAGCAGCTAAACATTTACATTTAATGTCTGAAGAAAAGCATTCATTATTCAGATCAGGTAGTACAGCAGTAGTACATATAAAAGTTAATATACTGTACATGTAAGTTAATATACATAATTAAATTCCACACAATTAGGGCTTGTTTTGTAAATGGGGATGGGGGGGGGACAAAAAAAATTAGGCACTGCTGAGATTCGAACTCAGGATCTCCTGTTTACTAGACAGGCGCTTTAACCAACTAAGCCACAGCGCCCCACGTTAACTGCAGCCTTCCTATCCTCCTTCATTCATACGCTGCCTGAACCGCTGACACGTAGCTAGCTGGAGTGTCTGCTTTCCCCCATGCCCCATACGACACGAAACTCCGTATAGCCAGGAGTCAGACTGCGCAGCACATAGCACCATCCTAACATATAAACAGAAACAAAGCAATTACCTGCTCCAGCCGAAGAAGGGGGGTAAAGATACCCCCAAGCCAATCATCCACGTGCACAAGACAACAGCCAAGGCGTGTTTAGAGCTGAAGCAAAAGTTTCCCATGGGTTTGCAGATAACAATGTATCTTTCAAAGGCCAGGAACGCCAGCGACCAGCCGGTGACCAGACCTGTGGGAGAGAGGAGCGGGTCACTAAGCACACAGCAGCGAGCAGGGGGGGGGACAGCAGTGCCGATGGCAGGTCGCACATATGGGGGAAAACACGACAAGTACAAACCCCTCACACATTTAGTATATAGATGTATGAAAACTACAGTCTCTTATGTTGTGACAGTTTATGGTGTTTGTTAACTTTTTCACCTATGTAGCATTGGACAGGCTGCCAAGCATCCGCAGTACAACATGCCATCTATTGCATTGATACTAATTGCACATGTACTGACACATGCGATTAGTACCGCAAATGACAACTGTCCTTTGCAATCAGCACTAGTCACTGGACCTCCTGGTCTTTTATGTGTAGAGTTATGTGGGTGGCTTTGGGGGATCCAGTCGGATCTGTCTCACCGAGGTCCATTTATCATTGGATCTCATATGCAATGCAAACTGGGCAGCATTTACTGCCTAGGACCGCATTGCAAAATGCTATTCTTTTTGGACAAATGTATCCTCCTGCAAACGCAGGTGCTCCAAAAGAATCCCATCTCTGTGCCCTGCTTCGCCGGGTGTCTGTGCATGTGCGGTTAGGGCTGACCCAGCCAGCCACACTGAACAGTGCGGTCTATAGCCCATAGGCTACAATGGGCTACTGCCATCTCAGAATGGCAGTGCCATCTCAGAATGACAGTGGCCAGGGGACCCACTATGATACTGCCAGATACATCGGGCAGCACCGTATCCCCCATAGAAACCTTTGGGGGATGTGGCTGCGCCGCTGCAGGCGGGTCAGGAGGGATCTTTGATTCCTGCTACGGTCCCTCCTAAATACCTTCTGGGGATACTTAATATTTGTGGCTAACTCCAGAAAATGGGTGTTTTCTGGGAATTAGTTGCATATGATAAATACGCCCCAAAGGATGCAGAAAAAAGGGTACTGGTGTTGTTTCACGGCGGCAGATCGTATGTAAATTGTATGCAAATCGCATGCACTATTTGCAAACGATTCGATCTGCGATGCAATTTAGCACACCCCCTCTATCCACATCAGCCCGAAGCTGAGAGAGGACATGGTACGCATACTCCTGACCTGTTCATGACCCCACTATCCACGTCGGCGTGGAGTCGATTTTATAAAGTGTGGGGTTTGTTGAAACGAAATTCTAAATTGCAGCGTAAAAATAATGCAGCCAGTATTTACCCTGCACAGAAACAAAATAACTCACACATATCTAACTCGCTCTGCATATTCCAATTCTTCACTTCTAACAAATTGCACAACTATGAGATATTCTAAAATTCTAATTATAACTAAGTTGAGTAAACAATTAGTAATGGGTATTTGTACGTACAAAGGCCCTTTTTTAGATCTGATCGCAGTACAAATTTGTTCTCAAATTGGGCAAAACCATGTGCACTGCTGGTGGGGCAGATATAACATCTGAAAAGGGGCCTTTGTACATACAAATACCCATTACTAATTGTTTACTCAACTTAGTTATAATTTGAATTTTAGAATATCTCATAGTTGTGCAATTTGTTAGAAGTGAAGAATTGGAATATTTGTAGGAGGAATGATGTCCAAATTGAATAATTCAGAAAATGGAACTCATCCCGTCACTGACATGGTTATAACACTGTTGAACTTGTAAAACATAACAATTAGCTGGATACTGCTTTTATAAAAGCTCCAAGGTGGAATCAAAGGGTATGTGTAAAAACCGGAAAAGGACAGTACCCCCCGGAATGCCAGACTGGACAGGCTCCATTCATCAATATCTGTAATTCCGGCATTTGTAGTGTCCGGTCCGAGGGTGTCCCGTCCGGTGAGGGTGCTGTGACATCTGTCACCAGGGAGAGGAGAAGGGAGAGAATAAAGTTTCCCTGTATGGTCCGACCATCTAGCAAACAACGGAACGGTCTGGACCATTTGAGGAGGCTCTTATCTCCCCTTCCCCATGTTCCCGGTGATAGCTATCACAGGCATCCCCCCGGACAGGACAACCCCGGACAGGCACCCTCACGGACTGGACACTACAACCTCCTGAATGCAGAGTTTGAAGGTCCGGTTTTCCGGTTTTCACTTAGTTCTGGAAACATATTCCTTACATTATCTTTATTTAGCCTTAGAATGTAAGGCCAGGTTACGTGTAATGGGTGCTCTTACCTGAGAGTGAGCCCATGAAGCCCTCTAGAGCGCAAATCGTCTTCCCAAAGACAAAATAACCCTGGCTGCTGGAAACAAAAACAACAAAAATGGAAAATAGGCAGATGAGGAGGCCAGCCCCCGAGATGTTCACTAGGATGTAGTTGAGTGGCTGCCTGAGTTTCTTGTATTTTACTGTTACCACCAATACCACCGCATTTAGAGGTGTGCCAATGACAAACACCACTCCCATAAAAATTGCCTGAAGGTTAAATGCCCATTTTGGTGCAATGTGATATTGAGGGCCATCAAAGGGGCCAACATCAGACACATTCTTGAAAAGATAAAAATCTTCGTCTCCCAACATCCCACCCTTTGTGTGTAAAAAAATGTCTATACCTGCATTATTTTTCTCACCATTATATAGGGCCTAGCTTTTTGTCAATCCTTTTAAGTACTCATCGGGATCAGCCAATAATCCTATTTATCTGCAAGGATTTATGGATGTTCTTAGCAAAGTGTAGAAGAGCAAATAATTACTTCTGGAAGGGCATATTAGTACAGGGATTTATTATTTATTTATTTACAGTTTCTTATATAGAGCAGCATATTCCGTTGCCCTTTACAATTGGAGACAACAGTGCTTAAACAAACTGGGTAGATACAAACCGACATGGAGGTAGGAGGGCCCTGCTCGCAAGCTTACAATTTATTTGTTTGGATCGTTTTATCGACCTTAGTTAGGTCGACAGTCATTAGGTCGATGCCGTTGGGTTGAAAGGTGGGAAGGTCAACAGTTCTAGGTCGACAGGTGTGTAGGTCGACATGGGGCAATGTCTACATGGGTTTAGGTTGACATATGCGTTAGGTCGACATGGGTTAGGTCGACAGGTCGACATGGTTTTTTTCACTGTTTTTTTTACCCGAATGTCAACACAGTCGTCATGGACACAGTTGGAAGTCAACCACAGCCCCTCGCTTAGCTCGCAATGCGTTGGGCCCAGTGCCTCGCTGCGCTCGGCACACTATTTTGTTCTCCCACCACGCTCTAGTGGATGGTAGGGCATTAAATACCGCCTGTCGGCACATGTCGGCTCAAAAAACTGTGAAAAAACCCATGTCGACCTAACCTAAGTCGACCTAACGCATATGTCGACCTAAACCTATGTCGACCTAGACACCTGTTGACCTTGACCCATGTCGACCTAGAACCCTGTCGACCTTCCCACCTGTCGACCCAACATTGTCGACCTAAGTATAATTGATAATACGACCTTATGCCCAATCTATAGGGATACATGATTTAGGGCACTAAGCTATTGCTGCAACATTGCACACAATATTTTCAAAGTTATTACATTTCCCCTGCTAAATACTAGCTAGAGATATTTATTACGTAACTGTACGCACAGAAAACATTCATCAACATTCACTAACTCGCTCCTGGATTGAATGAAACAGTATGGAGTGCACTGGAAACTTGGAATAACAAATGAATAACAGTAGGAACTGTCTCTGTATTCTTATATTAGTTTTGACAGAAAACGAAATTAAGACTCAATAAGAGGCTCGTTGGTCTAGGGGTATGATTCTCGCTTTGGGTGCGAGAGGTCCCGGGTTCAAATCCCGGACGAGCCCTATTTTTATATTTATATGTATTTTTTTATGAGAAAGGGGACAGAAAAAAAAAACTGATTTCCTAACTTCTTTTTACATGCTTTTAATATATATTTTGAATCCAAATATAGAATAATTGACATATATTTTGAATCCAAAACATTTTTACATCATTGTTATATGAACTCATAGGAAATCTGATTAATGCAAAAGATGGGCTCGTCCGGGATTTGAACCCGGGACCTCTCGCACCCAAAGCGAGAATCATACCCCTAGACCAACGAGCCACCTTTCAAAAAATTGCACATATTCTGCAGAAAACTTTAAATACGTGTCTAGATCCTAACAGCATAGATATAAAAATGTGAGTTTTTTTCTTTTAGTTGAAATCGGTCTAATTCCCTAATCAAGCCTGTGCTGCTTTTCAGATCATCTTAAAGATATAAGGTAGCAATTATTTACCAACTCAAATTAATTAAGATTTACATTTTACTTATTATATTTGCACACTAATTTGCTTTAATTATTCTTAATGTACATTTAATATTATAAATATATGACTGTGCAATGTTGCTTTGGTACTTGTTTCCTAGCACGGCGCCCATCTCATACCGTACTTAGTGGTGTGCGATGCGATATTCCCGTTAAATTAACAGGAGTGCTTGTACAATGAAATATCGCAAGGCATTGCATGCCAGCAAATGGCGTGTGATGCGATGCAATTTTTTATTGTACAAGCACCCTGATGGGTGCTTACAATGTTAAATGCACCCCCATTGTGTACGCCACCCCCACTGTCAATGCCAACCCAAAGCGTGGTGAGCGGCGGCCGTACGCATCCTCCGACCTTTTCATACCCCCACTATCCACGTGGGCGTGGAGTTGACTTTAGATAGTGTGGCAAGCACAGTGAACCACCGAGACTGAAGTGTGGCGAGCCCCGTGAGGGGACGCGGAATATGAGCCCGAAGCGTGGCGAGCACAGCGAGGGGACGCGGAATACATGTAAAGTAATCCATGTTCGCTCGCCGCACTTCGGGATCCGCGTGCGCTCACCACGGTTCGGGCTCCGTGCGCTCGCCACACTATCTAAAATCAACTCCACGGACCCATTAGTTTAACATCAATTGTGGGTAAACTATTTGAAGGATTTTTAAGGGATGGTATCCAGGAATATTTAGACCATCACCGTCTACTCAGTACTAACCAACATGGGTTCGTGAAAAATCGTTCATGCCAAACTAATCTACTAGGGTTCTATGAAGAGGTTAGCAAAAACCTCGATAATGGAAATGCTGTAGATGTGATTTTCCTGGATTTCGCTAAAGCATTTGATACTATCCCACACAAGAGATTGATTAATAAAATGGAGAACCTAGGATTGGGTGAAAATATCTGCAGATGGGTAGGGAATTGGCTATGTAATAGAGAACAAAGAGTGGTTGTGAATGGTGCGGTATCAGATACAATACCAGTACTAAGTGGAGTGCCCCAGGGTTCGGTTTTGGGGCCCATTCTGTTTAACATTTTTATTAACGATATTGGGATAGGGTTACTCAGCAATGTATCCATCTTTGCGGACGATACAAAACTTAACAAAGTCATCAAATCATCAGAATATGTCACCATGCTTCAAAATGGTCTTGCAATTCTAGATGAGTGGGCAAAAAAATGGAAGATGAGGTTCAATGTAGATAAATGTAAGGTTATGCACCTTGGGAGACACAACCAGTGTGCAAGTTACAACCTTAGCGGAGAGGAACTGGGTAATTCCATACTTGAAAACGATCCAAATAGACAGCAAACTGGAATGTAGTGCCCATTGTAATGTAGCTACAAAAAAGGCCAACAAAATTCTGGCATGTATTAAGAGGGGAATGGAAACTAGGGACTCAAGGGTAATTATGCCACTGTATAAAGCATTGGTGAGACCTCACCTCGAGTACGGAGTGCAGTTCTGGGCCCCACACTATAAAAAGACATCATAGAATTAGAAAAAATCCAAAGGCAAGCAACAAAGCTTATTAGGGGAATGGAGAATTTAAGCTACGGGGAGAGATTAAGCAATTTGGGACTTTTTACATTGGAAAAGAGGCTTTTAAGGGGGGACATGCTCAACATGTACAAGTATATCAAGGGCCAATATAAGGAACTGTCACACACCCTCTTTTCTACTAGAAAGGAATCTAGGACGCGAGGGCATGAGTATAGATTAGAAGAAAAAAGATTTCATTCAGCTAGTAGAAAGAATTTCTTTACGGTCAGAACAGTCAAACTCTGGAACTCTCTTCCCAGAGAGGTGGTAACGGCTGGCTCATTAAATGCATTCAAGGCAAAGTTGGACAAACATTTACTGGATAAAAACATCCATGGGTACAAATAAGAAATATAATCTGTCTGTAAAATATCAGAACCTACCAAATCTATCTATACCAGGTTGAACTAGATGGACGCAAGTCTTTTTTCAGCCTTACCTACTATGTAACTATGACATGGATAGTGGGGGTATGAAAAGGTCGGAGGACGCGTACCGCCGACCTTTTCGCTGCGCTCACCATGCTTCGGGTTGGTGTTGATATTGGGGGTGGCGTTGACAATGGGGGTGCATTTAACATTGTAAGCACCATTAAAAATCGAATCGCATCGCACGCATGCCTCTATATTGCATACGATGTGATGTGATTGTATAAGATGCACTACGATCAAAATCGGCGGCGCCTTGCTAGGAAACCAGTACCGTTGCTTTTTGTAATTATGTCTAGTTTCTGTAGCATTGTGCTACTGTATGTTTTCCCTCAAGTTATTTTTTTAACAGCTATATTTAAGTGCAGTTTTCTAAATATCAGTATATTCCTTGCATCATGCGTTGCGCTGCTACTGTTGTACTGGATTACAGGAGCTTTATGGGATGGGATGTGTACACTTGTTTTGCTATGTTTATAGAAAACTACTCAAACTGTCAAACTGGTAAGGTACTTAGAAGGTATTTGTGTTATTAATCCTGCCCTGCAGAGCTGGATAATCCTGAAATTAAACGTTATCTCATTAGTGCTTATTACAAATGTGTCCATGTAACTATTCAATCCATGTACAGAAATACAGCAGAGCCAGCACCTTTTATACAACAATTGTGCATTCAGCAGAGAACAGCATATATCTGGGGCTTTCTGTATGCACAAAACCTATTATAATTAAAAATAAAGTAACCATTACATTCTTTTTTAAAAGTAATTGCCAGAGGGAATTTGGTTACAATGCAGGCGATCATGATGCCAGTGGTTGAAATCCCAACCAGCAGCCACAACACCAGCACCGGAATCCCGACATTAGTGGAGATTCTGACAAAGGAATCGTAGCAGCCAGCATCATAATAATGCCGTGGTGTTGTATTGTTATATAGGGGAAAGGGTGGATGGTGTTATGGTTTAGGGACTAAGGGGACTTACAGGTAGTGTCAGTGTGGGGAGAAATATTAGGTTTGGTGTGGGGAGGGGGCACTAAAATGGGGGTGTTAGGCAAAAAGGAGGGAGGTTTAGGGTTATGGGCCCCATACATCAGCAATTAATTGTGACAATCCTCCGTTCTGGAGATGATTGCCACAATTAATCTTTAATGTGTGGGCTCCCCCTTTTGGCAATCCCAATCAAAAATTAATAGGGATCGCCAATCGATTGCTGAATCAGAGTTTTAATCATGTTTAAAAATCTGGTTTTATTGGAGTTTCATTTTTGTATGTGTGGGCATTCTACAGGAAAAATCTGCCGATCACTGAAACAAATCTGTAATGTGTGGGCAAGTCAAATAGATTGAAGAAACCATTTATCTGGGGGGAAAAAAAAATCACTGGATCTGAGAAGCAATTAATAGGATTCAGATCAGCGGGTCATCCATACTGAATCTTGCCAGAGGAGTCCATGCAAAGTTGCATGCACCCAAACAACTTGGTGAAACAGTTGGACCTGCTGAAGCATGTATGTCTTCTCCATGCTGAATGAAGGTCTCGACCCCACCTTCTGGTGACTGAAAACGAATCCCAATCATCTTAAATCGCTTTGTGGGAACACAAAGAGGTGCCAAGCTAGACTGTACAGTGAATTACCAAAATCCTAGATGTGTTCATGGTCCAGAAATGGTCTTGTGATGAAGCTGGGCACCAGGAGCACGTTATTGGATGTCCCAAGTAAATGGCTTCCAGCACTTCAGGCAAGCATTGGTTAGTATCCCAGTCTGTCAGATTACTGATCACTTAGGTCAACAGTCATTAGGTCGACCCCGGAAGGCCGACTGGCCCCAAGGTCGACAGGGTTAAATGTTGACATGGTCCAAGGTCGACATGGGTTTAGGTTGACAGTCATTAGGTCGACATGAGTTTTTCACTGTTTTTTTAGCCGACAGGCGGTATTTCATGCCCTACCATCCACTAGGGCGTGTTGGGAGAATAAAATAGTGTACCGAGCGTAGCGAGGCAACGTGCCCGAAGCATTGCGAGCGAAGCAAGTGATGCAAGGGGCTGCGGTTCAACTCCAACTGTGTCCATGTCGTCTGTGTCGACATTCGGGTAAAAAAAACTGTGAAAAACTCATGTCGACCTAATGACTGTCGACCTAAACCCATGTCAACCTTGGCACATGTCGACCTTGTCCCATGTCGACTTTTAACCCTGTCGACCTTGGGGCCAGTTGACCTTCCGGGGTCGACCTAATGACTGTAGACCTAAGTCTGTTCTGACATGTACCGATTCCCCCAGTCTCAAGTGATGGTGCACTGCTGTACGAGTTTTTCGGTAGCTACATGACCCTGTCTTAGCTTAGGGTGGGAGGGTGACCCAATTTTCAGAAGCATCCCAGAATTCCAGGAGGGTAGGCAAGTATGGTCTACTTTAGCTATGCACTGCAAATCAAGAAACGTACTGCACACCCCTCCTATACCACAGGGAATAAGTACTGTAACAGTGATTCCTACAAAGGAGCACATACTGCATTGAATGTTAGTTTTATTTGTTATAAAGCTTGTGAATTAACAAAAGAATCAACAGAGTTAATGGAATTTGTGCCAAAACAAATATACTATTGGATTGATGTATCAAGCAGTGAAAAAGTGGAGACAGCGGCGTAGCTACGCCCCCCGCCGCCCATGTAAACCCCCCCAATCCCCCGCAGCCTTACCTTTCGCGCTGGTCCCGGCGGCTCCGTTCTTCTGCTGAGGACTACCACAAAATGGCCACCCCCATACAGCAGACAGTTTCTGTTGACTATCCCGGGGGGCAGCCTGTGCTGCCTGGCTCCCGGGGAGCCCACCTCCCCCCCACAAACGTTCTGGGGCAGGCAGGGAGACTTCCATCTCCCTGCCTGCCGCCGTCCTCAGGCTCCCTGCGGCATCGCCGCAGGAGTTAAAATTCGCCGGTCAGGGGCAGTGAGCCCCTGACTCGTTGAATACTGGAGCCGGAACGCGGCGGGCAGAGTCGAATGTGCAGTGAATCCTAAACAGGATTCGCTGCACATCATCAAAATTCTCATTGAATACTGCCCAATATATGCTGAGTGGACTGTGTCCAAGCACCCACAATTGGTCCCACCAATCAGCACCTACCATCAGTGGGTGAAACCATAGCAATTTCTTTAACCGTCAATGGTCACTTGCTTCCACGGACAATAAGACTCTCCGCTAGCCTCCAAACTTTCAAGTGTTCCCTGAAATCTCACCTCTTCAGGCAAGCCTATCATATTTAAGTTCTACACACAAAACCCTCTGAGGCACTTATGTATTATATAGCTTCCCTTCTGGACTTGTAACTTGGTGGGACTGCTATGCTATTACTGATGCCTGTCCTTGTGTTTCCCTCCTATATCCCTATAGATTGTAAGCTTGCAGCAGGGCCCTCCTATCTCCAAGTCTGTCTGTTGTTACCCAGTTTGTTTTATCACTGTCTACTATTGTAAAGCGCAACGGAATCGGCTGCGCTATATAAGAAACTGTAAATAAATAAATATGGCATTACTGTATATATCATAATAGTGAGAAAACTTTCTCACATAAATATACACCACACCACTCTACTGTATAGATTGTAGCTGATCCAGCTACAGATAGGTGGAGGTTCTCATAACCTCGGGTAACCCAGACAGGGAATCACCTTGCAGTAATTGAACAGCTCACAAACCTCTCAAGCTTTTTCAGTGAGGCATAGCGACCTTAAGTAACCTGCAAGACACAGAGGGCCAGATGTATTAAGCCTGGCAAAGAGATAAACTGGAGTTAATGTGGAAGGAGATAACGCATCAGCCAATCGGCTGTGTTTGAAATATGACAGTTGGGAGTTGATTGGCTGGTGCGTTATCTCCTTGCAATTTAACTCCAGTTTATCTCTTTGCCAGGCTTAATACATCTGCCCCCAAATGAAAAAACACAATGACCACTTTTACGCCTTTCACACAGAAAATGAAATTCCTGGGTGAAGCAGTTCCACCCGGGAATTTCATGAAATACACGGGTAATTTTTCTTTGTGAAGGGTCAATCTGGATCTTAAACTCCTGGTCTCTGACCCTACAAATGACCAGCATTGGAGACCCAGAGTTTAAGATTCGGGTTGACCCTTTCACACAGGCGAAAAAAAACAGTGTAATACCGTGTTCTCACTGCGAGTTACAACTACACGGCTTTTACCTGGCATTAAAACGCCGGGGACTGCAGCGACGGACCCCCGTTCTCATTGCTAGGCAAATTCCCGGGTGAAGAAGCTCTACCCGGTAATTTGCCTTTTTTGCCTAATTTGTTTTTTATGCAGTGAGAATGGGTCAACCCGTGTCTGCATACCCGGATCTCAAACACGGGTAAAAGGAAGGGTTTTACTCGTGTATGAGATCGAGGTATGCGACCCAATCACACTGCAAAAAAAAAAAACGTGTTAAAAGGCAAATTTCCGGGTCTACATGCTAGACCCGGGAATTTACCTGCAGTGAGAATGGGTTATAATAGAGCAAATCTCTTGGTCTAAATTTTAGATGCGGAGATTTGCTCTCCTGTGTGAAGGGGGTCTGACAGGAAGTGGCCAAATAACCCAGCACTTCAAAAGCTGTGTATTTGCCCGTTTTTTCAGCTGCCGCTGTGTGAAAGCGGTATTAGTGGAACTAGCATACCTGATACATAGGGCTGCTTATCTGAAATGCTGCATGATAAACATTACGGCACCCTGAAATCTCTCCTCTTTCTCCCCTCTGTTTCGCACTTTCTCTCATCCCCGAATTGCGGCATGATCCCTTGCAATGTCCCATGACAAGGGCTAGCAGCTACTCTGACAGGGACAGCAGAAAAGTGCCCTTTTTCTAAAATCAACGTACCCGTCTAATTGCATTCAGACGGTATTAGATGATCATCTAACAAAGCCAGCAAACTCAACACATAGTTTACTCACAGTTGCACTCTCATCCCCAAATTGCGGCACGATCCCTTGCAATTTCCAAGGATAACAAGGGTTCGTAGGCCCCTCTAACGGGGACAGCAGGAGAGTGCCTTTCTTTAGAACTAATCTGGCTGTACAGTATTTCTACACCACATGCTTAGGATTTCATAAACTAAAAGGAATTAGCACAATAAAGTCCCTGTGTACATTTTTGTTTGTAGTGCACTTCAGAAGAAAAGATTTAAAATGTAACTTTTAATGACATTATTTAATAAAATGTTGCGAAATATTGACTAAAATCAAACACAAAAAAATCAAACACATAAGACACAGACAGTGTGGTAAAAAGGATACTAAATCCTTGCGCAGTGATCCCCGCTGCTGAGCCGTCCCTAATATGCTTAATTACAATTTCTTAATGCATGCGTCACCAAAATTTAAAGTAAATATACTGTGAATCCCATGTATGTCGTGGCTGACATATAGCGTAATTAGGGGAACTGGTCCCTTTATAATCAGTCGGCTTGTCAGTTACAAATAACGTGTGTTTGACATATACATGGGGGGCAGATGGTGTTTTTTATTTATTGTTTGGAATGGCAATAGGTATCAGCCCGGAGCCTGAGTGTCAAGGCTGTAGGCGTTTGTTACCCGGCGTTGGCTAAGTCTCACCGTGCCGGCCAACTCCACGTGCAGACGTACCAACACTGGAGTATTCGGCCGCCTCGGGGGACCAACCGTTGCCGGTAATCGCCGCTCTGGTATGGAATAAGCACCGGGGTGTCAGAACGTAACACCACCGGTCAAACACCACTCTGCACAGAGCTGCGGTGAGTGGCACCACTACACCGCTTCTTAGGCTCCACGGACTCAGTGGGAACTGACGTCCGTTGGCGACGCTGCACTAATTAAACTAAACAGAAATCAAAATGCATTCAAGGAGGGAAGGGGAAGCAGGGGGGCATACACTGCGGGCGCAGTCGGTCTGCGTACGCTTCGCAGGTAAGCTTCGTTAGGACCAACCTGACACTTGGACGGAAGCCCTTTTGTACCCATACAGGTCATGCATATTCATGAGGGGGTGTCCCGTGGGTGTGTACATTTTCACGCCCATATGAAATGGAGAAAAAGAAGGTGATTGTCGTATGTATTTTTATGTAGTTGGTAAAAATTGCGCTTGTTGCAGTTTTTTATGTATTTGAGGCAGACAGTGTTGCGTGTGTTATATGAAACTTGGTATGAAGTTCAGATACATCGGAAATGATTAAACTATTTAACTTATTGAGTCTCTCAACAAATCGTCACATGTGGACGTGTCCTGAAGTCCCTGTGTACCAGAGGAGAGGCAGTATGTTCAGATAGCTAAATTGTACATGTAAAAAAACATTGCATCTGTGCAAGGCAATCCACTGAGCAATATCGTTTGGACACAAAAAAAGTTACTGTGTGTTCTTATGTATCTTATGAAAAAGAAACAATGTTGTCATGATTGCAGAATACCATGTTACAAAAGAGTAAATTGGTCTCTATTCTCTTAGGCTGTCAGCAAAAATATATGACATCTACTGTGTCTAATGAGCATTTCTGAGAAACTTGACTGAAACTTATGCTTAACATAAATGACCTGTGATGTTTAAGGTATCTATAGTTTAATAGTAAACAAGCTAATCTCAACCCGGATCTGAGGTTCTTGCAGAATTCCAACCATAAACGAACCTAATATCTTTTTAAAATCAGGATAAGATTGGGACCTTCACAGATGTCAGACTGGACTATATTTGTTTGTCTGTATGTCTTTATGCTAATTTAATTGTCTAGTATTTAACTGAAATTATTAAAAGTAATATATAAAATTTTGGTCCGGGAGCACGATATCACAATGTATTTATCTGAATATGCTGCATTCCCCCACAACAAACTCTAGAGTTAGAAGAGTATGGGAAAGGTATACTAAACCTAAGGGGGTAAATTTACTAATACCGTGTTCTCACTGCGAGTGAGAACTACACGGCTTTTACCCGGCAGTAAAATGTCGGGGACTGCAGGGACGGACCCCCGTTCTCACTGCAAGGCAAATTCCTGGGTGAAGAAGTTCTACCCGGTATTTTGCCTTTTAACACGGGGTTTTACCCGTGTATCAGATCCGGGGATGCGACACGTTCACGCTGCAAAAAAACCTGTGTTAAAAGTCAAATTTCTGGATCAACATGCTAGACCCGGGAATTTGCCTGCAGTGAGAATGGGGTATAAGATGGGAATTCTATTGATGATGGGATGATGCTCATAGCAAGCAGATTCGGTACTTATGTACTAACTGGGCTGCCGATTTTGAAATCGGGTCCATCGCATCCGACCATATCGCATGCGATGCCATGCGATGCCATGGACCCAATTTTTCCATAGGATTCAATGTTAAAATGGACTGAGTCCATTTTAACATGGAATTCAATGGGAAAAGGGGTCCTTTTCATACCCCTACTATCCAAGTGGGCATGGAGTTGGATATAAACCTGTGGCGAGCGTAGCGAGCCACCGAGCCCCGCGAGGGGACACAGAATACCGTCCCCTTGCAGGGCTCGCTTTGCTCGCCACGGTTCGGGCTCGGTGGCTCGCTACAGGTTTATATCCAACTCCATGCCCACTTGGATAGTAGGGGTATGAAAAGGACCCCTTTTTCCCATTGAATTCCATGTTAAAATGGACTCAGTCCATTTTAACATTGAATCCTATGGAAAAATCGCGTCATCGCATCGCATCACATGCGATATGGTCGGATGCGATGCGATATCGCATCGCATCTGATTGTATGCCTTAAGTTAAGGCATACAATCAAAAAAATGGCAGCCCAGATAATACATAAGTACCGCAGATTCTATTTTGTATCTTCTAGAAGGTGCTAAATAAATATGTAAAATCTGATTGGTTGATATCTCTTAACTCAGGGCACTAATACTGTGCAATTATAAAGTTACTGGCCGTTGAATACTGAACATACCCTGGCATTATTCCTGCAACATCAGTTAAGTATACAGTGTCAGGGACTGTAGCGAAGTAAACCATCAAAACTGCATAAAGGGTACTTATATGTTTGTTGGGCACCCACTAAGCTATTTGCTTAGCTTTATGGGTCCGCTCGCCTTGCTTCGGACACGGTGGCTCGCTACAATATATAAAATCAACTCCATGCCGACATGGATAGTGGGGGTATGAGCGTACTAACTATAGTGGGCGCCCAACTAACATATATGTACCGCATAAAGTACTGGAAGAGCATACCTCCCAACTGTCCTGTTTTTCACAGCTATTTATTTTACCAACAAACATATTTTATAGTATGAAACAGATTCTGCAACATAGTATACAGCCCAGGATTCCAGATTTATACGTCTTTACTTCCAATAAGAAATTCACAGGTTATATTGCACGTGAACCCAGCATTGGTGTTAGTGGAAATGACTCAAGGGCCAGTCTGGGCTAGATTGCAGGGTTGTACCAGTGAAGGACCAAGGTCATGGTATGTGTAAACGGTGAAGTTGGGTTGGTAAGATGGGGGACCTGTTAACTACAAAAGAATTGGTGCTAGGAGATTATCTCATCTACTAGCAACATCACCGCACCAGCTAAAAGTCAAGTCCGTCTGCCAGTCTGAAGGGGTCTGAGCCAGGTTGGAGCCGTGTAAAAAAATCCTGTTGGCAACCTGGCATTTTCATGTAAAAGTGGTATTAGAGAGTAGATTAGTTTAAACAGCAATAGCTCAAACTGCATATTTGTGATATTAGGCTCTGTGTCTTTTTTTTTCCTTTCCAGGTAGATGGAGGCTTACCCTGTGAAGTGCTGCAGCCTTCTCCACAGCCTGGTGCAGTTGGGGTTTAGGCAGGACTTTTTCTTATGGTCTCCAACTACCTAGTGTAGTAGGGAGCCCTGCTGCTGAAGGGTCCTGCTGCACTGCCTCCTCACTGCTGTGGTCTGGAGTATCGAATAAAAAGGTCTGAGTTATTAAAAATAGTACAGAACAGGCAGGTGGCCGTCGAGTTTGTTTGTGATCCTTCCCTGGACGCGGTCCACTTAGCGGCAAGAACTAACTCCAGTACAGCACTGACCCGAAGAGTACTTTGGCTTAATACGTGGGCAGCGGATGCCCAGTCAAAAAAAAAGTGGTGTCTCTTTCCTTCAAGGGCGAATACTTGTTTGGTAGTAAGCTCGATGACATTATTTAAAACATTTCAGGGGGGGCAATTTTTTCTTAGAGGCCTTGTCTTGCGGTAGCCACACAGGCTAAAATCGGCCACAATGTTATCAGTCCTCATATTTTAAAGAGGCGAGAACATATAGGCCGGTCAGAGGCTATAGGAGGCCATGGTTTGGGAACAGGCGTTCCTTTTGGAGTCAGAGAGGCAAAGAAGGTAAATTTGGCTTTCGACACATGTCCCAATGACACCAGGGAGAAGGTCTGGGGAAGACTATTAAAATTTCGACAAGTCTGGCTTCGGTCCACAGAAGACAAGTAGGTCCGGGAAGTAATTTCCTCCGGATACAAAATAGAATTCATAAAACCACCGGGGGATATCCATATGGCCGTACTTGAGCGACCTGCTGATCATGGCACGGTCAGAAGAGTTAACACGTTTGCATACAGAAAGAGTCCTAGAATATTTAAAGCAGCATGGATGGCTCATAAACCCGGCTACAGCGGCAAATACCTTGGGGTGCTTGTGGACACAAGGGCGATGACAGTAATGACAATGACAATAACTCTGACGCAAGAGAGAAGAGACAGAATAAGGAAGGAAGTTCTGTGTCTCTTGGCGAAGGTAGTTATGCGGTCAGGAGTTTGCATAAGAATTCTGGGTCTCATGGTGGCGGCACTAGACACAGTTATGTGGGCAAGGTTTCACACAAGAGCACTTCAGAACTGCTTTCTGTCCCAGTGGCACGGGGACGGGAAGAATCTCAGTTAGAGATATATACCTTTCAAAAGGGGCTCAAGCGGACCTCAGATGGTGGCTGAGTGCAGAAAGCTTACGGCAAGGGAGATCTTTCGCAGAAGGGGAACAAGTAGTTCTTACAAACGATGCCATACAGACAGGATGAGGTGCTATCTGCGAAGACTCAGCAGCTCAAGGCGAATGGGGAAGTACTCCCTGCCAGGGCCACTTGAACATAAGAGAAATGAGGGTGGTGATGTTAGGATGTCTGTCTTTTCCATCCCAGTTGTGCCAAAGAGACTTAGTAGTCAGCTCGGACAATCAGGTGGTTGTCGTTTATATCAACAAACAAGGCGGCGCGAGAAGCAGAAGTATGATGTTGGAGGGGACAGAGGTACTGTGCTGGGCCAAGAAGTGGGTGAGAAGCTTGTTAGCAGTCTTTATCGAAGGCAAGAAGAATCAGCTAGCAGATGCCCTGAGCAGAGCACCATTGAGACCAGGAGAATGGGAACTGTCTCAGGAGACATTCACTGCATTAGTGGAGAGATGGGGTCTGCCTCAGGTGGACTTGATGGCAACAAGAGCTAACGCAAAAGTTCCTGCCTTTATCTCGAGACACTGGGAACCAGGGGCTTGGCAAGTAGATGCAATGATGTGCCAATGGGGGACTGGTCTTATGTACGCGTTTCCACCATTACCAGTAATCCCTGTGGCTGCTGAGCAAAATACAAAGAGAGAAGGCCACGGTTATAGTGATTCTGCCCTTCTGGCCGAGAAGGTCCTGGTTTCCCAGACTTACAAGGATGGCGATAGACACACCATGGAGGCTACCGAGTTGAAGCGATCTGTTACGGCATGGAAAATATGTACAGCCACAGCCAGCCAATTGGAAACTGACGGCATGGCTGTTGAAACCAGAACCCTGGTAGAGAGAGGATTCTCAACCAAGGTGGTAGATACACTACTGAAGGCTAGGAAGATGTCAACATCAGGGACATATTATAAAATATGGGAAACATATGTTCAGTTCTGCAGAGAAAATGGCACTAATATATATATATATATATATATATATATATATATATATATATATATATATAGTAGAGGAGGGCGGGCGGCACTCCAAGGCTAGAAAAATGCAGATAACACTCAAACGTGTCACTTCAGATGTTATCTGCTTTTTTCTAGCCTTGGAGTGCCGCCCACCCACCTCCTGATGATGCTCCTGAGGACGGTGATACAACATCGAAACGGCCGTCGGGCATCAGTGACCCTCACAGTGGACCACCATGTTATTTCTATTGGATGTGGTAATTCCCATGTATCTGGATTGTATTGCTTTATTGGTGTGTCCACTCCGTGTCTTTTCCTGATGGAATTGATTTTTTTTCTACATATAAAATATTTTACTCCGGGGTCTTTGCAAAAGGTGTATTCAAATCATAGAAAACCACCAACTTTTCGGGGCTGCGCCCCTTTGTCAAGGTGTAGGTGAGAACTGGCAAGGACTCCTAGCAGCAACAGTCTGTGTGTACAGACTGCTGCTGCTAGGAGTCCTTGCCAGTTTGTCCCTACCCCCTGAGGAAGTCACATTTGACGAATCATGTTGGGCAGCTTTTGAGACCTACCTCACTTCCTACCTATAAGCGTTCGATCTATATTTATTCTGCGTTTTTTATATATACATTTTTTTATCCTGCGTATGAAACCTGTTCTTATATATTTATTGGGTACTTGTTGCCTAGCACGGCACCCATCCCATCGCATACCGTAAGCCTTACAATGGTATGCGATGCGATGTGACGCGATGGCACCCGATGTTATACAATTTAAAATCGTATACCATCGCATTGTATACAATGGTATACAATTTTAAATTGTATAAGCAACCCGAAGTGTGGTGAGCGCAGCCACTATCCATGTCGGCGTGGAGTTAATTTTAGATAGTGTGGCGAGCGCAGCGAGCCACCGAGCCCGAAGTGTGGCAAGCGCAGTGAGCCCCACGAGGGGACGCGTAATACATGTAAAGTAATACACGTCTGCTCGCCACGCTTTGGGCTCAGTGGCTCGCTGCACTCACCACACTATCCAAGATCAACTCCACGCCGACGTGGATAGTGGGGGTATGAAAAGGTCAGAGGACGCGTACCGCCGCCCCTCACCACGCTTCGGGTTGGCCTCCATAGTGGGGGGTGCATTTAACATTGTAAGCACTGATACTCGTTTAGACCCCTAGGGGTAATGCATTTAAGACGGCTAATCCACTGACATTCACGTTGCAATAATAATTTGTTACGGTCTTCTCCTCGCCTTAAGGGGGGGACCTGGTCAATGGGCATAAAATGGAAGTCTCTGAGCATATGTTTAACCATGGCAAAATGTTTGGCCACTGGCGGAGTATTGCAGTCGATGGTACTGTAGGCTTTTTTTATCGAGGATCGGTGTGCTGCAATACGTTCCTTGAGGAGACGTATTGTCTTGCCGACATATATCATGTTGCACGAGCAAAAGATAACATATATGACATATCGGCTGTCGCAATTCAGATGGTAACGTATGTCATAGGAGATACCGTCCGTGGGTGCTTATACAATTAAAAATGGTATAGGGGGCCAAAATCGCATCGCATGGCATACGATGCGATACAATGCATAAGATGCCATACGATTGAAAATCATGGGCGCCGTGCTAGGAAAGTACCATTTATTGTGTTTTTAGGAACCTGATCCATTTTATGTGCACCGGTGTGTAACTCCCTCCTTGAATAAACTGTTTATATTTTCTATATACCTATTCATAGTCTTACTTCCTATAACAATAGTCGCCGAGGTCCAAAAGTATTTTTTAACTATATATATATATATATATATATATATATATATATATATATATATATATATATACTGTATTAATAAGCCAGCAACATCTGGATTTGTGAAAAAGTACCAAAAAATAAAAAAAATGTCCTTCTGGTTGCGTTGGAGGGGGAAAGGGGTCGCCTCACCTGGAAGATCCCTGACAAGCATCAGTTCACAAGTCTATCCCTTCTCTAGTCCTCTGCTTTATAGTAGCACCCTGCCTGGCTCCTGTAGCTTCGGACACTCCTGCCACCACCCTCTCAACTGCCAGTTCCCCAACTGCCTTTTTTTACTGTTCAGTGCATGTGCCGCTGCTCAGCTCCAACCCACCAGGACCAGCACCTTTCACTGCTGAACTGCATGGTCAGCATACCTATACATACATGTTAAAGCAATACTAATAAAATACACTTAACATTGAATACGCAAATGTCAGTGGCGGAACTCCAGCCTTAAAGGGGGCACTGCCGTTTTCTGAGCCTGAGGGTGAGACAAGTGCCCCGGGCCCCAACACAAACAGAACACTGCACCGGGTTCCCGCTCATTAGATATGCAGTGGCAGCGAGCAGTTCACCACAGTGCATATCTAAAGAGCAGAGACACAGTACAGTGCAGTGCATACTAAATGAGGGGTCCCCGCCCTATGCATATTTAATGAGCGGGGACCCGGCACAGTGAATATTGAATGAGCGGGTCCCTGCTCATTAGATATGCATGGGCGAGGACCCGCCCATTCAATATGCACTGCACTTAGTCACTACTCAAGTCATTAGATATGAAGGAGCGACTACCCACTAAGGCAGCAGTGAGCAAGGAGCTGGGCAGGGGCGCAGCTCTCATAGGTGCACTGGATTAAGGGGGGCTCAGGGGGTACATGCCCTGGGCCCCCCTATTCTCGGGAGCCTCCCAAGCCTGCTGTCAGGGAAAATACATTGGAATGTTATTTTATTTATTTGTAAATTGCTGTAGAGACAAAGACTTTGTCTCCATCTCTGCACTTCCCAGGGACACTGCTCAGAGCAGCGGCAGCTCCTCACACATAGAGCTGTATTCGGGTCAAAAAACAGTGAAAAACCCTATGTCGACCTAACGCAGGTGTCGTCCTAGACACCTGTAGACCATTTAACATGTCGACCTAGACACATGATGTGTGTATTATATGCTATGTGTGTGTTATGTTTTAAGCATGCTGGAAGTGTGTATATGATAATCTGTGTGTGGGTTTTGTGTATTT
The DNA here is from genome assembly GCF_055691185.1 of Crinia signifera. Classification (NCBI taxonomy): domain Eukaryota; kingdom Metazoa; phylum Chordata; class Amphibia; order Anura; family Myobatrachidae; genus Crinia; species Crinia signifera. Next base: position 187,383,409 of record NC_139220.1, read on the forward strand.
GCATGCTATTTGTATGTTTGTAGGTATGCTGCATGTGTATATATGCTTTTATGCTGTGTATGTGTATGCATGTATATATCCTGTGTATGCATACATGCTATGTGTGTGCAAATATGTATACAATGTTTTTGTATGCAAGGGGGGTCCCTAAAAAAACCTATGGGGCATATGTAATAGCATCTGAGTTAGGCGCCTGTGTGGGATGCCAATCAAGACTTTTTTTTACTAAAGAAGCAATAATTTTCAAGTCAAAACCGTGCCTTGTAAATGATGGGCCCCTTTTTAAAAAAAATTTTTTTTAAGTATGACTGCCTCATAGTCATTTGCTATGGGGCCCCTTTATCTTAAGCCCCATGGTACCTTTTTCCATCTCTGGGCAGCAAGGGTACGCAGATGACAGAGGTTACGCGGGCAGCTGGGTCTGGCTGCAGCAGCGCCCTCCACATCTGCAACTATTGTGGCTGTGGACTTGTCTACTCCAGTAGCCTAGCAACAGGCAGCCAATCGCAAGGCTGCTTGTTGCTGCACAGAGACTCGAAGTAAGACAGGAAGTGATTCCTGTATGCTCTGTACAGGGCACTAGGAAGTTTTTTTTTTAAGGGGAGTCCTGGGACATTGTTATTTGTGTGTATGTATGTATATATATATATATATATAATTTTTTTTTTTTTGCTTTGCTATGCCTTAATGCCCAGGCTGGCAAGCCTGGAAAATTCTTGGGATTGACAGTGATTAGCACCAGGCAGCGCTGCTGGGTTCATCGCTGAACTCAGGCAGCTTCAGCGCTGCCCGGCCCCAACCCCCAGCTGCTACATTACAGCCTGCGGCGCCGGCTTATGACAAGCTGGGTCGCAGCAGGTAGGGTTGGGGAGCCGGGCCATGCAGCGGCTGATTGACAGTTCAGCGGCGCTGCCCGGACCCAGGGAGGCAGTGGTGTTTTTTTTTTTTTGTAAGGGAGCGCTCTCCATAAAAAAACACCCAGTGGGGAGCACTCCCAAAAAATACTTCCACCACTGAAGCGGGTAAAGAAGGCACCTCAGAGAATCTCTTGTCCTTGTTATAAAGTGATGTATATTCAGAGCATGTCGTCTAACACTTTTGGGACAGTTGCCCTGTTCTCAGGACAATGCACTTAAAGACACATGCCAAAAAAACATTAAACAACATGCTCTGAATACACAATAATTTTGGATAAGAGATTATCTCCAAGTGCCTTCTTTAGACTATGAATATATGCGGATATGCTGATGTTAGTGGCACCATAGCATATTGCATTATATGTAATAAAGTGTGTGTGTGGTGTGGGGTCACCAATATTCATCTAGCCTCCGGGCACCTGGGACAAACTTCCGCCACTGGTAAATGTAATTTAAAATAATGACTTAATACACCTACAGTACATAACAATACAATATGATTATGGATATAATCAGGGTTACATTTAATATTATCACAGCTAGTTTTGTTTCTTCCTTATGCATCAACTGTGTTACACACGATTCATTTTTTGGATCCAGATATAAGTAAATACGTAGTTAGCAACCATAATTCCTGCTTCCTAGAGCAATGTGCTCCTCAAATCCACTGGCTCCTCAAATCCACTGAAGCACAAAATAACAGCCCATAGTTTACAAATTGTGTTAATCATACACAAGGGAGAATCTATTTCACTAGCTATTGAAGTCCATCCTGAGGACACCAAACCGTTCAGGTTTTCCAGGTCACCTAACACCATCACCAGTGAAATAACGAAATATGACAATTAGAAATTAATACACTTGCTAGGTGTATCTGGTATCTGGAAATGTTCACGAAGGATCAAATGTGAGAATAACTGATCATGTTTTCAGTATGTCTGAAACAGAAAAATAAATCTGGTTTTGATAATTGTGGATTTATAGACTTAAGGTGCCCATACATGGCACGACAGGACAGTGCAATGAGATGTGCGCTCCCGTGCACATCTCATCGCACAGCACAAAGTATGTGCTTTTACTACTAGATTGCATCGGGTCTAGTACAAAAAGCACGCTGCTGAATCACATAGCACATTGCATAGCATCTAGTCCAAAAAGCATACAATCTAGTACTAAAAGCAAGGAGGCGTTCATCGCACCATGTATGGGCACCTTTCGGGCGGTATTCAATTCCTGATGCTATTTCTGACAGGGGAAACAGCGGTGGCCGCCTATTTGATGCTTTGGTTTCAGGTCAGTTTTGTAGAAAGCGGCAGTGGATTGCCTAATGTACAGCCGGATCCCAAATTCAGCCGGTTGATATACTGTCGAGCCGGGGGTGAAAACGGGTCAAGATTCAAACTCAGAATGTTCCGACAGTTGTAATCTAGGATTGAATACCCCCATTATAGTATATGCATGCGGTCATTGTTTTAAAGCTTCAGGAACGTGTTCATGTGCACGGGTGTCAAACACAAGGCCCGCGGGCCAAGTCCGGCCCGCCAGACCTCGTCATGTGGCCCGCGCAGCCGCCGCCAGCCTTCACCCCCGGCTCGACAGTATATCAACCGGCTGAATTTGGGATCCGGCTGTACATTAGGCAATCCACTTCTCGCTTCTTTTTTTGAGATCCTGGCCTGCAGTCTGCTGAGGAGATAGCACGCAGGGGCAGTGTGTCCCATGAGATGCATGAGAGCTACCAGAAGCTCTGTGACTCCTACATCATGCCGCACGTCTGACGGCTTGCACTACTACTGCATGGAGTAGCAGCCAATCAGGGCGTGCATCCAGATGGAGTTGTGGAACTTGTGTGACGTCACTCTCCCTTCAATCAGCTCACGTAGCCGGAGCTGCAGGGTTGGTGCTGGGAAATGCTGGGACTGGGACGTCACGCAGCTGGCGATCCGCGCTGGTAGTAGCGGATGGGAGCAATGGAAGTATGTGATTGGTTGCTACTACTGCTGGATTCCATGTGGTAACCGTGTGTGCGAGGCGGCTGACTGGAATAGGTTAGTAGTGTCAAGCTCGGGCTGGCCGCTGTACATGGGGATCTGTCACTGAGGGTGACGTTTACACACCAGGCCTTGCTCTCCTCCTAACTTGACTTCAAGGCCAAACAGTGTTCAGGTCGACTGAGCCACTTAAGACGTGTTAGGATAGCTATGTGACCATTTCCATCTTTCTCAAAATCCAAGCAGCTCATATATTAGCCCAATAAGTCATTTTCAGGTCCCTAATCTCCCCTATCAGTAAGGAATATCTTTTCTGAGAACTTTCTCAAGTATTATCCTGGTAACTCCTCCCAAAATAATTTTTCAAAAAATTGTACATTTGAATATCTACTTGTCATTATTCTGACTATGTTTCTGCTTTCAGAGCTAGTTATTACTTACATTATTACAAAAAACAGTAATAATTGAATGCAGTGACAATAATTTATGATAATAAAGAGTGGACACATAGTCCTACAGATACAACCGGCCCTTTGAGGGTGACCAAACTGCTGATGCGGCCCCCGATGAATTTGAGTTTGACACCCCTGACCGGGAAATCCTTGCTGACCAATAACAAGTATCTAAGTTTACAGCACGCCGAATGTCTGTCCACTGTAATGGTAGATTAATAAGAAACCAGCCACAATTGCAGGAATAAATCAGATTGAACACGTCACACACTCACTACAGAGACATGGTTAGAATAAAACAAATGCAATAACAACTTAAGCTGGACATACACCTAAAGGTTCAGGTTTTCCACCCATCCTACAGACATTATTGTACAGACCAGTGGAGCAAACAAAACATATACATTTAAAAAATATATATAATATAGAACTTTGCTTTTGGAAATACCCTGTTGCAATTGCAAGGGGTGCATGTACTTTATTAATTTGCATGTAGTCCATAAATACTTAACTTTACACTGCCAGTTAGTCGACCTAGCCCATTCCCCATTACTGCCCACATGCAGAGCAAAAAGGGGTTTGCCAAAGTACAAAGATTTTTTTTACTTTGCTTTCAAGTCAGATTTTATTTGTCCCACACTGAACAGGTGTACATAAGTTCCCTTGTCTATATAGGCATGACAGAACAGCACTAATTGTATTTTTTATTTGGAATTGTAGAGAATGGTTTGAATTATACACATTGGGCCATATTCAATGAAAAAAAATTTGCCGTGTTTTATGGCGAGTTTGTGCTGTTTTCGCGTTGGAAGGAGCATTTTGCTCTCCAAAAGTGAACCACCCTATTCAATGTGATATTTTCGCCGTCTTTTTAAGTGATTTTCGCCGTGTCTCTCCGTGTAGCAATTCTCCATCTTTTCATGGAGAACTGGAATGTGAACTTTTAAACTAAAAGTTTTTTTTTTTTTTATTTTGGTGTAAAAAAAACAGGATTTTTTTTCTGTGAAGGGGCATGTTATTTTTATTCATGTGCTTATAGCACATGAATATATATTTAATAAAAAAAAAAATTGTTTTAATTTTTTTTTTTTTACACAGAGCAGCCAGCAGGGAGCCGCTCATTAGATATTCATATATTCACTGCACCCGATCATTACATATGCACGATCGGGTGCAGTGAATACTGGATCCCCCGCTGGCTATAGGGGGGGGGGGGGCAGCTTGTGCTGCCTGGGTCCCGGGGAGCCCTCCTCCCCTCCACATATGTTCTGGGGCAGCCAGGGAGACTTTAATCTCCCTGGCTGCCACCGTCCCCCGGCTCCCTGCCGCAGACACTTGTCCGCTGCAGGGGTTAAGACTCGCCACGAGTGGCGGCGAGTCTTAACCACATTGAATAGTGGGAGCAGGAGTGGCAGCGAGCCCTCCGGAACAGGGCGAGTGCATGGCGAGAGAAAAAATCTCTCGCCATGCACGGCAAATTTTTCTCATTAAATATGGCCCATTGCCTGGAGCTGCCAATGTACAGTTCTAATGAAAATAGAGTATACATAACCTGTAGTATACATAACCTAATGCATTGTGTATACCAGTGGTTCCCAACCCTGGTCCTCAAGTACCCCCAACAGCGCATGTTTTGCAGGTCTCCACACAGAATCACAAGTGCTATAATTAGCTCCACCTGTGGATCTTTTCAAATGTGCCTGAATAATCTGTGCACCTGCTGGTGACCTGGGAAACGTGCACTGTTGGGGGTACTTGAAGACCAGGGTTGGGAACCACTGATGTATACCATCAATGATACCCCTTTTTCACTGCCACTAAAAAAAAAGGGTTAATCCATAACCTGTGACCTGGGAATGCAAACTGGTTAACTTGAGACCCAGTACACATTTATTACATAGGGAGATGATCTCATCTCCACGCTCTGCCAATTGTCACACATGCAGTGATGCCAGCGGGATACAGTCACTAGGTCTACAAGCATTAGGACGACATGCAGCAAGGTCAACATTACTGACGGTCGACATGGGGTTTTTCACTTTTTTTTTTTGAGCCAACATGCGGTACTTCATGCCCTACCATCCACTACACCAGCGACAGGTCCAGCCACCACCAAGAGAGGGGTCTTAGCCGAGTCGCACTTAATAGCCAACCAAGTTTGTGTCCCAATATATGTAGGAGAAATGTGCTACTTAAATTCACAGAGCTATTTCAATGTACTTGCGCCACCTGCCAGTTTGTAAAATACACAAAAGGACACCCAATAATGTATAGAAGTCACATATGCAATATTAAAAGTTACTTTATTTTAAACATTTAAAAATAAAATAATTGGACCCAATTGTATTTAGTTAAAGCTTTGGAATATATATATATTTTTAATGCAGACATATTATACATATAACAGGAGGTAAAAAGTAAACATCAAATTTATATAACAGGAAAACTCTGGCGTAACTGAATAATCAAATACAATGAATATAAACTTCAAATGAGGGTTGTACATTTATGCAAATTTTAAAAAAACAGGGAAAAAAAGAAATGGCACTATACAATTTTAACCAACATCAACTTTACTGAACAGCCTTGCTTGAACTATTACTGGTAAGGTCTATGACTTTAAAAAGAATGTGTTAACTTCCTCAACCTAATAGCAAATTTGGTACTTGTTTCCTAGAACGGCCACAATCGTGAGTGATCGTGGCTCTTAATTAAGGGACACGATCCTCACGATGTGGCCGATTTTTAACAATTTTTTCCCTTTGATTGACAGAAATCGGGTCAATCGGTCGGTCGCGACCAATTAAAATCGGCCGCGATGCGACCGACCGATTGACCCGATTTTTCCATAGACTTCAATGTTAAAAAATCTTTTAACATTGAAATCGGGAGGATCTTGTCGGTCTTGTGCCATTATAATGGCACAAGATGAGATGGACTTGATTAAGTCCATCTCACATAGGGAAAAATGATAAAAAAGGTGAAATGGGCCAATATGACCCATTTCACATTTTTTATGTGCCCGCCATGACCCCACGATAGACATCAACCCGAAGCGTGGCGAGCGCAGCGAGCCCGCGAGGGGCGGCGGTGCGCGTCCTCCGACCTTTTCATTCCCCTACTATCCACTAGGGCGTGGAGTGAGAATAGAATAGTGTGGCGAGCGCAGCGAGCCACCGAGCCCGAAGCGTGGCGAGCGCAGCGAGCCCCGCGAGGGGACGCGTATACCTGTGAAGTTATACGCGTGCGCTCGCCACGCTTCGGGCTCGGTGGCTCGCTGCGCTCGCCACACTATTCTATTCTCACTCCACGCCCTAGTGGATAGTAGGGGAATGAAAAGGTCGGAGGACGCGCACCGCCGCCCCTCGCGGGCTCGCTGCGCTCGCCACGCTTCGGGTTGACGTCTATCGTGGGGTCTAGCCCACTTAGTAACATTTGGGGGGGCAATTGAAAATAATCAAGTGAAAAAAAAAAAAAAATCGGGTGAAAAATCGGTCGGTCGGATCGGTCGCATCGCATGCGACCAAATCGCATGCGATGCGATCGATCCGATTTTTTATCTTACGACCACAACGATCTAAATCGTTGTGGCCGTGCTAGGAAACAAGTACCGCAAATTTAAACAAAAAAAAAAAACCAACACCACTTCCATAGTAATGGCTTCCATAGGTTTTTCTCCCATCTTACATAAGCTCTCGTGAATCTATATTGGCTGCAAGCTAACTTGGCCACAACTGCATAAATAGTTTGGGATTGTGTGTTTATTTCATTGGTGGCAGCTATGAAACAGAAATTACAACACATGCTTCTGTTATGGAAAGTTTTTTCAGAGACAATGAGGTCAATCCTAATGTCCAAGAAAGGTGCGATTTGCTGTGGCATTTTTACATCGGCAATAGCACCCAAACTCGCACCCTCCACGGCATGAAAACTAAACTACGCATAAAAGTGTTATTAGCCATATGGCGCAGCAAGCACCTTTGTGGGCTGCCTTAAAGTGGCCTCTGACTCGTGAGCATCACTGACAACAGGATTTGCCTCACAATGAAGCTGGTCCAGTCTTCCTGCACTGCTTACACCAGCAGTGATAAGCAGCTCACATTTATTAATGCTGCAAGCTCCTCAAAGAGGCACAGTAGATTTACTAAGCTGCAGTTTCAAAGCCACAGATCACTTGTGTTTTGAACTACAGTTTTAAAAGCATAGTCGTAATAAATGCTAAATTAGCATTTATTAATATTGCGCATTTTAAAACTATGGGTATTATCAATGTAGTTTGGACAAATTAATAGATATTAGATAATGCTTTAAGAATGCATTGCATAAACACTTTTTTTTTTTTACCCTGCATTTTACCAGAGACATAACTAATATTGTGGAGATTTTCTGGACGTTAGGAGTGAGGACCTGAGTACATATTGACATTATATAGAGGCGGTATTACGTAGGAGGGTGGTGGGCTGCACCTGGGTAACATACACATTGTAGATGGGCATTTATTAATAAGCAGTTGCAACACTGCTGGTGAGAACCTAATGGTGCAAGGGATGTACCAGAAAGAGAATTAACATGTTCATTAACCATTTTGTCACATACTGTACATAATTGGGTTAGGGTATAAAGGGTGGACAGTGTTTAAGTCAGCAGTCAATTCGTAGACACCAAAAGGTCAGAATGCACAAGGGCGACAGACAAAAGGTCGTCATGGAATCGGTTGACGCAAGTGTTTTTGTTTTTATGTGTCAAATTTCGAGATATCATTAGGTGGACTTGAAATTTTTGTAGCAAAGTGCTCACCGTGCTATAAGCCAGGTGCCTAGCTGAGCTCGGCACACTTTACCGTCCACGTGGAGTCCAATTGGAAATGGTTAAGAATGAAAACTTCAAAATACAAACCCAAAGTCAATATTGTCATGTGTCGACCTTTTTGTCTAGGTTTACCTTTCGACCAAACAGTAGAGGGATGGATCACTTATTCAGTGATCTACTTTGCTCAGAAATGGGGAAAAAAAATAAAAATAAAAGTCTGACCTATATAAGACTAGAATATACAGTCTGAAATGTAGTATGGTACTATCATATTAAAGAACAAGTTACCAGTTCACAGGTATATTCAAGTACTAGACAACCACAAAAGAAATCAATGAAGATTTTCTGGTATTTTACACTTTCTACAGTACACAAAATACATTTTCTGTATAACAACTCTTACAAATTATTCTTTACAGGTTATTTTAAACTGATCATTCCTTAAGAAAGCATACAAGATTTGTTACATAAAGTAAATAAACATTGTACTACATATTTACTAGTGAAGAGGAAATCGGAAATAACTATATCCTAAACATTCCACAATGTTCTTATTAACGTTCCATTAACTGCAGCAAAACTACTACAGAACTAAAAAGTTGCCATTTTCCACTGTAGCTTCTGCTATAAAGCTGCACTCTAATCTTGTAAAATATTTTCCCTTATGTTTCCCATTTCCCTATCCCATGGGCCATTCTGTAATATGGAAAAAAGCAAATAAAAGATTGCTATCTTTAAAATGGCAATGGGAGGGCCAATCACAAATCAAAAACGTTGTGAATGGCCCTGCTTTCCACACAATAGAATTTGGCAACATTAGGAAAATGACAGGTGGCAGTGTGGCTTTAAAACCAATGTGAAATCTCAGATTATTAACATGTGCAGCCTATAAAAGGTTTTAGGGTAAACAAAAATTAAGTATTAAAGTTTTAATTTGACATGATCCATACTAAACCTAGACAGACCGCGGTCATGTCAAGAAGGCTGTGTTGGTTATTTTGTAGTAATTTACATAATGAGCAAGCCCTACCTGTGCTATTGTATAGCAGTAGGTATCATAGCATTTGGCCTTGGAGTAAACAGTCAGAATAAGCCAGACTGTTGGTCAGAAATTCTTTTATTTCCCCAGCAGTAATATTATGGCTATATGAAAACATATACATGGCAGCATTTAAAAAAGTAGCACATTAAATGATATTTAGTTCAGAACGGTCGAGTTATGATGAATGTGCCTAAAAATATAGTACTTTATTTTTAAAATAAAGACCTGATAAGATGGCCCTAAATGAGACCTTTTAACATATAGGCACACTGGGCTCAGTGCCCCAGATTCAAGGTGCCTTCACGCAGGTATGGGCTGGGCCACGGACATCTGCTACCTTGGCTGCTGCCCCTGGAGCCTCTTGGTAAGCAGGTAGTGTATGGTGTCCAGCCACTCCAATTGTGAACTACACACAATCAGCATTCTCTACCTACCTCCCAGCCTGCAGCTAGACAGCAAATGCTGGAGCTATCCACCGGTCACTGTATGGAAATGTGGCAGTGAGAGCCAGGTCTGCAGGAGATGGAATTTATATATTTTTTTATCCATTTATTCCCAAAAATTGGTGGATTAAGGGACACACTGAAAAGGTCAAGTGACATATGCTTGATACTAAGTAACTACTGTCAAGAGGACAGATTCCATTACTTGCTATTCATTGGTAGTATTCATTATAAAACAGACAAATTGGTTTAATATGGGCGTTCTAATTAACGAGTGACATTCATGGACTGACCAGGCTCCCAGATTTTGATGCACTCTCTTTACTCAGTATTAATGCTATCACATTGAGTTCACAGCATTTTTTAAGGAACATTTGAGGTGTGTTATTACACTCACAGGATATTTACCCACTCGTCCTGTGACACATTGACATAACCTTCTATATTTCCCAGGCTTTAAATTGATGGTGTCTATTTTGTGACAAATACTTCTACCTTATAGGAGCCCATTAACAGGTGATACATAGAAGTTATCTATTTTATGTCACTAACTAAATTTTGCTAACGTGGAACCTTGTTACATGTGGTTTGTCAAAAGAGCGCAAACCATACAAGAGGACGTGGTGCACCGATATGGTGTCCTTGTCGACATTTGCAGGGGGCCCTAAAATGCTGTTAAGAACTTTGCTCATCCAGTAACAGAGATGGCATGTGCAGTATATGGTATAGTGGAAAGGCTGCTTAATAGACCAATATCATTTAACGTTCCACCTCAGTGCTTATCTTTCTACAATTTTAATTGTATTTGATACAAGTAAAAAAAAAGGTGGAAAATGCAGTGGTTTATGCTGCTGTGACCTCACTGACAAAGCATCTGCATTTCACTCCACCAAAACTCATTTCGGCAAAGCAGCCAGTGCCTACAGTGCATCCAGAAAATATTTGCAGGGCTTCACTTTTTCCACATTGTCAGTGGCCCAACCTGAGCCCAGAAATTAATCCGATTGAACATATCTGGAGAGATCTGAAAATGGCTGTGCGCCGACATTTTCCATCCAACCTGATGGGGTTCGAGGGGTGCGGCAAACCCGAATGGGCGAAACAGTCCAAATATAGGTATGCTAAGCTTGTGGTATCATATTCAAAAAGACAAAGGCTGTAATGCTGCATCAAAGTATTGAGCAAAGGTTTTGAATACTTATGTACATTTCATCAAAGTTTTTTTTCCTTTCACATTAATATGGGGTATTGGGAGTAGAATTTTGAGGGAAAAAAATAATTTATTCAGTTTTGAAATAAGGCGGTCACATAACAAAATGTGTAAAAAGATAAGCGCTGTGAATACTTTCTAAATGCACTGTATGTGTCAGCTTAGCTAGATAAATATATTGCTGCAAACATAGCTTGCTAGAGAGCATTGCGGATATATTAAAGTATAAACCATCCAAATATATAATGTATTACTACACTCAATAATACATGACCTTTGAAACAGATAAATATTAAATAGGAGGTTTACACAACACTAACATGAATGAAGAGCAATTATTAGATGGTTGCAGTACGAAAGCACATGAAGAATAATTTCCTTTCACACCCAGTTTTGATGTTGGTATGTTTAAAAGACAAATAGACAAGGTGATATATATATATACTTTTTTTATCAATTTTTAAAGTGTACTGCGAGTTGCTCTTTGTACGTTTTCATATTTCGGTCAAAGTCGGTCCCACTGTTAAGTGCCCTGTTATATCCTGACCTACGTTAACTACACGGATCAGTTTTTAATAACAGATAATCCAAACAAAGCATTTACTTTTTATTGTCTTTGCTCTCTGCGTATACTACTTGAAACTATTGAAGATCATCAAAGTAACTACAAGCTAATCATTTTAAATCAGATGCATAAAACATCCACCCGTCATATTCACATGAAGACATTTTCAGGTTTATTTCCAAAAAGAAAACTAAAGAAATATGAACTAAAAATTTAAATTTGTGGCCATGTACCATTGTTGTAAAGCCAACCAGGTTATAAAAAAAACCTAGAACTTAAAAAAACATAAATGTAAGGTAAATGGCACACAAAAACGGTCATGCTAGTTAATTCACAATATTCACAGTATTTCAAAATACATAACAGCTTAAGTTCCAGATTTATTGCTTCATTTTCTTTTTGAATGCATAAAAAAACAAAACAATGCAAAGCAACAAACAAAAACACCTGCAGTAGTTAAATGAAATTACATGTACCCTTCTATTACTGCTTTCTTAACTACTGCTTGGAAACATGTGCAACAGAAAGCGTAAATAAAGGAGCCATGCAGAGAAAAAAAATACAATAAAATTGTGATTCTGGGCAAGATGTATCAAGCTTCAAAAAGTGATAAAATGGAGTGATAAACAGCCAGCCAATCAGCTCCTACCTGACATGTCACAGGCTGGTTTTTGCCACTCTCCCCTTAATCAATTTTTGCAGCTTTATACATCTGGCCCTCTGGGAGATGAACTTTGGATATATTGAAAATGCAGAATGGTCCTAGTTATGAACGTGCCTAAAAATATAGTAGAAAAGACCAGAACTTTTTGTTCTATCCATAAAGAAAAACAAATGGAATGATCCTTACTTCTATATGCAGTCATCTTTCAGCTGTAACATTTACCTAAGTTTCCTGTCATAGGCAGACAGTCTGTTTAATTAATCACTGCTGCATTAACAGAAATAATTACAGGTGAAATAATGTAACCCAGTAGGAAGAAAGTCAATGTGAAGAGCTAAAAAGGACACAAGAACACCTTCTAGCATGTTCTTCCTCATCTGAGCTACGTCACATCATATACTAATTCCTTCGTTTAGTCAGTGTCCCATTTTCTGGTGACCAGAGAGAAGGGCACACATTTGCAGATGGCCAGTATTACTTACTGTATCACTGCTATAATTTCACACAATTCGGAGTGCAACAAATTTACTTGTGTTTTCCTTTATTGTAATCTTACAATGCTTTGTACAACTAACCCTCTAATATTGAAAAGAAAAGCTTCATGACAGTGTACATAGAGGAAAATCGCGAATAGGGGCCATAGATGTATTCCTGTAGCATTGCTAGTTCACAACATGAAGAACTGGTATGCCAGCATGGCAGTGGTTTGGTGTTTCATGCTTTCAAGTCTCGCTCACACATCCCAAGGGAAAGTGTCCTTAGTGCAAATACCATGCCACGGTGAGTCCGTAAACATTGAGGAGTTGGATTTCCTGCATCATTTGGAACAGGGGAAAGGCGAAGAGCTGGGGAAAACGGAGGCGGGTCTCTCCAATGCATTACGTGTGTTTGCTTGGGACCAGGGTAGGAATGTTGGGAGTAGACTGGCGATGGCTACGTCGCCCTGTTTCAGTATAGCCGCTTCTCGTAACTGAAGGAAAAGAGAGAAAAAAAAACATGTATACAAAGTTGACAGACAAATGCAATTATCTACACAACCCATAAAAGTACAAAACACAATTTTAGTTTAGGCCACTACAGGACAATTCATGAAGACTATATTCATGGGGGGGAGGTGGGGGGTAGGGGGATTCAATTGTTAATCAAAATCTAAATATAATAAATAGGGCAGGAATGGGTAAAAATTTATTATATTTTAAAGAACTGAACGCAGGCCAAGAGATCACAGTATGCAAGCCCAACTGCAGTGGCATATATTCAATGCTGTGGGCGAGCGGTGACTGCGAGCAGGACTTTTTGCTCACAGTCATCGCTCACCCTGTCAGTATTCAACTGACCCCCCTCACGCAAATTCCCCCTCGCTCCGTTTTTTGAGCGAGGGGGAATTTGCGAATGTGCCTCCAAAAACTGCGAGAATCTAGGCTAATTACAGCGAGTTTGCTGCACTAGCCGCGGCTCTCGCAGTTTAGGGGAATCCTCGCAGTTCTGTGGAAATAAGGCAATCCAGGTGGGGCAGATGTAACATTTGCAGAGAGTTGGTTCTAGGTGAGGTAATTTTTTTCTGTGCAGGGTAAATACTGCCTGCTTTATTTTTACACTGCAATTTAGATTTCTGTTTCAACACACCCCACCCAAATGTAACTCTCTCTGCACATGTTACATCCGCCCCACCTGCAGTGCACATGGTTTTTCCCATTTTCCAATGGCATCAATCGTGGGGTGGAGTTGAGGGTGTAAAATTGGGGGTCTGGGGAATATTTTACATTGAATCCAATGTAAAATAGGGTCCCAATTCACATTTGATTCAATATAAAAATCGGGTCTATCGCATCGCATGCGATTTGGTCGCATGCGATGCGACCGACGCAATTTTACCGACACGACCACCCAGATGCAAATCGGTGTGGCCGTGCTAGGAAACAAGTACCTTTTTTTTTTAACATTACCCCTAAACTTGCCTATCTCCAGTTTCAGAAGTTCTTAACTTCTCTTTGAAGGTTTCTGTCCTGTACCTTGTTAAAGCCCTTGCTATATTTGAAGTTCTCTAGCATTTCTCCCATACCTCTGCCTATGCACCACACATCTGTAAACTTACTGCACACCCCTTGTGTATGGCTAACTTATCAAGGGAATTACGGGATTTAATGGAACAGTGTTTGAGACAGCTTTTTTCACCATCATCAACCAAGCTTCAGGAGGAGGGCGCTGTATCCCTTCAACACATTTCCAGATACCGGTAATCTCAATGGCTTGCTGTTCCGGAATAAGCTATTTAAATAACTTTATATTGAACTGGTTTACAAAAGGTTGAGAAAGTACTGTGATTTTATGAAGTGACTCAGAAGAGATTGTAGTGCACCAAACAAAGCAGTGCTTTCTTGTAGAAAATACTCAGTTGTAGGTTGGTAACCAATAAATGTAATTATTCCTGTGGGGAAAGTTATAACAGTTTTCTGAACTTTTTAAAGCTATATCCATGTTTTAATTAGTGATGAGACCCAGCTTCAGCTATACCCCATTGTATATCAAGTGTCCCCCATAGCTGAACGATAAATGAGAATGACAACTGCTGTGAAAATGGTACTGCAGGAAGAGGGCAGTCTAACATAGCTGTACAATCAGCTTCATCAGGGCAGCATAAAATGCATACAAATCTGTAGCTGCTGTTGTGCACAGCATCACAGCATTCTGAAACAAATAACGGTGTATGCTGTTACAGTAAAGAGCTCCCACCTGCTGGCTAGAATATGTAGATTAAGATGGAGGTGCTTCATATTGAAACACAACATTGCAATTAGTAGCTGAATTGCAGGGAACCACTGTGTGCCAGTGATTTTAGTTTGGGATAACCAGCTGCAAACTTATGTTCGAAACGTTGCAACCTTTATTTGGAAGAGGAGATGGCAGGTGGACATTTTATGATGTCCAGCAGTGCACAGTAAAGATGTAAGGAATACTACAAAAGATGTAGAGGATGAACAGTACTGGACATTCAAGCAGCATAAACATATCCATACAGATATGTCCTCATAAATCTTTGTTGCAGTCACACCATACAAGTTATGTTCTGTATACAGACTCAGTCTCACATAATCTACAAGTGTCATATCACATTATTCATATACCCCTTTCACATCGCAACTCAGACTCGGGTTATTGTCAGGTCGGTGACGAATAGACACATATCGAGGTGTGGTGTGAAATGCCTTATAACCTGGGTCACCCGCTGTAAAATAAGCGACCCGGAGTTTGATAGGAAAGTGCCAGGATCATGATGCCAAGCTCTACATGGTTGTGTGATGTGAAAGGGGTTCTAGATGCATCAAATTGTGATTAAGATGCATTTTCAGCTAAAAAAAAAAAAGAAAAGAAGAAAAGCCTGATGTTAGCAGAATTCCACAGGACCTCACGAGTTACCCAAACCAGGCATTTTGCCCTGCATGATGTACGGAGACTAGATGTAGAACGACACACTGTACAATTTAATACAATAGGTACATAACAAGTGGCTTGAAGAACTACAGGTCTATGAGATGCAAGGAGGCATTGGAGGAGGAGGTGGGAGCAAACTAGGCAGGAAAGAGGGAAAACTACTCAGGAGAGCTAACAATATTGCAGCATCCCAGGGACACTTATCAGTTCATCAGAATGGGTTTACTTCCAGGACCATTTTACCAAGCTCTGGCTTAACTGTAAGCTAGTTAGCATTGACAAATACACCATATGTTTTATGAAACAAAAGAAAACATCAAAATGTAGAATGGCCCAGCTCATGTACCATGTTATTTCCCTGTGTGGCAAACACACTGTACGATACAGTGCTGCTAACATTAAAGACTTACATGAAATTATATTCAGTGCCATGATGATGCATACTAATGGTGTACTGTAAGAGCTGATTTGCACAATTGCAAATACATGCAGCTGGAAACTGATACATAGATAAGCAAGGAAATCAGTATTAACAAATAGGAATGCCATATCCCAAAGCACAGGATTGAAAAAAGACCACACCGCAAACTGATCAGAAGCAGTGCTTAAGCGTGCAGACCAGCACTTGGCTGCGCAGTGTGGCCTGGGAAGTTTAGACTAACTTGAGTTTGGGGGTGTAAATCTCTACAAATGACGCTCTCTTGTCACTACCTTTAGGGCAAATGTACTAAGACTTGAAGAAAAATAAAGTGAAGAAAAACTAACAACCGATCAGTTCCGGTCATTATTTATACTGTCTGTAACACATAGGTGTGCGCACATTGAGTGTTAAGGGTGCACCCCCTAATGCTGTGCCCACCCTTATGAACACCTATGAATACCAGCAATACCTTTTACCAAAAACTTTTGCTTTTTAGCACTGTATTCCATTAAAAGCATTCATCAATCAATTATTGATTTGCATTGAATTACAGTATGTGTGTTTTGCATTGTTATGACCATTGTCATATCACTACATACCTGCGTCATCCATATATATTTTTTGACTTTATTTGCATGTACTGTTACAGAGTAATTAAAACTGAAAGAGGCAGAAGATTTTGGTGTGGCTGAGAGACGTTTTATATTGTAGTGAGTGCCCATATATGATGGTAGACACGCCTGATTGGTCGTGTTAGACATGCCCAATAGGTGGTGCTAGGCAAACCCCTTTGATTGTGCACCCCCTAATAAAATGTGCTGCGCACACCTATGCTGTAACATTACAGTTAGGAGCAGATTGGTAAAGTAAGAAAAAGATCAAGTCCAGCCACTCGTATTAGCACATTTTCCCCACTTGTCTGAAATTGCTTCTGTGCATACGTTTAACTCCCCAAACACCATCAATACATTGAATACATACAGATGACAGGTGATGTGGACACCGGCAATACGAATACGGATGCTGACTTCCTCATTGAGAATATTCTTTCCTTTGCCCTGCCTCCCTAACCCTATCCTTCCACCCTTGCAGCCTAGCCTTCCACACATGCATGCCAATAAAGGCGTTTGTCAGGATTTTCTGTACAGTCTAGAGCTGGGGAAGCTAACTCCTGTCCTCAAGAGCTACCAACAGTTAATGTTTTCCAGATCTCCTCACAGAATCACAAGTGAAGTAATTAGCTCCACCTGTGGATCTTTTAAAATGTTAGTGAGTAATGAGTGCACCTGTGCAGCAGCTAGGTTGTCTGGAAAATGTGAGCTATTGGTAGCTCTCGAGGACTGGAGTTGGTAACCCAGCAGGTGCACAGAGGAGTTTTTGCGCTATCCCCCTGCGCTAAAGCAGGGGATAGCGCTTCCCCTCATTTATCAAACCTGCTTGACAGGTAACATATCGGCGGCGGTGCGGGGGCGGAGAGATAGCGCATGTACTTTTTTCAGTACAGGGCGCTTATTGCTTACCTCATTTATCAAAGTTCTTTATGCGCCTCTGAGGCGCTGTCCTTATCGCCAGAAATGTCTGGCGCTGCAGGTCTCTCCTGTCGCTTGCTGGTTTTCGGCGTTTGCAAATTCAAACTGCGCATGCGCCAGGTACACAACATCCCCGGCGAACATTACCCGGCGCATGCGCAGTATTAAACTGAAGACGCCGGAGACCAACAAGCGGCACCTAACATAAAAAACGTACGTATTGCAAGAAAAAAGTATCCTGCGCATGCGCAGATAACAGGCGGACGGCAGCGCAGGAAACGTTATGAGAGGCAGCGTATCCCTGGCAGCAGGGGATAACGCACTCCCATAACGAAGCACACTCTAATGATAAATTTGGGCGAATTGCAGGGGAGCTTCACCACGATAAAGTGGTGAAGCGAACCTGCGCCCATAAGGAACGTTAGGGAACAATTGATAAATCTACCCCACGAGTTCCCTGACCACTGGTCTAGAGTGTAACTAAAATTATGTAACACTCAAAAGCAGATAAAATTTAGAGATTAAATGGGACTTGTGTATTTGCACAGCGCCCGTTACGCAGTTAGCGTAGTGGCCCTGTCAGAATCAGCATTGTGTTCGCGTAGGCAGTGTAGTGTAGTTTTCACACCCATTCACACCTAGCCGGAGCTTATGTAGTTAGTGTAGTCAGTCATACGTCCCTGTTAGTATCAGCGTTGTGTTCCCGCCCGTTCACGGCCAGCCGGTGCTTACGTAGTTAGCGTAGCCAGTCACCGCTTAATACACTGTGTGGGCACCATTGACCATTTAAACCTGGCTGACATGACAGGTGTGAATGTGTTCCTGAAACACACCCACTATCCACGCCAGCCCGAAGTGTGGCGAGCCCCACGAGGGGACATGTTAAGCGTCCTCCAGACCTTTTCATACCCCCACTATCCACGTCGGCATGGAGTTGATTTTATAAAGTGTGGCGAGCACAGCGAGCCTAAAGCGTGGCGAGCGCAGCTAGCTCCGCGAGGGGACACGGATTACTTTACATGTGTTCCGTGTCCGCTCACCACGCTTCGGGCTCGGCGCCACACTTTATAAAATCAACTCCACGCCGACGTGGGGATTTAAAATGGAGGCATTTGCAGATTAATCCCAAACCGATGGACAATAAGTGAATTTCGCAGTTTAGGTACTGTGTCCGTAAAGAGGTATCCTTTCTCAGTACTAAGTACTTAAACACACCAGGTATAATTAGTACACAAGACTTGGTATAAATCTGCACGCTGCAGGGAGCCGGCGGCAGGCAGGGAGATGGAAGCCTCCTGCCTCGGAGTCTGTGTAGGGGGGTAGGAGGTGCGCTGTGTACGCCGACTACGAAGTGCTGCTGCGGAGTCACTACGCTGACTATGCTAGGCAGCCATTGGGCTATGCTGACAACGTAGAGTAGCCGGGCGCCGTGATATTACACAAGTACCGATTAAATTATAAAAAAAAAAAAAAAAATAGATGAGGATGATTCGATAGGTCCAATGAAGATTCTACACCTTACAGTTCAGCTTTTAGAATGATGGCCTTAAATACACAATCACACTTTTGTTTCTCAAACGCCATGCACTTAGTCATAAACAGAATATCTAACAACATTATGGACTGAAAGTTTAACAAAGAGGGATAACCAAGTCACAAATCTAGAATGTTTTTTTCTGATGTCCCAGGACCATTAACTGCAACTTATCTTTCCGAAGACAAGACCGATAAATGCTCTGTTACTTACATGGCAGAAATGTATATCTAGAATGGATGCATGTGCAAAAGAAAGAGAGAAGATTAAACACTGACGGGATTGAGCGGATGATATGAATCTTCCTAACCACCACTACCACCAATAGTCACACAAGAAGGGGTCAACAAAGTCTTACAGAGGGAAGTAGCCAAGAAAACACAGAAAAAACACGATTTTAGGAATTCTGTTCTCTCATGGATATCGGACATATGGATATGAGCAGAAGCATGTTTTGTATGCACAGCTAAAGAACACATTAAGTCTGTCTTACAGTGGATAATATATTTTTTTATATGGGAATATAAAATTGGCATTGCCCAAGTCCTTACCCAATTACTGTGGTTGCATAAACTTATATTAAATACACTCTATTGCATAACTTACAAACATTAACTAGACACAAAACCGCATAGAGAACGTGTATAAGTATTTGTACTACTGGTTTCATTACCCAATGGGCAATTTATTGTGTGAGTGCAGTCACGTGAAGTGAAGAGTAAATTTTACTTTTCCCTGTGGAGTGGAGGTCATTTTAATTTTACCTCCACACATTACCAGTTATCTGGAATACAGCCATATAACTTGCTGTAAAGACCCCAATACAATGTTCATTACATTACAGGAAAATACTACTCCAAACAGACACTTTATGAGTTAATAAGATCTGTAAGAAACAGATATAGCAAGATACCTGTATGTCTGTCTGTTATTATCCTGTTTTTTCCACTATTTATTTAAATTATGAAGTGCAACGGAATATGCTACGTCCAATCAGAAACTGTAAATAAACTAATGTATTTCCTATAAAGTATAGCTCCCACCAACTAAAAAAGGCCTGGTAATTTTATGGGCCTTGATGGCCTGCTGGAACGATAAACAAGCATTTGGTAGCAAATGATAGATCGATTATGTGAAAACGCTCAAAAACAACCGAAAATCGATACTCAAACTTATTGGTTGAAGCAAACTATTTTTGGGGGGCCGCTTCAGAACCTTTAAATTAGGTATGTATTAAGTTTTTTTTTTCTTTTTTTTACAAAACATGTTTTTTACTCTGCATTTATCATGCAAAATTAGGAAGTATCCCCGTACTTCTGTATTATTAAATGTATCATTCATTTAGACAGGAAAATGTGTTCAATTGGCTCGTTTGATAAAGAGAAATGTTTAATGTGTAGCAAATTCAAGTTTTAATTGTTTAGTAGGTTGTAAAGTTTTCCATGACTCAACAAAACGTTACACAAAATACATCACTTCTCACGCTATCGCCTTCCAACATTCATAATTCTTTAAAACAAAACCAGACACGAATGAACAGAACCACAGTACACCATCTAAATTAGACACACAAACTACAAAAGAACAAGATATGAGGATACAGGAACAAGCATGATAAAGATTTTCATTAATGGTTCAATATCCTAGCACTACAAGTTTCTCACATGTAAGGTACAGCTGAACATAGAGGCCACTGTAATCTCTCCATATAATACCACACATCTCCCTAAATATTGTTCACATAATGCAAACAAGTGTTAATGCCAGTGTCTGTATTTACAAAATGCCCGCTAAACAGGGTATTCAATTTGTACTGATATTTCAGTTGAAAATATCAGAACTTTTCCCACAAGAGTAGGTGACATTTCCATTCAACCTATTAAATCTATCCAAGTGTCAAAAATTTCCTGGCAGTCTGAAACCCCATGAATTGATGAAAACCACCGCAAGATCTTTCAATTTAGTGGCTGTTTCTGACATGCAGATTCGACATTTTAACAGTGCTAAATCTGCAGGGCGAAAAGGAGTCTAAAATAGGTGCGTGCCGACACTTCCAACTTTTGTTAATATTGACACACAATGAATACTCATCTAACTGATGCGCATAAGGGGGGGGGGGGGGTTATTCTGTGCAGGTGGCATCTGGTGGAGGTTATTCTGTTGACTCGCAAGGCTGTGAAATTTGCAGCCTTGCGAGTCAACAGAATAACCTCAATGGTACAAGCACAGGGTAAGGTCTTCATTATTACTAAGCCAAGACTACTATAAAGCAAGTTTTTTACGCAACGTTAAAATCATTCACTACAACATACGGCAGTTTTTTCCCCCCACTAAAGTTGATCTTTATGTAGGATATAAAAAGGTTATTTCAGTTCCCATTTAGTATAAACACTGTGTTCTGGTGTTTAGCATACAAGACCTGTATCTTTTACACATAGGCTAGAAACCACCGCCTTACAGAGAACTCCACATTCAGGGCATTCTAGTAGAGATGTGAACTTACGAATGGAGACCATGGACACCACCTTCTACTTGTGCAGACATCGTTCTCTTTTCTAACTTGAGCTCCCCAGAATACATCATGGATCTGCAAAGAATATCAAATGTGGGCTTACATAATTATATTTATACAAAAATATAAATAAAATAAAGTTAAATTTAGCCCATTTATGTTCATTAAAAATCAAATATCACCATAAATGGTAAGATGCATTTAGCGGATTAGATAATAGTTTCAAAATAAAATATAATTCACATCTAAATATAACCAAAAATAGGGCTTGTATTAAGTCTGGTCATTTCATATATACATAGTCTCTGAGCATATGCGTATTGATCTCAGACCTGGGAAATTATTGGATAATATTAATAAAAGGGGTGCTTAACCCTATGAAACGATCTGCCTGAATTGGCTATATAACCAGATTCCTGTGGTGATCCTGGGGATTTTCAAATAGTCAAATAGCACCTCTTAAACCTTCATGTTGGGCAGCCACCTTTGATTCCAGACACAGATTAACAAATCATGACAGACCTAAAGGTGTATAGGTGCCGTTTGACAATTCTGCTAGACTCCACATATGAAAAGGTTTACTGAGCCACAGTGTTACCTTTGATAAAGCTGCTAGTGAACAGCAAAACACGGAAAATGATTATCCTCTGGTCAGTGCGCTACCCTATAAGGAATTCCTGGTACTGTTTATAAACACAATCTTTCAATTGGGATCTCAAGTATGCAGACTGTGGAATAAGGAACTTTATTGATTAAGCATTGAACCCCACTGCCGCGCATCGGACCATCACTAACTGAAAATCACCAGGATCACCATAAGAATTGGTTACCATCTGCCCAAACTGGCCATATTCCCAAAGGTATATGCACCCCTTTACTCGTATTGTCCATTAATTTCCCAGGCCTCAGATCAATACGCATATATGATCAGTGACTGTGTATATGACCTGAGCAGAGACTTCATACAAGGCCTTTTTGGTTTATTTTTAGATGTACATTTTTTTAATCTTTCTATATTAAGATGTATGTGTGAAGTAGATATTAGATTGTGAGTATTTAGAGCAGCATCTATCCATTTATCAATTTGATTGGAAAGCACTGTTTAATTACCACCGTTTCCTTGCAGAGGCTGGATAATGCCCAATACAGGGCGGTATGTGGTAGGTCGCACAAGACAGATAATAATACATTTGGAAGACCCCCTCAGTATTGGGATATGAACTGGAGTAATCAGTAACACGAATGGGGGTGTGCTACCTCGGACATGAGAGTTGGACAGAAATAAAGAAAAGTATGTCCTATATCGGTGCACCAATAAAGATTTTTAAAATTTAACTTTTATTGTATTTATTTTAAGAACTGCGAGATAAAAAATACATATAACAACAAAACAAGGGTGGGATAACACTCTTAAACATCTGCCTGCCACCTTAGTTTTTAAGAGTGTTATCCCACCCTTGTTTTGTTGTTATATGTATTTTTTATCTCGCAGTGCTTAAAATAAATACAATAAAAGTTAAATTTTAAAAATCTTTATTGGTGCACCGATATAGGACATACTTTTCTTCTTTATTAATGCCCAATACAGAAGTTTTATACTTTACCCTTACCCAATTGGATAAATCCAGAGATGGGATAAAAAATAAAATAAAAAGACATCTGGTATATTTTTTGAGGGTTCAATTAAAACTGAGAGGCTAAACAAAGCTTGGAAAAGTTTTTTGGACATTTCCCCAATGTATTGCCAACAAGCATAGCTGCTCAAACAGGAGAGAAAATAGCACTCATAGGCAGTGGAAAGTTTCCTGGTGAAGCAATGCTGCACTAAAGCCCCATACACACTAGATGACTAGCTGCACTGTCGATATCGTTAAATATATCGGTGGTGCTGCGAGATAGATATAGATATAAATCTCTATACACACACACACACACACACACACACACAAACAATCATGTTAAGCAGATTAAGTCATCTGAGAGTGTGAATTGTTAACCCTTTGAGTGTCAACATCTGTGAAAGATGCGCAACATATGAGGGCTAAAAATGCAAATGTTGCTCACATTCGTTATTTGAATACAAAAAAAAAAAATTGTGTACAAAAAAAAAAAAAAAACCATTATATTTCCTATAAAAATAAAAAAAAAGGTAAACATTACAGGTCATTATGAATAAAAAGGTTTGCTTGCCAATTTTCACACCAGGTTACAAGGAGAGCAGGGTTAATCGCACAGGAAAGTATATTTAGTAATAGATATTATGTGGCCCCTTTAAATAATCATGGTATGTGAATATATTAACGAAATGAGGGTGTGCCATCACTGGACACAGAATTTAAACCAAATTCCCACTCCCCAAAATGTCCCACTCCCCAAAATGTATATAAATGTGGTTTTTATTTGAGCAGCAATCATGTATTGTTCTGTAACTCCAGTGCTTTTATGTAGTGGCTCACAGCCCTACAGGCTTACCCGGCCACTGCCGACAAGAGATTATCGCATGGTGTGTGACCATATATTTGTGGGTAGTTTTCACCTCCCAGCTTTAAAATGGATATTTTATTGTGATGTGCACAGCCCATACCGCTAGTAACTGCAAAAAGTTCTAAGAGTAAAAAAAATCAGCAATACTTGCTACTAAGTTACAGTAACAATACATGATTGCAGCTCAAATAAAAACCACATGTATATACATTTTGGGGAGTGGGACCCCACGGCTATAAGGATATCTTTATCCTTTTTTACATGTCTATGTTATATGTCTGTACTGTGTTTTTTATTTTCGCTATAGATTTTAGGAAATAAAATAAAGGTTATGTTTTATTATTCCCTTTGGTGCATCACAAAGTGACATTCTCCTCCTTGCTCCACAAGAAATTTTGCAATTTTCACACCAACTTTGACAAATTCAGTGGCACTCAAAGGTGTAGACCAGTGGTTACCAAACTTTTTAAATCACAGCACCCTAAATTATCAGACTATTTTTCATGGCACCCCAAGGCCAAACGTTGGTTACTAATTTCAGGAAAAATATTTTAAAAGTTTTGATTTAAAGGTTTACCCACATATTCTTAATTGGAAGCCACAAGCACTGATTTTGCCTATTTCATTGGTCATAAATAACTTGAATGGATTCTGGACCACCAACCTGAGGCACCCCTGCAAGTGCTCCAAGGCACCCCAGGGAGCCTAGGCGCACAGTTTGGGAACCACTGGTGTAGACACTAGACATTTTTAAAAGATATCATTCAGAATCAAGGTCTTTTAATTTCTCCTCTAATGTGTATGGGGCTTAAGAGAAAAATCGGCTTGGTCTCAAGAAAACACATTAACTGAAAACCTTCCTGCTAAAAGATTCTAATACAACCATTCCATAAGGCTATGGAATAGTTTTATTTATTGTGCTCTTAGCATGGGTTGTTCCTTTCCATACAACATGTGTGTCCTATGCATGTAGCTTGATGGGGGAATACCCTGCCTGTATTATTAGAAGCAGAGAGCTTACTTGCGGCAATGTTGAGGCTATTGGAAAATCTCTGTAGGCAAAGCCAATGAATGCAGTGTGATCAAGCACATAGCATACTGAGAACTTGCACAAAAAAAAAAAAAAAAAAAAAAAAAAAAAAAGTTAACTGTTCTTAAAGAATGAATTGGTCAAGGAACAAAGTACTATTAAAAAAAAAGGATTGAAATTAATGTTTCAGCAGAATATTCAATTTCCCTGTGCATAGTTTATGTCATTATGCCATCGATGAAGTTGATCAGATATCTATTCTCTAAATGATTATTTTAAATAAGATTTACAACATGACAATCTTACTTCCAATTTTTTACTACATTGTTTATATATGCGCTTAAAGAAAACCATACATTTGTTCTAGAACAGTAGAACTTACCTCAATATGGAAAGACTTTTGGCCCCTATGTCTTGGCAGCCATGCTGGATACCTGCAATTAGGTATGGTGCAAACTTATGGATGGACCCTTTGTCTTGAATGGAACCAGATACACCTTGTGCCACCTTCACCTTATCCCCTTCACTGCAGGAAAAGGAATGTATGGTATAGTTCACATTTTACAACCAGTTATAATGACAAATTCCACTCTGCAAGTGCGCAACAACCATGGAACATCAAATAGGGAATGGCAAACCTTACAAAGTGTTCCCGATTCAGTAGAACCAGTATGCATAGAAATTGTAATGTTAGGCAGTTATAGAAACAACCCTTGTCAATTGGGATGTGTGCCCCAGGCAGGCTTTCATGATTATGACTACATGTAACATTAGTCATACTTGTACTGTAACTGGCTCTCATTATGAATATGATAGAGCAGAGATTTCACAGATCCAGACAGCTCCGCAATGAAAACAAAAGTTTCTTCCATTTTGAATCCAACCTGAGGTCAGACTACAAACATAGACCCAAATGAGCCAGCTTGCTCTATCTATTCAGGTGAAAACCAGAAAATAATGTGAAGAATTTCAGACCCATCAATAAACATCCTGCCATAGAGACCTGAAATATCTTTTCTGACTACTGGTATTTTTCTCCATGGCATCCAGGGAGCCCATTCCTCTATATTTCTTCAGCCTCACTCCATCAGAAAAGAAATATTCACCAGGTGCCTCTGTAGTTGCTGCTAGCAAGGAGCCCATCATCACTGAACAGGAAAAACACCAAAAAACAGTAGAATGAGATACACTGACAGTGATAAAGCAACTGCATCTAATGACCATCCATTCTTAGATATACTGTACCTGTAGATGCCCCAAGAGCCAAAGCCTTCACCACATGTCCCACCGTTTGAATACCCCCATCTGCTATAACCGGAACACCAAACCGGCGAGCGTACTCTGCCACTTTGTATACTGCGGTTCCCTGAGGTCTGCCACAAGCCATTACTGCAAACAAGCACAATCACATATCATATAACATGGATATTAACCCTTTCAGGTCCAACGTCTAGTCGGGCTCAACAGCCTTAGCGCTAAATGCAGATCCAATGGTGAGCCACTTCAAAATAAGATTAACACTGTTCAACATTCAATGTTGATCATTTTTGATAGAGAATATATATATATACATATATATATATATATATATATATATATATATATATATATATATATATATATATATATATATATATATATATATATATATATATACATATATATATATATATATATATACACACACACACACACATATATACACACACACATATAGAAACATTTAAACCACACTGAATTGCCAAATAAAACAACCTGAATGGGGAGTTTGCCCTCCCATACTTCGGCGGACAAGAGGTTAACACCTCTTGTCTATATCCCTTCCTGCTTTGCCTAGTTAACGGGGCAAAGGAGGAGGTCACATAGCAGCTCAATAAGCACAGCTATAATACATCTAGCCCTCTGTTTAATCCTTTAAAACAGCCATAAAATCCCTCTCTTGTAATCCATCTGGGGGGGCACTATGGCCTATAACAGAGTTAGCGGAGAGAACGGAGGAGCAGGCACTTCATAAATTAATCTATTGGAGCTGAAACTAAATAAAATGAAACCCCTACCTGCTATGGCAGCTCAGTTACGTAACTAACCTTTCTGGGGCGGATCACTGCCAGGCCAATAGAAATGTTAAAGAAAAATAAATACATTTTTGTTAAACAAATCAATGCTTCCCTCGCAGGCAACAAATAAAAAAAACTGACCATTTGAAGCAAGTGGGAGGGGTTAGAGAAGGAAGGTTCAGTTCCAAGACTTTTCATTACTGCTGTGTCCCTAGGTTTTAATGAAAGGGAAAACTACTCTTAAAACTCTCTACTCACCTTCCTGAGTAATGCATATGGAGCCACACCCCATTCCTACTCGTAGTGCATCCACACCAGCATCAATAAGATTCTTTGCTTGAGCTGCAGTCACCACTAGCAAGCAAAGAAAACGAGAATGCATTAAATAAAGGTCTTGTACTTCATGCACCTATATCAATTCAGATTGAAATATATTTGAAAACAGAGAACTCATGAATCCAGAACACATAAATATGTTGTAAATTACTCTCGCTTCCGACATGACATCTAAAAGAAGATTAAACATAGAAAAATGCTTACCATTCCCACCAACCACCTGAAGCTCGGGGTATTTTTGTTTGATGTAATGGATCATGTTTATCTGATACACAGAATTACCCTGAGAAGAGTCCTGTCAATTAAATAAAGCAAACAGTTGAAATGTCTTTTAAAATGATTTTCCCCACAATATATTCTTTATAAACATTTTAACTTAAATGTACATTTACGTGGACATTGGACAAGTAGATGTACACATATACTTACCAGGACAACTACATCCACACCCCCTTGCATGAGAAGGTCAAGCCGATATTTGTCATCTTCCCTGGTCCCGATAGCTGCACCACACAACAGCTGTTTCCTGCAGTCCTTTGAGGCAAGTGGGTAGTCCCGATTCTTTTTTAAGTCTGTCCTAGCAATAATAGCGACCAGCTCATCACTGTCATTAACTATTGGCAGTTTTCCTGTGGTTAAAGATGGAAAAAAGGTAATGTTAGGAGTGCATCGCCAAGCAGTGACGCCAACAAAGCAGCATGGTCATAGAAGATTTTAGTGAAGCCAGCAAAACAATATTTTAGTCCTAGTGAATTATAAACGAGTTCATAAGCACACTCAGGACGTCACACTAAGGGTATAACATTTCATTTGTGGAAATAAGGCTTTTGTTTATTTTAAAAAATCTGTCATTTACAGTGACAGATTAAAGGAATAAATACAGGAATTCAATATTTAAATCTTAAAATTTGCAATTAATGCTTGAAAAGCAGGAGTCACTGGCCCGACTTTCGCTTTAAGCCTCTGATACTTACTTTCCATACAGGAGGCTCATTGCCAACAAACATTCTCCCCAACACATACATATAGCAAGCAATAGTCCCATCCTGAGGGAACAAAACTGAATTCCTATAAACACAAGGATTATATGAGGATAAAGGATTTGCTCCTTTCTGCTTCTTGTTCAAGCAAAAGACCAGGAGGACAGTGCATTTCCTTTCCGAGCACACCAAGTAATTTCTTACCACCAACACTGATATTTTCTGTCTCTGTTGGAATTTGCCCTGCCCCCTTATTCATAGACAGTAGCCTGGGGCTATTGATAGAGAAGAGGATGGTATCTGGTCCAGGTTCCTGCTTACCTTTGGTTAATGAGTAATTCCAAAAAGGTGCAAGTCAGACACAAAGCTTAAATGAGGCTACGGAGCTAACCACAACCAATCCTAAATGTAAGTGATATTAAAAAAGATTGATGCACAAATACTTTAGAAAAAGGAAAAGATACAATGTTGCATGGTTTTGAAGATGCTAGAAGTATAGATAAAGCCCCATACACACTAGGAGATATTGATACAATAATCGCTCAGAAAAGGGGTTCTGAGTTATATTGTTCACACTATCGTCCAGTGTGGACAATCAACATCGTTATCTATGTGCACACCCGCGCATAACGAACGATGAGTGATCTCTAGTGAGTAGTAACAATCCATGGTTTCTCCCAGCTCACTGAATGGTATTAGTAACCAGTCTAGAACACTACATGATAACAGAATTCAGAGATATTGGTTACATATATTTGCAAGCCCCCAAGCAGTCGTCAAGGCTTCTCTGTACATTGGGGGTCCCTAGCGCTATATCTAGGTGCAGGGTTCGGCCCCCCAAAAACCAGCACAAGCCAGAAAGTCCAGAGCCGCACACCACTGAAAATACTATAGTGTTAATAAGGATTAGTGATAAGAAGCCGAAGCGAGCGAGAGAGAGGGAGAGATCTATATATAGCTTCGGCTTCTTATCACTAATCCTTATTAACACTATAGTATTTTCAGTGGTGTGCGGCTCTGGACTTTCTGGCTTGTGCTGGTTTTTGTGGTTGCCGTACCCTGCACCTAGAAATAGCGATAGGGACCCCCAATATACAGAGAAGCCTTGACGACGGCTTGGGGGCTTACACATAAATTTGTGCAAATATATGTAACCAATATCTCTCTCTAAATATATCATCAGCGGTCACGTAGTGTGTATGGGGCTTAAGCCTCTTCTTTAGCTGAAAGTGCCAATCTGCATGATCAGTCTCACATTTATGCCTACTGAATAGAATGCAGCAAAGTGTTGGAAAAGTAACAGAACTGACTTCAGTGCGGAGTTAGGTGCGATGTGCAAATGGGACAGAAAAGGTGGATGTGACATGGGGGCTACTTAAGTGAAAATATTGGCAACCTTTTCTTGTTGAATTAATCATGCCTGATGTCAGCTTTATCTATGGGGCATTATAATAGATCTATGACTAATCGCTTCACTGGCATTTTCCTCACATTTCTTTTACATAAAAGTAACACCAACTCCCGCTCACATTCCAGCACACTGATCCAATACAGAGATGGTCCTTTCAAACCTAACACACTAATGTACTACTTGTTTTAGATTATAATGAACCTTAGGGCAGTGCAGCAACCACAATTCTATGTATATGATGGTTATAAATTCTTATACAAACAATGTGGTGTGTGTGTGGGGGGGGGGGGTCGGTGGAGGAAATACATTGGCTATATGATCCATGGGGACTGATTCAATTAAAAAAACAAAAACGAGGGACTTTTTTTTTTATTCACCTGCAAAAAAGTACCCAATAACTACTGTAAGCCGCTTATGTGGCCACAACCTTAGAATGGATCCTTTTTTACTGTGGTAAAGTCCTTACTTTTTGCATGTGCATTATTCATATTTAATCGACCCCCCCCCCCCCCTAAATTACCACAGCTAATTGACTCCCTTATCTACTCATGGATTTACTTTTTTACTCATCTGCTGTGACCGGTTAGCACAGGGCTGGGCAACACCGGCCCTCCAGATGTTAATGA
The DNA here is from genome assembly GCF_055691185.1 of Crinia signifera. Classification (NCBI taxonomy): domain Eukaryota; kingdom Metazoa; phylum Chordata; class Amphibia; order Anura; family Myobatrachidae; genus Crinia; species Crinia signifera. The sequence continues at coordinate 187,413,854 of NC_139220.1, forward strand.
ACTACACATCCCCGGATGCTTTGCATTAGTTTTGCTATGTGGCCATGCTGAAACTGATGCAAGGCATGCTGGGATGTGTAGTTCATCAACATCTGGGAGGGACGGTGTTGCCCAGCCCTGTGCTAACCGGTCACAGATTCGGGGCGTGAACACAGCGGAAAGGATGTAGGACACAGACCTGCGGAGCTCCCTAATCCTTACTCTAAAACCTGAACTCTTATCCTGCTGTCCTGACCACCAGCCTGGTTTGCCGAGTGCTTGAGACTCCCAGCGTTGTCTCCCGAAACCTCCACCATCACCGATAGCTGCTGGGACCTGCAAGTAATGAGCGTAGCCTGCACTCCCTGGGGACGGTGCAGCTCTGCTGGGGTAAACCTCCGACACATACAAAACACCTGGGCGGCCAGCACAGCACACTCCTCATCAAGAAGTTATCCAAAGTGAGCAGCCATTGCAAGGTCTGACCCTCTTTTCTTTTATGCAATGGGGGCCTGCAGGAATTGTCCTCATTACAGTTAAGGGGCTACACAGAGAGGGCATCTCCTACATAATCAGCTGCTGCTCCCCTGTGCAGTACTGTACTTTAACTGCCTCTAAACCACCTTCACATATTAATTGCTATATTATTTACCTCATCACAGTGAAATGCCACCATCCTGCTTCAGCCGCTAAGCTGGATAAATTTGTAACAACAACAACTGCAGCTAGAGACCAGTCTGATTTAGGTGCACCCGATTCTTTTACAAGACTACGTCCGCATGATCTCCTCAGGCATTGCTGCAGCAAGTGCTGTAGGCCATAGCAGGCAGCGAGAAGAGGCTTTCAGACCAGATAAAAAGGTGCAATGTGACGTGTATTTATTATGAAAGGATGTACAGCTCATACGCCAACATTTTACGGATTCTGTGTATTAACGCCTATTGTGGGGCTTTAACAAGATAGGGATCGGGTGAATAAGGGACTGGAAATGAATTGCACCAATCATTAAAGCCACCCTTATCCACCAGTATTATACCACAGATAATTGTATTCTCAGCACAGGGTGTAAGATATCAAATAGCTTTGTCATTCTTTGTCCAAAAGGCAGCTACAGGTAAAATCTACTGCAGTAATAAAATTGACTGCTATTGGTTACTTTAGGAGGTATAATTATTTATGCAGATATCCGTGTAATTGGCTGTATTGGAAAGCATGCCATAAAGGGGAGTATATCATTTGGCTTTTGTTTTATAACCAAACTATTATTTTGGTAAACTAGAGAACTTGCCTTTATGGGCCAGGTCAGAGAAGATGCCACGTCACCAATTTTCCCTGGCTGTGGCATAACACCACGGGCTGTCGGAGCCCGGTGCTGGTTTCAAAATACGGGGGACCCCAAGATTTTTTGTCCCCCGTACTTTTGGAACCAGGACCGCTCCAAGAGTCTGGGGCTGGTTTCAGAAATACGGGGGACCCTAAGCTTTTTGTCCCCTGTATTTTTGGAACCAGGTCCAGCTCAATGAGCCCAGGGCTCGCTATGTTCAGGAGGGGGGACCTCACGCCATTTTTTTAACTTTTACACAGGGCCATGCACAGATCTCAATGATCTGTGCATGGTTCTGGCAAATTCGCCTGTCAGAACCTGGTCTGCATGTATGGCTATTTTTAGTAACATCTTCCCGTTTTTGCATCTCATTAAATATATCGTCAAAAAAATGTTTTCGCATCTCATTAAAACGTCACCCATAGTCCTGATAAATTACATTTGACATATATAGTGATGATTACCAAGACTATAGTTTTGGTAATATCATTTATCAGATTTTCGCATAAGCAAATCTGAATTAAAGTAGTTCTAACAATATGAAATTGTTAATCTAGGTAGATTTCTGTGTTTCTCAACCTCTGTCCACATGGAACCCAAGCACTGAGTGTTTTGAAGTTCTCTGCAGGAATAATTAGTACTACCTGTAGGTCTATTGGGTCAGCTAGATGATCTGGAAAACATGCAATGTTAGGGTTCCATGAGGACCATGCTTGAGAAACAATGACATATAGGGCATTATTCTAGTTCACTGTTAGAGGCAAATTCCTTCTTAGCTGGACAAAGCCATGTGCACTGCAGGTGGGGCAGATGTAACTTATGCAGAGAGATTTAGATTTGGGTGGGGTTTTACTTCAAAGTGAGATCTATATTGCAGTGTAAAAATAAAGCAGTCAGTATATTCCCTGCACAGAAACAAAATAACTCACCAAATCTAATTCTATCTGCACATGTTACATCTGACCCCCCCTGCAGTGCACATGGTTTTGTCCATCTGAGAAGGAATTTGCCTCTAAGCGTGAACTAGAATAATGCCCATAGTATCTGCAGTGTGACAAAGTAAAACACCACTTGCACAAAGCAGTCTAGCAGCTCTTCGGTATTTATAGTATTTTTCAAGAATTCAACAGAATATTGGAACAGATTTCTGAAGCAGCTTAAAGTGCGAATGTAAAAAAGGTATAAAAGACTTCTATGGAGCCCTAAATTATGCTTGTGGCTTTAGAACAGACACAGTAAGGCATTAAATCAGATCCAAAAATCACTAAATAGGTCAGCATTAAAATATATGCCGCATGTTACATACTTCTAACCACGTGGTAGGTATGAACTAGACTTTCTAATGCTAAGGGTTTTGCAAGTTTTACCTATAAAACTGAAATACACTTGCAGTAAAAGTTTTTACATTTATACAACAGTCAATGTGATTGCAGGCATGTAAAATGGGCATACCTTTTTTACTACGTTGGAGAATTTCATTTGCTTCTTTGAGCGTGACACCTGATGGAGCAACAACCAGTTCATCTCTTTTGGTCATTACCTATAGAACAATCAGAATACAGATTATGACATATGGAACCAGATACACCATATTCATTCCAAAAAAGGGTCGAGGACCATATTTACGCTAGTTTTCAGGTGACAAGTAACATTTAAAAAAAAAAAAAAAACCACACACACAAAAAATAAAAACACACTTCTTTCTATACTTTACATGGTCATACGTAAATATAAATAGTATTCTGTTCAATAAAAAGAAAAGAGCAGTGATTGTAAGAAAACAGATCAAGCAAACATGGGTTTCTTCTTAAAAACACATACATACTAATCTTAAACACCAAATATAAAACTAACAATTTCTCCTGGAAAATTTGTTCTGTTCTTTTCCTATGTAGAGCAGGGCACACACAGAGGAACAGATAATACTGAACATTGGCTCAGACTGCCATTAAAAGAGGACATGGAAGTACAAGGATTAGCTAATCGAAACAGTGGTTTCTGATACAGTACCTCACTCAAATAAGTGGTGTAGTCTTTTTCTGTCAAAAAGTCTATATCTCTTGAGGTGACAATCCCCACTAATTTGCTGCCCATTTTTCCAGTTTCTGTCACTGGGATGCCAGAAAATCCATGTCGGTTCTTAGCTTCAAATACATCCCCCACAGTGTGGTTGGGACTCATTACTACTGGGTCAGTGATAAATCCTTGTTCAAACTTCTGCAGAAAGAGAAAGAAAAAGGACATGCTAGAGAGAGAAGGCCATGCCAAGGACATCAATTAGGTTTAAACATACGTTAACTCATAAAGTTATACACAGGAAGCCCATAAAAATACAAATATCACCACTTCCAAATGACAATAATCAAAGGAATCTTACAATAAGAGCACTGCAATAAAATCCCTGTTGCAATTTAAAGAGAGAAGTAAACCAAAGTTCCAGCAGCTTCAGATGTGAGCGTAATTCATGGCGAGTTTTCAAACAGCCACATTCCTGCAGGAGAGTACCGTAATTAGGGTACTTGTTTCCTAGCAGGGCGCCCACTAAGCTATTAGCTTAGTTGGCTATTCTGCGTAGTGAAATCGCATCGCACCGCATGGCTTTTTGTGCCTTGCGATGTGCTCTCAGTAGTTAATTTATTCACTGCACCCTGAGTGAAATCGCATCGCATATGAGATGAGATCTCAGTAGTTCATATGGTAAAACACCTAAAACAGCTCCACTCTCCACGTCACCCTGAAGCGTGGCGTTCGCAGTGGAACGCATCCTCCGACCTTTTCATACCCCCACTATCCAAGTCGGCGTGGAGTTGATTTTATATAGTGTGGCGAGCGCAGCAAGCCCGAAGCGTGGCGAGCCCTGCGGATTACTTTACATGTATTCTGCGTCCGCTCGCCACACTTTATAAAATCAACTCCACGCCAACGTGGATAGTGGGGGTATGAAAAGGTTGGAGGATGCGTTCCGCCGCCCCTCGCGAGGCTCGCCACGCTTCGGGGTGATGTGGAGAGTGGTGCTGTTTTAGGGGTTTTACCATATTAACTAGAGATCTCATCTCACACCACAAAAAAAAGGGCCATGCGATGTGATTTCACTCAGGGTGCAGTGAATAAATTAACTACTGAGCGTACGTAGAGAATCTGGGCGCCCTGCTAGGAAACAAGTACCTAATTAGTAGGTATACAGCACCAGACATATATATTACATATCCACTTTCTCCCTCTCATGCTGTCAACGTGAGAGTGAGATTAGTTATTAGTTCATAATTTAGTTAAACTGCCACTTAATCCTTAAAAAAGAATTGACCCTTGGGAAAATTACTACATCATCGTTTCAAGGTGGCTACTGTAACTATTTAAGTAAAAAGGTAGACCTTCTATAAATGTGTGTGTAATCTTTCACGCTCATGCTGTTAGTGCAATATTGGAACAATTAAGATCTTAAAGTGCCAGTGAACTGTAAACCAAAAGGGATTAAGACTTTCTGTAAAATATATGAGTTAACCAATCCCAAAATATATCTCCCATAAAGACAGTTATGCCCCATATAGATAATAAGTTTTGGAAAAAAGTCAAAGGGGGTATGCAATCTGGGATTACGGCTGTCGATACCCGCCGACAGCCGTGATCCTGGCCCGTTTGCAGTCAGATCGACCGCATAACGACAGATGGGATTCAATGTCCCGTCTGCAGATGGACGCAAAGGGGGCGTGGCCACGAAAAAGACTGAGGATTGTTGATCTGCGGCCTTCCGACAATCCACGGCCGTTATCGGCAGAATGGGCCTGACAGCTTCTGAAGTCGGGCCCGTTCTGTCGTGATCCTGCATCAATGCTGTCGTTAATGACAGCATTGAATATGGAGCCGCCGCTATTTCCCATGTCGGAAATAGCGGCGGGACATTGCATATCACCAAAGATGAGTGTGACCGGTTATAGATTATATTTCCTATATAAAAAGGTAAAAATTACATGTCATTATGATAAATAAAAAAGGTTTGCTTGTCAATTTTCACACAGATTTGAAAAGTTCACTTGGCACTCAAAGGGTTAAGATAGTCATCAGTGTACATTATAACCACTCCGCCACACTTATCTGCAGGCTAAAATGTAATATCGGATCAGAGCTCAATAATTATTGCTTTGCATTCATACCATGACAAAATTATTCCATAAGGCAGTGGGTGCTACCTTCTTGTCTCACATCTCCCTGAAGGGGGCTAGAGTGTAATCCCCTACAAGGAGAAATTACTTGGTGCACTCTCCCTTGATATGAACTACATGTTCTCATGAAGTATGCCTAAGCAGTATGACCTAATTACTATCCAATGTTTGCATGAGAGAAATAAAAAAAGCAGGTAATCTAATGTTTTAGTCCAGTGCTGTATACCTACAGTACAATTGTATTTCCTTGCAGGAACGTGGCTGTTTGGAAATCAACTCACCTTGGCTTGATGAAGCCAATATACATCTGAAGCCGTTTGAACATTGTGGCAATTTATTGAAATGCAAGAAAGTAAACCAGTGTTATTACTGCAGTGCTGTGATGGTGACCTATTTTTATCATTTTTGAACTAGCCATTACTGTTCATTGCATGTAAATAGTTACAGACAATAAGTTATTGTTTTATATTATTATAGCAGCTTCATGAATATTAGAGTATTTTAAAATGGACTATTCAAAATAGTTATATTGTGATTGATATAGTTTTTTGCTACACACATAAACTAATACTAATGAGAAGAAAGAGAGGGATCGGAGGTAATTACTTTGCAATTCATCAAGAAAATATTTGTTTTATTAGAAATCATGCATATTATTGCAAATATAAGAAGCGGCTTCAGATTTCTGAAACCTGAATAAGACCCTGAACTACAGTACATCTTCGTACCTATGTACCGACTTCCATCTCTAATTTCCAAATGTATCCAGACTTCATGTATTATCCCATTTATCATAATCAATATTTCAGAAGATAGAAAACAGGCTATACAGGGGGGAAAAAAAATTTAGGACCAAGTTAAAAATACTGATAATACAAAAAATAAAAAAATAAATGCCCTGATCCAGACATTTAAAGGAAAAAAAAACCCCAAACACTAGATTTATCAAGTCTTACCTTCACTTTGCGGACTTCGTTGGCCTGAAACTCTGGGGTACAGTTATGATGAATGATTCCTATACCTCCCATCAACTGCAAAACAAGAAGCCATAATTAAAAACTTACAAGTGTACAGGCACCTTGCAAAAAGGAACCAAACAGCGTTTACAGTACATGGCTGACGCTGCAATAAGAATAGGATTAATCTTTTAATTATGAAAATTATACACTACTAGGACTGAGCAAACAATCAAAACAGAACTTCTTTAAATCTCCCTAACTCTATGCATGAGAGCCACATTTGACTGCACTTATAGGCAATATACTGTAGGTAGAGCTGTTGTCACATGAGCACAAAAACTTAATTTACAAACCAGCTAAAAAGTGAAATTTTGCACGTAGCCAAAGCCATGCTGTGCTACCTTTATGAGGCCACGAGCGGTAGAAATGCTGCAAACCTCATGTGATAGTTGTCTATAGGGGATTGGTACTAAATCCCGGAGTTCAAAAGCCCGACAAGGAAGGGGGGGGGGGGTGTAGGGGGACGGGACGTGGATCGCCCCCTCCCCTTGTATGGGCATCGTGGACACCCATAGAGGGAGAAAATGTCGGGATTTTGAATGCATCCCGTTTATAGCTCACCAACATAAAGATAAATGTTTTAGTACAAACCAGAGCTCATTTAGGTGCCAGTACAGTATCAAGGTGACGCTTAAGAAAACACAGCACACAAATATTATTGTTTCTGAGCTTGACCTACCTTAAATACTCCAATAAGATTATGTGCAAGCCCCCAGTGTTACAAGAATGGGGCCTAACTTTGGGAAACCCTAGTATCAAGCAATAAGAACAAATCTGAAGTAACAAAGATCAAATAAGAATTTCCCTCAAAGATCCCACTTAAAAACGGAAGTAGCTAACACTTTCTATACTGTCGACTTTGCAGCAAGCTATCCTTCTGGCAGAGGTTATAAAGTCTGTGCCTTATACTCACCGCCATTGCAATAGCCATATCGGACTCAGTCACTGTGTCCATGGGAGAGGAAATCAACGGCGTCTTCAAAGTTATCTTACGAGTCAAGGCAGATGTCAGGTCCTTTAACAACACATACACAATAAGGTTCTATGTATAGAAACTATATACATTGATTATATAAATAAAAAGCATTTTTGGTCTAAAAAGGGAACTAAAATGGATCATCAAAATAGCTGGTAGAGTTCACAGATAGAATTTAACCAATTACAAATATAACACTGGCAGGAATGGGCTGGAATGTTGCAATTAATAAATCTTTTATATAATCCAATCTCATATGATTATCATACAAATTATTACTGTGAAGAATAGCCAGAGAACAGGATACAGATCTTCATGCAGTGACCACATCATATAACTATACCAAATAATTGTGCCATTCATGTTCCACTGCTCAGTAAAAGCCAATTGTGTTCAAGAGATAGTTTTATGTATAGGTTTATCAATCCAGCAATCGTACATATTGGATTTATGAAGACATATGCCCAGTGGAGTCACTAGGTGGGTGTGGACCAAACCATCTGAAGGAATGACACCAAAAACAGAGGCACTGCTCTGCTAATTTGGAGACGCTGACAAATGATTACGTATAAGCTGGGCAAGCCCCCAGTGTGACAAGAATGGGGGCATAAAATGTGTCATGCCACAAAAATATCATACAGCAGTAGGAATGATGAGACCATGCCCAATTTTGGTGCCTGTGAGGAGTTTGCATTGGGTGACAAATCCCATTGACCAGATTGTATATTTAAGAAGCTTCCTAGCTTTCTTTTCATTCCTGTTCCTTTTATGCACACCGATCTAAAAATTCTGCAGGTATAGAACCTGAAGGGTGAGATTTAATAGGATGAGAGATTCAGAAAGTGAGAGATTTGTTGAGAAAATGTCAGGTTTTTTAAAGCGGCAATCATTTACACTTCAAACTGGTTTAGTAGTATAAATGATTGCCCCTTTAAAAAACCTGGAGATTTCTTACCAAATCTCTCACTTTCTGAATCTCTCATCCTATTAAATCTCACCCAAAGACTCAAAAAAGTACAGAAAGTTTCTTGAGAGAATGAAGATCTTATGGGTAGCAATGACTAGTCTACTTATGTTAATAAAGAAAAGGAATGTTAGGCTTAGGACATACATTGTGTTTTTGCAGGTTCAATGGGATCCATTTGGCAGGAAGGAGTGGCTGCCTCCACATATGCGGCGGTACTGCATCTACCGAACACAACCACAGCGTGCTGCAGTTGAACAGTATGACCAGCGTTCAACTAGAACACATACATTTGAATGTATGTATGTACTCACAGTGTGGCTGTTCCGCTAACCCTGCTACTTAAAAAAATACTGTGACACCGGCCGGACACAATAGATCCTGTTCTGCGGCATCCAGCTGAAACGTAATGTGTCACTCCAAACAGCTGTGTCCTGTCAATTAGATTCCATTGAACTGCAGCCTGAAAAACAAAATGCAATGTGTGGCCCAAGCCTTAAGGTGGATACACACCTACAGATCTGTCCAATCTATCTGGCAAAATAAAAAAAAAGGTACAAAACACAAAATAAAAAAACATGGAAATGTACGGGAGCCAATAACAATCGATCATTTGCTCCCAAACTCTGAAAAACAAACAGATTTAACCAATTTGTATGATAGACCATTGTCTAAGAGATTTGTCCAAATAATAGTTTTTGTCTATTTTCCAGTGTATGGTAAATGATTGAATTTCATAAGCTCAACAGCCAGAATGGACAGATAAATCTGTAGGTGTGTACCTAGCTAGTTGACCAGTTCCATGATTTAGGCAGATTTACGCTTTAGTATTTCCATTCCTTTTTTTTTTTTGAAGGTAGAATAGACACAAAGCCATGTCAGTAGTCAAAGAATAAGAATATTCTATATTTCTTCTTTCATGCCTATGGTGGACAGTGGGTGGAGCTTCAGCTACAGGCACCAAGGAGATTAGATTTCTTTGAGTACAGCCCAGGCTCCTCTTCATCCATGCCCCCCTATAGGCTTCAGGTTTTTTTTGGCACCTCACAGGTAAACCAAAGCAGAGCTCTGTGCCCTGTACGGATTTTCTTTTTTTTGTTGTTGTATTTTTACCTAAATAACCTAGGAGACCGCCTGCAGAAGCTGCTCCTGTGTGGCTAGACCCGGTGCTTTGGCTTTCACAACCAGACCCACCGGAGACCTCCCTAAACAGTAAGACGCCTCCCCCAACCCACAAGGTAAGCGGGTACTCCTCTCCACAGCGCCAGGTGTCACTGTGCAAATCCGGTGGGGGGAGGAACGAAACTAATACTAGCGGCATATGGTGCCGGAGGCGGGGTGCATCGCCCGGCAACCCTGGCATCAGGCACCCGGCATTTTTTGCACAGCCACTAGATCACCAGGGAGGCCATGCCGTGGATCGCCATTTTTGGTGCAGGGCATTGGTTGTTTCCAGGCAGATATGGAATTGATCCTCAGCTCTTCGTCTCCACTTCCACAGCGGGTACCTGTTGAGGTCTACCCAAGCTGGGCTAGGCTTCTCCTTGCCAAAAAGCCAAATTCAGGTTCCATTGCTGACCTGTGTCATATCACAGCAGGGCCTTGTGCTCAGAACTAAACGAGTTTGTTTACTGGAGAACAAAGTATAATGTAAAGACATTAAAGGATTTGTCACTTGTGTGTATGTCGTCGAGTGGTGGGTCTGGACATAGATTAATAGTACGAATTAGAAAAGGTCAGCTTTCACCACCCACAAGGACCATCCCCATTATACAAATACCCAGGGAATCCCGAGATTCTTCTAGTTTAGTGGTTCCCAACCTGAGGGTACCCTGCAGACCAGTTGGGGGTACTTGAAAATAATACTGGTAATGGCGGAAGAATAAGTCTCCCGATAGCGGAAGAAGTCTCCCATTGCCATGGAGATGAACCACGTTGCGTCACTTCAAGTTCTGTCTGTAGCATCATCAAAGTTTCCTCATGTTTTTGTCCAACCAGCAATCCACTGGGAACTACCTACATTGCTCTCAGACATTCCGAGATTATCTACCTCGCGCTGACACGGGCGGAGGAAGCAGCGGCATTAATCCTACAGGCAATAGTGGGAACTCCGGAGACCGTACACAGTCAGCAGCCAGACACAGAGGGACCCGATTCTTGACCGCACACTACTCCTTAATATAAGGATATGCCTAACGCTCACTTACACTCCACCTGTAAGTACTGTAGATATTTCAAATTGAGAGGAGGGGGTCCTCATAAATAAAAAGCCTAATCAAAGGGTCCGAGAGAGAAAAAAAGGTTGGGAACCACTGTTCTAGTTCATCGTTGTGCTATACTAACAACAGTAGACCCAATGACTACAACAGGATGTGTGTACACCATTACAGAAAGAGAAACACTGTCTGCAACTTCAAAACTAAACTCAGGGAACGTATGAGCAAAACCTAGTCTGTTATATTTATTAAGGTTATATTGCTTTTTTTCAAAACTTTATAATACACTGTCTGCAAGTTAGTATTTTGTATAATTTAGCTGCCTGCTTGTCAGTAAAATTATTACCTCATTATCCCATGGGAGTCCCAAAGAGAAATTTGGTACATGTTTAAATTAAATATGGGAGAACTTAAAAAATAAATAAAAATATATATATATTTGAGGTCAAAAGGTCATAGTCAAAGGTTATTAAACTAGTACAGGTTGAGTACTGCAATCCAAAATGCTCTGGACCAGATTAATTTTGGATAATGGATTATTTCCGTATTTCAATGATGCATCTTGAGGTATAATGCATTTATGTTGTACAAACACATGAAATACACACAAATAATTTTATTTGTGCATAAAATAAGGTTTCAAAACATGAAACAAAGTTTGTTTACTAATCTCAGATACTAAATTTGAAGGCCAAGCAATCATTGTCTTGGACATATTTAGTGCCAGTTACAGATCATGTCCCCAGTAGTACTTGCTGGAATGTATGGGTTTTCAGAATAATTTGGATAATAGATATGTGGATGAGGCAACCTATACTACTTTACTAAAAAAAAATTGAAGTGAAAATATCTAGTTATAAGCTTCAAAATGACACTAAGTTCATCTCTTTTTCCTAAATAGAACTCAAGTTACAGGCAGACCCCCGTGGCAGTAAATTTGCTTATTTTGTTAATTTTTAAAGGGGTAGGCAAGTAATTTTTAACGGAGTCCGAATATTTCTAATTATTTTGATCGAGGTCCACAAAAAACACAAAATAAAATATTGGTTATATATATTATATATGGCACAGAGGGGACACAGAACTCCATCACATTCACCTTAGATGTACTACTTTGAAAAGACCCCTCTCCCCATAGGCCTTCCTGCTGCTGCACAGACAGTGCTCGCCAGTTCTGAGGCAGCTTCGCCACATGGAGCCGACTGAGCTACAAGCGGCGCGCAGGTGTGTGGTGATGTCACCCACGCACCCGCCGCAATGCATTTCTGGGACCGCTGCAGTTTCAGGAGTGTGTAGGCGGTCCGCATCTCTGTCCTTTGCGGTCCGGAGATGAACCCCAGTCCTCAGTTGCCTACCACTGTTCTAGAGGGTGTTAAATAAGTAGATTCGGATTGGTTGCCCATAGCAACATCACATGTAAAGTAGAATACACATCTCAGTAAATTTCCCCCTATAAGTGGGGATGTATTTTAGGACAGATTAACAAGATGCATATCCACCTTCATGATCAAAGTTAATGTTAACCTTCAACTGCAAACTGTAAATTCACCACAAGGTGGTAGCACAATATTATATAGGAATGAAATCCTAAAAAAACACTCAGATGTTTAGCTTATTGAAAAATAACAGATCTTCTGATTTGAGATGGGAGCTAATGCCAGGAACACACTAGAATACACTCGGCCCGACATATTGTTTCTAGCCAAAATCGGGACTACATATTGGAAGGATCATGTAGTGCGTATGCCCAATCTGCATGCTAATGTGGTCACATGTGCTGCATGGTCAACTGGATGATATCACACGTTGTGCAGTTCATTGTTCCAATGTGTACCTCAATCATGATATGTTGGCCAGGAACACAACATTCTAGTGTGTACCCAGCCTAAGAGAAATTGGGCCTAATTCATGTTTGTACATGCCTACACAGCTGCAAATGTTCAGGCATTGGAATTTCTAATCATCATAAGTGAGGCTACAAGACAGAAATATAAAACACTCAACAGACCCTTTGAAAGGGGCTCAGCAATGAGGAACATCGACTTCCTATGATCACAGGCTGGACAGGACAGTAGTGACACTGGCACCACATTTCTCGGTCAGGGCTCAACAAACCCTGGGAGCCAGGTCGCCACCGCAACCAGATTTTCCTGTCTGGCGACTAGATTCTGGCCTGCAGTCTGCTGAGGAGATAGGATGCAGCGGCGTGTCCCAACTCTTGCCTGCCTAAGCCACCACCTCTCAGCACACATATTGGAGATCTCTCCCCTCCTCCCCCTGCACCCGCGGTTGCTGGGGATCCTCTGCTGAGCTGCCTCATTTAGCTGTAGCTCTGCGAGCGGCTTCCATGCTCCCAGGTCTCGACAGTGGGACTTGACACTAAGGCGCGTTAGGTAAGCCCATTTAATTGCTGCTTCCTCCCTTCCCGCACCTGCCGGAGATCCCCTGCTCTACCCGGAGGTGGGGGCGGCAGTTATATATAGAGCACTGCTCCGCTATTTGCTGCAGCAGTGTTCCTCCCTGGTCAGGACCTGGGTTTGTCCCTTTTACACCAACGCTTGTTTTCTGCTGTATCATATCTTTCATTTGAAAAACTGACTGGTTTTAATTTGAGAACTAATTCCTAGTAGTTATATTTCCATAAAGGCTGTCATTTTGCAGCAGGGCCCTCCTGTTTCATACTGCTTAAAGTTTAAAGTACACCTTGTACAAGTTTTCAGTCATTTTTATTTTTGGGGGCAGATTTGTCCTGGCTCCTAAATTTTATTTTGCTCTACGTACAGTACACGATTGCAGCTGAAGGCAGATTCACAGCACTAAAGATGGGCGTCACATACCTGTTTTTCTGCTGCTCACTGTTACCTCCCCCCAAACAGTCAATCACTGGTAGCAAAATTACAAATGTGCTTTGGTGCATGTGCAGTCAGATTCCACTTGCTCAGTTACGGAACACCGGCACTGTGTGCAAACATGAATTAGGCCCACTATGTTGTGGACATCAGTACTCTACTCTCCTTTATTTACAGAGCACCAACCTATTATGTAGAGCTGCCTAAAGTAGTAAACTATAACCTGGATACCAGAGATGGTGATAATGTAAAAAGAAAGTCACTCACCACTTCATCAGCTGTGAAATCAATGAATCCAGGAAGAATCAAAAAGTCACTAAAGAAAAAAAAAAAAGAAAATTCTGTAAATTGCACAGAGCAAACTGTTTTGTTTTTTTTTACGAACAAAGACAACTACCAAGACAGGAATGCAGATTTTCCACAGAATTACAAAGCACATCTGATATTTAAAATTGGTTCTCAAATAATAATATAGGTACTTGTGTATTATAGCGGCGCCCTCGATGTACATCGTGCAATGTTTTTATCGCATCGCATGCCATGTACCCGATGGCATGCGATGCGATTTTAGCCCCCTATGTGGTGAAACATTGTATAAGCACCCAAATGGGTGCTTACAATGTTAAATGTACCCCCACGCCACCCCCCCACTATAAACGTGAACCCGAAGCGTGGCGAGCGCAGCGAGCCCGCGAGGAGCGGCGGTATGCGTCCTCCGACCTTTTCATACCCCCACTATCCACGTCGGCGTGGAGTTGAGAATAGAAAGTGTGGCGAGCGCACGCTGATACCTGTGAAGCCTGCGAGGGGACGCCGATACCTGTGAAGGTATCCGCGGGGCTCGCCACACTTTCTATTCTCAACTCCACGCCGACGTGGATAGTGGGGGTATGAAAAGGTCGGAGGACGCGTACCGCTGTGCTCGCCACGCTTCGGGTTCACGTTTATAGTGGGGGGGTGAATTTCACATTGTAAACACCCATTAGGGTGCTTATACAATTTTTAAATCGCATCGCATTGTATGCCATACAATTTTAAAATTGTATGACATTGTACAATATCGCGCGATATCGCATGCCTTGCGATGGGCGCCGCTATAATACACAAGTACCCCAATATACATACACCTACATAGATCTGTGTGTACATGATCACAGTGCAGCAATATCATCCTCCTAGGCACTCTTTGTAATACAAACTACACAGGTAGCAACTTACATTTTGTAGAAACATTTTAGAAGCAAAAAGCTAAAGAATGAGGCTTAAAAATACATAAGAATAAAAAAAATGATAGACAAGTACCTCAGACAATATATTGTTGTAATTTACTCAAAATAGCACAGGAATCCCACTCCTTATTGATTCCAGTTGATAGCTCTACAGTCTAAATCTCAAAAGGTCGACATGAGGTTTTTCATGAGTTTTTTTTATTTTATTTTTTTAAATCAGCTTGTTCTGAATTCAGCATCCATGTCGGTATATAAAGAAAATAAAAGAGTGTGCTGAGCATAGAGAAGCACTGAGCCCGTGGCATGGCGAGCAAAGCGAGGCATATGTTATACAAATTGGAGGTCCAGGTAGGCTTTTTGACCCGGCAAACTAATAATCCACACCCCACCTTACTGCATAACTCTTAAAATTTGGATTGCAAGAGAAAGCACCAAGTCATCCATCACGCAGCCCTTCAATCTGGCTCTGCCGTGATAGCTTCATTTAAGATGTGCTTGTATTAACCCCAGGTAAGTTCAACTTAGGGAATTCTACACAGTATATTACTAGTCATGCATGATGACAAAGTACAAAGTGTTCCGAAAACAGCCTAAGATGTTTTTGCTTACACTGTAAGTTTGGTATGCTAGCTTTCCACACATGTCTTTGCCATCACCTTAACCTACACAGGGACTTACATTTTCCAGACTATCCACACAACCTAACACTGAGTGCCAAGGGAATTTGTCAAAATATCCATTAAAAACTGCCAAGAAAACCTTTTTTTAACCCTTTGATTGCCAACAGTGCTTAGATCCTCAAAATATCCGTTAAAAATGCCAGCGTCTCGCAGGGGGGGGGGGGGGGGGGGGGTGTTCAATATTTAAACTAAACTTCAATTAATTGACTTAGCTGTATTTATAAAAAAAAATAAAAAAAAGTAACTGAGCAATGCTGGCATTTTAGCAGATATTTTGAGGATCGCTCAGTTACTTTGGCACTCAAAGGATAAAGAACACAAAAAGTATGTAGAGGCTGCAATAATAATAATAAAATTTTTAAAAAATAATAATATATATTATATATATATATCAGATGTACCAAGCCTTGCAGAGTGACAAGGGGCACCTTGCTTTTTGATGGGGATTTAATTGCAAGGCAAGCAAAACACATTCCATTTTGGCTATGTAATACAGATCTGTACTATATAGTATTGCCTGCAGTGTATTTTGCATTAGGGTCGAATCGGCATTGAATGTGCCTGAAAACCGTTAGATGTCTATTATATTTCGACTATATAGTAAAAATTAAAAAACAAAAAACAAAAAAAAAAACGACAGCTACTCAGAATCGCACCGTGTGTGCCAGGCAATAAAGCGGAGATGGAAACAACCACCCAGCACCTATCATTTACAGCCTCTTATATGGCAGTTATGATTGGCCATACATTTATCCTCTCCAAGAATTTGTACATCTCCCACACAATTGCTCCAAAAATCAGCACCTCTCATGTTTGGAGCATAGGGAAATAAATATTGCCTCCGACCTCACAAATACACCCTCCCACTTAAAATGCCTGAACAACAGGAGATTCATCCAGCACTTCTCAAACAAATACAGACGGTAAATAAAGATTGATTAGCAAGTCTTAAAAAAGGTGCCCATACACGGTGTGTAGGTGCCATGCGGTGCGAGCTCCCGCGGGTATACCCTCGCACAGCACATAAAGTCTGTGCAGCCCGTGCTTTTTGAACTAGGATTACATTGGACACAAATCACATGCGATGCGATCTACAGATGGAACGCCTCTCATGCTTGCGGGTCCTGGCGATACTATCGCCAACCACCAGGACCCAGGGAGCAGGCACGCACGTGACTTTCCCCATTCCATCTGAGCCCTTTGCCACCTTCCCGTCAGATAAAGCGCCTCTACGCTGGCTCTCACCAGCGCAGGGAATCTGGCGATTCCCAGAGCTGACGGAGGCGCTCCATCTGTAGTGCAAAACACACAGAAATATTGTACTGTGAAGTAGTACAGGTTGTTGACATTTACAAAAACACAACTAGAATGTTTGGCTACTCTTAAGGTGCCCACAGACGCATCAATTATCGAATGCGTTTTGTACTTTTTAAGTACAAAACGCATCTTATGTACAATTATCGGGTGGTGTTTATGGGCTTGTGCGATGCGATGGGCGTTCCCGGGAGCCCGATATTGTATGTCTAAAAAAGTATGTGCTGCACGTACTTTTTAGACTACATCTGAAATTTAACATTACAAACATGGGTTAATTGCATCGCATGCATCCAAGTGCACATTGCATAGCAAGCTGGAAGAAAAATTGTATAGAACCATTGTACAGTCAAAAACGCATAGCACAGTAAAATTGATGTGTCTGTGGGCACCTTAAATGTTATATTTTATGGTCTTAAATCACGCACGGGGAAGGGGAAGGGGAGATCGAGAGAGATTTTATACCTTTATGGAGTTTCTTATATATTTTATTTTTAAATTATGATAAGTGATGTGGAATCATAGCCCTATAGTCCTGACCTATTCCATACAGTCAGTTGGTAATGTGGAGTTATCCCTTTGACTGCAGCCCACCACAAGCACCTCTGCTAAATGTCTCTCAGCAGATGTAATGTCACATGGATGGCCTTTCCTACAACACAAAGGTGACATTTACATGCCTATAATTACCGTATAGTGCACCCTTCTGCACCTTACAGACTTGCACTTAAATCTTAGCAACCATGGTTCTCCCCAACAACAGAGTAACTTCAGCAATCTGTATCAAAATATCCTATTCTGGGATAGATGTCTGATGATTTTCTAACCCTTATTTTGCACTCTTCAACTTATCAGCTCTTCAGCCCTCCACCTTAAAGCAAATCAGTTAAAACCCTGTATGGGTCTAATCTCCACCTTCTACTAATTAAAACAAGGGGAAAGTTGCAATTGAATGCGTGTTATTGCAAAGAGGAAATAACGAAAATGCTTTAACTGAGGAATGGTTTAGGTTTATGGAAGGATTGGCAAAGAGCACAATATGCACACATTAAATAATACTCTAAAAGGGCCCTACACACGAACAGACTTTGTAAGACCGCTTAGGTCTCAGCACACAGTGCTGTGTGCTGAGCGAGGTGTCAATGCCCGTGTTCTCCGGTGAGAATGCTGGACCCAGCCGATTAATAACCTGCGTGCAGGTTATTAATCGCTGCTAGATTCAGACCCGCGGGGCTGTGCATTTGAATCACTGCGTGGTCTACACACACAGCCATATTCAGCCATTTTCTGAGAGATTAATGGAAATTATTTAAAATCGCTCAGAAAATGCCTGAATATCACTCCATGTGTAGGGCCCATTACATCTGGGTGTGCTCCAAGATATTTATTCCACATTTCAGGCCTTTGCTTGGCAGGACTATGGAGTTCAAAACACCTGATCACAAGGCCTCGAATAAGAGTACATAGGCCCCTTAATAAAATCCATTGATTGAGATAGTGGGGCAGATGTATTAAGCCTTAACAAAAGATAACTGCAAGTGTGATAAGGAGAGATAAACATCCAGCCAATCAGCTCCTTACTGACTTTTTTCAAATACAGCCTGTAACATGGCAGTTAGCAGGTGATTGGCTGGACGTTTATCTCTCCTTATCACCCTTGCATTTATCTCTTGTTAAGGCTTAATACATCTGCCCCACTTGGAAGTACTGGAGTTCATACCTTGTTTTACAGCGGTTTGGCAGAGCATGCATCAGCAACTCCTCTCTTCATAGTCAGAGCCCCAAGCCATCCAAAGCGGAAGTGGGAGGCAGTGTACTGACCTACATCTTTATGTAATCCTATATTTAGTTACTCTTTGTGCAAATAGAATTAGAAAGTATATAGTTTAACCATTTTGAAACCACTGTAATGGGATTGGTCATTTAATTTTTGTAATTATTACAATATCTATATTGGTGCTCCAAGTATATATAGTGCTTCTTCAAAATCCTTTTCAGTTTGACCTCTGTATAAGCTATTCCATTGAAACTTTCAAATAGATCAAGGTTTTTTTTACAAGGTACAGAGGGGGGGGGGAGAGACATTTTTTACAGGAAGAGGAGCAACAGAACACGAGGGAGGAAGGTTCATGGGAAAGTTGAGGAAAATTACTTCACAGAAAGGGTAGTGGATAAGTGGATTAGCCTCCCATCAGAGGTGGTAGAGGCAAATACAGTAGAGCAATTTAAACATGCTTGGGATAGGCATATTGATATCCTTACAAAGAAATAAGGATCAAATATGGTTTAAGATAACCAGTTTAAAAAAAAGGGGGGCAGACTAGATGGGCCAAGTGGTTCTTATCTGCCATCAAATTCTATGTTTCTATGATCACCTCACAACTTCAGCTACATGGCACCCGACAGAACAATTAGATTGTTGCAAGGCCAAAATATCCACTGGGGTGGGGAAAGTAGAAATCACACATACATTTGGTGTTGCTGCCTCCTGAGGTGGCGAGGGGGAGATGTGGGAAAAGTTTGTATTTTGGACATCCAAAGCAGTACTTTACACAGGTTTAGTTATTTTTTCGCTGCTAAGCCTGTTGCTAGTGGGCAAGCACACACCCTGGGGTGGGCAATCACAACGAAACTGCTCTGACGGTTACCCACAAAAACAATTATAATTGTGTGACATGAGAGTAGTGCTCAATTTCAGTTTAATACCAGTGCAGGTAAACAGGTATGATTAAAAATATATAAATTGTTTAGTTAGAAAACATCTATGCAGACATAATTAGGAAATAAAGTGGTTTATAATAAAAAAAACTAAAAAAGAATGAAGGTTGCTCAAAAGCAGCACACCTGGGATTACAATGGTTTGTACAAAACAAGCCAGTATTTAATAAAGCAGATGGGCTTTAACCAGGACACTTCCAATCCCTAGCTGCTGACTAATCTCTGGATATACTGATTTGCGCAACACAAATGCAGTAAACAGCTACAAGCTGAGCCTTTTCCGCAGCATGACATTTCCATGGGAAGGCAGCTTTCAGCTGCTGTGAGACAGTTCATATTCGTGCTTAAGTGCACCTGGTCTTCATTAACAATACAAACATGGCAGGCAGGAGCTGATTGGCTGGCTGTTTATCACTCTCCATTTTATCACTTTTGAAGCCTAGTACATCTGGCCCATAGTCCTAGATACTGAGGTGGTATAAATGTGGACCCTGGCACTGCAAGAGCCACGGTGAGGACGGCCACTGGGGAGCAACAGGGGCAGTGCAATGTACAGGGAAAAAGTGCACAGTATGTAATGTGCAATTTCACCTGACTGCACATCGCTCCTCATCTCATCCTGTACAGCAGCTACTCTCATGTTTAGAGGGTAGGGAGAAAATAGCCCTACATCCTCACAAATACACGCATTCCAACTCTGGGAATAAATTAACATTAGTCAGGATCCAGTTGATCACAATGCCGATAGAGCCCACAGTTTTCCCAACCCTGACCCGAACACTCATTGTCAGGATCCATTGGCATGGTGATGGTTAGGACTGACTATACAGCCTTTATTATTCTATGAAAAGTGTAATATACAGAAAAAGTTCTCTTGGTTTTTTCCCCCCTTACAACTCTGACCTACAGGCTGTCCGTAACAAATTACCTTAAAAACACCCAAA
Organism: Crinia signifera; assembly: GCF_055691185.1. Taxonomy (NCBI): domain Eukaryota; kingdom Metazoa; phylum Chordata; class Amphibia; order Anura; family Myobatrachidae; genus Crinia; species Crinia signifera. Next base: position 187,434,226 of record NC_139220.1, read on the forward strand.
AACCGACACATTTTTATTCTCAGTACTAAATAAATGATTTCGATCAATAAAAAAAAAAAAAAAAAAAAAAAGGAAGATGACACCTATCTGTAATATTAGTCTGTTTGTTTTAAAAAAATGTTCTTAATAAATGATAGGTACCAACTGGTTGCTATGGGCAGCTTCTCCACTGGTCATCCCTACAGAAGTTGACACATCTTCCCTTATGGTGTGTACACACGGTACTTTTTGCCTTCCGATGTTGACGATATAGTCAACATCGGATCGTATGCAGATCGCAAGGGTTTTAACCCTTCAGATCCCGATCCGCGTTCACGTATCGCAAGGCAGAAATTCTTGTCTGCCTTGACTATATAGTGCAGACCTGCACTATATATAGTCAGACTTGTATGCAAATCGGATGTGCCTTCAGATACTATCCACGATCCAGGGACGTGCAGTCAGGGGAGGCAGGGGAGGCAGTGCCTCACCTGTCATAAATGATAAAAAAAAAAAAATACAAACATATTTAAAACACGTATACTGTGCAAGAAATATCCTATTTGTATTTTTTTTTTAAATCATTTATGTGGTGGGACACTGTGAGGAAGCTGGGAGGCAGTGAGAGCGGTGCCTCCTTCTGATAATTGAATATTGTCAGCAGCGAGGGGCGGAGCTTAGGACGGGCACAGTAAGAGTCAGAAAAGCCCATTAGAAATCAACGGGGAAGCGGCAATTACACATCTGCCTCAGTGACAGGGATGTCACTGAGACAGATGTGATAGGACAGCGGGTACAGGCTGTCATACACTGACAGCCTGTATCTGCGCTCAGTGCCGGCCCTTTCTACTGTGACCAGAGCCTGCAGCAGCTGGTCCAGCCGAGGGGCACTCATAATCAGACACCCCCACCCCAGAAGGTACTGTATGACCTGCAAAATGTCGGGCATCGGCGGCGGTTGTAGTGAGGAGCGGGCGCGGCAGTGGCATCTGTGGTGGCAGGCATTGGCGGCTGTGAGAGTAGCGGCATCTCCGGCGGTGGGAGCGGGAGTGCAGGGCAGCACATCACAGTCTGCATACAGAGCAGGGGCCGGTACAGTAGCGTTCCCCGTTCTGTGTGCCAGCAGCTCAGGGGGAGCGCAGCCACTGCCAGAGCTGCATAACAGGAGACCCGGTGGCCGATCCAGCAGTCGCTCCAGAGGAGACTCCATGACTGATTCAGCTGGGACCCATCGTCGGCCGCTGCAGAGGAGACCTGGGGCAGCCGCACACTGAAGGGAGCTTCAGTGTGCATAGTCGTGGAGCCTAATCGTCAGAGATGATGATGACCCCACCATCCTGTGAGTTCAGAAGGCAGAAGCGCGGCTGTCACATGATGGATCAGAGACTGCCGGTGAGGTCCCCTGTCTGGAGCATGACTGGCACAGCTGATCGGAAGGTACCTGCTGAGTCCCGCTGTCGGTGAGCTGCCCCCCTATCCCCAAACTTCAAATCTACACTGGCTTTTCTACATTGGTAAAGTCGAACATATCTACATAGTGTAGGCAATTCCACTGCACCCTTTTGAATAATTTTTTTTTTTATATTTTCATTTTAATTAGTACTGCTGTTTGCTGGGTTCAGGGCACTTATGTTTTTTTCCTTGGAGGGAGGCAGGAAATGGAGTTGCTCATAGTGTGTGCCCAGAGACCCTGAAAGCATAGTTTCAGTAACAGTGTCAGTGCTGCATGGCTGATGGGCACAGAATGATCGCACTTGAACCATGCCACACATGAGATCCACTCTCCTCTATCCTCCACCTGTGACCCACATTGTACCCTGTCTATCCATGCCCCCATCTATCTATGCCCACCCCCTGTCCCTCAATCAATGTATGCCTCCATACATTAATTTGCCCATGCCCCCCTATGGTCATATGTCTATCTATGCCACCCCATCCTGTGCTGTAGTCTCTCCTGCTCACTCCTTCCTTCCTCTCTCTCTCTCCCTAACACTCTCTGGTGCTCCTCTCTCTCTGTCTCCCTGACACTGTCCCATCCTTTCTCTCAGTCCCTGACATGATCTCTCTGCCTTGGACACTGTCTCTCATGAACAACTTTTTGTTCCATTTTCTCTCACTGAAACTCTATCTTAAATCCCCTCTTTCTCTTTTCCTCCCTTCCTGGCACACTTTCATTCCTGCTCGCACCTGTCCCCTTCTCTCCCACTCTCTCCCCTCCCTTTTGACACCATCTCTCTGCATACCTCCCAACAGTCCCGATTGTCAGGGCCTGTCCCGCGGTGTGGGGGGGCTGTTGGGAGTCCCCCCGTCAGATGCTAAGCAGCGGGGAATAAACGCTGTGCGCATGCGCACAGCGTCTATTCCCGCAGCCAGGGGGCTGGGGGCATGGCTAGAGGCTCACAGAGCCTCTGGGTCATGCCCCCATAGCGGCAAAATGGGGGTGTGGCCTCGTAGGAGCCACGCCCCCAAATTAGGTCATGCCCCCCCGCCTGCTGACCTGCCAAAGTTGGGAGGTATGTCTCTGTCTTCCTAATGCCCCATCTCTTTATCCACACTAATCCCTTTATCTTTTTTCTCCCTAACACCCTTATCTCTCTAATTCCCTCTTGTCCCATGAAACACCTCTCTTTATATCTAACCTCTCACTCTGTGTTTTTTCCCCCCTGACACCCTATTTGTCTCTCTCTCCTACCCCCTAAGGGGCAATGTAGTAACAAAGGCTAGGGGGGCCCTTTGCAAAATTTTGCTATGGGGCCCACAAAGTTCTAGTTACGCCCCTGCGAGGAAGGATGCATCAGGGGGAGATCCAGACTCTGTGAGCCCAGGTACGGCTTAGATACAGTATGTATTCCTTCTCTCCCTCACTGGTGGGTATTTTGGGATTTCCTTTGTACTATCTGTCATCCTTCACTTTCCAGACTGGCAACATTGTAATGCAAACTGTTGGTTTTCTTGGATAAATACTTTATCAGAGTAAGGATTTGGAGCATAAAGTGTTTACCTTTCATGAGCACTATTGTAATTGATGTCTGTTTATTTGGGCATCACTTAAAAGCATAAGTTGATTGCTTACATATTAGTACTGTAGGTTAATTTGCTTCCAACAAAAAATAACTCTAGAATGTCTGTGTGCATGTACATGTGGTAGGGAATATAGATTGTAAGCTCCACTGTGGCAGGGACTGATGTGAATGTTCAACTATACTCTGTACAGCGCTGCGGAAAATGTGTGCGCTATATAAATAACTGGTAATAATAAAAATAATAATTTAAAAAATACAGAGCCTCACCAGTGACTGATCTCACCGCACGTCACTGCCACGATCCGATCTGATCGTGGATAGTATCTGAAGGCACATCTGACCGTGTGTACACACCATTAGACTCACCATGTTTGCAATTGTGGGAGACTGAGCCAGATTGAATCACCTGCACGATGATTTAGTTAGGTGGACACTATACCGCAAATCCTCAGTCTTGCGAGTAAAGGCCCCCATACACTAGGGCGACTTGTCCTTAGGACAAGTCGCCCCCGACTTCCCCCTGAGCTTCCCCGGCTGCTCCCCGGGGGAGCTTGATTAGATTGGCACTTGATGTGCCATTTTTTACATGTGATAAATCGTCTCGATTTATCACATGTAAAAAACCCGGGGAGCAGGGGAGGGGGGGGGGGGTGGCTAAGAGGTGGGAGCTGGTGGGAGCAGGGGGGCTGGGGACACGTCTGTGTCCCCCGCTGCTGGGGACAGCGTCTGTGCGGCTAGAAGGTAGAGGGAGCAGGGGGGGCTGGAGACGCTGCGGGGGACACAGGCTGCATAAAGCCGGGCAGGGGGAGCCGGCCGGGAGCTGTCAGTAATGAATAAAAAAAAAAAAGCCCATACAATGAATGGGCAGCCTGTGATTGGCTGCTGAGCGCTCTCTCAGCCAATTGCTGACTGGCTGAGAGAGCGCTCAGCCAATCACAGGCCGCCCATTCATTGTATGGGCTTTTTTTTTTTTTATTCATTACTGACAGCTCCCGGCCGGCTCTATGCAGCCTGTGTCCCCCGCAGCGTCTCCAGCCCCCCCTGCTCCCTCTACCTTCTCGCCGCACAGACGCTGTCCCCCGCAGCGTCCCCAGCAGCGGGGGACACAGACGTGTCCCCCGCAGCGTCCCCAGCCCCCCCTGCTCCCTCCACCGCCGCGCCGCCCCACTAGGTCCCAAGTCGGGTGGTCGGACGTGCAGCAGGTCCGACCACCCGACGCAGATCCGATGCGCACGGGACCGCGCATCGGATCTGAGGGGACATCAAAACTAGCCGATTTTGGTCCGATTTCGGCTAGATCCGACTGATCTGGCTGAAATCTGACCAAAATCGGCTAGTGTATGGGGGCCTTAAGACCTGGTCATATTATGTGAGGATTAGCTCTACTGCCTGGAATCCACCTTGTCCTCACCTCATGATATTGGAGTTTAAATTATATGGTACTTGTGAGTTATCCGGGCGTCCGATTTTGAAATCGGGTCGGATCGGGACATCGCATCGCATCGCATGCGACCATCGGATGCGATGCGATGACCCGATTTTTCCATAGGAATCAATGTTAAAATGGACTGAGTCCATTTTAACATGGAATTCAATGGGAAAAAGGGTCCTTTTCATACCCCTACTATCCAAGTGGGCATGGAGTTGGATATAAACCTGTGGCGAGCGTAGCGAGCCACCGAGCCCGAAGCGTGGCGAGCGTAGCGAGCCCCGCGAGGGGACACGGAATACCGTCCCCTCGCGGGGCTCGCTTCGCTCGCCACGCTTCGGGCTCGGTGGCTCGCTACGCTCGCCACAGGTTTATATCCAACTCCATGCCCACTTGGATAGTAGGGGTATGAAAAGGACCCCTTTTTCCATAGGAATCATTTTAACATTGATTCCTATGGAAAAATCGGGTCATCGCATCCGATGGTCGCATGCAATGCGATGCGATATCGCATCGCATCTGATTGTATGCCTTAACTTAAGGCATACAATCAAAAAATCGGACGCCCGGATAACTCACAAGTACCAATTATATATACACACACACACACACACATATATCTCTATCTACAATAAAAAAAAAAAAAAAAAAATTAATATATATATATAAAAATTGCCACAAGAGAGGGGTCACCAAAGTGTTACAGGGGAGAGGCATGACACACCCTCCATGTAACATGGACATATAAACTCTGGTGATTAATCAACACTTTGAGGAAGCTCACAGACTCAGGTATATATCTTCCTCTTCTACTGTGCGACGGTAAGGTAACATTTTATTGTGACCCTCCAGGTGATTAAAATGAATGTGACCAACAGAAAACTTGTTCACCTCAGATACATATGGGACACCATTTAAAAGTGCAAACCAAAAGCGGTACTTGTTTCCTAGCACGGCCACACCGATCTCCATCAGGGTGGTCGTGACGGAAAAATTGCGTCGGTCGCATCGCATGCGATTTGGTCGCATGCAATGCGACCGACCCGATTTTTTAATTGAATCAAATGTGAATAGGGTCCCTGGGACCCGATTTTACATTGGATTCAATGTAAAATATTCCCTACACCCCCAATTTAACACCGTAAACCCCCCCCCACGATTGACGTGAACCCGAAGCGCGCCGAGCGCAGCGTGCCCGTGAGGGGAGGCGGTGCGCGTCCTCCGACCTTTTCATTCCCCTACTATCCACGTCGGTGTGGAGTTGAGAATATAAAGTGTGGCGAGCGCAGCGAGCCCGAAGCGTGGCGAGCGTAGTGAGCCCTGCGAGGGGACGCGTATAACTTCACAGGTATACGCGTTCGCTCGCCACACTTTATATTCTCAACTCCAAGCCGACGTGGATAGTAGGGGTATGAAAAGGTCAGAGGACGCGCACCACCACCCCTCGCGGGCTCGCTGCGCTTCGGGTTCAAGTCAATTGTGGGGTGACGACGGGGACATATAATGTGAAATGGGTCATATTGGCCCATTTCACATTTTTTTACTATGTGAGATGGACTTAATCAAGTCCATCTCACCTTGTGCCATTATAATGGCACAAGACCGACGCGATGCTCCCGATTTCAATGTTAAAAAATATTTTAACATTGAAGCCTATGGCAAAATCGCGGGCATCGCGTCGGGGCCAATGTTAATGGTCGCGACCGACGCGATGCCCGCGATTTTCCCTTTGCCGGCAAAATGGACCTGATTTCAAAGGAAATCAGGTCCATCACGGGCATCGTGTACCTTAACTTAAAGGTACGCGATGCCAAAGATTGTGGGCGTGCTAGGAAACAAGTACCCCAAAAGTTTTCACAGTTGCACCTGGACAAACCTTGCTGTAACGCAAACAATGCAAAGGAAAAGACTGCTAATTCACACCTTCCATGGTGCAACATAGTTATGTCAAAGTGAAAATGGTATCATCTACCTCGATTACTTCTGGATAAAATAAACTGCATTTTGTTTTTACTATTTTAGCAAATTACAGTTATGTCTAGAAGACAAATATCAAGGAAGATGTAAGCGGTAAGGCCTCTATGTGATGAAATCCGCCATCACTATATTCGGTTTCAACTAGTAAAAGAAGGGTGTTTATATTCCCATATTAATTCTATGAAGTGTTGTAACAATCCTAAATTTGCCCATACATTATTTAATATAGGAAAGAGCAGGAAATGAATGCCAGCAGGCAATCATACGTTGTACAGGATGCAAACAACAACATGGAACATGTTCCATGGTTAAGCTAGCACTGCATTATTCATTAAACATCTTCATATTGTTCATAGCTCTCATTATGCCTTCCTAAAACTTGCTACTATTATCTGAAAACTGCTCTTGTATAGAGTGAACTCTAACATAGAATAAACTATAAATCTTAAAAAAAAATATTTAAAAAGGTTTCAATTATTGGGGGGAAAACTCTTCATCTTCCAGTTGAATCATTTGATCTCGGATCATCAGAGCACTCAATTAGGCAAAGGCGGTCATACACCACAAAGGAATAATAAAAGCGGTAGCATACATGATGGGTGTAGCACTAGACAATCACCTCAAATGCAAGATAGAGATAGCTAACCAGTGCTACCTCCCACTGCACATCACAGCTTCAGTATGCATAGGATGTTTGTAATAGTTACAACGAATGGTATAAATGCTGATATTTTTATTCAAGCAATACCTCATAACACTGTTGCAACGCTGTGTTTTTAGATCTGTGATATGACCATCTTGCTTTGCGATATACTTTGATTAATAGCCTATTTTGGGCTTAAGCAAGTGTCCCATTTTCAGTTTTACAGGTATTTACAGACTACTGTGAAGTATGTCCCTTCTGTACATGACCAGGAGGCTTGTATGTGATGGTTTTAATGTAAAAAGCCATAAAGGGTTAACTATTGTAGCTCTATTTTACTTGTAAAAATATGGATGTTTCACGACTCACAACGAGCCTCAGCAATCCATTAAGTAACAGTTACTGGTATCGATTGTAATGTTAACTGTATAGACTTAAATTCATTACTAAAGATCATGTAAATAGTTGTCATTTGCTCCACTATGCCAAACATGTCAGTGCAGTGAGCATTTAAGAAGCATTTTACATTAATTCTGATTGAAAACTGAATTGCAGTGTTGACAGATACTTTATTTTTAATCCCAATGGAGCAGATTACAAGGTTTGGTGGGAGGTGCTTTCTCTAAAGGCTGGGGAGTTTGCCAATACAATTTACAGCAGCGTGCATGAATGCATGATAAATAGGGCATTCTGCAATCTCAATGTTAAATACAATCCTAAGGCAATGGCCAAAACTATTCCATTACAAAATGATTCAACCAGTTTCAAACGCATTCTTCAGGTTGTTTTGTTGGCCAGTGAAAAAGCATTAACACCTATTAGATGTGGAAGGATCCGAATTAAACAACCAACTGTCAGAGACAATTGTAGGTCCTGTTTATATTTCTCTGCATCAGGATAGTGGTAACCAAACTCGCCCCCAAAGCACCCTAATGGTGCCCATACACTCTTGCGATTGGTTGTGATGCATCTGATCACATCTTATGGTGCCCAAGCACTTTTTCCCCCCAGCACCCAGTGTCACATCAGGTGCTGAAAGAGGGCTGGCGGTGGCATAGCACCCCCCTCCAAGTTCTGCCGCCTGCCAGCCCTCCTGCCGCCTGCTCTGCTACCCCACCGCCAGGGCTCCTTCCACCCGCATTGTGAGAAATCATGGGTGAAATATAATTACAGCAGGGCCCACCTACCTCCAAGTCTGTCTGTTACCCAGTTTGTTTTATCACTGTCTACTATTGTAAAGCGCAACGGAATCTGCTGCGCTATATAAGAAACTGTAAATAAATAGGATGACATTCGGAAAGTGAGAGATTTGGTAAGAAATATCCATTTTTTTTTTTTTTTTAAAGCTGCAATCATTTGGACTAAAAAAAACTGGAGATTTCTTACCAAATCTCTCACCCTATTAAATTTCACCCCATATGTTTTTAAAAGTACAAGCGATCGCTCATGCAATTTGATAAATATTATGTGCAGCACATAATATCTATTGACACGACATTCGATGTGCATACAATCCTTTGATTTATTGCACCGATGCGGTCCAAATCAAAGGATTGTATGCAATATCGCCCTAGTGTATGGGCACCATAACAATATATTCATGGCTGAGCACCAGTGGCGGTTTTTACCTATGGGCTGCAGCCCCCTAGGTAAAATCCGACACTGTAGTGAAGCCAGATGAAGTCTGCAAGACTTCCTATTGGAAGTCAGACCTGCCAGTCACCCAAGGCATTCCCATTGGGAGGTGTTCCCTCCCTCCGGGATCCCAGTATGGGCTGCTGTGCGGCAGCACATAATATCAGGGGTGATTTCACTTCTATGGGCTGTTGCCGAAGCAGCCCATAGAAGCTGGCCACATGCGCAGTACAGAGGTCGGTACTGCACATGCACTAGTCCCGGTGCCTGTTATCATTGTACAGGCACCAGGATTGCTGCGGAGCGGACCAGGAGGGGCGGTAACAAGGTAGGTGCCGGCATTGCGGCCAGCAGCAGCCACCCTCCTACCGTAAGGTAGGAGCCACCAATGCTGAGCACAGATGGCACAATCTAATTGACTTGGGTACCAATGAAACTTTTGTGCTCAAGCATGGTTATCCTTAAAACCTGGATTGTCAAGGTGCCTTGAGGACAGCGTTTGGGAACTTAGGATACACCCATAACAGGATAACGTAGATTCAGTAGTTTGAATAGCAGGCAATGCATTGTTAAAACACATCAGTAAAACTAGGTGGTCTTTTGAATCATTCAATTCCCTGAATGGCAACACAAAGAAGATTTCATGTATGCAATTTGTAATGTACAAGTCTGTCCTAGCATTTCACACATAAGTAGGTGAAAGACCAGGAAGTTATATACACTTGGGAATGTAAATATATCATTGCAATTGGGCTTTAATAAACATCTAATTACGTCACACTCCTCTTATTTTACACTAAAATGTGTTTATGCTACAGTGGCACTTGTAAAACACATCATGATGTAGAGATTAAAACAAAAAGAATAGAAAGAAAACACTTGCCATTCTGGATTCTTTTGTAACAAAGCTGGTGATGCAAGCTCACTGCTGTCTCTATTCTCCCGCTCCATTATCGGCATAACAAGCTGGCAACCGTGATAGACTTACTGTACACTCATTTATATTGATCTGGAATATGGGAGGAGAAGGGTCACTGTTACAGACTTTCCTTCCTCTTTGACCAAGGAGAGATCTGATCTGTAGTCTTTAATTTAATGAATAAGCCATGCACACTTCAAGTCTGAATTCTTTTAAATCTAGAGATTGGAGCCTTTTTAGTTTTAGAAGTCTGCCAGTAGTAAATTGCAGCAGCACAGATGGTGTAATGGTTAGCTTAACTGCCCCACAGCACTCAGGTCATGTGTTCGAACCCCACCATTGCCCTAACTGTACGTAGTTTGTATATCCCCCACTGTGCCTGTGTGGGTTTCCTCTGGGTACTCCAGTTTCTTACCGCAGTCTAAAAATATACTGGCATTTATGACTCCCAACATAATTAACCCTAGAATGAGCGTGCGTGTGTGCGTGGTAGGGAATATAGATTGTAAGTGGACTATGTGTGCGCTATATACATAACTGGTAATAAGTTACAATTCAGACCTTTATTCTATAACGGAAGCTGCTAAACTAAAATACAATCTGCAAGAGCGGTTGACTAAAATGCCGATTTTTGATGGATTTCTGACGGCGGTGACAAAGTTTCCAACTGAGATCCAGTCACATTATCGACCGCGACCATGGCATTATTTATAATATCGATACTAGATTGTCAACATCTGAAATGCGCGCTCCTGCATCATCGCTAGGAAAGTGGGTCATCTGCTGGTTTAACCAGGAGATGTCGCGATGATGGATGTTTTCCATCCATCATTGCTGTGTGTGTACGCCTGCCGGGCTGAAAGATTAACCACTTTCAGCCCGGCGGAACGCCCCCTCGCCCGTCATACTCACCCCTGTGCTCCGTCTGGCTGGCCGGCTGGATGCTGCTGCTGCAGAGACCTGCTCCCCCAGGCTAGCCCCGCCCCCAGCCTTGCTAAACACACGGAGCAGACAGCACTGCTCCCTGCTAACACCTGCTGGGCACCAATGGTTATATTATTCTGCCCACTGCCACCAATGTATTCATTAAATGCACATATATATATATATATATTTTAATATATTGTTGGTGCATTTAAATGAATACATTGGTGGCAGTGGGCATATAAAATATAAACATTGGTGGGCAGCTGTGTGCGTCGCTATCTGCTGGGGACGGCTATAGATAGTCTAGGGCACGGGGCGCCCCAGGCGGGGAGGGAGGGCACTTTGGCGCTTACCCGCTTTGCTCCACAGGGGAACTATGCGGCCACATCTCACCGAGGGAGGGAAGGGGCTGGAGGGGGATGTGGTGACGGACGCCGAGTCGCTCCTGGGGCACATGGGGGGGGGGGGGTTGCATTTAAATAAATATACATTTGTGGCAGTGGGCATATAAATATATAAACATTGATGGGCAGTGTTGGCAGTAACATATACATTGCTGGTCTGTGCCAGCAATGCATAAATCATACATTATGCATCAACACTGCCCACCAATGTTTATATATTTATATGCCCACTGCCACCAATGTACTGTATATATGGAACCCTTGGAATTCAAACCCAGCCCATTTATAATGAAAGATTTTCAGCAAAGTCTTTCGCCTCCTGAAAATCTCTTGCTCTTTGGGGAAAATAGCTCAGTGTGTACGCACTACTTTGGTTAAAGATATAGCTATTAAAGATTTTGGCAAAGTCTTTGAAATGAAAATCTTCAAGTGTGTATGGGCCTTATAAGTGCCGCTAGGAAGATTCAGGTTAAGCTCTAAAGGTGCCCCATACAAGGTGCGATGATTGCACCAGTTATGGGCTGGATCACAACGCATGCATTTTGCATGCGATGTAATCAGAAAGCAGTACAAAAAGTATGTGCAGCACATCTTTATGTACTGTTCAATGAGATGTCCGCAGTGGCACGCATTGCATGGTGCAAATGCACCATGTATGGGCACCTTAAGGGGAGGTTCGGGTTAGGCACTCGGGGGATTGTGTGGTTAGAGACTAGGGACAGAGTGAAGAAAACACCCCTGAACCACTGCTTGGCATAGGTCACCTCTGTAAATACTGATCGTATGGCTGCCGTGACCTGGGAAAGTGAACTGAAATCATTGCAGTAGCCAGCAAAAGGCAAGCAACCATTAGGCCACCTTAAATGTTAAGTCAACATAGCATACATGTATGTAAACATGATGCCCATCTAACTAAAAATATCACAGGTGTTTTAAAAATGTATGTATTTATCATCAGGGACTAGCAGAAGATATAGATGTTATTGTTTGCTTTAGGTCATAAAATATTGATAGATTTCCTATGGTTTCAACCACTGTGCATACACAGCCCATTATATGCACTGTACATAAAAAACTAAATACAAAACAGGGAAAGCAGAATACAAGGCAGCAGATGCAGTCTTCCTTTCAGATTAAAAACGGTTTTCCACAAATGATCTTCCCAATTACTGATCGAGCAATGTGCATGGCACATCAATAAATCAGAGAACTGGTCAAGTTTACAAACATCCAGATTGAGGGTGGGATGCTCTAACATCCGCACCTGCACTTCGCCGACTACCGCAGACATAAATTATCGCATATGCACGAACATATGCGATAATTATGCCAAAGGACAGCTCTTGCGCTAAGAGCTTTCCTTTGCTTTGTGGCCAGCGATGCGCAGCGGGTCCTTGGCGGCTCCCCCTCCCTCACCCGGAAGAGGATTTACAGTGCAGAGAGGAGGTGGTCACAGGTTCGAGCAGCACAGCGCTGTCTGGACACAGGTGAGGGGTGGTCGGTGCGAGGCTGCAGGGGTCCGTTTGGGGCAGCATTAAGAAGCCCATAGGCTTCTATGGGGTATCATCAGCTTTTGCTGTCGATACCTCCCGCAGCGAAAACCCGCTGTGCGGGTTTAACTGCATATAAAAACGTGGTAAAAGCCCAGCTAACAGGGTTTTTAAAGCATATTTCGTTTAGAGAATCCTGCCCTGAAAGAGTGGTGACCTTCTTTGCCCAAATCATCATCAAGATGGATAACCCAAACGGTACACCAAAATATACCTCAGGTTGGGTACACAAAAAAGAACCAATGTTATCTTTCCAGACTAAACTTCTAATATCAATTACAGGCTGTTCATTCAAGGGAAAGTTGGATTCAAGAATAATAGATCAAATGGGTCACCCACAAGGTCACCAGTTTTGAGAGACCCAGGAGATTTCGCATTCCAAAACAAGCATCATATACAACCTGATAAAATCATATAATCTGAAAAGGTTTCCCCATTTGTGTCGCGATCAAGAATTGACCCTAAAGGCTGCCACTACACAAACAGGAAGATTATAGAACTGTTAATTATACCTTTCAACATGATATCTGACTCCGTTAATTCAACATATTTAAACTACAATGGGTTTATGCTACCTCCTTGGTGGTATGAACAGGAAATTAATGTAGCTAGTATTACATTAAGATATACAGACAAATTAATAATACAGTTCTAATGGTAATGTAATTTTTATCTGCTGCCACTGTAGACTGAAATGCTTGTGGAAGGAGATGCTGGTTTCAGCAGATAGCTGGACATAACCATTTTATTGTCTTCACCTTATACGGTTATAAAGCAATCACTGAACAGCATATTTTGTGCTGTTTTAAGAACAGAAATCACTATGCCGAGACAATTAGACTGTAGGGCAGGCATGTCCAAAGTCCGGCACGGGGGCCAATTGCGGCCCGTGCTGTAATTTTAAGTGGCCCACAGCCTCCAGCCAGAAGCGGGAGGAGCATCAGATGCGGGACACACAGCACTAAAGTTGGGGCCCCGGTGAGCGTGCCTTTACCTTGCTGTCTGCAGCAGTAAGGAGGTGCCGGCCGCCACAGGGAGATGTGTTTGGTGTCTTTTGGGTGAGTATGCATCCAACCCCTGCAGCTGCAATTGTATATCACCCTCCTCCACAATCACAGTGTGTGGGGAGGGGGTGCAGCAAGGGGGGAAGCTTGCTCCCGTAACATGCAGAGTGGAGGGCAGCAGCGGGAGCCCAAGCATCTCCTATCCTTGCAGTTCCTGCTTTGCCTCTGTCCTCTGGCTCACACAAGGGGCTGGGAAACATACAGAGAAGGGTGGGGGCAGGCAGGGGGGCATACAGTTAATGGGGGCAGAGTATGGGACATAGTGAATGGGAGTCATACAGTGAATGGGGGCAGATTGTGGGACATACAGTGAAGGAGGGTCAGGCTTTGGGACATAGAGTGAATGGAGGCAGTGATGGACATTAAGAGAAGGGGGGACAGGCTGGGGGACAGAGTAAATGTGTGCAGAGTGGGGAACATACAGTGAATGGTGGACATACAGTGAAGGAGGAGCAGGCTGTGGGACATACAGAGAAAGATGGTCAGGCAGGGGAATATACAGTGAAGGGGGCAGAGTAAGGGACATACAGTGAATGGGGGCAGGCTGGACCCAATGACATGTAAAATCTGGAATCTCTGTAGCATACAACTGTACTAGAATAGCAGATCAATACGACCAAAAATCACCCTAATCAGTTTTTTTTGAGCAAAGGTGGATTAACAATGCTTGAAAAAAAGCTGTGGAGTAAAGGTGGGTACATGCTGCAGCAGTGGTAGCCAACTCCAGTCCTCGAGAGCTACCAACAGTTCACATTTTCCAGACAACCTAGCTGCTGCACAGGTGCACTCGTTACTCACTGATACATTTTAAAAGATCCACAGGTGGAGCTAAGTACTTCACTTGTGATTCTGTGAGGAGATCTGGAAAACATTAACTGTTGGTAGCTCTCGAGGACTGGAGTTGGCTACTCCAGTGCTAGAGGACTTGTAAATAATACAATGGCCATATTCAGACCTGATCGCTGCTGTGCAAAATTGCAGGAGGTCTGTGATCAGTTATCCGCCACCCAGACAGAGTGAATTCCCGCCCCCTGTAAATCTGTCAATGGCTTGCAAACTGCAAATCAATTTGCAACTCACTCGCCATCGAATGATTTTTCCAGTCTGTGCAAGTGTGCGGAACACGGACCCTTCCACAACTCTGAAACAGGTTTGAGGCCGGAGCGGACGTCACACACTCTCCCTGAAAGCGCCTGGACAAGCCTAAATCTTTCCTGACACTCTCCGAAAACAGACAGTTATCACCCACAAACTGCGACCGTCAATAACCCCCCCCCCCCCCCCCCCAAAAAAAACACCCATCTGATTTTCCTGATTTGTGTGCCATCGCGCATGCATGATGCAGCCCAGACATTCGAAAGGCTTTTGAAAAAACACAATGGCGATCAGGTCAACAATTTCCCTTGAACTCCCTGGACAGACAATATAGTGCTTACAAACTGTATATTCCTGCAATGGATATCATCAGTGGCCATATTCAGGAGCATGCGGTCCTCAATGATATTTACTAAACGTGCTGCCAGTTCAAAAAATGCAATCAACAAATGGCAGGAGCGCGCATAGTCAGTACACACTGGACGTTCTGAAACTCTGATTGGTCGGAATAGCCCCCCAAAAATCATCTAATGTGTGCCCAACGTCAACACTTTTCCTATCTGGGTTGCGGCAGAATCACACTGCTTGCCACCAGTCATATAAATGCATCACCCAGCCTGTGTGGGGACACAGTCCTCAAATTTAAGACAATCTGTACACTCTGTGCCATTACAACATCAGGACTGCCCGGATGCCTACCAGTGAAGTAAAGATCCTGACTAATGTAAAAGTAGTGTGTGCAAAACAGGTTTGAGACCTCCTATTTGTTACCAGCAATTAGATAATAAAGGGAATGTCATTTTCAACCCAATTTCAGTAGAATTGGGATCAGCAGACCACCATAATCACCTAGATTCTAGAATGAAGGTAAATCTATATCTGTTCTGCATTTCTCAGGACTATGTTAAGCATGGGTCTTCAAACTGTGGCTCTCCAGATGTTGTGAAACTACAAATCCCAGAATGCCTTGCCCCAAGTTTTGCTATAAGGGAGTGTTAAAACTGTGGCAAGGCATGCAGGGATTTGTAGTTTCACAACATCTGGAGGGCCGCAGTTTGAAGACCCATGATGTTAAGCCTTTTGCCAATATTTGAAGGCCTAGCTAACCTCTGGCACGCCAGCTGTTGTGAAACTACAAATCCCAGCATGCATTGCCACAGTTTTAGAATTCTCTAATAACAAAACTGTGGCAAGACATGCTGGGACTTGTAGTTTTACATCAGCTGGAGAGACACAGGTTGGCTAGGCCTGATCTATTAGATATGAGAAAACAAAATGTGCAGGCTTTTTTTCAAATGGCCCATACACTGCATTGTAACATTTTACTTTGCAACACACTGAAGTGTCAATTAGTAACAAAAATGAACATTTATGTAGGATTCCTCCAAATACCTTTTACACAGCACAAAATGTATTACATTGGCAATATATCTCATACTCTGTGAGAGAAGGGAAAGTGACATTTGTTACAGAAGAGGAAACTGAGTTGGATGTTCAGGAATTGGTTCTCTTACTTGTAGGTGAGACCATCTGAAATAGCAAACAACTGTTGTGCAGTGAGACCATCCTCTGGAACATACCCGGTACCCCCGCTGATCAGGTAGTCTGCCATGCTGTATGAATAAAAGACAAATAGCTTAGAAAAGTGTAAAGGATTTATCCATAAAATGGATAAATTTGACTAAAATGGAAGCCACAGTTAAACAAGGATTAAATAATCTCTGTAAAGTGCTTTGTAATAGTTATGGGCTATAGAATCATGGAAAAATAGACCCAAAACAAAACCAGAGTGAGAGAATTCATACAGGTGCAATATCTACCAGAAAAAAAAAAAAAAAAAAAAAAATATAATAATAATAATAATAAATATATATATATATATATATATATATATATATATATATATATATATATATATATATATATATATATATATATATATATATATATATATATATCATCCAATTTTAGGCTGTGAAAAATGTTTACAAAAAAATGAAGATAACACGATCTGGCCTTGGCAACTAGTTCCCTATTTGTACTGAACAGAAAAGGTGTAACACATGCACGCAGACAACAAGAGGCAGCTGCTTCCATCTGTACCCTGTGCACGGTGTCCCTGCTGATGCTGCTGTACCCTGTGCACGGTGTCCCTGCTGATGCTGCTGTACCCTGTGCACGGTGTCCCTGCTGATGCTGCTGTACCCTGTGCACGGTGTCCCTGCTGATGCTGCTGTACCCTGTGCACGGTGTCCCTGCTGATGTACCCTGTGCACGGTGTCCCTGTTGAACCCTAGGTCTGCTGTCAGCTGTTATGCCAGCCACTCTATATGCCAGCACACATTCCCCTCGATGGAGAGAATACCCAACATGCCAGCAGCAGAGCCCTCTCCCCATCACCCGCACACAGCCCGGCCTGCTCTCTCCTACATGTGCCTGCTGGCTGCCCCGTCATCTGACCTAGTAATGCTACATATAGTACACACACGGTGCTGCTCACGTTATCTCCCCGGGGAGCAGCACTCGCTGTCAACTAGACGCCGGTCAGCAGCAGCCACCCTCAGCACACCAATAGGAGACCCGCGGCGAGGATGGCCTGGGCGCCAGACGGAGCAAGATCATAAGCCGCCAGACACGGGGCGGAGCCCGGATACCCGGTGCCCCTCCCTCTCTTGTTTCACCGGCCACCTCCCAGCACTGACGTGGTCGTGGGCACCGCAGCAGCCGCCTCCTCCCTGAGCCCGTGCGCTGGGGACCAATCGTCACAGAGCAGCAGCAGGCCGGCGCATGCGCAGCACTACAAGACAGGGAGACACGCGGGAGGGGGAGCGAACACACAACCAGGTCCCAGCCACGCACATGTCACCCGCGTACACTCTGTCCCCATCTGCCCCGGGCTCTGTGTAACTGTAGCAGTCAGGCGCCGCATCCGCACCCCGACCGCCTCCCCGCTCAGTGTCATTGGGGTGAGTGTGATGATCCCACACTATAGTTTTAACAGCCACGGAACGTTTCCCCTGCAGCACACCACACGTGGCTGATTAGTGGGACAACACACGGGGGGGGGATGTACCAAAGCTTGGAGAGAGATAAAGCAGCTCTTTGCTGTCATTCTTCAAGCACAGCTGTGACAGGAACTCATATGGGCTGGCCGCCCGCTGGTACTTTCCTCTCCAGACTCTGATAACGTTGCACCCGGCCAGGTCTAATCTGGAGATCCCATATCTACACATCTGCTGCACCCACCTGAGATCCGGCAGCTGCCTCGCTCCTGCTCCTTCCTCGGTGCTGCTGCGGCGACACGTTGTATGTACTAAGCCACGCCTAACAGCAGCATGTGCAGCTCTAGCTACACACCGGGCAGCAGCATGTGGTGGGGAGCCCTGCTGATGTCACTCATAAGGTAGCATTACTGTCTGAGGAGGGTGTGCTATATTAGGTCAACAATCCACAGTTAGTGTCTAGATCAGTGATTTTCAACCTTTTTACCTTGCGGCACACTAAAAAAGATTTCTAAATTGCCAAGGCACACCATGAGAACCCACACAAGGCAAAACACATTGGCCCCCACAGGAAAAAGAAACAAACCTATTGGCCCCCATATATAAAACAATCACACTGGTCTCCACAGGTAACCATACACTACATTGGCTCTTTCCA
This sequence comes from Crinia signifera, assembly GCF_055691185.1. NCBI lineage: Eukaryota > Metazoa > Chordata > Amphibia > Anura > Myobatrachidae > Crinia > Crinia signifera. Next base: position 187,452,531 of record NC_139220.1, read on the forward strand.
TGAAAAGAAAAGACCAGTAAATAACACTTGAACTGGTGGTGGCTGTAAACTGGTTTGGGCATCTTTAGATCTGGGGGCACACTTGAGAACAGCTCCAGGCACAGTAGTGTGCCACGGCACAGTGGTTGAAAAACACTGGTCTAGATTTACCCCAAAAGGTGGACATAAAGAAAGGCTGATGCAAAATTGGTTGACTCACTACGGTCGACATGAGTTTTGCACATTTTTTTATTTTATTATGTACCACATGGCTTGCCATTTTTCGGCCAGGTGCTCCGCTTTTCCATCGCTGCACTTGGCACACATTACCGCTCTTAATCACAGTGCACGTGGATGGTAAAGTATTAAAACGTTTAAAAAACTCTTGAAAAACACATTTAGTTTTCATGTGTGGACTACTGCCATGTCAACCTTTTTTGCTGGTTTTACACCTTTTGTCTTCCACCTTGTCAATGTCAACCTATTGACTGTTGACCTATCATCCAGATGCCGACTGGGGTACAAGACAGTGATAATGATGATGACTTTCCAAGTCACCTAGCAGGTGCACTCATTACTCACTGACACATTTAATTATTTCACTTGTGATTCTGTGTGGAGACATGGAAAAAATGCACTATTGGTGGTGATTGAGGACTGAAATTGAGATCCACTGGAATAAATGACCATCGGGGAAAGAGCACCACTTGGATAGAGCTGTACATCATACAGGCCAAGTGCTTCAAATTGAAACAGGCATTATAAGGAATACTTATTTTTTTGCATGGTTATGGTTGTTCTGATTTCTTATCCAAAAATACACAGGTAAAATAAAGAATGTGTGTGACTGCACGATACAGAATTCATTTATAGCCCTTTCACATCGCGCAAAGTTACCGGGTTCTAGCTGGTAGCAATACGAACTCGGTAAGACGAAGGGTTCTTACCGGTTCATTGCTCTGCGGTGTGAACAGGTTAATCAGGTCGAGCAACCCGTTAACCATTCACACTATGGAGGAGGCAGCGCTTGGAGCAGCGCCAGCTCCAAAGGTGCCCATACACGTTACAATTATTGTATACAATATCGCATCTCATCTCGGTTTTGAGATAAACTGAGATGAGTTGTGATATTGTATACAATAATCGTAATGTGTATGGGTACCTTAAGTGCTGCATGACGTCAGCGAACTGGCAATATTGAACAGACCGCACATGCAGGGTCGCACTGGGACTGAACCGTTTAAATGTCCCGGTGCGACCCTGCATTTGCGGTCTGAAAGCAGTATTAGACTGTAGGCGCCTATGAGTTAAGGTCAGTGACCATCTTTGGTTGATTGTTTCACCATCAATAGAAGAGGTCTGATGATTCTCCACTTTCAATGACAGACTCTGCATGGTTTTTATATTTCAGGGTGAAGGGGATATTGAGTTTAGCTTTGCTCCTTTAACCCCACCTCGTCCTGTCCCACAGTAGTGATACTAGTCTTCTGATGCCCAGTAATGGTTCAACAGTGGTTTTCCTCTATGTTTTCTTGGCATTAATTGAAATGACTGAGGGCCAGATGTACTAAGCTTAAAAAGTTATAAAATGGAGAGTGATAAACCACCAGCCAATCAGCTCCTGCCTACCATGTCACAGGCTGTGTTTGAAAAATGACAGGTAGGAGCTGATTGGTTGATGGCTTATCAGTCTCCATTTTATTTTCAGGGCTTAGTACATATCGCCCAATTGTGAACCCTTCTATGTCAGGGGCAGAGCTTTGTTCTGTGTCCCAGCACCTTCAGAAAATAAAAATCATTTGATTATGCTGTGCCATAGATGGAGGGGAACCATCTGGTTCTCCCCCATCGATGGCAAAACTATTCTACATCGGCCATAATCAATCCATGATTATGAATCATCAGTGACCATCCTTACTTTGTTCACAACATGTGCCCTTTAGAAAGCAGATACAGGGACTTTAATAATACTTTACTTTTTCTTAATATGGGCAGTATCAATGTGGCCAGCAAGAGGGTTAAACGGAGGGGATAGCCGAAAACAAGTGACCCTCTCCGTTTAACCCTTGCACCGGCCGCTCACTGTATTCAATGTTCCGGGGGAACCCTCGATGTCAGATGACGTGAGGATTCCCCCAAACAGAGAGGCTTGCTGTTTTAGTGGCCGCACATGCCGATTGCACATCGCTGTAAAAGCCCAGAAACGTGGAAACGGTGTGTGCAGGGGGTCAGTTGAATACTGACCGTGCAAGCTATGACAGTGAGCAGTCAGTACTGCTCGCTGTCACAGCTTGCAAAAACCATTGAATATACCCCTATGGGCCTTATTCTAGATCACTCTTTCTGACAAAATCCTTCTTAAGGTGCCCACAGACGCATCAATTATCGAATGCGTTTTGTACTTTTTAAGTATCTTATGTACAATTATCGGGTGTTGTTTATGGGCTTGTGCGGTGCGATGCGATGCGCGTTCCCGGGAGCCGATATTGTATGTCTAAAAAAGTACGTGCTGCACGTACTTTTTAGACTACATCTGGAAATTAACATTACAAACATGGGTTCATCACATCGCATCGCATGCATCCAAGTGCACATCGCATCGCAAGCTGGAAGAAAAATTGTATAGAACCATTGTACAGTCAAAAGCGCATAGCACAGTAAAATTGATGCGTCTGTGGGCACCCTTAGATGGACAAAACCATATGCACTGCAGGGGGGCAGATGTTACTTGTGCAGAGAGAATTAGATTTGAGTGGGGTTTTACTTCAAAGTGAGATCTATATTGCAGTGTAAAAATAAAGCAGCCTGCATAGAAACAAAATAACTCACCCAAATCTAATTCTCTCTGCACATTTTACATCTGCCCCCCTGCAGTGCACATGGTTTTGTCCATCTAAGAAAGATTTTTGTCAGAAAGAGTGAACTAGAATAAGGCCCTATGTGTTGTTTCAGGGTTGAATGGGGCATATGATTTAATACAAGGATGATGGAGGGGAGGAAATCTAAAGAGGAGAGGGTGGGGGATATCTGTTATTACAGGTATAATCTAGAGGGGAGGTAGTAGTTGTTGCGAAAATGGTTATGGATGAAAAAATGCAGAAGAATGGAGAGAGGTACATTAAAGCGAGAGGCTTTGTCATCACATAGGGCAGTGGATCCCAACTGTTCCACAACAGTGCACATTTTCCAGGTCACCCGGCAGGTGCACTCATTTTTATGGCACATTTGAAAAGATCCACAGGTGGAACTAATTATAGCACTTGTGATTCTGTATGGAGACCTGCAAAACATGCACTTTTGGGGGTACTTGAGGGTACTTGTGAATTATCCGGGCTGCCGATTTTGTCCTTAAGTTTGGTTAACTTAAGGACACCCGACCGACGCGATGCCCGCGATTTAGCCCCAAATCGGGGGCATCGCGTCGGTCGTGGCCGTTATAAGGGGCCGCGACGCGATGCCCACGATTTCCTATAGACAGTAATGTTAAAAGACACGATGGACCCGATTTCCCATAGACAGTAATGTTAAAAGACGCGATGGACCCGATTTCCCATAGACAGCAATGTTAAAATAAAATGACAATGTGAAATTGGGCAATATGTTTTTTAAAAAAATGTTTCATGGCCCCCCACCACCATTAACGCCACCCCGCTATTGACGCCAACCCGAAGCGTGGCGAGCGGCGGCGGTACGTGTCCTCCGACCTTTTCATGCCCTACTATCCACTAGGGCGTGGAGTGAGAATAGAATAGTGTGGCGAGCGCAGCGATCCACCGAGCCCGAAGCGTGGCGAGCGCACGCGGACACCTGTGAAGCCCGCAAGGGCACGCAGATACCTGTGAAGGTGTCCGCGTCCCCTCGCGGGGCTCGCTGCGCTCGCCACGCTTTGGGCTCGCTGCGCTCGCCACACTATTCTATTCTCACTCCACGCCCTAGTGGATAGTAGGGCATGAAAAGGTCGGAGGACGCGTACCGCCGCCCCTCGCGGGCTCGCTGCGCTCGCCACGCTTCGGGTTGGCGTCAATAGCGGGGTGGTGTTAACGGTGGTGGGGGGCCATGAAACATTTTTTTTTAAAACATATCCAATGTGAAATGGCCATATTGGCCAATTTCACATTGTCATTTTATTTTAACATTGCTGTCTATGGGAAATCGGGTCCATCGCGTCTTTTAACATTACTGTCTATGGGAAATCGTGGGCATCGCGTCGCGGCTCCTTATAACGGCCACGACCGACGCGATGCCCACGATTTCGGGCGCGATGAAAAAATCGGCAGCCCGGATAACTCACAAGTACCTACTTGAGGACCAGGGTTGGGAACCACTGACATAGGGGGTGATGGGGAGTAGGGTAATGTAGTTGTACTGAAGTGGAGGGTGGGGAATTTAGTTCTGCTGTAGTGCAGAGTGGAATGTGTTCCTACAAAGGTGGAAGGGAAGGTGGGAATATGTCAATACAATGCTTACAGCAGGGGTTCCCAAATGTTTTTGAATCACGCCACCCTAGAGCATCAAAATGTTATCAAGGCACCCCTAGGCCAAATGTTTCTTATTGAGAAATTCAGAAAAAAAAGATAAAATTATGTACATAAGTCATATATGTCACAGTTATGTGGTGAGGGGCAGGATTTGCTCCTGTTTGTCCACATATGTTATGATTGGCAGCCACTAGCACTGCTTTTGCCTGGCACATTGACCATAAATAATATGAATTGATCCTGGTCCACCAACCAAAGGCACCCCTGCAAGTGTACTGAGGCACCCCAGGGTGCCTAGGCACACAGTTTGGGAACCACTGGCTTACATGGATTAATGTGTACAAGCAGGGAGGGAGGCCATATGTGTTTCAGGGGAGGGTCAGAGGCCTTGAGCTTTGCAGTGGCTGAGTAACTAGAAGGGGTTTAGCTTTTTCTCTACTACAGTATTTATCAAACTGTGTCCTCAAGTCACCCTAACAGTCCTCCGACCTCAAGTCACCCTAACAGTCTAGGTTTTAAGGTTATCTGTGGTTGCACACAGATGGCTTAATCAAAATGAATGAGGTACTAAATAATTTACTTGTGCAGATAAATGGATATCCTTAAAATCTGGTCTGTCAGGGTGCCTTGAGAATTTGGAGACTGCTGCCCTATTAAAGCACTGTACACACTAGCGGCACTGGCCATATAGTTAACTATATTGGCGGTGCTGTTTGTCAAATGAAAGAGAGCGTATTGGTTACAGATATCGTTCACTGATGTCACCCGTCCTCTATATACCTTGTGCATGCAGTCGCTAACGATAAAGTCAGATACATTCTACACGTTTTTGCTACACGGAGCCTGAGGACGGCGGCAGGCAGGGAGATGGAAGTCTTCCTGCCTGCCCCAGAACGTTTGTGGGGGGGAGGTGGGCTCCCTGGGAGCCAGGCAGCACAGGATAGCCAACAGGGGACCGGGTATTCACTACACCCGATCGTGCATATGTAATGATCGGGTGCAGTGAATATATGAATATCTAATGAGCGGCTCGGCTCCCGGCCCCCTGCTGGCTGCTGTGTAAAAAAAATAAAAAAAAAAATAGCATGCCCCTCCTCAGAATAAAATTCCTGATTTTTTTACACCAAATGTAAAAAACAAAACACTTTATTTTAAAAGTTCACATTCCACTTCACCATAAAAAGATAGCGATTGCTACTCGGTGAATCATGGCGATAAAAACCTTGAAATGTATTCGCCATCTGGTCATTGAATAGGGTGATTCACCGTTTTTGTCAAAAAATCGCAGTAAAGCACGAGAATAGCACAAAATTACCATAAAACATGGCGAATCAGCCTCATTGAATACTGCCCAATATTGTTAGCAATGTCCCTTGAACTCCACGGAGCTATAGTGCATACATACTGAATGATTTCGAAACATATAGGGTTTGCTTTATCAATGACCATCTTGGTTTAAATAACGTATTTCTGCCTTTATTGCTTGTACACAGTGAACGATATGCACCTAGTCATAAACAACATACTGTAGTGTAGGCAAAATGACTGCATATACAGATGAGAAATGGGGGTCAGTAATGAGCCGCAGATCGTACACACTGATTGGTATGCACATATCATTAACGATCTTGTATCGTGCATATTGTCTGCCTTTATTTCATCGTGTGTATGGGGCTTGGCAAATCTGTCCAGATCTGTAATGCAGACATGTGTTACCAAGGGCAGAAATGTAACACCCCAGGCAAATCTGTAGTGATTTTTCTTGCAATGTAATTAGAAATGGAAAAAATACTCATGCTGCCTTCTGCCTGCAAAATATAGTGTTGCCAAAGGTTAAATTTATTCATTTTTTTCTTTATGATTGAATTAGTTTAAGAACATTTATTTAAGATGTATCCAATACAATTTAAAAAAAAAGAGAGAATTGACGTTTGGCCCTGCTACACCTTACAGCGGGGGTGAGCAATTATTTCAGCTGGGGGACCACAAAATTCACATACAAAATTCACATTATGCCACACAGTATCAGCCAAAATTCCCATGCCAACCAGAATGAGCCAAAATTCACATATAACCACACAGAATGACAGAAAATTCTGTTATGCTGTGGGAGGTAAGGGGGTCTTTTTGCAAGTGTAAAGGCAACCATCCACTAGTGCGGTTTGGACAGTTTTTATCTGATGCTGAGGTATTGGGCTGAAGCATGGTGAATGGAGATAGCTATAGGAGGGAATGTGGCACATTTATGTCAACATAAACACCAAAAAACTTGCAAAACGCATGTCGACCATATAAATGTTGACTTCATGTTTGTGTCAATCTTCTGTCAATGTAGCCAATTTATATTTGTCGACCTAGTCACTGTGGATCTTTAGTGATCAGCCTAGTGACTCTCGACCCACTATACCATAACCATCTACTTTTACACTCTCACACCTTATCTATGCTCTGCTAATGCTCACCGTCTCTCCTGCCAACTGATTACTTCCTTCCATTCCCACCTCCAAGACTTTTCCTGTGCTGCTCCCTACCTCTGGATTTCTCTACCTCTCTACTTCAAACGGACTATCAAGACCAACTTCTTTATTATTTATTATTGATCATCAACGTTTTGGTATTTATTAAATTAGGATCCTGATGACGGTATTAACGAAACGATGATGCAATAAGTGTGGGCTGCGATTTTTATGAAGAAACGTGAGTTCCACTTCAAAAGTTTACTTAATATTGGGCTGTCTGGCTTGTTTGCTGCAGTGGTTAATGGAGGCACACATTCAAGGCTTAAATTGTTATTCGAGTGCCGGATATCAAGATATATATATATCACATTTTATTTAAGCTAAAGTTGATTCATTCAATATATTTTGGAAATAAAAATGCCAGAAGGTCTGAAATCCGAAGAGAATGAAGAGTTAGAGGGGAGACACTTAAAAGCCTGTAAAATCCATTTGGCCTATTAACTGAATGCATTCACAGATGCAGAACTAACTGATGTTTTGTAGTCCAATATATAATGATTCACTTTCATGTAGCTACAGTTTTGTACTTTGTGTTTTTTGGGACACAAAGACCCTCAGTTTTCACTATATAAATAATATTTGATGTAGAGGTTATATAAGTGGATGTACTTAAGGATGTCCAGAAAGAGAAAATTGGAGAATGAGATGCTATTTTACTACTATCCAGTAGAATTATTATACATTTATATTCTAGTAACATTCTGGGCTTTCTATAGTATGTATAACACAAGAGTTCATTCAGTTAGATACAAATCTAGTTTAGATGTAGGGGGGGGGTTTCTGGTGTAACAGCATGGAAATGCTGCCAATTCTGCAATTCACAGTGCGATATCACCCTGGACTCATGGATTATAGATATATTGCTACACTTATTCACAGATGCAACTAAATCACATCTAATTCAATGAACCCCTTTAGATGATTATGTTCAGTACACTAATATCATCCCACTCTCAAATGATGCATGTTTTTCATGTGATCACCAGAAGGCCAAATCAATTAGAATCCCCCTGAACATGTGATGTTCACATTGTATTCATTAAAGGCACATCTTGTGAATGTTTTATATGCTATTCCCTAACCCATTCACTGCTGGACCTATTATTGAACATGTTGTCTTGTCACATTTCAACATCAATATCAGGAAATTAGTTGTGCAGTACCCACAAAAATGATATCTCATTATTTTCAGATTACAGCATTTCCAGAAAATAGCATTTGTTTGCTTATTCCCCCCTACATGGCAAGAAATGTTCCCAAAATAACAGAAAAGTACCAAAGAGAGAATGAAAATCAAATGTATGTACAGTAATTGTTTTCTGGTAACACCACCCACACTATCAACGCCAACCCGAAGCGTGGCGAGCGGCGGCGGTACGCGTCCTCCGACCTTTTCATACCCCCACTATCCACATCGGCGTGGAGTTGATTTTATATAGTGTGGCGAGCGCAGCGAGCCACCGAGCCCGAAGCGTGGCGAGTGGACGCGGAATACATGTGAAGTAATCCGCGTCCCCTCGCCACACTATATAAAATAAAGGTACTCTTTACCTAGAACGGCGCCCGCGATTGGCATCGCGGGTAAAAAATCGCGGCCATCACATGCACATAAAAAACGGGTGCCCGCGATGCCCGCGATTTTCCCATAGGGATCAATGTTAAAAGTGAGATTGGACGCGATTTTAGTGTTAAATGCCTCAATGCCCGCGATTTTTACATAGGAAACAATGTTAAATGGGCCACAGAGCCCTAATAGTCCCCCTGAAGTCTTAAATGGCCCCCACAATTTTTAACGCCACCCCACGATCAACGTCAACCCGAAGCGTGGCGAGCGCAGCAAGCCCGCGAGGGGCGGCGGTACGCGTCCTCTGACCTTTTCATACCCCCACTATTCACGTCGGCGTGGAGTTGAGAATAGAATAGTGTGGCGAGCCACCGAGCCCGAAGCGTGGCGAGGGGACGCTGATACCTGTGAAGCCCGCGAAGGGACGCGTTTACCTGTGAAGGTATCCGCGTCCCCTCGCTGCGCTCGCCACACTATTCTATTCTCGACTCCACGCCGACGTGGATAGTGGGGGTATGAAAAGGTCGGAGGACGCGTACTGCCGCCCCTCGCGGGCTCGCTGCGCTCGCCACGCTTCGGGTTGACGTTGATCGTGGGGTGGCGTTAACAATTGTGGGGGCCATTTCAGACTTTAGGGTGACTATTTGGGCTCTGTGGCCCATTTAACATTGTTTCCTATGGAAAAATCGTGGGCATTGAACACTAAAATCGCGTCCAATCTCACTTTTAACATTGATCCCTATGGGAAATCGCGGGCATCGCATCGCACCCGTTTTTTAGTGCATACGATGGTCGCGATGGGCGCCGTTCTAGGTAAAGAGTACCAATAAACTCCATGCTGACGTGGATAGTGGGGGTATGAAAAGGTCAGAAGACGCATACCACCGCCCCTCGCGGGTTCGCTACGCTCGCAACGCTTCGGGTTGGCATTCATAGTGGGGGTGGCATTAACAATGGGGGTAGTAATCACCCATCAGGGTGCCTGTACAATAAAAAATCGGGTCTGATCGCATAGCATGCGGTCGGGTCGCATGTGATGCAATCTAAAAGATGGCATAAGATGAAAATCGTGTGCGCCGTGCTAGGAAATAAGTACGGGCGATTCTTCAGGCTAGCTGACAGACACTGCATCTGTATTCTCTTTTAAAATCTGCTAGATAAATGACTAGTAGTATCTGGTTGCTATTTCCCCTAGATGTAGGTTTTCATAATAAGATCTGCACTTGAAAAAGATCGTGTATTTCTTTTGATATGTGAAGGACTATTGGGCTATAGTAGCCCAATCAAAATGACACCCTACTGCATTATAGGAATGGACACTGGGGTTTATTTATGAAAGGAAAGCAGAGATGGTATCCGGGTGATAGGTTGACAGTGTCTAGGTTGACTTTCTTGACATTGCGAAAAGGTCTATATGACAATGGTCGACACATGAGCAAGTCGACATGAGTTTTTCACGATTTTTAGCATTGAAAATGGTAAAGTGTGCCAAGCCCAGTTCTAGTGGAGCAAGGCACCAGGCCTGTAGCATGGTTGATCAAAGTGTTACACTAATGCCCAGATGTCGACATTGACACCAAAAAATGTGAAAAACTCATGTCGAACTTTTGCTTGTGTCAACCATGTTAACGTGGTGTCCATCTGTTGACTGTCGATTTTTTCGGCACTGTCAACCCTTTAATCCACACCAGATTTGGACATTAGACACACACACCCACCTACCTGTAGAGCTCTTTACTTCCCGAATTATAGGAAGTTATTGGCTGCTGATTGCAAAAAAATCGATATAATTATAGAAACTACTAGGGGAGCCTTTTAGAAAGTTCTGCAACCATTTAAGCCGTTGCAGTTTTGAGGAAAAGTTTATCTTGTCCTTAGGAGTGAACAGGTTGACAGATATATATAAGAATGGCAAAATAGCCATTGACTGTACAGGGAATAAGAGATTGTTGGTTGGTGCTCCGGTAATTTATATAAACTATAATAACCCATGCTATAAGAAGTTTAAAAATTTATGAGGAATAAAGAACATCTTGAGTAGATTAAGGTAATAGGAAACTATGGAGTTTATTTACAAAGATGGGAGTTCTATTTCAGATGGGCAACCAATCAGGCTAACCATGATGGCTAATGCTGGGTACACACCAAAACGATTTTGGCACAATCCCATCAATCTGGATCCAATTCAGACTGATTGGATGCAGATTGGATGCAGATTTGGTCAAAATCGTTTGGTTGGATCTGAATTAGATCCTAATCCGATCCTACCTGCTGCAGGTAGGATCTGTAAAAGATCCATTCATCTGAATACAGGGGGGATCAGATCGTATGCAAATCGTACGATCCGATTTGCATACGATTTGCATACAATTTGCATCCAATCCAAATCGTTTTGGTGTGTACCCAGCATAAGGCTAGTCGGGGGGGGGGGGGGGGGGGTTAAAGTTGACACACACACACTAGGCATCTTTCTAAAAGCATTTCACAGCTTCTCGAGAGGACACAAACTCGTGTGATCCTGCCACTTAGCTTTGTTAATATAAATGTTGATAATTGTATTGTCTGATAAGATATTTACAGTCAGCTGTTATGGCTGTGAGAGGCATCTGTTGCTATATTTTGAATGAACTGTAAAATTCTCATAATATCCATAGCTCTGTATTTCATTATTAGTGTGGTTTGTTACTGCATTCTGTTGACTGCCCTTGCACTTTATCTCGACATTTGGGGTTGATATATAATATTTAGACCTGAGATGGTCCATGGGGGTTGATCTGCCCTTGAAATGTCTATAATGACTGGCTGCTGTGTGGCAAATGTTTTGAGAAAATATTGAGTAGCTAACAATTAAGTATTTTACCACAGAGATTAATCACTGAAATGTTATTTATTGGAAAACCAGATTTTTTTTGTGTATGGTTATTTTGAGATTTTTGACTTTTAGTGGGAGAATCCAGCTAAAAAAAAACAGGCCACAGTGTGGTAGTGGTAATATTCCCTGCAGACTGTGACCATTACTGTGAAACGTACCCTGCTGCAGTTATACCTCCTTTGTGAAATGGAGTTGGAAGTGAAGTTCATAAAATCATTTACTATATTATTTTGTATTTTTTTTTACATTTTCTTTATAGAAGCATGATAAAAAAAAAAAGGAAAAAAGTCAAAGTAGTACATCTATGTGAGTCCAGTACAATCAGTGCCGGGGCAAGCACTTTCACTGCCCCAGGCAAAATGTGGGGGGGGGGGAGGGGTGGTTTCTGGGTTCCGCTCACCTGGGGGTAGGGGGTTTGACAACCTGCCGCCCGGTACTCCATCAAGGGGGGGGATGGGAGGGGGAGTGAAGTCATCCTCACACCACGACGCCGCCGCATTACCTCCATCCCAGCTCCCTTCATGCCGCCCTCCAGTGGCCGGTGCCCTAGGCAATTGCCTAAAGCTGCCTAGTGGTGGGTGAGTACAATACACAGGTTGCAGTTAAGATGCTGGTGATAGGTTTAGGCACCGGTTGGGGGAGGGTTCAGTGTAGGGTGACCAACTCATCCCTTTAATCCGGGACACATATTAATTACACAGGTTCTATGGCAGTTTAAATCCAGGTGAAATGGAATCTTGAGGTGTGGCAATTTAAAACCAGGTGAAAGCCAGCCACAGAACCTGTGTAATTAATATGTGTCCCGGATTAAAGGGATGAGTTGGTCACCCTAGTTCAGTGTGATTTCCGGACAATCAGGATCCCGTCAGCGGCTTCCTGGCCGCCAATATGCCGGCAGCGGGAGAGCGCAACGGGGACCTGCAGTTGCCATGCTGCAGGCCACAAGGTTCTATTCCCCCTATACGTGGATTCCGGCTGGCTGTAATGTCATCACTTGGGATCTTTGCGTTGACATCCTGACCACCATGATCCCGACTGTCAGTAACTAAGGGGTAGATGTATGAAGCAGTGATAAGGGAAGAGAAGTGATAAAGTGTCTGGTACTTGATCACCAGCCAATCAGCTCATGACTGTTAAGTTACAGGCTGGATTTAAAAAGGGACAGTTAGGAGCTGATTGGCTGGTGATAAAGTACCAGGCACCTTATCACTTCTCCTCCCTTATCACTGCTTCATACATCTACGCTGCAGGAAAAAAAGGTTAGGGTTATTATGCAGGGAGGGTTGAATAGGACACTAACCGGGAGGGTTAGAGTTAGGCTGCAGGTGTGTGTGGTGGTGGTGGTGGGTTAGGATGCCGATAAGGGGCTAGAGGGAGAGGCTATGTATATTTACCTTAGCGCCTGTCGGTATTCTGTTTAGCAGGATGCTGCTGGTTGGTCTGCTGACTGCTGCATACCTCCAAACATGACCCTCTGCAGGAGGGACACAATGCTCTGCTCCTGCACTTCCCTTTTAATTCACCTGTGTTGAAACACCTTTCTTAACAGTAAATCTGTTCAACACAGGTGATGGCAATCATACATTAAGAGGAAAGTCCAGAAGCAGAGCCTTGTGTCCCTCCTGGAGAGGGTCATGTTGGGAGGTATGCTGCTGCCACTGGTCATGCATACTGATCCCCAGTACACATCAAGAATATGTATCCAGTATGCAACAAGATTAAATGAGCAGCATGTATGAAACCTGTTTTAGTTTCCTCCATATAAAAAAAGATTTTCAATGGTCCACTGAAAACAATCTTTTTTTAAATGGAGGAAACCTAAAACAGGTTTAGTTCTTAGTTCTCAGTTACCATAGATAATGTCATGATAATTTCACTAGATTGTTTTCATTGGACCATCTTATCTTTTGTGATGATCTTTTTTGATGAGCTACACCTCTGACAGCAATTGAGTATGTCAAATCTACTGATGAATTTATTTCCACCATACAAATGATGGCATACGCCGTAATATCCATTACACATGATGGTACACACGAATGTTCTCAGTGGCATGTTAGCACGGTGGGGGGCAGCGTAAGGGGGCACAGTGCCCCACACAAAAAGGGCAGGGTGCATTTTGAGGTTTTAAAAATGCGCAGGGTGCGGCAGAAAATAAGCTTAGAAGGAACACGACATGTGTGAGAAAGACATGTAGTTTAATTCACTGGCAACTGATGGCAGTGTTACGGAGACACACAAACGGACCCTATACCTATTGCTAGATATATATAAATATATATATATATATATATATATATATATATGGTGTAGGTAGGATCTGTTTATAAATGTGATTGTTCTAGGTATAAACCGAAATAGAGCAGCAACACCATTCTTTTGAAAATAAGTCATTCATATTTCCCATCAAGTTAGATATTACGCTATTCCCATAGAAAACCAAAACAGTGGATGGCCTTGCAGCTGTGTGCACAGACATGCAAATTATCAATTTCTGCCTTTCTGTTATTTGCATTGATGTCTACTATTTAAACACTTAACTTAAAAAGGTGTGCCAAGTTATAATTCAAACTTATTTCAAGTTATTTGGACCTGTATACTAACATGCTGGACATATAATTAATAAAAAAGATGTTTGGGGAACCATTTTGTTAGAAGTTACAGGATAAGTATCCTCTATCAATATCTGGTTTCTGAGGATTGAACATAAAACTTTCATTCTAATAGTTTCTGTGGAGATTTTTCACTACCATAACATTGGAGCGCCCACTTGTCATGAAATGAACCCCAAACATGATTTCTCAAAAACTCTTAACTTTTTTGTGCTGCTTTGTTTCTTTACCCACCTTTCTTCTCTGGGCAGTATTCAATGTCCCTAATCGCGATGTGCAGCGAATCCTGTTTAGGATTCTCTGCACATTCGCCGTGTTCCGGAGGGCTGGAGCCCTCACTGCCAGCCCTCGCTGACAAAGTATTCAATGAGGCAGGGGCTCGCTGACCTGACTGCGAATGGAGCCTGAGGACGGCGGCAGGCAGGGAGATGGAAGTCCCCCTGCCTGCCCCAGAACGTATGTGGGGAGGAGGTGGGCTGCTCGGGAGCCAGGCAGGGGACCGGGTATTCACTGCACCCGATTGTGCATATGTAATGATCGGGAGCAGTGAATATATGAATATCTAATGAGCGGTTCCCGGCCCCCTGCTGGCTGCTTTGTGTAAAAAAAAAATATATATATTTTTTAATTAAATATATATTCATGTGCTATAAGCACATGAATAAAAATAGCATGCCCCTTCACAGAATAAAATTCCTGATTTTTTGACAGCAAATGTAAAACAACAACTTTATTTTAAAAGTTCACTTTCCACTTCAAGATGGCGATTTGCTACACGGCGACACACGGCGAAAATCACTTAGAAAGACGACGAGAAGTGCACGTTGAATAGGGTGATTCACTTTCTGAGGGAAAACAATTTGTGGACGTAGGAGGGTTCTTAGGCTCCTCCTCAGTCCGCAGGACCTGGCGCTTAGTAAAAAATTTTTTTGGAACCACATGTGAAACACAAGAAAATCAAACCTCCAGATTAACAGCTGCAGCAGGTGCAGGTGAATCTGCTAGTAACTCACCAAGAAATTGCAAAAACAATCGATTTTGCACTTACGCTGCTGAGTCTAGATTAAGACTCTGTGAACCAAGCTGAACAAAAGGACACCTGGACACACTATAAATATCGCGTTTAGAATTTTATGTATGAAAAGACATGTTAATAAAAACTGAATGTACACATATAAGTAAATCAAATTAAAAAGCAGATACAATAAAATAATTTCTAACTTCTCATATACTTGGTTTCAATATGAGGCAAGCGCTTGAATAAGGCCGTATCAGTAGCCAACTCAAATGAGGTCACAAATTAATTAATAAATGGGAGATTCCAGGAGCAATATGAAGTCAATAGTGGATGAGATTAGCCAAAGTGTTAGTAGCGGGGGGTAGTTTGTTAGATGAATTGGGGAAGATGCAAGCCATCACAGTCAGAATGAAGCTGCGTGTAACCTGTTAGCGCATGCAACGCCAGGTGGTAGAGTTTCAGGTAACGCAATAGATCCTTATGTTATGCTCACCCTCCTTGGTAGTAGATTCTGGAGGGATCGGGGTGCCTGATGGCACGGCGGCTCGACCCGGCGCACGTGACGTTGTGTCGTCCGTGAGTGAGAGCTCCGGTGGGATGCGGCAGATGAGTAAGCCGTGGGATAGCATTCCTGATGCTGGTGGATGCGGGCAATCGGTGGGCTCCAAATGTGATAGCAGAGACAAGTCAAACGAGCCGGCTCCGTGTACAGAGAATCGTGACCTTAGAGATGGGTTGGCTCAGGGGCGGAAGTGACGTCGACGCGTTTCGTTTCCCAGGCAACCGAAAACTTTTTCAAGATGGATTGTTCATGTCCACCTGTATGCTTTTTAAAGGCATGTGCATATCTACTTAATTACCATGTAATTGATCTAATAGCAATTCACTTTCTGACCCAAAAAATCACCTTCCAACGCGAAAATAGCACAAATTCGCTGTGAAACAGGGCAAATTATCCTCATTGAATACTGCCCTCTGAATTTTCCTTTTTTCTCACTTTGATGTCATGGATTGAATCCGTGCCAGAGTAAGCTTTCGGGGGGCCCGGGGCACTTTAGACAAGGGGGCCCCCTTGCACTTGTCATTACTGTCTGCAAACTGCATGGGAGAATATTACATTGGCAAAACACAGAGTAAAGGCAGTATAAACTTGGTCAATGGGTAACTACAGGGGGAAGATTCTATATAAACATATATATATATATATATATATATATACATGATTGAAAACCCTCCCATGACTAGGCTGCTGCTGTCCTCCATGGGCCTGAGAAATATTTAATGAGCTCCACCAATCAGAGCTCAGCACATCTCTAAGCCTCTGCCCTCTTGTGCAAAGTCTCATGGGACTCAAGCTCCCAGTAATGCACTGCACACTTGTGCAGTCAGTGTGCCTTGGCACCCCATGCTCAGCACTAGGGTGGCCAATCCCGGGATTTGGCACCCCATGCTCAGCACTAGGGTGGCCAATCCCGGGATTGGTGGGATCCCGGGATTTGAATCCCGGGATTGGACCTTCCAATCCTGGGATTCCAGGATTAGCAGCACATGTGCATATCTAATGCCGGGCAGCATCTGAGCGACTGCTCAGACGCTGCACAGGAGATCCTGATCCCCGGCCTGCAGTCTGGAGCGGGTATGGGCAGTGCAGCATGACCTCTGACGGTCACGCTGCTCAGGCTGCACCGCCCATATCCGCTTCAGAGTGACTGGGACCGCGCACCTTTGAAACATGTCTGCAGCATCGGTGGCTCTGCTGCTGCCACCGCCGATGCCACCCACCCACAGGATGTCTGCCCTACTCCCGCTCCCTTGACCCGCGGATGTCTGCCCTGCTCCCGGCCACCCACCCAGCCATGTAAGTAAATGAATGTGCAGGGCGGCTGGAGTTGGGGGACAGGTCCTTCTTACTGCCTGTAAAATTGAGAGATGTCAATCCCGGGATTGGAAAAATGCCCCGTGATTGGCATCCCTACTCAACACCAATAATCATTGGCAGATAGGTGAATATGCAGCATTACCCCACTCCCATGCACAAAACCTTTAGCTAAAAAAAAAAATTAGAATTTTTTTTTTAAATACATGCCAACCACAGGGGGCCCCTAGCTAGATGGGGGCCAGGAGTACTGACCCCTTTTGCCCCTGCTTTAATCCAGCCCTGGATTGAATGTCTTTATATTTGAAGATTCCATTTTAAATAATGTTAATAAACCAAACTCTGGTACGTTGTTCACGATCTTACAATAGGCGACACAATCCATAATAAAATGTTCTTATTTTGACAGAAATACTATATAAATATCTGCCTTGTTGGGAGATAATTGAATTATTCTATAGCCTCGTGACAAGCACTGATGTGACAGTCATGACTTGCAGGCAGAGATAAGTACTTGAACTGGTGAGTTACATTATCTATGCTAGGAAAAGTCATTTAAGAGCACATGATTATTTGGGCAACAGTCACAAATTGTTTCCTTTTCATCTTGACGCAAATGCTATCTAATTTCATGCTGCACTTGTGCTAAAGAACAGCTGCATATTATATAAGTAGAGTTGAATATTTATCAGAAAGTAACATTGTTTATATAGAATATGCGTTTAATAGAAAATCTCATTCATTGTGTATGGTTTACCTGTTTTTGTTAAATACTTAATATTTATAGCATGTACAAGTCAGCTTATAGCTGCAATTTGCTTTCTTCTAATAAATTGACTCAGGAAAAAACAAAAATACCGCACAAATATTTACCTGTTAATCCAGACTTGCCTACCCTCCCGGAATGGCCGGGAGGTTCCTGAAAATCAGGTCCACCTCCCGGCCCCCGGGACAGTGGGCAAGTCTCCCACTTGTTGGCCTGAACCCCGCCCCCCCCTTCCCCGCTGGTTCAATTACCGCAAATTGCTGTAATTCACATGAATCACAGAATTTCATGGCATGGTGGCGGGGCCAAGTGATGTCAGCCTTGCCCCCACGCCCCCGACGTGTTGCCTCTCCGGACTTCTCCCAAAGAGGTGAAAATCAAAGTAGGCAAGTATGTGTTAAACACTAAAACTACTTTCATGATGGCTAACGTATTAGAACAGTCAGTTTCTTGTTTCTAAGATAATTTACTCATAGTGGTTTCATGGATGTCATTCCTTTCATATTTAATGGTATAAGCATACAGATAATAAGTAAGTATGTTATCTACACATTTAGGGCCTGATTCAGCAAGGCTCGCTAAGCAGCGGTTGTTTGCTGCTTAGCTAGCCTTGAAACACTGCCCGGTTGAACGTCCACCACCCCACCCCCGACGAATCCCCATGCAGCTGAAGGGGAGAGAAATCATTCAATATTCGCCGACTATCAAATGATTTCTCTCCCCTTCGGAAATAAAAGTCAGTCTGAACTGACTTTTATTTCCTTCAGTGTCCGCCGAAGAGGGGGCAGGCATCGACCCACCTACGTTCCCAGGGGAACACCCAGCGTTTTAATGCAGACACATTTTAATACCTTATCAGCCTTTATGTATATGTTAATAAAGGTAAGAACCTATTATCTAAATCCTCATTGTCAAATAGCCATGATTGGCTAAAACAGTAGGGCGCCAGGTGACCGCCCTACAGTCGGTATCCCAACTGACGTTGGGGTCCACGACCCCCATAGAGGTATAATAAAACCTGTTGCGAGTGCAGCGATCCACCGAGCCCGCAGCATGGCAAGCACCGCAAGTCCACAATGGGCTTCTTTGCGCTCGCTCCCCCGAGTACCAGTATTCTGATGCCGTAATAGGTGTTTCTAGGTGGTAGTTGGGTGTCTATGTTGCAATTTAATGCAAGACATCCATTGTGTGGGAGTGTCTTCAGTGTGTAGCCTGAGTTACATGCTACTGTATTAGGTGCTTTCCGTTTGCTATTTGGACAGCTGCTTCTGATGAATCCTTTGCCCGAGCATGGGGATGGTCTGAGTGTCATCACTAATGGCAACTGTTGTCGCATATAAAAAAAACACAGGCATAACTACAGTATATGTATAAAAACATATGGAGACTTCCATTCGCCTAAGGTAGTAATTCTGGCTGCTGCATCTCTCCGAACCTGTGACCACTTTGCATCAGAATTAGGATGTTAAAGCCCCATACACACTAGCCCCATATGCTTGTAATGTAATGTAACCGGGACCCACTGAACATGCATGTCATTGGCTATATTGCCAAAACTGATGTGCATGAAGGAAGGGGGTGGTCAACGATGCGCAGGAGTGTGCAACATTAAAGATATGGGCTTAAGGGCCTTATTCTAGTTCACTTTTTCAGACAAAATCCTTCTTAGATGGACAAAACCATGTGCACTGCAGGGGGGAAGATGTAAAATGTGCAGAGAGAATTGGATTTGGGTGAGTTATTTTGTTTCTGTGCAGGGAAAATACTGACTGCTTTATTTTTACACTGCAATATAGATCTCACTTTGAATTAAAACCCCACCATAAGTCTCAAAAAGTATTTAATGTAAACTAGAGAAAAGATACATGAGCACTGCAGAGCAAAATGTGTTGTGAAGGAGATGAAATATACTGTCTCAATAAACTGTCATAGAGCTTATTTTCATGCATTGGCCTTGCAATTTAATTTTCCATATGAATTGATAGCAGAAGAGCAGAATGAAAACTGCAGGCATGTTTCTGCATGAAACCAACTTCAACGTTCAGATGAGCAAAGCCAAACCTGATAAAACAGGATGTTCTGTAATTGGATCAGAGGGATTGTGAGTATTACCTATTCATTATCTAGATTCGTCAAGAGTTGTCGCATTCAGCTTGTACTGATTTTTCTTCTTTTTAATCAGATGGATACAGGAAATGTAACGACTTGATGTCAGTTATAATTAGTAGTGCTACCGTGAAAGCTTAGGACATGTAATTTGATTCTATGTCAAATAAGAGAAGATAGTATTTTAGCTGTGACATTTGAGACCCCAACAGTCAGATGATAGGCAGCAGGATGCTGATGGTCAGAATCTCTGCTCATCCCAGAGGTAAGTATGAGGCTTATAGTGGGTACACACCAAGGGCGTAACTACCATAGGTGCAGGGGGTGCAGCTGCTATGGGGCCCAGAGCTGAGAGGGGTCCACTTTGCCTGTCAAAGTATCTTGTGCTATATACATTTTTCAGCATTAGCTGATGAATAGGGGCCCTTACAAACTTTTGCTATGCGTCCCACATGTATCTAGTTACGCCACTGGTACACACGGTGCGATTTTGCTTACGATTCGATTGGGGTCTAGTTGGGGTTGAATCGAATGGTATGCAAAATGCATTTGATTTGTCTAGTTTGGCCTGCCAAGACTATATATTTTTTTCGATTTACACTACACAGGAGTGCGCATTGGGATCAAATCTGCATTGAATGTAGAAAAACCATTTGATGCCCATTCGATTTTCTATTCGATTTCGCTTCTATAAGCAAAATCGAATAGAAAAGTAGTGGGTACTTATATGTTAGTTGGGCGCCTACTAAGCTATTTGCTTATTTTTCAGTCTCCCTTTGCTCGCTGCGCTCGCCACACTATATAAAATCAACTCCATGCCGACATGGATAGTGGGGGTATGAGCGTACTAACTACAGTGGGCGCACAACTACTAGTAAACAGTGTACTAGTTTACTAATACTGTAAGATGGAGATGAAAGCCTGAACTCAGCGCTGGTTAAGTCAACACTATAATGTTCTTTGAGCATGTCTTATTGGTGAAGGGAAGAGGAATCTTCTTTTAGTGATCTGATTGACTCAGCAGCTGTATGTGCACAACTTTTGTATTCCCACTTATTTCAAGTTATGTTGCTGTTGCCTACTTGAAATAAAAAAAAACCAAAGATATACACATTCAAATAGGATTATCAGTGCAGTTATCATGTATTGATTAATAGGTATAGTGATCCCTATGGTTACATTCATTCTCAATAAGGTTTTTAAAAATACAGTATGTGCCAAATTATGTAAAAGTTTACATTTTTATTTATGTAAATGTTGTGACCTGTCTCTCAGATACTACAGCATTACACGTCCACTTTAACCCCTTCACGACATTTGACGTATATATACGTCATGGCCGGGAAGTACTTCCCGACCGTTGACGTATATATACGTCATGGCTTAAAACTGTCACTGCGTCTAGAGACGCAGTGACAGAGGGACGATGTCTGCTGTCCCTGACAGCAGACATGTCCGTGCATGCCCAGGGGGGGCGGCGATGCCGCCCCCCCGTCGGCGATCGCTGTGATTGGCTGTTCATTGTGAACAGCCATTCACAGTGTTTTCTGTGTCACCGGCGAATAACGTTCGCCGGTGACACGGGATCGGAGGTGATTGGTGCTGTAAAGTACAGCACCAATCACCGCGGGGTGTAAGGGTGACACTGGTGTCACCCCACCTCACCCCTCCCGCCCCCAAAGGCCGTGATTGGTTCGTCGGACCGACGGACCAATCACAGCCATGGAGGGGGGTTTAAACTAACGGTGACTGCACTGCAGACGCCATTCCGGTCTGGAATAGCGTGCAGTGCGGTCACCGTGCCCAGCTGCCGCCTATACTGACCAGAACCCATCCAAAATACTTACCTGATCATTGATATTGCTTATGCTTGTGACATCTTGTGACATCCTGTGACATCTTGTGCTGCTGCGATTTATTAGATAGAGAGAGAGTTAGAGAGAGAGAGATAGAGAGAGATAGAGAGAGATAGAGAGGCCTAGTGCTATATTTTGTGCTGCTGCAGTGTGATAGAGCTATAGATAGAGAGATAGAGAGAGATAGAGAGAGAGAGATAGAGAGAGAGATAGTGACAGATTGTGCTATATATTTTTTATATAACTGAAAGAGATAGAGAGAGATAGAGAGGCCTAGTGCTATATTTTGTGCTGCTGCAGTGTGATAGAGCTATAGATAGATAGAGAGAGATAGAGAGAGATAGAGAGAGAGAGATAGAGAGATAGTGACAGATTGTGCTATATATTTTTTATATAACTGACTGCTGCCCCCCCTTTTGTGCTGATCAGTATAAATTAACTGATCAGCAACTTTTTGGGGGCGCAGGTTTTTTTTTATATATAGATATACCTGTCAGTGCTGCTGCTGCAGTGTCATAGAGTGATAGATAGTGAGAGATAGAGAGATAGAGAGAGATAGTGACAGAGAGTGATAGAGAGTGCTAAATTTTGTGTCTGCTGCCCCCGCCTTTTGTGCTGATCACTATATCTGAGGTGATCAGCAACTTTTTGGGGGGAAAAGAGGTTTTTTTTTTTATATATACCTGTCAGTACCACCAAAGGTTGTGCACCTGCTGCCCCTCACTGGTAATCAGTGTCGCATCACTGATCACCTTTTTTTATTTTTTGTGAGTGCTGTGGGGTCTTTTTTACATTTTTTTTTTTACACACACTGTGATTTTGTGTGTGTCCTGTGGCCACTGTGCGCTGATCAGTGACGTACATCACTGATCAGCTTTTTCGGCACAGGGTTGATCTATTTTTTTTTTTTTTTTTGGATCAAATTCCTGTTGCCTTTGAGCGCTGTTCAGTGACGGACGTTACTGACCAACATCTGTGCTCAATTTTTGGCGCAGGACCTTTTTTTTATTTCACCCCTTCCATTTTTTTTTTTTTTAACCCCTTCCATTTTTTTTTTTTAACCCCTTCCATTTTTTTTTTTTTTGAACCCTTCAATTTTTTTTTTTTTGTATTTTTTTTTTCTGCACTACATACACACTACACACTACATACCCCCCGGGTTAAAATAAAGTTTGTACCCCCCCCTACACTATACACGTGTTGAAACATTTCACTACCAGTAACACAAAAATATAAATGGCATCCCAAATGTCATCCCAAATGTCGTCCCAGTCATCCAGGAGAATGTATTCGGTGGAGGAGGCATATGCCATGCTTGCCTCTGACTCTGACACAGCCAGTGAGGCAAGCGGGGAATTTGAAGGATTTGTCTTAAGCTCCTCTTCCTCCTCTGATGATGAGGGACCCCCTCAAAGACGCCCCCGTAGAGCAGCTGAGACCCCCCCCCCCAATAATTGATCTCGTATGGACCCCACCACCAGACAATTTTGAGCCCCAGGTTCCTGAGTTTTTGGCCATCCCAGGAATCCAATTTGATTCAACAGGTCTCAGAGAAATTGACTTTTTCAAATTATTTTTCTCTGATGATTTTATAAATTTAATGGTGGACCAAACTAATTTATATGCCCAGCAGTTTATTGCTCAAAACCCCACGTCATCATTTGCTAGGTGGACCCCTGTAGATGCAGTAGAGATGATGACGTTTTGGGGTCTGGTGTTACATATGGGCATAGTAAAAAAGCCACAAATTAGGCAATATTGGAGTACAGATGTTCTGTACAGCACCCCATTTCACCGTATGGCCATGCCCCGGGCTCGTTTTGAGGCAATCCATAAATTTATACATTACACCGATAATGCACAGTGCCCACCCAGAGATGATCCCACCTTTGACAGGCTATTCAAAGTCAGGCCGGTCATTGATCATTTCAGTGCCAAATTTGCAGAGCTATACATCCCTGATAAATGTATTAGTATCGACGAGTCCCTTATACATTTTAAAGGAAGGGTTAAATTCCGCCAGTACCTTCCCAGTAAGAGGGCAAGGTATGGCATAAAAATGTATAAGCTGTGTGAAAGCACCACAGGGTACACCCACAAGTTTAGGGTATATGAAGGGAAGGATTCAAGAATTGAACCGCCAGAATGCCCCCCCTCCCTCGTAGGTGTTAGTGGAAAAATTGTCTGGGATTTAGTGCACCCCTTCCTGGATAAAGGTTATCACCTCTATGTGGATAACTTTTACACCAGCATCCCCCTGTTTAAGGCCCTTGGTTCAAGAGGTACAGCAGCTTGCGGTACTGTGCGCAAGAACCAAAGAGGCCTCCCCAAAACGCACATTGCCCAAGTACTAAGAAGGGGTGAAAGCAGGGGAATATGCACCGAAAATATGTTGTTGGTCAAATATAAGGACAAGAGGGATGTCCTTATACTGACAACAATTCATGGAGACAGTACCACCTCCATCCCTGTACGAGGTACCAGTACCCACACCTCAAAACCAAATTGTATCCTAGATTACAATAAGTACATGGGCGGAGTGGATCTTTCAGATCAGGTACTGAAGCCGTACAGTGCCCTGCGGAAAACAAATATCTGGTACAAGAAGCTGGCCGTGTATATCATCCAGATGGCACTGTATAACGCTTACGTGCTATTCCGTTCTACCGGCCAGAGGGGGACATTTATGCACTTTCAAGAGGAAGTCATAAAGGGCCTAGTATTTGGGAACCAGCAGGCAGAGGGCCCCAGTACTTCTAGTACTGGCCCCCGTATTGTACCAGGGCAGCATTTTCCCAACGAAA
This sequence comes from Crinia signifera, assembly GCF_055691185.1. Lineage (NCBI taxonomy): Eukaryota > Metazoa > Chordata > Amphibia > Anura > Myobatrachidae > Crinia > Crinia signifera. The sequence goes on from NC_139220.1 coordinate 187,476,981, forward strand.
TCCCCTCCACTGCAAGAAAGGGCAGGACACAAAAAAGGTGCAAAGTTTGCTATAAAAAGGGAATAAGAAAGGAAACTATTTTCCACTGTGAAACTTGCCCCGACAAACCCGGCCTATGTATGAAGGAGTGTTTCAAAATATACCACACATCTATGGATTATTAGGTTCATCATTTCACCGTGCTTCGGGGGTCTTGCTAATGCCATATAGCACCCACCATTCATTCCACCAGAATCTGAGCTGCAAAATCCAAAAATCACTCCTTCCCTTCTGAGTCCTGCCATGCACCCAACTGGTATTTTTTGGTCACATGTGAGGCATTGCCGTACTCGGGAGAAATTGGGGCACAGACTTTGGGGTGCTTTGTCTCCTTCATTCCTTGTGAAAATGAAAAATTTTGAGCCAGAACTGCATTTTTGTGTAAAAAAAATGTAATTTTTCATTTTCACAGCCCAGTTGTACCACAATTGGTGAAACCCCTGGGGGTTTGAAATGTACACTATACCCCTAGATGAATTCCCTGAGGGGTGTACTTTGCAAAATGGGCAAGTGGCATGTGATGCGATGCAATTCGATTTTTAATTGTATAAGCTCGCTGATGGGTGCTTACAATGTTAAATGCACCCCCATTGTCAACGCCACCGCCACCGAGCCCGAAGCGTGGCGAGCGCAGCGGATTACTTTACATGTATTCCACGTCCGCTCACCACGCTTCGGGCTCGGTGGTTCGCTGCGCTTGCCACACTATCTAAAATCAACTCCATGCCGACGTGGATAGTGGGGGTATGAAAAGGTTGGAGGAGGCATACCGCCACCCCTCGCGGGCTCGCTGCACTCGCCACGCTTTGGGTTGGCGTTGATAGTGGGGGTGGCGTTGACAATGGGGGTGCATTTAACATTGTAAGCACCCATCAGGGTGCTTGTACAATTAAAAATCGCATGGCATGCCGCTATGTTGCATGCGATGTACAGCGATGGAAATCGGGGGCGCCATGCTAGGAAACAAGTACCCACCCCCATTATCCAAGTCAGGCCAAAGCGTGGCGAGTGGACGCGGAAAACGATCCCGAAGCGTGGCAAGGGGACGCGGAATACATGTCAAGTAATCCGCGTCCCCTCACATGGCTTGCTGTGCTCGCCACCCTTCGGATCGTTTTACGCGTCCCCTCGCTGCGCTCGCCACGCTTCGGACTCAGTGGCTCGCTGCGCTCACTACGCTTTATAAAATCAACTCCACGCCGACGTGGATAGTGGGGGTATGAACCGGTCGGGAGGACGCATGTCGCGTCCGCTCGCCACGCATCGGGCTGACTTGGATAGTGGGGGTGTGCAATGATGGAATAGCATGCAAATCGGCCAAAAATCGGCCGCTAAATCGCATCTGATTTTTGCATGCGATTTGCGGCCAATTTTGAGGGCGCCCTGATAATACACAAGTACCCATTTCTTTATTAGCAATATAATTTTTATTATTATTTTATTCATCATTGGAGTTAGTCTTTCCAGCTCCCTGCACATCACCCAAAAAGGAAAGCAAAAAATAATACCCAGCATAAGCCCTTTTTGTAAGCAATCTGTATCAGCCAGATGTCAAAGCAGATATTGAAATAAAAAAATGCACAGTCACAGTTGGATATGTATTATCTTCGTCAATTGTGCATCAAACTTCATAGGCAAAGAACCTGCAGAGTCATCATGGCTCTAACAAGCTGTAAAGACAACAGTCTTAATTACAGCAATATCCAGTGCTGGTAGCTGTCAGCTCGGCACATGTGTAACACAGTCAGTGCTGTGCTCACTCACCTGCTGTTAGCTACTGTAAAAAGGTGTACCATACACGCCTACCTGACACTCTCCATGCGGGAGAAAATGCTCTGTTTCTGGACTTCCCTGGTAATGTATGATTGCCATCACCTGTGGGGAGCTAGGTAAAGGTGTTTCATCACAGGTGATGGCAATCATACATTACCAGGAAAGTCAGGTAGGCAAGTATGGGTGTACACACGGGCTGGAAGCTGGGTGATTTTGACTAAAGGAGCCCATAGACGCTCCGTTTTTGCCGGCTCCATTCTGTACTATGCGATGCACGCTCCCGCGCATCACATAGTACGGTACAAAAAGTATGTACTGCACATACTTTTTGTACTAGGTACACATCGGATCGTAATGCATGCACAAGGCATGCGATCCGATACGATGTGTACTTTAAAAGTACAAAATGGACCGCAAAAACGGACCGTGTATGGGGGCCTTAAGGGATTTAGCTTGAGATAAGACGGTGGTCTGTGTTTACATTGTCTAGTCAAAATATTCTTTTTGGCCACGCATCGCTATCACCCACTGTGTACACACGGCAAATTAAGGCAAACCTTCTAAGCAATTTTGACAATGTAGTCAAAATCGCTTAGAAGAATCAACCTGTGTGTAGACGGCTTTAGTCTTACCAGTGCTACAGTATAAATATAGACAAGCAGGGCCAATATAATCATTTGGGGGAGAGGCGCTGAAGATGAAACTTCAACGGCTCTCACATTCAGTGCGCTGCTTTCGGGCTTTACGGTTTGTTATTTTATTTTTTTCAAGATCCCTGGACTCCGGCGGAACCAAGAGGACCGATCTACACCTGGAGGACCTTGGTAAGTAGAATTTCCTTCCACAGGTCCCCAAAAGGATTTCTTCGGACACCAGACCCCAGGACACCCGGACCCCAGTACCGATGGACGGGGACCTACATACGGACTCAAGATAGGTAAGTATCAGTATGTATGGGCTATGTATGTATTAAAGTTTTATTTTTCATATGTGTGTCAGAGTGTTTGTTGAACTATTTCTATCACTGTGGAACTACAAGTTCCAGCGGGCCCTTTAATGCCCCACATGCTGGGACTTGTGGTTCTCCCAAGTCCCAGCATGTGGGGGAGGCTTGCTGGGACTCATAGTTCCACAGTATTAGACAATAGTTTTTCATTCTATTTTTTACCACTTGAATCAGACCGGTACCCAATGCCCAGGGGTACCAGGGACAGCACCAGGCTTCAGCCTGGGAAGGTAAGTTCTGGAGGGGGGCCCTTTGTTCTTGGGTCCCCTCTCCCCCAGGACCCCTGCCCAGGCTGACTGGTCAGTAGGGTTAATGTTTTGGATGCGTGACCTTATATAATAAGTGTCCCCCGGCTGTGACATTTCCCTGCTGGCTGGTTGGGCCTGGGGCGGGTTCGTAAAATACGGGGGTCCCCTATTAATTTTGTGAATTGTTCCCTGATTTTTTTAAAACCAGCCCCCCACTTTGAGTCTGGTGCTGGTTACGGCTGTAGGGGGGACCACACACCATTTTTTAAATGTATTTATTTTTCTTTATTTTTTACACACTGCATCCTGACCGGATCTGACTGATCCGTGCAGACTGCCTATACGAATTTGTATTAGCGGCCGTATATACAGCCACTAATATGAATGTATAGGACATTGGGTATTACAAAGCAGTCGTATTTGACTGCTTTGTAAATTCCCCTCCGGAACACGAATTTGTATACGGCTAGAACAGCCGTATGCATTCGTATTCATTCAAATTAAGAATACGAATACGAAAAATTGTATTCGTATTCTTAGTAAATTTCCCCCCTACATGTCAAGGAAATTCTATGCCACGGAAGCCAACTGTGATGGAGGTGACAGGGAATTGCTGGCCATCAAATGGGCTTTTGATGAATAGAGGCAATGGCTGGAAGGGGCCAGTCATCAAATTTTGGTTTTAACCGACCATAAGAACTTACAGTATATTGAGGTATACTAAATGGCTCAATTCCCGGCTGGCCCGCTGGGCCTTGTTCTTTACTCGGTTCAATTTTCTGATCACTTATAGGCTGGGTCCTAAGAATGCTGAGGGAAAAAATGTCTTGTTTTACTTATCCAGTAATTAACCCCTCCCTCATGCACCTGGGAAATGCTACTGAACTAATTGAGCATCTATTACTATCTGTATGTATGTTGTTAGAGGCAGAAGGGAGCCCATATTAGGAGGAGATGTGGGTCCTGATATGCCACATGGAGTAGTCAGGGGTTGCTCCAAGGTAGGTAGCTCTTAGTTTGGATATATCAAGTAAGGAGCCATTATCATGTGGCTCCTTGCTGGTTAATCCTAGACCCAATTTAGGGTAACGGTGGTGTGGGGTGCGGTGCTCCTGGACTGGATGGGCTGGGTGCTTTTAGTGCGGCATGCTCTTACATTCTATTAACACTTTTCCCTCACTAACACTATCTCTATCCTATTTTAATTACATTCATTTATCTCTCCCTTTTATATAGCTTCGGCTTCCTATCACTAATTATTAACACTTAGTATATCACTGGCATGCCGCACTGGGCTTCCCAGCTTATGATGGTTTTTGGGGTGCCGCACCCTGCACCTAGATATAGCGCTAGGGACCCCCAATATACAGAGAAGCCTTGACGCGGCTTGGGGGCATAGCATACACCTGCGCAGGTATATGTAACCAATATCTCTGAATTCTATTATCATGTAGTGTTCTAGATTGGTTACTAGCATTGCTCAGTGTGCTGAGGGAAAAATGTCTTGGGTCCTAAGAATGTCAGAACGGATGCTCTTTCCCGGTGTTTTCTTCCATGACATGATCGCCTGGTAACTGCCGCTCCGATTCTCCCTGACACTTGTATCCAGGCTGGTCTCAATTTGCCCTTGGAAGGTCTCATCCGTCAGGCTCAGAGCCAGGTTCCAATCCAGACCCCTGATGGGCAGTTGTTTGTACCTGAGTCGCTCAGGCGTAAAGTTCTGGTAGAGTTCCATGACAACAAGACGATAAGTCATCTTGTGTTCAATAAGACTCTGGACTTGCTGGCTCGTGTAGTCTGGTGGCAAGTGATTTCTAAAGATGTTAAAGAATTTGTTCTGTCCTGCCCAGTCTGTGCTAGGCACAAGGTTCCTTGCTCCAGGCCTTTTTTTGAACTTGTGCCTCTGTCCGTTCCTTCAAGGCTGTGGTCCCACATTGCGATGGACTTCGTGGTGGGTATCCCAGTTTCTGCCGGCTGTCAGACCATCTGCGTGGTCATTGACAGGTTTTCGAAGATGGCGCATTTAGTGGCCCTGAAACAGGTACCGTCCACTAAGGAACTGGTTACTTTATTCCTGTGGCATATTTTTAGACTTCATGGGGTACCTGTGGATATTGTTTCTGACAGGGGTCCACAATTTGTTGCGCAATTTTGGAGACTGTTTTGTGCCTCATTGAAGATCAAGCTCAGTCTGACTTTGGCCTTCCATCCTCAGTCAAATGGGCAGACTGAGCGACTTAATCAGTCTCTAAAACAGTAACTGTGATGCTCCGTATTCAAGTTGCAGAATGATAGGGTGGGTTGTCTTCCCTTGGCGGAATTTGATTACAATAATGCAGTCCATTCGGCCTCCAAGACTTCGCCTGTCTTTGCCGTCTACGGTTACCATTCTTAGGCTAACTCTTTTGGTTCCCAAGCTTCCTCCTCTTCTCCGTCTAGGGCAGGCATGGCCAACGTTGGCCCTCCAGATGTTTTGAAACTACACATCCCAGCATGCTTTGCCACAGTTTTGCTATTAGAGAATGCTATAACTGTTTCAAAGCATGCTGGGATGTGTAGTTTCAAAACATCTGGAGGGCCAACGTTGGACATGCCTGGTCTAGGGCCTTTTGTTTTAAGGCTACTTGGCTACTTAAGGATTTTAAGGAAAAGGTGTTCGTCGGTCAGGGTGTTATTTCCCAGGTAGGCTCGGTTCGCCTTAGTCTTGTCACCACTTAAGACCTGGTTGAAGCGGGCCTTACTCGCTCCTTCGAACGCATTGACTAAAGGAGAAGCCTAGCTACCTGCAGATTATGGTCATCGATCCGAGGAGGTCAATAGAGTTAGTGTAGGGTGCGCCGTGGACGTCCTAAACAGCGGCCCCAGCTGAGGGCTCTGCCCACTACCACACTCATGTACCCGTTAACATTACAGTTCCTGTAGCAGGGAGATATGCAGCATAGGTTTCTCATGCCATAGTGACAACTAGCCCTATACTGTTCAGCATAAGCCCGTCTTCAAATGTTTACTTTTGAGTGTCATTTTTCCCCCCGACTTCTAGATACAGGCATCTGAAGTCTTTTGAAGTTATGGTTGGGTGGGCTATTCAATTTTTTTTTCTTTAGATGTCTAATTTGCTGTAGTTGGTTTTAATTATAAAGTACATTTATTTCCCTTTTTTATTCTCTCCCCCATTTTATTCTTTTTTTTTAATATGACGGATTGTATATATTTTATTGGCGCTCCATTTTATTCACCCTTTTTTTATTCCCTATTTTGTTCCACCCCGCTTAACTCGGCCCACCATATTTAGCCATGCCCTGCTCTACCCTGCTAGTCTATTTAGCTGCAGTACTGCATTTTGTAGGAGAGGACATGAGGAGTAGCGGCCCGCATGAAATTTGTTGCCCCTGTTGAAGAGAGGTTTGCAAGGTTTTCTGGGTGTACGGTAAGTATTTTTTTTTTTATCTGCCTTTTCCCCATTGCTGTCCCTAATTAAATGCCCACAAATTTACCCTGCCCTCTGTCCGGCCATTCAAGTTTGTCTGCATTATTACAGCACCCACCCCCTGTTAAGCAGGTGCCATTTAATTCATGCAGTCCTTGCCCGACCACAACTGTGTCCTGTGGCATGATTCTGGAAAGTAGATGGGTGCCACGGGTAGGCGGGAGCCACGAGCAGAGGACATGTGCTGCAGCCTGCCACTCACAGGAGAGAAGATGAACTGTGGCGCTGTGCAGGGAGCTGGAGCCTGCCGCCATTGCAGGTTGATCCGTCTGACACACACACTTGAGAGCAGAGCCGTCCCTAGGCATAGGCAAACTAGGCAACTGCCTAGGGCATTTGGAATGCCTAGGGGCACCAGCAGTTTCTGCTGATTAAAATGATATACAGCATGCCTATATTCTGTTTGTGAGTGAGGCCGTATCTGCATGAAATAGTGTATATGGAAATCACTGTAACATAGCATTCTGTATGCCACAGTCGCACACAGAATATAGGCATGCTGCATATTAATAATCATAATCACCTTGTGTGCCCTGGTCACATAACAATGCAAATAAGACGAAATTTCAGCAAAAAAGGCACCCAACATTAGCAGAACTGGCCAGGAGCTGCATGGCCTATGAGGAAACATCTGTATCCAAGCAGAGGCAGATGTCACAGTGTTAGCGGCTGTGCGAGTGCTGTCTGCGGGTGGGTTGGTTGTGCAATAGTGTTTGGCATATGTGTAAAGGGCATTATGTGTGTCATGTATAAATGCATTAATAATGTGCAACATATGTGTAACAGGCATTATGTGTGTCATGTGTATAAGGGCATTAATAATGTGCAGCATATGTGTAATGGGCATTATGTGCGTCATGTGTATAAGGGTATTAATAATGTACAACATATGTGTAAGGGGCATTATGTGTGTCATGTGTATAAGGGCATTAATAATGTGCAACATATGTGTAAGGGGCATTATGTGTGTCATTATGTGTATGAAGGGCATTAATAAAGGTTGGCTCAATGTGTAAGGGGCATTATGTTTATAAGGACATTAATACTGTGTGTCATGTGTAAGGGGCATTATTGTGTGGTATTATCAGGGGTGCCGAGAGAAAGGGGTAGGGGGTACAAATTACCCAGGCCAAAGTCTGATGGAAGGCCCCCTCCCCTTAAGTGACAGCAGCAGCAGCAGCTGCAGCTCTTCTCCTCTGCCCAGCACACACTGCTTTGTGCTGGGTTGCAGTGTGGCCATAGAGGTGCTTACAATACAATATTTTCTCAGGATTTTTTTTCTAAGGGTATAATGTGAGGAGTAATGTATATAAGTTAAAGTGGTACTACTGTGTGATGTAACGTGAATAAGGGACACCATCACATGATATAATGTGAATAAAGTTGCACTACTGTGGGACAATAATTTGAATTGGGGGTACTATTGTGTGGCCATGCCCCTTCCCAGCAAGAACATACCCCTGTTTGGGCTGCGCACCGAATGTGGGCACTGTTTCTATTTAAAATATTGCGGTTAGGAGCACCAAAATGATGACTGCTATGATGAGGGTTGATGGCGCTGGGAAAGGGCAGCAGGGTCAGAGGTGGAACTAGTGGCGGTGCTAGGGGGCACCAGCCAAAATCTTGCCTAGGGCATCATTTAGGCTAGGGCCGGCTCTGCTTGAGAGACTTGTGTGTGAAGGAGTTGGGTACATGGGGGGTGGGAAGAGGTTTTGCCGGTATACGGTCATTAGGTCAACACTATTACGGTCGACATTTATTGTGTCGACCACTGAAGGTTGCAAGAGCTTAGGTTGACACATGGAAAAGGTTGACCCAAGCATTAGGTCGACAATGGGAAGTCGACAGTTAAAATGTCGCCATGGGTTTTTCACATCCACTAGAGCGTGGAGAGAGAAAATAATAGTGTGCTGAGTGTAGCGAGGCTCTAAGCTTGAAACGAGGGGATGCAGTGCATTTTTTCGGTGTCCATGTTGACTGTGTTGACATTCGGGACAAAAAAGTGAAAAATTCATGTCACCTTCCCATTGTCGACCTAATACTTGTGTCGACCTTTTAACCCTGTCAACCTTAGCCGTGTTGACCTAAGGCCTGTTGACCTTCAGTGGTCCACCCAATGCATATCAACCTTAATTTGGTCGACACAATGAGCAATACCCATTTTGCTGGTGCATACACTCTATGGGGGTTATTCTACTTCACTCGCAAAGGCACAATCACTCTAATGGACAAAATCATATGCACTGCAGGCTACATTTAGGTGTTTTATTGTTTCTGTGCAGGGTAACTACTGGCTGCTTCATTTTTGCACTGTAATATAGATATCAGTTTGAAGTACAAACCCCACCCAAATGTAACTCTTTATGCACGTTACATCGGATTCAGTACTAAATCCCGGCGGTCAAAATACCGACGCCGAAATTCCGACAAGGAGTCCATGGATCGCCCCCACCCCCCCTTGCGGGCTCGCTGCGCTCACCACGCAGCAGGCCCGATGCCTCGCTACGCTTGGCACACTATTAGAGAAATTGTTGGGATTTCGGCGGTCGTGATTTCGGCGTCTGTATTTCGACCGCCAGGATTCCGACCGGCGGGATTTTGACACCATCCGGTTACATCAGCCCCACATGCAGTGCATATGGTTTTGTCCATTAGAGAGTGATTGTGTCTTTGCGAGTGAACTAGAATAACCCCCCATGTGGGGAGCGTTTGCTGGTGTGCATACACTCTGTGTGTGTGTGTGTGGGTGCCTATACTCTATGTGCGGGATGTGTGCCTTTACTCTACGGGGGGGTTGTACTCTATTGGGGGATGTGTACCTTTGTCTAGTGTATTTTTTTTTATCCTTAACCTCTTATAAAAGAAAAAAAACATTAAATAAAACATTAATTTAAACAAAAAAGAAATAACACTTTTATCACCACCCGACCAGGGCAGCATTAGCCATTTGCCTAGGGCGCCGGCCACTGGAGGGCGGTTTTGAGCAGCAGAAAAAAACAGCCCCTCCCCCCTGGAGCCCGTCCCCCCATGCTGGTCATTGTCAGTGGTGACGGTCGAGCCCGCAGCAACCCTCCTGGATCCCATACGGAGCTGCATCTCTAAGCCACCCCCGTGGCGTCTCCTGCCACCAACTCTCCCCCCCCCATGTGGAGCACAGCGGTGGCAACCGTATCTCCCATCCCCTCATCCCGTGGCGCAGTGGTGGAGGTGGCCGCATCACCCTCCACTGCCCGTGGAGTGTGTGAGCGTCGGCACTGCACCCAACACCCAGGCTCGTAGTTAGATTGCTTAGAAATAGCCATGTAATCGCCCTATGTGTGTGGGAGCATTCGAAAATCAACCATTCGACCAAAAAGGTCTACACAATCATTAGGTCGACATTGGGAAGATCAACAGTCAAAAGGTTGACATTGATTTTTAATAGTGTGCTGAGCAATGCAAGGCACAGAGCCCAAAGCTTGGCAAGCCATGCGAGTTGACGTGGTGCACTTTTTCATGTGTCTATGTCGACTGTGTCGACATTCGGGATCGAAACCCATGGCGATCTTTTGACTGTCAACTTTCCCAATGTTGTCCAAATGCTTGTGTCGACATTTTGAACCTTATTAACCTTAGCCATGTCACCCTTTTTCATGTGTCGACCTTCAGCGGTCGAACCAATGCATGTCAACCTAATTTTGTTGAACCAATGACCCAAACCCCTCTACAAAACTTTTTGTGTGGGGTTTTGATTTTGTAAATACAAATTATACCACAAAAAAGTACATTTAGTAATGTAAATAAAATACAGACACCTTGCTAATTCTGTCTGCTGCTGTCACTTGATACAATACAGCAGTGGCTCCTAACCTCGGTCCTCAAGTACCTCCAACAGTGCATGTTTTCCAAGTCAATCGACAGGTGTACTCATTATTCGCTGACAATTTTTCACTTGTGATTGTGTGCTTAGACCTGGAAAAAGTTAATTTTTGTGTGTACTTGAGGACTGAGGTTGGGAACCACTGCCATACAGCTATGCTAAGGTCCCAATATCAAAGGTTATGTGAGCAGTCTAACAGAAATCCCAAATGAGAGAAAATACATATTCTATAAGATAAATTTGGGTAAATGATTAACTATTGTTAAGTGCATATGTTGCACATAACGCTGGTTTACTGGGATAACTTATTTTATGTATTATCATCGCACCTAATGTGCACTAGAGACAGTCCGACGATTAACGCTTGGTGCGGTTGTCCCCTTCAATCCCCCCAGCCATTTATGGCAATTAAGCATACATCGCCATTAAGCCGCACTGACCAGCCCAGGGCAAGTGACCCATTCCACTGCATGGACAACCGCATGCGATTTATCCCATGTAAACTCCAGGGGAGCTGTAGGGTCCGACACGATGCGCATGGGACCGATGCGGGTCGGAATCGGGTGAAATTGTCCCAAATCTTATAAGTGTATGGGCACCTTTACTCATTGTTTTTAATTAGGGTTTAGGCTATTTTTATTTTAGGAGGTATTTTACCATAAAATATATCTAATTTAGAGATCCTCATAGAGTTTTAAGTGTGGCCACAATACTGATGAATGAGGTTAATTAATGGTTGTAGGTACAACATGTGTAATTGTGATATGGTTCAGCCAAAATATAATTTTACAGGTTTTTATTACATGCTGCATTTGCAATAAAGTTTTTCAATAATTAGAAAAAAAAAGGATTTGTATATTAGACATATTAAAGAACATAGATCTGTACTGCAGATCTGATCGCAGTACAAATTTGTTCTCAAAATGGGCAAAACCATGTGCACTGTAGATGGGGCAGATGTAACATGAATAGAGAGAGTTAAATTTGAGTTATTTTGTTTCTGTGCAGGGTAAATACTGTATGCATTATTTTGACACTGCAATTTAGATTTTAGTTTAAACACACCCCACCCAAATGTAACTCTCTCTGCACATGTTACAACTGCCCCACCTGCAGCGCACATGGTTTTGCCCATTTTGACAACAAATTTTGACTGCAATCAGATCTGAATAAGGGCCATAATCCAGTTGGTTTTGTAATAAAGGTGTGATTTCACGTGGCATGCATCATACTCAAACAACACTTGTGCATATAAACAGTTATTCCTTAGTGTCACACCACCAAAAAGAATAGTAAATATGGAGGGTATAACCTGTGTCTGAGAGGGACACTTGGCACATAATTGCAACGTGTGGAAAAAGAACTAATGGAAATACACCCAAATACACTTACATGAGGATAATGTTTAAAGCCTTTTACTGAATTATAAACACAAACTCACAAATGGGAGCAAATAAAAGCTGTGTGTGTTATAGTTCATAAATAAAAAAAAAGTTTAAATAATATATTGTCACCAATATTAAAATAGCATATAATTAGTGTCCTTGATAATGGCATCCTTATTATTTAAGAGAAAAGTGGGGTACAAACTAATTGATCTACAGATATATCTACAGACAGATCAGGCAGTGTTTTTCTCCATACAGGCTGCCTGATCCATCGGGACTGAAGTCACAACTGGTTGAGCACATTTACATGCACCTGCCCATTAAGCTGTCAATCACCATTGGCTCTGGTTCGGGTGTACGGACAGTCAGTGGATGGACTGTATATACAGCACAATGCACAGATATATATTTGCCATCGGCTGTGTTGCACAGCTGACGGAATATGTCTGTGAACGATAGGCGTTCACAGACATATTGTTGGTACATACTGGCTGATTATTTGACAGTTCAATTTAAATGGGCACTGTGTGTGCACAAGTCTCTCAATCCAAACAGTTGTGAAAAATTCCAGTTTTTTTTAACAGGACTAGCAAGTAAGCTGCAGGGTACCCCTATGTGTGCAGATGGATCTGGACCTGCTGGTAGGTATACCTGGGACTCCTGACTGGCAATACACCACCAGAGAAATGTCACTGATGGTCTGTCTTGGTCTAGACATTCCCTGCTACATAAATACCTTTACGAATAGCTCTCTTCTCCTGCTTGGGATCACTGAGAATCTACAATGACTTACCTTGTTTCCCTTTGGCAGCTGTCCTTGTGGGAGACCGATTTGCTGGAGGATCTTCCAGGTCTCTTGATGCTGGCGGTCACATCATTTTCAAAGGCGGGTATATGCTCTTGCGCTAAGTAGCTTACAGTAGATTGTTGCAATGCAAGGTGTGTCGTGGTGGGGGGTGTTGGAGGGTCTTTAATCCTATATTTACATACTAATTATTACATTTATGACTTTGTCAGGAGACCTTCAATAGGAATGATGTTAATCAGAAGCTTTGTTGAATATATTATTACTAGAAGCTTTGATGCTAGTACCTTATGCTTTACTAATATCAAAGCTTTGAAATAAAAGTGAAATAATTGTGTCTCCGGTGGTTGTTTAAATTGAAAGCAGGCCCATCAAACGGAGTATCCAGAAATGAACAAAGACACAATATGGCTTGATTTACTCTTCAAAAGGGTAAGTGCAACGTACAGACCTATTTTGTTTTTTTACTATATTATGCTATGTTGTGTATACAGTATATATTTTTTTAGCTATATTCAGAATCATAGGCATGTGCAGGGGGGGGGGGGGGGTGCCGGGAGTGCCCAGGCACCCCCTAATGCCCAACACACCCACACCCCCTGGCTGCTCTACTGTGTTTGGCCTCCAACCAACAGCAAGCCGCATGAATATTATGTCGGTGGTGGCCCCTCAAAAAATGACTGCCACCTTCGAGGAGACAGACACTAGCAGTCCGGCACTGTTCAGAACTCCCTTGGCAATGAGCATGTAAGCCCTGTTGGCAATGAGCATTTAAGTCCCCCATAGCAGTGAGCATGTAAGTCCCATTAGCAATGAGCATGTAAGTCCCCTTGGCAATGAGCATGCAACCCCTCCCCCTGACAACAAGTATATAACTCCTCCATGTCAAAGAACATATAAATTCCCCCTGGCAATAAGCATGTAACTTCCCTTAGCAATGAGCATGTTACTCTCCCTAGCAATGAGCATTGCATCAGCATCTGCTTCAACTGTCTTTTATTTATCATGTGCTTGTCTTTATTTGCATTTGTACTAGAGATGTGCGAGTTCGGTTTGGGGGAATTCGAACACCCCCAATCTGAACTCACTCTCCGAACCTGTTCAGGTATTCCTGCCCAGACTTGGAGCGCGGGTCTCCGGACCTCGCGAAATCCCGCCATCGCATCTCACGAGATCCGCACGCTATTAAGAGATGGGCGGCCGGATGTCATCTTCACTCCAGTCTAGGAGAGTGAAGAGGCAGCGTGTGTCCTGGCCACCCGCCCACCCGCCTGCTCTCCCGGCCACCTGCTGTCCTGCTGATACTTAGTAGTTTTTACTACTAATATACAGTGATACTGCTGTTGTGCAGTCCAGTGATAGACAGCACTCAGTGCTATAGTGTATATAGGCCAGTCCAGTGATATTGCTGTATAGGCCAGTCCAGTGATAGTGCTGTATAGGCCAGTCCCATGGCACTGACGTTAAAGTCCAGTGATACTGCTACATAAGTCCAGTCCAGTGATATTGCTGCATAAGTACAGTCTAGTGGCACTGACGTTAAAAAGTCCATTGGTATTGCTGCATAAGTTCAGTAGTACTGCCGTTAAAGTCCAGTGATACTGCTGCATAAGTCCAGTCCAGTGGCACTGACGTTAAAGTCCAGTGGTAATGCTGTTAAGTCCAATGGTTCTGCTATTCCAGTGGTAATGCAATTAAAGTCCAGTGGAACAGCTGACAGCCATATAACTCCACTGACAGTCCTATATAAATTATTAAAATTTTATTTTAATCCATCTAATATTTTCAGGCTTTGCCGTGTATGTGTGTGGTACACTGTCCTGTGCCACCCGCATATAATCAATAACCCCAAAATAAAAGGGTTATTTTAAATTAGTCTAATCAGACTTTGCCGTGTATGGTTTAGGCCAAGTACTGTGCCGCCTGCATATAATAATTTTTAAATAAATCCAAAATAAAAGGGTATTTTAATCCGTATAGTTTTTTCAGGCCTTGCCGTGTGTGTGGTTTAGGGGTACATTCTCCTGTGCCGCATATTATTATAACTCCAGAAAGTTAATCGACAACAAAAAATTGGAGGATAAAATAGTGAAAGAAGCACTTCCTCCTAGTGCTGAAGCTGCTGCCACCAGTCAAGAAAGAAGATTTAGTTCCCTTAGAAGGAACAATTTCTTTACAGTGAGGGCAGCCAAACTATGGAATTCTCTTCCAGGTTAGTTGGTGTCGGCTGACACAATAAATATGTATAAAATAAGGTTGAACAAACATTTAGTGGTAAAAAACATCCAGGGGTACAAATAAGAATCCTAATCTGTCTTTAAAAAAAAATACCTGAATACACTACATATAACAAAGTCTTTATTCAGCCTTATCTACTATGTAACTAAAAACATGAAATGCCATCAACGTCGTCTGCCAAGGCCGATGCCCAATGTCATCGTAGAGGGCATGTAAAATCCAAAATACCCAAGTTCAGTAAATTGAGAAAAAATATATAAATCATTTGATGAGAAAAGTAAGCTTGCCAATATGCCATTCACGACACGGAGTGGCAAGGAACGGCTAAGGCCCTGGCCTATGTTCATGAATAGTGGTTTAGCTTCACATGATGATCAAAGCCATCATCCTCTCCCCGCTAGAAATTATAAGAGAGTTAAACTGTCATAAAAAACACAGCAAACTGTGCCTTCTAAAGACATGGGATCATAAATCCCCAAATGGAGTCCAAGGGTGTTGGTGGTTGCGATGCCTGACCTACCCATCACTGTAAGAGAAGAGGTGGCTTCTTCCACCATTTGCAGCATGCCCTCTGCATATGCTGGAAGGATCACCCACAGTACACTTCCTGATTTTGATATTTGAGGTGTCAATGTTGTACACTAGGAGGAAGATATTGATGTAGCTAGCGATGAGGAGGAACTTGATGAGGAGAATGCTGCTGCTGCTGATGGTGATGTGGTTTGCTTAAATAAGGCACCAGGCGAGACAGTTGTTGTCTGTGGGATGCAAAGGCCGTCGCCGTGCCTGGGCAGAAGACCAAAAAATTCACCTCTACCATCTTGGATATATTTTTATCCAGATCCGGACAACAACTGTTTTGCTATATGTAGCTTATGTAACACTGCAATAAGCAGGGGTAAGACCTTATGCGTCACCTGGCTAGGACCGTTAGCAGTCCAGAGACACCTAAATCTCTTAATCCTGTTGTATCCAAGTGCCTGAAAACCACACTAGCAAGTCACTCCTCATCAATTTCCTTCTCGATACGGATCGGAGGTAGTCCTGCAGGCCATGTCACAGGCATGACTGACTACTCTTCTATCCGGAAATTCCTCTGGAGGATCCTATAGCACTATGCCTACTGCTGTTGCTACTGGGAGTTGTTGATCATGGAACACCACTACATCTTTCACTAAGCAATTGCCCATCCAACAGTCATTTACAATGAGGATGAAGTACGAAAGCGGTCATCCTACGGCAAAGCGGAAAACTGCGGCCTTGACAGCTATGTTGGTGTTAGATGTGCGTCTGTTGTCCGCCATCAGTGGATTTGGACTTAGACGAGGTATTGTGTCCTCGGTACCAAATCTCATCCACTTCACTAGGCAGGGGATACCCAGGATGTACAGAGATGGCCGATTAAGTGTCCTCGGTGCCCTGAAAAATGTGCTTGTACCCACTGTCAACGGACATGTGGACAAATGCTTCAGGGCAAACTAAGGACTATATGATTGTGAGCATCTTGAAAACACCAGCTCCTTTCCCAGGCAGGCTATGCTGTGTATCACAGGTTTCCGTAAGAGGCACAATGCAGACAATCTCTTAGAGAAACTGAGGGAAATCATCTCACAATGGCTTACCCCACTTAGACTCGCCTGGGGATTTGTGGTATTGGACAACACCAGTAACATTGTGCAGGCATTACATATGGGCAATTTCCAACACGTGCCATGTTTTTCCGCACAATAAATGTGGTGGTGCATTTTCCCAAAAGTGATAGGAGCGTGCAGGAGATACTTGCGGTGGGCCACAAAATTGCAGGACACTTTTGCCATTCTGCCACTGCCTGCTGAAGGCTGGAATGACTTAAAAAAATAGTGAACCTGTCCTGCCATCGGGATGCAGTGTAGATCCCGGCGTTCAAAATCCCGACGCCGAAATCCCGACCGCCGAAATCCCGACACTTTCTGCCTCCGTGGGTGTCCACGACACCCTCAGAGGGAGAATAAATTAGTGTGCCGAGCATAGCGAGGCACCGGGCCCGCTGCGTGGCGAGCGCAGCGAGCCCGCAAGGGGGGGCGATCCATGTCCCCCCCCTTGTCGGGATTTCGGGGGTCGGGATTCCGGCGTCGGGATTTTGAACGCCGGGATCCCGACCGCCGGGATTTAATACTGAATCCCTGCCATCACCTCAAACAAGAGGTTGTAACACGCTCCACCATCTATATGCTGAGGATGGAGGATCAGGAAAAGGCCATTCAAGCCTACACAGCGACCTACGACATAGGCAAAGGAGCGGGATGCACCTGACTCTAGCACAGTGGAGACTGATTTCCGTGTTGTGCAATGTTCTCCTGCCATTTAAACTTGCCACATGGGAAGCCAGTTTCAACACTGCCAGCTTGAGTTAGGTCTTTCCCCTGATCAGGCTGTTGCAGAAGCAGCTGGAGAAATTGAAGGAAGAACTAAAGCATTGCAATTCCGCAAAGCATATGGTTGAAGAGCTTTATACGCTTTGCCAGAATACAAGGGTGGTCAGTCTATTAAAGTCAGAGGAATACATTCTAGCCACCGTGATTGATCCTCGGTTTAAAGTGTATATTGTGTTTCCGGCGGACAAAAGTCTACAGCGGTGCAAAGACCTGTTGGTCAGGATATTGTCATCTGAAGCAGACCGTGACAAGCAACAGCTCCTCCTGTCGACTGGGTCGACATTTGGGACAAAAAAAAAAGAAACACCCCATTTCGACCTTTCCCATGTTGAACTAATGCTTGTGTCGAACTAATGACCCTGTTGACCTAACCCATGTTGACCTTGAGTCACGTTGACCTTCCTGCATGTCGACCTAATGCTTGTTGACCTAGTGGTGTCAACTTAATGCTTGTCGACCTAGTGACCGTATCCCATTCCTTTTGGAAATGTGAGAACTGGTTATATGCTTAAGTGTTGTTTAAGTATTGATGCATACTAGATTATTTATTACAGGTTATTTATTACAGGTTATTTATATAGTGTACACATATTCTGCAGTGCTTTACAGAGATTATTTGAACATTCAATCAGTCACTGCCCCAGTGGAGCTTAGTCTATATTGCCGACCACATGTACACACATACACATGTATCGTATTTTCAAAAATATATGTTTGATTTTATTGAGGAAATATACTTAATAACAGTTTACTATAGGTGGCCAACATTATTGATAACTCTCTATGGGGCAGATGTATGAAGGGTCGTTATGGGGGAGAAGGGGTATCAGCGCACGTTATGTGCACTGATACCGCTTCTCCCCCATGTATGAAGCAGGTGAGATGCGGTAAAGGACAGGGGCGCTATGCGCCCCTGTCCATATCGGCACTGCTATCAAAATGATAGCAGGCCGAATGTATGAACGGTCAGCATCGCTGACCGTTCCGCACGAAGCCTGCTTTGGCTTCGCCAGCATCAGGCTGGCAAAGCCCTATCTAAACAGCAGGGACAGCGCTGTCCCTGCTGTTAGGTCTGGGCTGCGCTGGGGATCTCGCGTGAACAGCGAGATCCCGCGCATGCCCAGTGCGGCCGGCCGGGGGACAGGAGATAGCGCATCAGTATTAACTGATGCGCTATCTCCAGAAAGGGACATCGCCGAAGGGGGGAGTTAACGCTCCCCCGCTTCGGCAGACAAGATGTTAATACATCTTGTCGATGTCCCTTCCTGCTTCGCCTCGCTATTGAGGCGAAGCAGGAAGTATCATAGCGGCGCGATAAGCGCTGCTATGATACATCTGCCCCATTGTATGGTGTAAATTGAGCTCTGGTGCCATAGAATATCCAGCATGGTGTTTTCCATTAATTCCTTTGTCTGGGAGAGAGTGTCAGGGAGAGAGAGATTGTCAGAGAGAGGAAGTGTTGGAGATAGAAGGACTGTGGCAGAGAGATACAATGTCAGAGATAAAGAGAGAGAGGGGAGCAAGAGGGGGTGTTAGGGAGACAAGAGAGGAAGAAAGACAGTTAAGAACGGCTTGCAGGGGGGCATCAGCAGGCAATGTGTGCTGGCTTCCCCACCACCATACTGGTGACCCGTTGAGCCCGTGCTTTTGAGTCCCATGCCAGGCATGTGCCTACCCCTGCTCTTCCCACCACCCATCTCCCTGTACCTGTTCGGGTGGTTGGTCACAGGCAGCTGTCATGGTGTTGGGGGTTGCAGGAACTATAGCTTTTTCAGTGATTGAATGGCCTGACACATGCTGCTTCTTCCACTGGGTCCACATCTCTGCAGCGTCACAGACTGCTGGGACTGTGTAGGGATGACAACCAGCAAGTTCCCAGGAAATAGGGAAGGGAGCAGCACCCTCTATATATAATGTGGTGCTCTTTGCTGCCGAGTGCCATATCCTGTCTCCTGCCCTACCAGCCATTAAAAAGCCAGCTGCTAACACAGCACAGCACTGCATTTTCAAAAATATATATTTTTTAATAAATCAAAAGGGTACAGAGGATTGCCTGCTGGGCCCTCGGGTCCCCCAAAATCCCAGGCTCCATAGAAGTTGCATCCCATATACACTCGCTATAGTCAGGGGCGGGCTGGGCCGGGGGGCAGGGTGCCATGTCCTCAGTGCAGGAGGCCGGCGGCCATCTTCCTGTAGCCGCGGCCGTGTTCTGGAAGCCGCGGCCAGCGCTGGAGGGATGCCTGGAGGAGGTGGATAGTGATCCAGCGCGGCCCGCAGCCAGTGACTGGCTAAGTGGCCCAGGGGAGCAAGAGGGTTGTCGGACCCCCCCCCCCACCGCCCAGCAGCAGCAGATGGAGAGACAGCAACAATGGTGAGTTGCTGGTGGGAAATTCTGGCACTGTGGGGCATATGTGTTTCTGGCACTGTGGGGGGAATATCTGGCACTGTGGGGGCATATGTGTCTCTGGCACTGTGGGGGCATATCTGGCACTGTGGGGGCATATGTGTATTTGGCACTGTGGCGGAATATCTGGCACTGTGTGGGCAAATCTGGCACTGTGGACATCACATTGTGCGGTGTAATGGGCATCATGGTATGGGGCATAATGGCCATTACGATGTGGGGAGCATTGGGTAATTGCCATCACAGTATGGGGTGCAATGGGCATCAAGGTGTGCGCCATAATGTGTAATTAGCATCACAATGGGCAATCTGCAGGTACACAATACAATCAAGGTCAGGGCCGTAACTAGGGGGAAGCTAGGGGGGCAGGCGCCCCGGGCGCTGGATAGGGGGGGCGTACCTGACGAACCTCAAGAACCGGAAGCCGCCAGACTAGAGTGCCAGTTCGCCGTACCATCCCTCCCGCGTTCCCCCCTGGAGTCGGCATAGCTGTAGTATGGGCTGACAGCCAGCATTGATCTGCGCCCTCTCCGATCGTTCCAGAAAGTGCACAGACACAGGTGTAGTCCGGTCTCCACAGCAACCGCATCTTTATTATGTGACAGCATTGCAACGGTCAGGACTGTGCCAGGCACAATGGTGGAGCCGGACCGATTCCAGGCAGAGCGCTTGGTGCCAGACACTGGCAGGGGCTTGTAGAAGGTGCCCCTTCCTATATGCCTACCCAGGCTGCTGCAGCATGTAACCGGCAGGAGAGCTGCCCCACACATCACAGCGCACAGCTCCCGCACCTGATGGATTAGCAGTCAGAGCAGGACTCATCCATCACCTGCCCGCGGCTGTCAGCACTCAGCCACTGTAAGTTATCCCTCTCCCCCAGCATTGATAAAAGGTGAAAGCCGCTTCACGGGCCGGTGCGGAGCTTCCCCCTTTGCTGCTCTGTGCCAGGAGCCTGAGGGAGATGCCGCCTCCGGGACAGGACAGAATGCAGACCCTGCGCAGGAGTGCGGCCACACAGTGTCCAGGGTGGTGGAGGTTAAACCTATTTGCTGACTGGGTGGGGATTGTTATTGTTGGTTTTTTGGTGGGTTTTTTTTGTGTGTGTGTGGGGGGGGGGGCTCCAAGTGACTGCCTTGCCCCGGGCGCTGAAAAACCTAGTTTCGGCCCTGTCAAGGCACAGGCCACGCCCCCTTATGATAGGCCACACGCCTAATTTTTCAGCGCGCCTCCGGCGTGCACAACCGTTCCGCCTTCCAGAGAGATGGAGGATATGGGCCGGTGCTCTGGACTTGCCCCCTAGGCTAAAAGTTGCCAGCCAGTTTCTGGCTATAGTTACACCACTGATCCCATCTACAAACATACCAGATTAAGTAGCCATGTAGGGCGCAATATGAATGTTACACTGGGAGTTGAGAATTGTGTAGTAGTGTGTTATACCCAATATGGAAAGATCCACGTGAAGTACATCCTACACGCAGAGGATCTAGCCAAGGCAAATGTGTAAATGTTTTGCATGTCTTTTGCACACTGATTTAAGATGCATATTACCTATTTGTTGTGCTTGATAAGTGCTGATTTTCTATTTTTGTTTCACATAATACAAACTCTGTCATTATTAGATGTAGGTAAAACTAATAGCATTAAGTGTGAAGACCTTTTGCCCCGGTTTACGGGTGTCATCTGAAAGAAGCTCTGCAGAGGTCTCCATAGAATTAGCTTGGACACAAACAGCTTGGATTAATAGATGTCATGTCCCATCTTTATCCAAGGTAAGCAGAGGAGTAATCTACGTCACTGGCTTGAGGCTTTGACATAGGCAGAGAGATTATTTAACCTTATATCCTCAGTGGGCTAGTCACACCGCTAGAGGAAACTTGAATGACAAGAATATCATTCATGTTTACTGCTACAGACCCATGCTAAATTAAAATGTAAGTCATTGCATATCAAAACAATATGTTGATAACATAGATGCATTATTTTGGATTATGACAACCCAAACATTTGTGTTACACCTGACTTGTTTAAATGTATATGAGCAGATGAGAATATGTATATATATTAACCCTTTGAGTGCCAACATCCCTGTGAGTGAAGTGCAAAATATCCGCTACAAATCCCAGCATCACTCACAGTTGTTATATGAATTAAAATAAAAATGTGTAAAAATAGATTATATTTCCTATATAAGGTAAACATTACAGGTCATTATGATGAACAAATTCACTTGGCACTCAAAGGGTTAATAAAACCAGAACACATTCCATATTTCCGCAGTGATATTCCTTTGTTCCTATTTTCCCCATTTAAAAACAAAACAAACAAACCCTCTTTTATTATTTGTCAATATGCGTATTGATTGCATTTACAAATTGCAAAAGACAAACATGGTACTGATTTACAGATCAGAAAAGCAATAGAACAAATTCCACAATGTTTTGATATCCTGCGATAGTATGCAATAAAGCATCAACATAATATTCTGTACCATAAATATAACAAATTAAAACAAATATTAACAAGAAGACAAAATAAGTTAATATAGATTTTTTGGTACTTGTTTCCTAGCACGGCGTCCGTCGCTAATGATCGCATACCTTAACTAAAGGTATGCGATGGACGTGACCAACGCGATTTCAGGGCTATTTTTAGCCTTTTCCCCGACAATTAAAAATCACGTCCATCGCATGCCTTAAGTTAAGACATGCGATGCGACCGATGCGATGGATGCGATTTTACATAGGGAACAATGTTAAATGGGGCAATGGACCAGATTTTTCATTGTATACCCACCCTTATGGGTATTTTACATGTGAAATGCCCCCCCATTGTTAACGCCACCCCACGATGAACACCAACCCGAAGCGTGGCGAGCGCAGCGAGGCCGCGTCCTCCGACCATACCCCCACTATCCACGTCGGGGTGGAGTTGATTTTTTATAGTGTGGTGAGCGCACGACGTGGATAGTGGGGGTATGAAAAGGTCAGAGGACGCATACCGACGCCCCTCGCTACGCTTTCGGGTTGGCATTCATCGTGGGGTGGCGTTAATAATGGGGGGCATATGACCCATCAGGGTGGGTATACAATGAAAATTGGGGTCTGGGGGGCATTTAACATTGGGCCCAATGTAAAATCGGGTCTCAGGGACCATTTTACATTGGTTCCGATGTAAAAATCGCATCGATAGCGTTGATCGCATCGCATGCGCTTTGGTTGCATGCGATGCGATCGACGGGATTTTTTAGGACCCGATGGATACAGTACAATCAAAATCGCAGGCGCCGTGTTAGGAAACAAGTACAGATTTTTTTTTCTGTAATAAACATATGAATATGTCAGTGCACCCATGTATTACCAAGACAGAGGAGGAGGGGGTGGGGAAATCCGTCTCCAAAAAGAAAAGATCAGGTTTATACCAAAGTGATTATAATCAGTTTGAGAATAAGGTCAACTGCCGGAGAAGAAACCAACTAGTAGATTCAAAAATGTAAAAATAAAAACTTTGATCTTTCCAAGAGATTATGGGGGATATTCAATCCCGGGTCATAACTGTCAGGCTGGCCCAACAGCTGTGACCCTGTTCCGTTCTTGCCCGGCTTGACTTGAAATCGGCAGGCGGGATTCAATGTCCCGAATGCCGAAAAGGGGGCATGGCCGCAAGATGCGGACGTGAATCATCGTGCTGCGGCTGTGAGCTTGTCAATCCATGGCCGTTCTCAGCAGAACAGGCCCGACTGCTTCTAAAGTCAGTCTCATTCTGCCGTGATCTCTGTTCAATGATCCCGGGAAAGACAGCATTGAATATGGCCCCGCCGCTACTTCCCCCGTCATGAATAGAGGCGGGACATTGAATACTCCCTTTAGACACTACCATTTTGTTTTTTAATCAGAAATATTCATTGAGCTTCGAAAACAAATATTTACAAGCAAGTGAAAAAGCAATATTTGACAAACTATTGATAAGCAAATAGATTAAGCACCCAAAGAGCAACAAAAACTGTACAGAAAGAACAAAGTGTCAACATACAAGATACAAACAGTTACTATTGACTGAGAAGTAATATAATACAGATATATATATATATAGTCACGTGTAAATAACCGGCACTCTCCAATTTTCAGTCTCAAGACAACAAGTGCGGTGCCCTCCGCAGTGCAAACGCAGTAATATACCAGGGAAATTCGGCGGCACTCGCTCCAACAATAACTGACTCCAAAGAATCAATAGTATTCAGTATGACATGTTTCGGTTTTAATACCGTCCTCAGATACATATATATATATATATTTATTGCACTAAGGTGACAGAAACCAACAACTGCTAAAGGAAAGAACACATCTAAAGACCTCGATACACAGGTCTGACTTGTCTGAGGAACAAGTTGGACTTGACTTCCTTTTAACTTCCCTAGCAGCTTCCCCGTGGGGAATACATACAATTTGGCACTTGATGTGCCATTTTTTACATGCAATAAATTGCATGCGATTTATAACACGTAAAGGGACTCCCCAAAACTCCCGTTCAAATAAATGCGCTGAGCTTTCTCAGCCAATCAGGGGCCACATTAATTTGAATGGGAGTTTTGAAATCTGCCCGCCCGTCTCCAAGGTCATAGCGCTGCCAACACTGCTGCCTGTCAAACTAACATGACAGGAACAGCAGATGGCAGCAGAGGATGAAGAGCGAGGAGAGCATCTCTCCTGCCCATGGTTTCCCCGCTCTGCAGACTATAGGTGTGTACCAGTGGTTCTAAAAAAAAAGCTGCAATGTACACTGATGTATCCAATTCCAATAGATCATACTTGCTGCACATTTGATCTACAGGATCCGATGCGTATGGGAACGTGCATCGGGTCAGATTGTATGTCAAACAGGTCCGATTTGGCCAGTTTTCATTGATATATAGTCCCGATCAGTCAGAATCAGATGAAAACAGGGCAAATCGGACCTGCGTATGGGAACCATTAGTCTACCGTGATGGTAGTAGGTTGCCATAGTGTTCCAACTTCCATTTCATATACATAAATCTTTCATGAGAAATAGAGAATTTAACTAGAGCGATACATGAGAAAATGGGTGCAGATTATTAGATAGACAGTGTTTAGATAGAAAGTCAATAGGTCTACTCCAAAAGGTCAACATGCAATAGGTAAGGGTCAAAGGTCGACATGGGAAAGGTCCAGTCAACTCATGAAACCATTTCATTTGATAGTCCTTGTTTTGTGTATTGGGGCACAGTGATGTTGGGATAGAAAAAGGCCTTCTCCAACTGTTGCCACAAAGTTGGAAGCAAAGACATAGAATACATATTAATAGGCCTAGGGTTCTTTAATGCTGCTAGCCAAACCTTGGCCCTTATTCTGCTTGGTGCGGCGGGAGCCGCATATGCGGCTCCGACCGTGCAGGCGAATCCCCGCCTTCCATACGGATCGCCACGGCCGTCCGTACGCGGACATGTGGCGGTCCGCATGAAAATGGCGGGGGATACGCCTCCACCATCTTGGAGCAGCCCCCTGCATTCGATGGTCGCCGACCATCGAAGGCAGGGCCGCACGCTCCACCAGCTCCCGCAACCATAGACCTCATGGACACTTGTCCGTGTGAAAGCATGTATGGGGGCGGGCAGCTGACATCCGGCGATGTCAGATGCCCGCCCCCAACACATGCGTCACAGCCTCATTACCATGCGTACGCCCCGCGTTTGCATGGGAACGCCCATGAAACGCGGGGCGTATGCATAGGGAAATGAGGCTAAGTAGCCCCTCACGCCCCTATCCACCCCCTTTGCGGCGGTAAAAAAAATTGTGCGGCGATTTCGCCTGCACATGCGCAGAGTGCCCTCTGCACATGCGCAGAGCGAAAACATCGGCGGAACGGCCGCAAGCGGCCGTTACCGCTTAGATCGGAATAAGGGCCCTTATGTGTCTGTATCTGCAGGGAAATCCCCCCCAAAAGGAATACCCACAAGTAAAAACTGTAATGGGTATAATGGAGTGCAGTGGAAATGCTCCGATTCTTGTTTCATTGCATCTCATATTGTTATATATGTTTTGCTTCAATAAAATAAAAAATAAAAAACAATTGGGACATATGAGAAAAAGATCTGCTGAGGTAGTGTCCAAGGAGCATACCATTACTTCAGCTCAACTAACCATTTTTACAAGTGCACCAATTGCATTGCCAGATAATCATAGGCGAAACTACCATTGGTGCATCAGGTGCAGGGCACCTGAGAACTAAGCCACTGCTACTCCTTTCAGCTCTTCCTGTCACCCACTGTTTTCTCTCTCTCTCACACTTTGCCTCCCCTGTCACCCACTGCCGTGTTGCATAATGTGAACTTGGGTTGGGGAGGGGGAGTAGGGAATTATAATTTTGCACCTGGGCTTACTATCCACAAGTGTCACCGCTCTCTAATTAGGAAGGGCCATTCCACCGCATACACAAAGTTTTATTAACAATTTAAAGATGCTTGCCAACCTAGACAAAAGAGATATAACTAGCAATTTTATTAATAAAAAAAGGGACAATATACAAGGGATATAGGACACGGAGCAAATTAGGATGAATCATTTTCACTAAAGTTATCTTGCCCATGACCAACAGTGGGAGTTTCAACCAAACATTAGGTTTATATTAACAAACTGAAATTAAGGCAAGTTTTTAGTGAAATATACTGTAAGGAATCCCAAGTAATGAAATTCCAAGATATGAGTACACCAACATAAGAGCAAAGAAGTGAATCAATCACAAGACATAAAGGCCAGACATTTGCTATCCCTATTGGCTTAAATATAATGCAGAAAAGTGGAGTCTATGGTTTCATCAAGGATGAAATTTGTCCATTCTTTCATACACAACTAGCCATTCCAACCTATCAGCATTAAGGTGAGGAGCAAGATAAAATTGTTCAAGGGCATGACTCTTCCGCTTTAATTCTAATCTGAGCCACTCTGGAAATTAAAATGCTGTGAGGAGAGGCTTTAAATGTGTCCCATATAAAGGATGATTAGTTAAACAGAGATTATCCACCGAAAAACAAACAAAATCACATCACAAGCAATCAGCATTTTGGACGTCTGTGTCAACCAAAACCAATTCATATCTACTACTACAGTATATGTGGTAAAACTATGAGAGCAGAAGCTACCATATCGCAGAGATAAGACAGTAAAAAAGTGGAAGGCCTTCTCGCCACCAAACCAGCTTTGTACGCTAACCCAATGGTTAGTTCACAAGTCCGGTGGTGGGTACACTGCGCATGTGCAGGACCCATTCTGTGTCTTCTTATGCAGTGCCCCCAAAGCCTCAGCCTGACAATTGTTTGCGGATTGGGAAGGGGATGATGACTGGGGCCATTTGTGAAAGCAGAGGTGTGTTGCCTTCATTTTGAGAAAGTGCTGAAGTCAGTCTAGTGATGCAGATTTACTGACTTTGGCTGTAGACCGAAGATGGAAATGTTCTTACTTTTGTGTTGCTGCTTCTAGCAAGGATTTGTTGCAGATTGATTGAAGGGAAGGTACTGTCTGGAGGAGGTAACAGGGAATGGCAGCAAAGATGCCGTTGTTTCATGCCAGGTTTTGGGGAATGTTTCTGCCTTTAGCTGGGTTCATTTACATAGACAAACATGGCACAAGTGTCGCTGCTGCTCTGGCCATTCAGTGAGACCATAAACTCACTTGGGGACTCAATGTTCTGTATGTGTATGAAGTTGGAGATGACTTCGACATGTCTCTGTTGGGTGTCTATTCTTTTCTGGGTGACTACTTTACTTGCAATGATTATCGAGTCTGTAGGCTGAAAGATTGCTGCTACTTAGGCATATGTGTACAAATTGGAATCAGGCCCTTGGTATACAGTGGTAGAATATAAATAGATAGTAAAGCAAATGTGAGGCATGGATTGACCAAGTAAGTGAAACAAAATGCCCCAATGTCTGTAACTTGTAATAGACAAAACCAAGGGATTTACTAATAAGGCTATAGACCCCTATAGAATTAATAATAAAAGTAGATTGATAAGACCCGCCTACCCATTGCCATTTCACTGACAATGCCCTACCACTCATCAAGTGAATTTCTAATAGGCAAACCTGGTCAGAGCCTTAAGTTGACATATTTGATCATTATTTAGCTCACAGACATTCTGAGACAAATCTTTAAGAATCTTTAAATATTTAAGAAAAGAAGTGAACATGAAATGCAGCAGGACAATAAACCACAATATCAGGATAACAACATAAGAAGCATTGTTGCCCCATCCATCTAAAATACATCAAAACAGTGGTAACAACAAAAAACCGCACACAATTTTAAAGTACCAAAACAACCCCGATACCTACCACCCCAAATAAGGAATGTCTAGGGGGATATACCCCATTATTCATTTTAATGCCAGAGCAATTCAGTTAGTGGGGATTACCCCTAAAGTGAATGCCCAATGTTGGATGCGTATACCCCTGGTTTTGATGTGGGGAAAAGGCTATTTAATTAACATTTCCACATGCCGTGGGCATTCTTGAACTAACAATAAACAAGTAAGTTATTAAAAATATTGGCCAGAGATGTATGTTGTTAGACAGAAGGAGGCTAAGAAGGTAATCAAATGTGCAAAGTCACAAGCTGAGGAGAAGAGGGCCTAATAAGTGGGTAAAGGAGGCACATTTATTTTAGGCGTGTAAGTGAAAGGAGAAAACAAAAGGCAGAATAATAAGACTAGGGGGTACATTTACTAAGATGGGAGTTCTATTGAAGATTGAATTTTGAAGTGTAAATGATTGCCCCTTTAAAGAAAATGGAGATTTCTTGCCAAATCTCTCTCTTTCTGAATCACTCATCCTGTTAAATTTCACCCAAGATATCCTTACAAATAAATAAGGATCACATAGGGTTTTAGGTAACCATAGGGTAAAACAAGGGGCTGACTAGATGGGTCAATTGGTTCTTATTTGTCACTAAATTCTATGTTTATGTTTGTAAGCTAGAAATATGCTAATGCAGCAGACGGTGTCTTGTAAATATATGCCTTGTGCTGGCTTCTGTGACCTGCATTGGATCACTCTGTTTAAACATCACTTATATGAGTAACCCTCAGGTTACTCAGGATGGATGTGGTATTTTCTTCACAAAACCAATGGAAAATAAAGCTGCACCTCTGCCAATCATGCTGCAGGTTAGGAGCCATTATCGTCACAGACAGAAATCCATGCGTGCAAACCATCATTGAGGCATATGTATTATAGCGACGCTTAACACGCCTCTATAACTCATCCTGCTTCTCAGATAACGTGCGTTGATACCCCTTCTCCCCCATAACGCTGGTTCATACATCTGACCCAATGTGTACTAAGCCAGCCCAGGCATTTTCAGGTCAAGACCATTAACAGCATCCTTAGAAGTGTCAATGAAGTGTGCGCAGCATTTGGAAACAACTATCATCACCAGCAGCTTCCTAGGGCGCCAGGATCTGGGGGGGGGGGGGGGGGTGTGCCACTAATATAGGCGAATCTAAGGGGTGGTCCGGGGATGCACCTATCTATAAAGTGCTGACAGCCGGGCAGAGAGCTGTGCACTGCACGGTTGTCAGATTCAGATCAGGACAGTTCAAGTAGGTGCCATGACTACTTTGTGTGTGGTATAATGTGTAATGCCACGCTCCCTTTGTAAGGTCACTCCATTTTTCGCTGCGCAACGTTCCCTGCTCCATGATTGGTTGAATCTGGGACCTCTCATTATCATATTTCTAGATTCGCCTATGGCCACCAAGTCTGCCTATCAAAAAATCAAGGATATCTTGTCTATGAGGATCCGTGTTGTACTTACTGTAGATGGCTGCTGTGGAACTTCTAAAACCTTACCTCCTTTTTTTCCCCTTGAGATATACTTCCCTAATTTGCTGCATCCTTCTCCTTGTACTCTGTTGTGGGTGGCAAAGGGAGGCCTCCAGGGAAAGCAAGAGACTTGCCCACCTTCCCGGGGTTGGTCTGGGAGTACCACCCAACTTTTGTGAGCCTCCCTGCCATTCTGGAATGTTAAGCAAGTATGCCTTAAGGGGTTGGAAAGTGAGTATTGTGGCAGTATGGGGTAGGGGGAGGTGCAGTAGGTTGAAATTTTGCTTAGAGTGCTGAGAAGCCTTACACCAGCCCTGAAGAACATGGTATATGGAAGTTGCAAGTCTCACAAATGTCTCGTCACCTGGTCCAATTTAGCCCTAGTTTATTGCAATTCAAAGAAAGTCTTGTGGTCCTTATAATGTAGGATTTTGGCAACTGCAAATCGGTGAAGACACCATGTCCAAAGGTTGTAATAAGCCAGGATGCTAAAAAGCACCCTGAGTTAGACCCCTTTTGTTTTTTTTCCAGTAAACCTACCAAGCAGTTGTTATCATGCAAGAGAAATCTTTTGGGATCCCATAGTTTCTGCTGACAAGCCACCATTTGAGATGTCAAAGTTTTCAAATGTCCCTTTATTGGATTACTGCTGGGTTATATAGCTATGTGTATTTATATACAGCTGCAGCACTTTTGCACAACACTGTGACTTTTCACTACATCCAACCAAGGAAAAACCTGGTACTGTATAATGGATGTGTTACATCTATCCCACATGCAGTGCACATGATTTTGTCCATTAGAGAGAGAATTTGCATTTGCAAGTGAACCAGAATCAGGCCCCAAGTGTGCAGGTGGTGGTAGAGTGGCACATGTATGTAGCTTGGCATATAGGAGTTTATCCACATATAGGGGCCCATTTATCAATGAGTTTTAGCTATTTGAAATTGGTTGCATATGATAAATGGTGTTCCAGCTTATCATTTTCAAGGATGCAATAGAGAAAATATAAAATCTGATTGGTTGCTATGGCCAACATCACCTCTTTTCATTTTTAGAAGCTTTAGTAAATGTAAGAATTTTTACATTCAAAGCTATGTAGCATACATTCACCGAGCAGCAATAGAAGCCCGGGGGATTAAGGTCTGTGGGGGACATGGACAACAAAATTGTGGGGTCCCCCATAGACACCCTCCCCCCCCCCCCCCCACAGACACATCCCCCCAGGGGAGGTTGGTACCTGGACAGTGCAGACGGGCAGGGGGTCCCTGCAGCGGTCTGTGCAGTCAGCGCTGTGGTCCCTGCAGCGTATGGGAAGTCAACGGTGGGGTCCCTGCAGCAGATGGGAACTAATAGCGGTATTGGCTACTAGTTCCCATCTGCCGCAGGGACCATGCCACTGACTTCCCATCCGCTGCAGGGACCCTGGCGCTGATTTCCCAGACCTCTGCAGGAACCCGCTGCCCGACCCTGCTACCCAAGCACGGGCAACAGGAGCCCCACACGGGGGGCCCCGGTGTGGGGACCCCTTATGTGTGGGGGACCGGGGTGACCGCCCCTGTCACCACGTGCTTAATCCGCCACTGTAGAAGCCCATAACTTAGCCGTCACCTGTTTGCCTTGGTGGGAAAACATTGCTCATGTAATTAATTCAGAAAGCTTACAGCTACATCTGACTTAAATATCTACAAACCAGTTTTGAAAATAATTTTTAGATTTCTGTTTGGAATCTTTGGAAACAGTAATCTATGTTAAATGTTGTACTACCCATTATACCAAAGACTTGAAATCACTAAATAATAGAATCAATCATTTTCTCCTGAAATCCATTTTGCATTATACCCATACTGCTAAACAGGATGCTCACAAAAATCGGGAGGCCGTCCTGCTGACACCTCACCTCAGCCACTCACCTAAAGAACACAAGTGTGAGGACCAATAGGGACCTAGTGAACCGATTTAGCTGAATTGTATAGTCGTAGCCCTGCCACCCCCCCCCCCCTCCATTATACAATGCTTGTTTTACAGCCTTATAGTCATAGGCGCCGATTCTGTGGGTGCTCAAGGGCATGAGCACCCACGGAAATTCACAAGCACCCACGGGCCGACGTATTGCTGTATAAAGTAAGCACACTTGACTTCCTCAGTACACCCGACGGGCGCCGGCGCCAACCTCTGTCCCCTCCTTCTCCCTCCACCGCACCTGAACACTTAGTGGCGTTGCGTCACGTCCTGGAGCCGAGAAGGCAGCTGAGCTTACTCACCCCCAAGCGGAGTGGACTGGAGTAGTAGGTAGGCTGCCAGGAGCAGGACTGCCCAGCATCTGACTCCTTCAGTTAATCCTGTCACCTGCTGTGTCAGGCTTGTCAGCTTTTAATATCTGTTCTGCCTCAGGTGACTGAGGCTGAGTGGATATTAAAAGGTGACAGAACTCTCTGGAGGAGACAGATGCCGGGTGCCGGGCGGTCCCGCTAATTATGATGAATTTCTTAGCTGATATTTGGTTTAAAGATTTGGGTACTCTTTACCTAGAACGGCGCCCACGATTGAAATCGCGGGCATCGCGGGTAAAATCGCGGTAATCGCGGCATCGCGGGTAAATCGCGGGTAAATCGCGGGTACATCAAAATCGGGTACCCGCGATTACCGCGATTTTCCCATAGAGAACAATGTTAAAAAGCCTGATTGACCGCGATTTTAGCGTTAAATGCCTCAATGCCCGCGATTTTCCCATAGGAATCAATGTTAAATGGGCTACAGAGCCCAAATAGCCCCAATTAACCCTTAAATGTCCCCCCAATTTTTGTACGCCACCCCACGATCCACGCCAACCCGAAGCGTGGCGAGCGCAGCGAGCCCGCGAGGGGCGGCGGTACGCGTCCTACGACCTTTTCATGCCCTACTATCCACGTCGGCGTGGAGTTGAGAATAGAATAGTGTGGCGAGCGCAGCGAGCCACCGAGCCCGAAGCGTGGCGAGCGCAGCGAGCCCCGCGAGGGGACGCGGATACCTTCACAGTTATACGCGTCCCCTCGCGGGCTTCACAGGTGTCCGCGTGGCCACGGACACCTGTGAAGCCCGCGAGGGGACGCGCTTACCTGTGAAGGTATCCGCGTCCCCTCGCGGGGCTCGCTGCGCTCGCCACGCTTCGGGCTCGGTGGCTCGCTGCGCTCGCCACACTATTCTATTCTCACACCACGCCGACGTGGATAGTAGGGCATGAAAAGGTCGGAGGACGCGTACCGCCGCCCCTCGCGGGCTCGCTGCGCTCGCCACGCTTCGGGTTGGCGTTGATCGTGGGGTGGCGTTAAAAATTTGGGGGGACATTTAAGGGTTAATGGGCTCTGTAGCCCATTTAACATTGATTCCTATGGCCAAATCGGGTGGATTGAGGCATTTAACACTAAAATCGGGTCCATCGCGGCTTTTAACATTGCTTCCTATGGGAAATCGGGAGCATCGCGTCGCGGGCATCGCGGGTACGTTTATGGCCGGCCGCGACGCGACCGACGCGATTTTTCAGGTTTAACATGGTTTTCAATGGGAAAATCGCGGGCATCGCGTCGGTCGCGTCGCGGGCAGGCATAAATGTACCCGCGATGCCCGCGACGGGCGCCGTTCTAGGTAAAGAGTACCAAGATTTGTTACAATTTTACAGCTCAAAAAAATGGAAAGTTACAGCAATAAAACAAGTCCAGAGAATCAACAATGCAGTACTCATAATTAAATAAGACACTTGTTACGATTGGCTGATCAGTTAAAAATAGATTTATTACATATACCTGATGTTTATTCAATGGCTAATTCACCCTACAGCCTAAAAAAAAAATTCTACTCCTCATCTGGTTAGTACAACAAAAGTAATTCACACAATAAAATGTAGTTGAATGCAGTTGATGCAACACATACTGTACATCTATCCTCCTTTCATTTTAAATAGCCCTTTTAACCGCACCATGCTATGGTGCTTCTCTGTCGCCGAATAGCACACACAAGCAGCTCCTGCGTAGTAAAATATGTGGCATGTCTATATTCAGCGTGACTGGAGACAACTGTGCTGTATAATATAAATTGCTATTATTTTGTGGCCATGCCCCTTCCCCATGAAGCCACTCCCCTATATTTTTGCGGAGTGGCTTCATGGGCACCCACCAGCAAAATCATAAATCGGCACCTATGCTTATAGTGGTGTGTGTGTGTGTGTGTGTGTGTAAAACCACTATGATACCATCGTGTGGACATGCCCCCATCCACCCACCTTCCAACAGCTAGAAGAGTCACTTTTAATTTCCATAATAGATATTATGGGTGACATTGTATGCTCTGCGATTAGCGCGATTTTGCGGTAATTAGACCACAAAATGGCGCTATCGCATTTTCCCATTAAATCGCCGATTTAATGGGATGCGCACAGGGGCTGAAATCGCATATTTTGTGCGTAAAGGTCTGGTGAATAAAAATGCGAGATTAATTCGCATTTTTATCGCATCCAGATGTTTGCGCACAGAAAAGTATACAAGTCGCTTATTTAATGCTATGCGCATTTGCACATCGCATTATTTAAGTGACTAATTATCGCACTTATTTCAGACCTGGGTCTGTTAGGCGAATTAGGCAGAACCCTGCACAGATCGCAATGTTCTGTGCAGGGTTCTGCCTTAAAAAGTAAAATAAATGGTTAAATAAAAAAAAAAAACGAGCGCGGGGTCCCCCGCCCGAGTGTAACCAGCCCCGGGCTCACTGAGCCGGTGCTGGTGACATAAAATCAGGGTCCCCGACAAATAGGGGTCCCCTTGATTTTATGAAACCAGCACCAGACTCAAGGTCCGGCGCTGGTTCCCAAAATACGGGGGACAAAGTGACTAGGGGTCCCCCGTATTTTAAGAACCAGCACCGGACACAACCAGCCAGCAGGGTAATGCCACAGCCGGGGGGAGACTTTTTATACAAGTCCCCCCGGCCAAAGCATTAACCCCCTGGCTGGTCAGCATGGGCAGGGGTCCTGGGGAAGTGGGGACCCCCCCAATGAAGGGGTCCCCCCCCTCCAGGACTTACCAGCCCATGCTGATAGTCCGGGGCTGTCCTCCATGCCCCTGGGCTGTGGGCATGGAGCTGATGCTTTGTGTAAAAAAAAGAATGTAAACTATTGTTTTACACTGGCGAACTATCAGTCCCAGCAAGCCTACCCCGGAGTAACATCTCAGCGCATCCAGAGCAGAGATGTTACTCCGTCGGCGTCTATATTCAGAATGATTTCTGGCCAATCAGGAGCCGACTTTCTCGGCTCCTGATTGGCCGAGAAATCATTCTGTTCACAGACGGCGAAGAGGAAACATCTCAGCGCCGGACCAACTCCTTGAAGCCGGGTACCATTCGGGAGCAGCGCTGTCACCGGAGGTCGCCGCCGGGGAGCAGGTGAGTAGGATTTTCCTCCTTAGGTACCCCTCTGGACTACCACGGATTCCGGACCCCGGATTCTTCACGCCAGGAGCCCCGGAAACCCCAGGACCAGCCCCGGAACCAGGACCAAGGCCCCGGAACCGGACTCTTCTGCCCTGGAGCCCCGGAGGACGAATCCAGGATCCAGGGACCGACCTACGGGCTCAAGGTAGGTAAGTATCAGTGTGTTTTGTGTGTATTAAAGTTTTATTTCACAGGTTGTCAGTGTGATTTTGTGCACTATTTTTTACACTGCAGAACTACAAGTGCCAGCGGGCACTTTAATGCCCCGCATGCTGGGACTTGTGGTTCCCCAAGTCCCAGCATGCGGGGTAGGCTTGCTGGGACTGATAGTTCGCCAGTGTAAAACAATAGTTTACATTCTTTTTTTTACACAAAGCATCAGCTCCATGCCCACAGCCCAGGGGCATGGAGGACAGCCCCGGACTATCAGCATGGGCTGGTAAGTCCTGGAGGGGGGGGACCCCTTCATTGGGGGGGTCCCCACTTCCCCAGGACCCCTGCCCATGCTGACCAGCCAGGGGGTTAATGCTTTGGCCGGGGGGACTTGTATAAAAAGTCTCCCCCCGGCTGTGGCATTACCCTGCTGGCTGGTTGTGTCCGGTGCTGGTTCTTAAAATACGGGGGACCCCTAGTCACTTTGTCCCCCGTATTTTGGGAACCAGCACCGGACCTTGAGTCTGGTGCTGGTTTCATAAAATCAAGGGGACCCCTATTTGTCGGGGACCCTGATTTTATGTCACCAGCACCGGCTCAGTGAGCCCGGGGCTGGTTACACTCGGGCGGGGGACCCCGCGCTCGGTTCTTTTTTTTACACCTTCCGCTGTCCTGCAAATGTGCGATTTTCACACATGAAAATCGCACATTTTCAGGACTAAAAACAGCGCACCACATCGCCGCAAATCGCCCCTATTCGCACTTTTCAGCCTCCAATGCGCATCACATTAAATATGCGCATTTAGGCTGAAAAATGCGATTTGAAAATAGGCGATTTGCGGCGATATGGTGTGCGAATTAAACATGCGCATTTAGCGCATAGCATAGAATGTCACCCCATGTGTTACTGATGCTACATGTGTATCTGTGTAAGGATGCTGAAGCTAAATGTGTGTCTGCAAGTATGCATGCAGAAGCTACATGTGTTTCTGTGCATATATGCTGAGGCTAGATATGTGTCTGTATGTATGCTGAGATTACTAGTCTGTGTATGTGTGCTGAGGCTACATGTGTTTGTGCATGTTTACTCAGGCTATGTGTGTATGAGCAGGGATTAAAGTGGTCCAGGAAAGGTGGTAGATCTCATTTCCCCTCCCACCAACCCTCCCCCCTTTTGGCGGAACACAGGCCAGTGTCAGGGTTTTTGGCACCCCCTGCAAACTATAAACTTGTACCCTATATCCCATAATTTATAAAGGAACAGTGGTCTTATAATGAAAGGGTGGGGTCAGACAATACCCCCATTTCAAATTACTTCACACAGAAGCACAATGTTTTTCACATTACTTCAAATGTAGTGCCCCTGATTCATATTACACCACATAGTGGTGCCCCTTATTCATGTTATGACACACATTAGTGCCCTTTTAAAGTTACACTACACAGTAGTAGTCCTTATACATGTATATCACATAGCAGTATAACTTATACACAATGCCCCTTACACAAAATGTACACCGTATGCCGACAGTAGCACTGTGCAGGGCTGTGGTGAAACTAGTTTCACCTACCATTACAAGTGATGGAACTCAGTTCTACCCCATTCCCCCCTACCTTAACCCCTGTGTGTGTGTGTGTGTGTGTGTGTGTGTGTGTGTGTGTGTGTATGTATGGTCAGGTTGTGTGTGTGTATTTGTATATACTGAGTCTATGTGTGTATATGTGCTCAGGTTGTGTGTGTATGTGTATATGCTGAGGTTATGTTTGTATGCTAATTTATTAATCTTTAATTTCCTAGTTATCTGGCCACACCCCTTCAGTTGATCAGTTGATGACCACACTTACCTAATGGTTGTTCATGCCCTTACAGCAGGCCCCTTCCTTTGCATTTCCCATGTGGGCACTTCATGCCCCAGTGTAGGAGTGTGTGTGATAAAGTTAAGCCCCAAATAATTAAAAATGCATATTTGTGAGCTTTCCTGGGCAGAAAACCACGTGTACATGCTATAGTGAACATATATTAAAAACTATTTTATAAATGGGGTATATAATCTATTTTACCAACTCTTACAGAGATTCAGCAGTGAAACATTCTGGCATTCATCTGAATAAATTCATCAGCAGTACACAAATTCATCAATAGATTTATTGCTTTTGTAGACCACCCTCTCCTTCTGCAAATCCTTTAAGGTGCCTATTGAATTATAGCAATTGACCTTTAACACTAGCTTAACTCTATATTACCCCTAGAAATAAATCACACGGACAAATCTTATAAATAAAAATGACACGGACAAAAACTGCATGAGTTAAAAGGTCATGGATATTTATTAACTGGTATGACCCTAATTGTAAAGGGATGGCTAGGAAAGCACTTTGAGACCAGCCTCCGGTCAATGGGTGTTAATAATGGCGGTGACTAGAATGCCCCAACTTATAACATGGGTGATGAATGGCCCATCTATCTGAAGGTACAGCACATGCTGTGACGATCTCACCAGCCCTTCTATGGCATGGCGAGGACACTTCCATGAAGTGCCCAACGTCCCCCACAGAGGCAGAGCTCACTAGCCATCCTGGCAAAGGGGGCAATACCTCACAGCAACCACCTGTACCCCAACATGACCACTGGTCGAGAGCGCCCTCCTGATGATTTTAATTAAATATTTAGGATAGCCAATTACTAAAGGCCAGGTAGCAATTGAGAGAGTAAGGGAAAGGGAGGGTGGGATTCCAGGAATGAAGGGGGAAGTAGCATCATATGACTCCCCTTATATACCTCTGACAAAACTACCTCCCCTTAGCTATCTAATTGGCTAATCCACCAAACAACAACTACCTAAGGCTCTTGGGTAATCTACCTAACAACAAAACTTTATTAACCAATCACAAAATTCACAGGCTCTTGGCAGCCCTTGCTTAATCTACTTCCTTGGTCTGCTTAAAACTGCCTTCTCCTGGCTGTCCTCCTACCATTCTGACCATTACTTCTCTGCCTCCTCTCATGACTCCACCTCTCCCTACTTCCACTAACTGTAGGTGTTCCCCAAGGATCTGTTCTTGGTCCTCTTCTTCTTCTCTCTCTCTCTCTCTATGTCCTTTTTTGGTTAAATCATTAGCTCTTTTGACTTCCAATATCATCTCAATGCTGATGATACTGGAATCTACCTTTCCTTCCCTTACCTCTCCCCTGCTCTCCTTTCTTGTGTCTTCATCTGTCTCTCTTCTTAAACCTAACATTTCTAAAGGAGCCTACACACGGAGTTTTGCTGAGGGTATTGAGCAAGATCACTCAGCACACAGTGATTTGTCAGCGCTGTGTGCTGAGTGATCCGTCACGGCAATGCTGGATATTAATTGCTGGGTGATTGCAATGTGTGAGGCTGTGCTTTATTGCTATGGCACCTACACACGGCGTAATGTATGGAAATTTTCTAAAAGAACTAGACAGATGGCTTAGAAAATGCCATGAAATTGCCCCGGGTGTAAGCCCCATAAGGCTGAGCTGAACATCTTCCCACCCTCCCACATAATCTCATTATTGATGATACTAGTCTTTCCTCTAGCCTCCCAAGTGCGCTGTCGCACGGCGAATGTTGCGTGAGGGGCAGAAATCATTAGATGATCGCCAACCATTGAATGATATCTAAAGCGCTCACAAATCTGTCACTCTCTGGTGACTCAGATTGGCGGGCAATCCGGTGATGTCAGCTGCCCGCCCTCGGTACCTGCGTCATGGCCGAATTACCATGGGATCTCCCAGCGTTTTCATATGGACAACCATGAAACATTGGCTGTTCCCATGGGCGCTACCTCCCCACCACCCTCCTGCCCCCACCCGCACTGCTCTGTGCGAGCAGACCAGCGACTATGCAGGTCCGTTCGCAGAGATGGCCTGCACATGTGCATAATGCATGTGCAGGCCTTCACCATCGCTCCCTGATGCGAATTCACAACAGGGAGTATGCACCAGAATGACCTCCTCCCTCCCCACCTCGCTACAAAACTTCAAATGGGCTCCCAAGACCCACTTCTTCACCAAACCCAGCCGAATCTCACCCTAACCCTATGTTTCATGCACACTGTCTACCCCATCTATGTCACCCCTGTCTGTCTATCCCTCCCCTGTTAAATGGAAACTCTCATGAGCAGGGCCCTCTCAATAGTTGATGACCTAAACACTGTCAATGCATGCCAGCAAATAAAGGTTCAGAGATATCCACACCTTGGCTTGGTATATTCAGTGAGATTGTTCCTAGGAGTGCACCTGTTTTGTCTGTCAATTTGAATTTACCATTGATTTTGCATTCTGGATACTTAGAAACACACAAACTTCACATACTGTAAAGGTTATATGTACTTCGCAAAACCATGAGCATCATGTGGTCGTTATTACAATCATTTGGAATACTTTTATATAAGAATAGTATGGGCTGCACCACACTCCACTGCTGCTATACCCCTCCCCCAGGGATGAGGACCTTTGACCCTCCAGCTGTTGTTGAACTACACAACCCAGCATGACCTACAACAGTTGTAGCATGGCACATAGCAAAACTGTAACAAGGGATGCTGGGATGTGTAGTTAAACAACAGCTGGAGGGCCGGTTAGCAAGGCTGCAATTTTTGCAGATGGACAAAACCATGCTGCACTGCAGGTGGGGCAGATGTGACATGTGCAGAGAGCATAAGATTTGGGTGGGGAGTGTTCAAATTTATATCTAACTTGCAGTGTAAAAATAAAGAAGCTGGTATTTACCCTTCGCAGAAACAAAGTGTTGATTCAGGTTGGCCGCCGCCGTCTGAGCATGCCGGGGGATGCCGGTGTAAAAGGGAACAACTGCCGGGTCGCATCCGGGTCCAAAAAAACGGGTGTGACCTGGCAGTTTTGGTGTAAAAGTGGTATTAGTATACCTCTTCACTCGCCATGCTTCAGGCCAGGTGACTCACCATGCTACTGCTGCTCCCGGCATACTTTATTGTTCCCAGTCAGAGTCCACTTGGATGGCAAAGTAGGAGAAAGTGGAAGAAATCACTAAATTGTGTCAACCATAGCCATGTTAACCATTTCACCACATCGACAATATGGTGTCAACATTCTGACTGTCAACCTAGACGTTGTTTATTAGCCATCCGGATACCTCTGAAAGCACAGTGGGTGATCTGGGAGGCTGGAGCAACATTACCAGGCCCTTAAGTACCCAAACTTTACTATGATGCTTGGCCCACTTCACAGCATTCAGTCATGTGTCATTGGTACAAAATAAATCCACCCTAATCTGCAAAGCTCCACCCATTTTGGGTAACATATTGCCCCTTTTGGGATGAGGGAATTGGGCCAGATGGGAGATATTCTATATTGTCCCTGCTTATCCATATACACAGTTTCTTGCCATGTTGCAGGAGAAAGGTAATATACCTTTCTCCTGCAACATGGCAAGAAACTGTGTATATGGATAAGCAGGGACAAAATGTACCTTTCTCCTGCAACATGGCAAGAAACTGTGTATATGGATAAGCAGGGACAAAATAGAATATCTCCCATCTGGCCCAATTCCCTCATCCCAAAAGGGGCAATATGTTACCCAAAATGGGTGGAGCTTTGCAGATTAGGGTGGATTTTTGTTTTGTATCAATGACACATGACTGAATGCTGTGAAGTGGGCCAAGCATCATAGTATGCTAAGTGTTATTTTTTATTTGTTGTTTGCACAATTCGGGTTTTTCACAGATTTCATGGATAGGGCCAATCCAGAATATTATGATATACATTAGGTTATGTTCAAATTTATAACACTAGATTTGGATTTTCTTTATTTTCATATATATTATATGCACATATTTTATCACTAGTACGACACACCCTTTTTCTATAAATAAGGAGCGTTTTAGCCCACTGTTGTTTTGCTTGTCTATATAAGCTGCATAATCACTATGCAAACAATAAACAAAACCATGACGTTATACAAACAGGTTCTGAAGCTTATATACATTTTTAAAGGAGATGTCCTGCTGACATGAGAAAAAGGTTTTGGAAAGTAATACTTCACAGTCTTCCATTTGTAGCACCTGAAACTAGGAAAAGCCCATCAAATTACTGAATATCAATCAATCAATTACTGCCTCAATCCATACTGTTCTCCAGGACAATCATTGTATTTAACAGTTTGATATTAAACAGTTTAACCCAATCACCTGTTCAAATGTAGGGACTGGAGGCAAACAATGAAGCAGAGGTCTGACAACTGCTGGATTATTGGGGTTACAGAATTAGCAAATGGTAGAGGCCCCCATGACTGCTGGATTATTGGGGTTACAGAATTATCAAATGGTAGAGTCCCCCATGACTGTAACAGGTCCATAATGTCCCTTGTGCTGGCCACCGCTCCCAAACATATGAAATCATGACTTCACAATGAGGTAGATCAAAGGGTGCGCTGCAGTGGCTTATACAGTAGTTGAGATTTGGCAGAAGTTGAGTGCAGGCATTCCAGTTGCCCTATATGCCAAAATCCATGTGCCACAGGGCAGCCACATTGCCTCAATTTAGGCTCTGGGCAGTAGTACTGCTTTCTATACATGCCTATATTCAAAGTTTCCGGTTATGCATGGAGCGAAACTATACAGATTCATACCATTTAGCCCCACTGCCTTTACACATCAATGTAATTTATCTGTGTAATATCCTCATCCTGTACACTTCATTGGGAAGCGGATGGAGTAAGGGAGATGCGGCCTCTCTTCCGTGGATGTGATGGACTGCTTGAAAAATCTCCAGTAACTTGCGTAGAGTAGGCAGTTACTGTATGCTGCTTGCCCTCCCACTGTTATGAGCAGAGCCGGTGTAAGGCTTCTAAGCACCCTAGGCAAAACTTCAACCTACTGTTCCCCTCCTTCCCCCTTCTGCCACAATACCCCCTTTCCAACCTCTTAAGGAATGTTTGCCTTACATTCCAGAATGGCAGGGAGGCTCTCAAAAATCAAGTGGTCCTCCCAAGCCTCCGGGAAGGTGGGCAAGTGCCCTGTTTCCCTGGAGG
The DNA here is from genome assembly GCF_055691185.1 of Crinia signifera. Classification (NCBI taxonomy): domain Eukaryota; kingdom Metazoa; phylum Chordata; class Amphibia; order Anura; family Myobatrachidae; genus Crinia; species Crinia signifera. The sequence goes on from NC_139220.1 coordinate 187,519,127, forward strand.
CCTTCCTTTGCCACCCACAACAGAGTACAAGGAGGAGGGGGCAGCAAAGTAGAGAAATATGCCTCAAAGGAAAGTATAGAGGTGCGGTCTTAGAGGTTCCACAACAGCCACCTGCATTAAGTACAACAAAGATCATCATAGACAGCCTTGATTTTTTGATGGGCAGACTTGGTGCCCCCCCCCCCCCCGAGATGCTAGCGCCCTAGGCAGCTACCTAATGGTAGAGCCGCCCCTGGTTATGACCCTAGAGAACCTTGGCAGTGGCTCTCAAACTCATCTTCAGGACCCCACACAGTTTGCATCACATTTTCCAGGACACAGGTTTACTCATTACTTACTGCCCCTTTTGAAAAGATACAGAGGTGGAGCGAATTATTTCACTTGATTCTGTGATGAGACCTGCAAAACGTGTGGGGTCCTGACTTTGAGAACCTGTGATCTAGAGGGGACATGGGTGGACACAATAGGAAGAAAACAGATGATTAGGCCAGGACAGAGATGCTAGGGGGATACATTGACCATAGCAACCAATCAGCTTGAGTCCTTTTAAATGTACATAAACCATTGTGTTTACCCTCTGTACACAGCTGGCAGTAAAGGGAATCCTAGGTTAAAGTGTGAACTGGGGATTTTAACTCCCCTACTTCAGCAGACAAGAAATAATTACATCTTGTTGGTGTAGCTTCCTCAGAGCAGGCCCTAGTCAATTTGGTCGGTTTGGGGTGTACACTGCGCTCGCTTGGAGTGGCTAATGTTTTGGGCGCTGCATAGCCTCAGGGGTTACCCGCTTCCCCTGTGGGTCATAAATGGAAACAAAGATGGGTTGGGCTGAAGCGCTGCCTCCAAGTATAATGGTGTAATGAGGAGAGGTGATTTGTAAGATAAATAGATGCTTTTATTTGAAAAATGTGCAAATATCACTGTAAAATATGGCATGCGTGATGGGAAAAGGCTGTTCCCAGTCGTAACTGGAATGTCTTTTCTCCAAGGTAAATACCCGTCCGTCTGTCACTGTTTAAGAGCCCCGAGGGGAATGAGGGCGTCAACGGACCCAACGGGCAGTTAATTTGTGGATTTTTGTATGCAGCCCCATAGGGATGTGAGTAGAAATCTGCAAGTCACCATCTAAAAGTTTATATGCAGCAACCTGCATGGAGATATACTACTGTATACTGACCCCTTAATGTTCAGAAAGCATTTAACATTTTCCGCTCGGCTATTGCAGCATCCCACTCTCCTCACTGCACCCATCACCCCTTACTGAGTACAGGATCTCTCTTAGCACCCCTCTCCCAATGGTGAAAGCTGGGATAGCTCATCCAGCCCTGTCTATGCAGGGCTGGCCCTAGGTCTAACAAGCACCCTGTTCAAGAAATATTGGAGCACCTCCCTCCAATTCAACATCCATGCCACACATAAGAAATCATTAAAAAAACACATGTGCTGATACTGAGCAAGACGGGTATGGGCCATAGGGTCGATAGGCAAAAGGTTGACATATGAAAAAGGTTGACATGGATAAAAGTTCGACATGACCTTTTAGAATGGTACATTTGAACAAGTCGGATAAAAAGTCACGAAAACTCATGTCGACCTTTTTTCATTGACCTATTGACTGTCAACCTTTTGCTTGTCGACCTATCGACCGCATTCCGAGCAGGACACACTGTTGATGTCAGATCTAGCCTTTTTGGCGGCCAGAGATCATGCTCCACTCCATAGCCCACTGCCTATCCCTAACAATTACCCCCCCCCCCCCCGCGCATTCCCACCACCAGTGCCTAACACTGATCCTCCCTTCCCCAGCCCAAAGCTGACCCACCCCACATACTTACCGATTGGGGTGCCAGCAGTATTCTGTCGCCAGTATCTTGATCCTTTTTGAAGTCAGGGTGCTGGGGTTCTGATGGCAGTTGGTATGCCAGCATCCAGTTAATATACAAAGGATTGTTAAAGACAACAAACATCCCTATTCAGAAAACTACTTTATCTGCCACTGGAGAAACAAAAATATCATGGATAAAAGAGTAGTAGACAGGTTGATGTCTCATTTTCCACCTTGACCGAGGAATCATATGGTGCTTTGTAAATTTACCTCCATGGCAGGTGCTAGGCACAAGCTATTACAAGTGTTTAGCATGCTAGTCTCTGCGGACATACAGACAACTAAAGTGATAGGGAATGTTTACAATTTTTCATGTGCAGTACAAACTTTCCCCAGAGGTTCTGTAGCTCACCAGAGCCACTGATTATATTTGACTCTGCTACTAAGAACTGATCCACAACCATAGCTTTATACAAAGGAAATAACACCTCACCATCAAGTTCAGGAAACTAAGCTGTTTGTTACTGAAATACATTGTTTGATAACTGCCAATTCCTACTTTATGTGTCAGCAGCGACTTGAAAACAAGCTGGTAATTATATAGCCACATGTTGTAGAATGTAATTACATAATTACGTAACAGTTCAAGAAGTAAAAGAAGTACATTGGAGGTCTGATATACCAGGGCAGATTTCTTTGATAAAATACTTTCAATATATAAGGTACATTTGTACCAGCCTTTTGGCAGATATTATAATTAATGGTAATAGGTGTCCGCGTTGTGCAATGGGAGTAGAGGCGTCACTAGGGTTGGTGTCACTCGTTGTGGTAACTCATGGTGTCACCCCTCCCCAGTTTCCATTGAAAACGGGTCTGCTTTTGGGGAGGTTACTTTGCCTGCCTAGGGCAGGTTAAGCAAATCCCAGATAAACCACATCTCATGTCAGTTTATTGGGGCTATGCTAGACTATTACCCAGGTAGTGCTGCTCCCTGTAGTGCCACTTACACACATAATGCCCCCACTAGTGCCCCTTGCACATATAATGCCTCCACCAGTACCGCTTACACACAGAGGGTCTTATTCAGGTCCGTTTGTTCGGACCCCTTCGTTTGCAAGGGGTCTGATTGTGGGCGCATGCACAGGGTCATTACTGCACATGTGCATACGCCAGGTGCGTGCGACCACCGCAAACAGGGTGTTCACTGGGCTCACGCACCAAAGTGTGCGGACAATGGGCGTGGAGGGGCGTTTCATGGGCATTCTCATGGAAATGCCCCGATGATGTGGGTCGGCCAGCTGACATCACCGGATGTATGTATGTAAGTGACTTGAGAGTCACTTTTATATGCATGCACCTTTTTCATGCATGGCGCCCAGGCCACCATTCACAAGGCGGGGTTTGGTAGACTCGCAAGGTTTCAAATTCGCAGCCTTGCAAATCAACCAGAATAACCCCCATAATGTCCCCACTAGTGCCACTTACACACATATGGCAAGATGTACTAAGCCTTGAAAAGTGATAAAGGGGGTGATTCTGATTTGCTCGGTAAGCGGCAAAGCTCGCAGCTTACTGAGAATTTGTGTTCACCGACCATCGAATGAGCAGTCGGGCTCATTCTGCCGGGAATTGACTATTCCCAGCCACGCCCCCTTCTCGCCCCAGGACATTGAATCTCGCCTGCTTGTTCTCGGTCGAGCTGACTGAGAACGGGACTGGGTAGACAGCCTTGACCCGCAGATTCAATACCCCCCAAAATCTCTTAGTGTGTATGAGTGGGCGATGAGGGTAGAGCACTGATGCATGCTCCCGCATCATCACCGGCCACCGCCATCCATCAGCCTGTATTACAGGCTGAGTGAACCACTTTCCATAGTCTCCTACCATGGAAAGTGCCCCCTCATCCCTTGATAATCACTGGGCCTGGTCAAAATCGTTCAGTGTGTATGCTTCGAGTGATTTATCGGCCATTGATTGTCTTAGCATCGCTCCTGGACAAGAACACCCAGCACATTGGCCCTTATTCTGGTTGGTGCGGTCAGAGCCGCACACGGGGCTCCGACCGCACAAACCAAGGGCCGCCCACCGGACGGATCGCCACGGCCGTCCGTACACGGACGGCTGGCGATCCGCACAAAAATGGTGGAGGCTAAGCCTCCACCATGGTGGGAGCTGCCCCCTGCCTTCGATGGTCGACGACCATCGAAGGCAGGCCCGCACGCCGCGGCAGCTCCCGCAAGCTCAGACCACACGGACAATCGTCCGTGTGGGAGCTTGTAAGGGGGCTGAAAGCTGACATCCGGCGACGTCAGCTTTCCGCCCCCATGTCATGGTAATGAGGGCGTCATGCCCTCATTACCATGCATACGCCCCGCGTTTTCATGGGAACGCCCATGAAACGCGGGGCGTACACATAGGGAAATGAGGGGCTGAAGCCCCTCACGCCCCTATACGCCCCCTTTGCGGCGGACGAAATCCGTCTGCGGCGAAGGGGGCTGCACATGCGCAGAATGACCTCTGCGCATGTGCAGACCACAAACATCGGCGGTACGGCCGCACGCGGGCCGTACCGTGCCGATCTGAATAAGGGCCATTGTCAGTGACATATTAACAATAGTATAAAGAAGTTGTGTACATAGATGGTACAGTATATAAAAAATGTCGAAGAAGAAGGAGCAGTGCAGTACATGAGAGGAGAGAAAAAGCAGAAAAAGAAGATGGCTGCAGTAAGCGGACAAGCACAAAACATTTTGATTACAGGTTCTAATGAACAAAGAATATGCTTATAGTTGGAAACCAAGCAGAAAACTAAGTATACCATTCTGTTTTAACAAATTGAACAGGATTTGCTGTGCCATTGTATTGCACCAAGGAGTCAATATGCAAAAGAGGTGAGGGTGAAAGCGTGCATGCTTGCTGCGTGTTTGCGGTATTCAGGAGCTTAGTGTTGCAGTATTCCCTGGGGGTTCAGATACAAAGTAATTTGCCCAGGGAGACCATGTTTTCTTAAAGCCGTCTGGGGATTGGTGTAGTGAAGCTGTAATACTTTCCATATGGTAAACTGACTTTTGATTGTGGCAGTATATGAAGGAAGAGGATGTGACCTGGCACTTAGCTGTGTTTAGTATATGTTTAATCAGCTTATGGGTGTGTCATAAGTAATCTTGTAATGATCTGCGGAGAAAGGACTTTTTATCACATTGTCATCAAACAATATCATACACGGCATGAAAGGACCTTAAATATACTAAAAGTTGAAGGAATATTAGCAGGGCTGTTTCCAGACAATTTGGCTCTTAGTAAAAAATATGCCTCCCCATATAATTCTGATTATTAAATTTTTGCATGCGCTCCAAAAGCGATGCGTGGCCTCACTGTAATTAGCGTGACATCACTACAATGGGCACAGCCTTACATGAAAAGTCTAAATTACACCCACATTTTTGACCCTGCATCCTCAGACATTGGTGACCGCAGGAAAAAAATTCCACCAGATTATGCCCCACACAGTAATGCTAGTTGCACCATATTATTTCCCACACAGTAATGCCCATTGCACCATATTATGGAACACACAGTAATGCCCTTTGCACCCTATTATGCCCCACACAGTGATGCCCTTTGCACCCTATTATGCCCCACATAGTGATGCCCTTTGCACCATATTATGCCCCACACAGTAATGCCTGCTGTGCCATATTATGCAACACACTGTAATGCCCTTTGCACCCGATTATGCCCCATACAGTGATGCCCTTTGCACCCTATTATGCCCCACACCGTGATGCCCGTTGCACCATAGTATTCCCCACACAGTGATGCCCATTGCACCATATTATGCCCCACACAGTAATGCCCTTTGCACCCTATTATGCCCAACACAGGGATGCCCTTTGCACTATATTAAGACCCACACAGTGATGTCCATTGCAGCATATTATTCCCCAGTCAGTGATGCCCTTTGCACCATATTGTTCCTGACACAGTAATGCCCATTGCATCATTTTGTGCCCCACACAGCAATGCCCTTTGCACCCTATTATGCCCCACACAGTGATGCCCGTTGCACCATAGTATTCCCCACACAGTGATGCCCATTGCACCATATTATGCCCCACACAGTAATGCCCTTTGCACCCTATTATGCCCAATACAGGGATGCCCTTTGCATCATATTAAGACCCACACAGTGATGCCCATTGCACCATATTATTCCATACACAGTAATGCCCTTTGCACAATATTATGCCCCACACAGGGATGCCCATTGCACCATAGTATTCCCCACACAGTGATGCCCATTGCACCATATTATGCCCCACACAGTAATGCCCTTTGCACCCTATTATGCCCCACACATGGATGTCCTTTGCACCATATTAAGACCCACACAGTGATGCCCATTGCACCATATTATTCCCCACACTGTAATGCCCATTGCACCATATTATTCCCCACACAGTAATGCCCTTTGCACAATATTATGCCCCACACAGTGATGCCCATTGCACCATATTATGCTCCACACAGTGATGCCTGTTGTGCCATATTATTCCCCACACAGTGATGCCTTTTGACTATATTATTCCCCACACAGTAATGCCCTTTGCACCCAATTATAGGGATGGCCATCCACCATCGATGATTAGAAATCATCGATGGTTTATGGCCGATGTCAAATAGTTTTGCCATTGATGGGGGACAACCAAATGAAAAAAAAGTTTTGTTTTTGCTTTTTCCCTACAGTGCCGGGACACTGAGCATAGCTCTGCCCCCCGACACACACAAAGCCCCGCCCCCGCATTTTGATTGGCCCACAGGCCACTCAATCAGAGAAATTGGATGACCATTGATATGCAAAAACATCGATGGTTATACACTATCGATGAGACTGCCCTGGCTTCACTGTGATTGGCAATGACTTCCTATTGGAAGTCCGACCTGCCAGTCACCAAGACAGTCCCATCGGGAGTTTATCACTCCCTCCGGGACACCTTTCTGCAGGCTGCTGGTGATTGTGCATGCGCAGTACCTATACCGGTACTACACACGCGCTGGTCCCGGTGCCTGTGATTTGTATAGTACAGGTGCCGGGACCATAATTACTTCTATGGGCTGATGCCGAAGCAGCCCATAGAAGCTGGCGGAGTGCGCAGTACAGAGGTTTGTACTGCGCATGCGCCAGTCCCGGCGTCTGTCATCAGAGAGACCACAGGCGCCGGGAACTCACTGCATGGACGGTCACCGGTGACAGGGGGGTGCCTGCATCACGGTCAGAGACAGACCCCCCCCCACAAGGTACGGACCGCCACTGCTGACAGCCATGGGGTGTTGTAGGCACCCCACTCTAGGTGTCCCACCTAAAAACACAGACAGGCCCATCTGTGGGGAGGGAGGGCCGCTGAAGTCAGCAGTGGCCTCCATCTCCCCATGGTCATCACAGTGCTGCAATGAGGGGGCAAACCATTTAATGGGGAGTGATTGATGGTTTTCCCCTGTATGCATGGCTGCAAACGTATGTGCACAAGGGTGGGGGGGAGGACACTGGTGGCTCTGAAGATTCGCAGCCCAGCAATCAGGTTTCAATCATAGTTACATAGTAGTTTAGGATGAAAAAAGACCTTTGATTGACGGTTATATCCTTGGATGTTTTTATCTAATAAATGATGGTCTAGCCTTAATTTAAATGACGTTATTGAAACTGCCAACACCACCTCACATGGAAGAGAGTTCTATAATTTTATACCCTGACCGTAAAAAAGCCCTTCCAAGTGTTCTAAACCGTCTCCCCTCCAGTCTAAAGCAGGGTACACACCAGGACGACGAGGGTCAGATCCCATCAATCTAGATCCAATTCCAACCGATTGGATGTAGATTGTATGTTGATTGGGCCCTTTTCTGTCCTGTTCTGATCCGTTCCCGATCGGATGCGGATCATCCCCGCGGGTCGGTCGGCCGTTATTCAGATCCTACCTGCAGCAGGTAGGATCTGAAAACGACCATACACCCGGGTGCAAATCGGATTGGAACCCGCTCACGATGCGTGCGTTCCGCGTGATCGTGAGCGGGTCATCCTGGTGTGTACAGGGCATTAGTGCATGCCCTCGTGTCCTAGTAAATAGACTGCTTGAGCCATGTGGTTTGGCGCTGGGAACTGCATAAAATATGGAGCAGTTATAAATTTCCCATTGACTTTGCCTTATACTTTGCACCTTCCAGTTGCACTACTGTTGAGAAGCGCATTTCTTGGCATATTATGGCCAATGTAAAACAAAAGGCCTAGAGCCGGCATTGGCCCTCCAGATGTTGTGAAACTACACATCCCAGAATGCTTTGCAAAAGTTTTAGCATTCTCTAATAGCAAAACTGTGGCAAAGCATGCTGGGATGTGTAATTTCACAACATCTGGAGGGCCAATGTTGGACATGCCTGGCCTAGAGGGAGATATATGAGCCAAGTGTGCCAATGGAGAAGTTGCCCAGCGTTGAAGTGCATTCTATATAATTATAGGAAGCAGCTAATTGGTTGCCATAGGAAATTTCCACACTGGCACACTTCTCAACTCTTTTCATTGCTGTGTGCACCTGCCACCTAATTGTGATTTGTACATAAACCCAATGGTTTGCATACAAATCAGATGGTGTGAGGCAGAGCAGACGCAAGACCGGTTCTTCACATGCGCAGACTAGGTCTTGAGATATTGCTAACAGCCCCGTGTCAGTCACAGCATGACTGACATGCTGCAGCATTTGGGCAGAAGTGCGAGAGTGGCATTCATCACCATTGTTCACAAAGTGTTGCCACTGTGAAGGGTCCAGGGCCTGCGTCATCTGATGCAGACTTACGGGACCTGGGTTCTGGATCCAGCGGCTTCAGCTTACTCAGGCTGGCCCTTACCTAAAAACAATGCATTGTCTGCAGACACATCACTCAGATCTCGCATATGGATCTTCAACAGATGCCTCCTGCTGAATTTGAATGACACTGAATTGCACAATGGCATCTTAGGGGCTGTGCAATTCCATACAAAAATGAATTACTGTAGGCTCAAAGTTCCATATGTCATGAAGACAGACTCAATGTCCACTCACTATCATGAATGTTTGAAAATATACCATACAGGGTTAAACCCAGCTGTATTTTAAGAGAAAACGGACTAGTTTTATTTAAAGACAGAAATTATTATATAATGGTATTAGCTTGATGATCTGTCATTGACAAATTTGCACAGTGCAACACTACAGATTTCCTGCTCTTCCAGTTTGTGAACAAACCTTCAGAGGGTGGAGAGGGAGAATGCACTAATTGTGCACATAGCACACAATCTAGGCACACACACACACACAGGTGCAAAACAATGTTAAGTGCCCTTTGCTCACGTGGTCCAATAATGGCTTAAAGCAGGCATGGGGAACCTTTGCTCCTCCAGCTGTGGTTGAACTACATATCCCAGCATGCCCTGCTACAGTTTGGCCATGCTAAAACTGTTGCAAGGCATGCTGGGATGTGTAGTTTAACAACAGCTGGAGGGCCAAAGGTTCCCCATCCCTGGCTTAAAGTATCAGTGCATGCGGATGATACATATTTGCATCATAAATGGTACAGTGAGTTAGTAGGTATTTTCAGGATGCTGAAAGTGGGGAGTAACACAAGAAACACCACATATATTGTTTGACACACCTACAGTGTTGCACACATGAGATTAATAAATACTGTAATCATTTGCACTTATAGTCACTATATGAAAGGAAATTGCACAGTTGCACTTCAGTTCTACAGTGCTTTGCTATATAGAGCCCCTTATTGCTAAATGTACCCATACATGCAGTTTGTGCCAGCTGCTTGGAGGAAAGACAAATATTGATGCCCCCACCACCACGTTATATAAATATATGTATGCATGTGTCTAATTTAAATAAATACATTATATAAATGAAATATATATTTCAGAACAAATACTTTATATAAATATGTTTTGGATGTATAAATATTGTTACATTGCACCACATTTATTGACATTATCATTTATTTGAAACAAATACGTTGCTTAGCAGTCACATCTAGGATTGAAACCTGTGACCCTTCTCGTTGGAGGCACCCATGAATAAAGTGGGTGTCACGTCTATTGGAGTCAGCCACAGAAGCGATAAATTTAAATTGATGACTTGAGTGGAAGGAGAGGTACCCCCTTGGGAGCAGTAGCCCAGAGGCAGATGACTCCATTGCCTCCCAGACCTCTGCATACATGTATATATGTCTGCATTTTTGGAAATTCGACAGAAGACTATTAATGTTTCCAAAACACCATGTATATGCACCACTGTGTAACTAGTACCCCCTGTGTTTTATAGTTTAGATATATTTTATTAATTAAAATAAAAAAAATTTTCACAAACATTCCAAATGCTGATATACTGTACCTTCATCATGTGTCCTTGCAGTAAAAGTACCACATGTTGAGAAATCCCGACTCAAAGCATATAGAAACATAGAATTTGACGGCAGATAAGAACTATTTGGCCCATTTTGTCTGCCCCTTTTTTAACCATATTTTCACCTCACACCCCATTTGATCCTTATTTCTTTGTAAGGTTATACTTATGCCTATCCCATGCATGTTTAAATTGCTCTAGTGTCTCAGCCTCTACCACCTCTGATGAGAGGATATTCCACTTGTCCACTACCCTTTCTGTGAAGTTGTAACAGCTGTATATTGGTCTGTGTGATATGTAAAACAGTGTAATACAACAAAGATAATAATTAATAAAAATCAATGATCTCCTGAAAGTTCATATGTCTGGTAGAGGAAGTACGAACCCTCTGGTCATCTACAGTAATGATAAATGTCACACTTTTGTAAACCGCAGAGATTTAAATGAAAATTGTGTTCTCTTCCGGTCTCCCTTACCTCTCAGGTTCATACCCAGCCTGTAATCGGGTAGCACTGTACCTCTGAGCTGCGGTCTCGTGCCCATGAAGATGCCCACTATGTACAGGTGAGCAGCCATTCTTTAAGGAACGCCTGTGTGAGGAATGAGATGGGGAAAGCGGGGGCTCCTTCACATCCCCTACAATGAGTCGATAGTCAAAAAGTCCTTGTTGAACATCACCTTCATATCTGTACCCATCCATACCCAGCAGGAGAGAGAGAGCTGCTGCTGGGTGAGAATAAATGCAGAGGAAATAAATATGAGAAAGTCACTTAATCACATCCTGTGTGGTTGCTTACAACCAGCAGCTCTGCAGAGTGCTACCGTATGTAGTGTAATTGTCCTTAGAAGTTTTAAGACAGGTTGCCCTTGGTGCTGAACTCAGCTTGAGCAGACAGAAGGCAGGCTAGTCTGAGCTGTGCCCTATCTGTCAAAGAGGATCGGAGTATTTAACATCCTGATAGCTGGGGAATTTGCACACTTGCACAATCCCTGCCCCCTTCCTCCCTACATGTATCTGTCTCCAGGAGCTGTCTCCACCCAGAGGACAGATTGTTGGTACTTCACTGGGTAACCATGAAGTGGCATAATTCTGGGCACCTGTCCTTTATCGGAGGCCACAGTCCCCACAGCTAGTGCTGATGTAAGCATGCTGCTTTTTCTATGCTTACTACGGATAACAGCAGCAGCAACACTAATGATTTTTCAGCTGCACTTCCCTAGAGAAATCATATATATAACCCAAGTATACAGCTGCACATTACTATTTGGAATAGAGAACAAGATAAAATATTAGGGGATGCAGCAAGTTTTCAGTTAATAAACAAGGATTACAGTATTTGTTACAGGTCCCAAAAAATAAAAGAGAGAGAGAGACCCTTCACAGGACCCCACTTCGCAGGTCTTAACACTATTGCTCAAAATTATTACAATATTGTTTTTTAGATTACATTTTTAATTAGTCTCATTGTGGTCACATTCTCTCAAGCACCCTATTTTAACCTTTTTTCATAGCTTGTGTTAACTATTTCCCTAGATGCTTTGCAACAGCATACCTCCCAACTTCTGTGAAGGAGGAGGCGGGATGGCGTCCGCGACGACGGCACGTGGCGAATTTGGGGGGGTCCTACTGTAAAGGGCGTGGCCTATACTTGTGACGCTACCACGAGGCCACGCCCCCTTTTCGCCTCGGTGGGGGCATGTCTAGCAGCTATGTGAGCTGCTGGCCAGCCCCCAGCCCCTCAGCCTGCAAGAATAGAACTGCCCCCCCCCGCCACTGGACACTGCCGGCAGCGATAGGGACGCGGGAATGTCCCAAAATATTGGGATGTTCCCGTGATAAGCGGGACAGTTGGGAGGTATGCAACAGGTGTGAGGTAATTGCTCACCTTTAAAAGCATAGTCTGCTGTGAGCTTTAGACCAGATAGCATGCATGAAATCTAGCATTAATGTGATAGCTATGTGTATTGTAGCCATTTTTGAGCGATAGTGTTAGGACCTGCAGAAAAGTGGGGTCCTGTGAAGGGGGCTGCAGACTTAAATGCATTGATATGAATACATGAACTAAATCTCCACTGTTTATTGAAATTAGTTAATTTATACCCCTTTCAGACAGAAAAATCCCAAAAACCCAGGTATTTCCCAGATACAAAAACCCGGGTAGAACTAGGCAGCAAGGGGCTGACCCCCTTTTACACAGGAGCAAATACCCGGGTATTTCCCGTGTCGACCCCTTTCACACAGAAGCCGGATTTTTCCTGCAAAACTCTGTGTGTCATAAGAAAAGGACAGTTTTAAAGGCACACAGAGATGAGATCATGAAAAGTGGGAGGTGTCTGCTCACTGCATTGCATTAAACATCAGCAGGGTACGAGGGTGAGACAAGTTGTTCCACTGTTGAGGTTATCCGTAACACCCTCACTATTAACTTACATAGTATGACACAGTAGAAATAGAAGGACACATTGGTTGTATGTTTGAAAGAACTTGTTTTATTTTTCACAAAATATGTTTTATGCTTGTTAGTTCACTTTAAATATAAAATGTTTTCAAATATAAATAAATCTTTAGTGGTCATAAATACCCTTTCAACGCTGAAACAACATTGAACTATTGCAACACGAGGTACAATATGTATTTAGCATAGGTCTACTATCAGTGGTGGGTGAATAGGTTGTGCTGCCATCCAAGCTGTTATTGTATAGGGGAGACACACCTAGTCTGACTGTCCAGCAGCCACACCTTTTCATCCGGCACTTACTATATATTGTTAAACATTTGTATTTGCAATTTTTGGTACTGTAGGGCAATTCGAAACACTCCGGCTCCTGCCGGGCAGTGAAAACCCGCATGGCCAGGAATCTGTGCCGCACACAGCAGTTTACAATGGTGGGATCCGGCTGAAACCAGACGGCCTGGGTGAATGGACACATCTGTGCCCATTATTAACTACGGTGTGCGGCACGGCTTCCTGGCCGTGTGGGGTTTCGCCATCCGACAGGAGCCGGAGTGTGTAAAATAGCCCTTAGTACACCCCCAAAAAATATAAATATATAAATAGAAGCCCCAAACAGGGAATTTTTTTTTTGCCTTAAAGATAAAGAAGAAGGCATACTGTGTACAATTTCATAGTTACATCTGCCTACCTGCAGTGCACATGGTTTTGCCCATTTTGAGAACAAATTTGTACTGCAATCAGATCTGAATAAGGGCCATAGAATGAGTACCAACTTCACCTACTAGGGGTAAAGAAGAATGAGGCGGCACTCATCGGACTTGAAATGAATAAAGGGTGTTATTCTGGTTGCAGCCTTGCGAGAACACCAAACCCCGCCTTGCGAATGGTGGCTGGCCGACACCCATTCGCAAAGCAAATTTGCACGCAGATGCGTCTCTGCTTGGGGTAAAGAAGGTGGGCAGCTGACATCCAGAAATGTCAGCTGTCCACCCCCCCCCTCGCCGGTCTGTCATGCATCATTAGCATGAGAACGCCCAGCGTTTTGTCTAACAAGATGCACCTCTTTGTTTTAATTATTCTGCGTCTGCTTATATTTCTTAAAGGCCAACTTTTTTGCTTTCACAATACTTGCTACTTCTTTCGCAAACCTCACTGTCTTCCTTTTTCTTGTGTTTTTCCTAACTCTTTGATACAAAGTTCTGTTGCCAGGACAGCTGCAGACTAGTTCTGGATACCGGGCAGTGGCGGAGATACCGTAAGGCAGCCCCCGCCGCTGCTTGGGGGAGCGGGGGCTGCGTGGGCGCTGGGTTCCGGACAAGTGAGTGTGTCACGGCACTCTCAGAGCCGGAGGCAGGCATCCTGTGCAAGCTCTCTTCTCTGCTGCGGCTGCCTGCAGCAGCCAATACGTCAGGTACTACTCTGCCTCTGACTGTCTGTGTGAGGGTGCTCAGTGACCCACCCCATGACTGGTTACTGAGCGTCCCCACACAGACAGCCACAGAGCTCCCTCTTCCTCCTTGCCTGCTATTCCCCCTGCACCTGGGAGTCCTTCTGACTGCCAAAGAGCAGCGTCACTCAGTCAGCGCTGGCTGAGCTCCCTGCTCCCCTTAGCCGGAGCCCACTCACCTTGGCCCGCCCCCTCAAACTGCAGTGCATCCCTGCGTCCATCCTCTCACCCTCGGCTTCCAGAAGTCCCGCGATTCGCGGACATTTTGGGGGCGTGGCCTAATGTCGTGAATTGCCCGCCCACATAAGAAGTGCCTGGCTGACCTGTGCTCCCACTGAGGCTGCTGTCTGGTATAATGAGGTATTATAGGTATAGGTATTCTGGTATTATAGTATTATAGGCCCACACTCTCATTTTCTGATTCTGCCCCCTCTCCCTCTCTCTGACACTGACCTCTCCCCCTCTTTCTCTGGCACCATCTCCTCCCACTCTTTCTCTGGCGCCGTCTCCTCTCCCTTTTTCTCTGGTGCCGTCTCCTCCCCCTCTTTCTCTGGCGCCATCTCCTCCCCCTCTTTCTCTGGTACCGTCTCCTCCCCCTCTTTCTCTGGGGTCATCTCCTTCCCCCTCTCTCTGAAGCCGTCTCCTTCCCCTTCTCTGTCTGTCTCATAGAAACATAGCCGTCTCCTTCCCCTCTCTCTGACGCCGTCTCCTTCCCCTCTCTCTGATGCCGTCTCCTTCCCCTCTCTCTGACGCTGTCTCCTTCCCCCTCTCTCTGACGCTGACTCCTCCCCCTCTCTCTGACGCTGTCTCCATCCCCTCTCTCTGACGCTGTCTCCTTCCCCCTCTCTCTGACGCTGTCTCCTCCCTCTCTCTCTGATGCTGTCTCCTCCCTCTCTCTCTGACGCCGTCTCCTTCCCCCCCTCTCTGACGCCATCACCTTCCCCCCTCTCTCTGACGCCATCTCCTCCCCCTTTCTCTGACGCCGTCTCCTTCCCCCTCTCTCTGACGCTGTCTCCTTCCCCCTCTCTCTGACGCTGTCTCCTCCCCCTCTCTCTCTCTGATGCTGTCTCCTCCCCCTTTTTTGTTTAACATATAAAACCAGTCACTGAGAACATTTTATAAACAATCATTTTATAAAAGATTACTCAGACCTAAAGACTCAATAAGACCTTGTGGCTGCAAGGTGCCAGTTTTAGACATAACATGGCCACGCTTAAATATAAAATCATAGACCATGTGCCCCCATCGCTTAGAGGGGGAAACAGAGCAAAAAAGTTGCTACAGTTAGAGTTCCGTTGGATATATCGTTTAGACACCTTGCGGCCGCGAGGTTTTAACGAGTCTTTAGGTCTGAGTAATTTTTTATAAAATGATTGTTTATAAAATGTTCTCAGTGACTGGTTTTATATGTTAAACAAATCATAACCATTCTCCACATAGGATCATACTGTGTCCCTCAAGGTGCTTTCCATGATTATTAAGATATACAAGTAATGTCAGCGTTAAGTGTAATATGTATGTCTTTTTTTAAAACATTTTTTTACCTATATTATAATCACTGCAAATGGAGCATGTACGCTCCTCTTCTTTAAAGCAATGTACACACATTTTTTGCAATTTTTAATTCACATGTTATGTGTGCACTCTTGTTCGATGCTGCCGAGGAGACGCCGGAAGAAGCGTCTTTGTCTCCCTGACAACGCATCCACCTCCTGCACGATACAGCCGCCGGGATCTGACGTCATCGGCGCTGGACGGAGACGGAGGCGGGCAGCGTGGACGGGCAGACAGATGGACGGCTTCCCTGGCGTCGATTGGTGAGTATCCTTATATCTGTAATGTCTTCACTATTGTGTGCCATCTGATGAAGGGGACTAGCTCCCTGAAATGTTATTAAATGCACCCAGTTTCACCTTGATCCACCGCCTGTATTAAGTCTTAGAGTGCCGCCCACCCCACGCCAGATATATATATATATATATATATATATATATATAAAATGTGTAATGGGCATTACAGTGTGTGGCATAATGTGTAATTGCCATTAAGGTGTGTGGTATAATGTGCAATGGGTACTACGTTGTGGCGTAATGTGTATTTGGCATAAGTGTGTTATGGACATTACAGTATGTGGCATAATGTGTAAGGGTCATTATGGTGTGTGGTATAATTTATTTATTTATTTACAGTTTCTTATATAGCGCAGCAGATTCCGTTGCACTTCACAATTGGAAACAACAGTGATTAAACAAACTGGGTAGATACAAACCGATATGGAGGTAGGAGGGCCCTGCTCGCAAGCGTACAGTGTATGGCATATTGCCTAATAAGCATTGGTTCTACATAAATTCTTTGTGTTTTTCTTTAATTTGGGGGGGAGGGAGGGCATATTTTTACTGTTCGCACTGGGAACCTAATTGCCAAAAATGGTAATGGGGGGGGGGGGGGCGCCAGAATTTATTTTGGCAGGGGGGAGCAAAATTTCTAGTTACGCCACTGATACCGGGACAGCTTCAGACCATCACTTTTATGGGTACTTGTGTATTATCTGGGCGCCCGATTTTTTCATTGCATGCCACTACTTAAGGCATGCAATGCGATGCGATGCAATGTGATTTTTCATTGTAAAGACTAGATTTTTAATTGTATAGTCAGCCATGGGTGATTTCATACCCCCACTATCCAACTACACATGGAGTTGATTTTATATAGTGTGGCGAGCGCAGGGAGCCACCGAGCCCGAAGCGTGGCGAGCCCCGCGAGGGGACGCGGATTACTTTACATGTATTCTGCGTCCGCTCGCCACGCTTCGATGCTCGGTGGCTCGGTGGCTCGCTGCGCTCGCCACACTATATAAAATCAACTCCATGCATAGTTGGATAGTGGGGGTATGAAATCACCCATGGGTGACTATACAATTAAAAAGCTGGTCTTTACAATGAAAAATCACATCACATTGCATTGCATTGCATGCCTTAAGTAGTGCGATGCGATGCAATACAATGAAAAAATCGGGCGCCCAGATATTACACAAGTACCCTTTTATGCTATTAACGCTCTGATTAATTTCTCTGTATATATCCATCCTGATGAAAAGGCAACTCTCTCTCTCTCTTTCACAACTGTGATCCGGTATTTATTTCTTCTATATAAGGCAGTGGTTCCTAAACTTTCATCAATCACAGAGCTCTAGAGTAGCAACAGTTTTATTTATTTTATTTATTAACAGTTTCTTATATAGCGCAGCAGATTCCGTTGAGCTTTACAATAGTAGACAGTGATAAAGCAAACTGGGTAACAACAGACTTGGAGGTAAGAGTCAGGGCACGCTGAGAGGTATGTCGGGCCCTGGTAAAAAATTGGGGGCGTGGCGTAATCACGGTAGGCATGTCCACCTCCCACAAAATGTTTAAGGGGGTGAGAACACTCTAAAGTTGAGGTGGGGGAGTTATTGCCCCCCCCCCCCCACTGCTGCTACCCGGGAGGGATGGAGGGGGAAGGTATGTGGGGGTGTCGGACCAGGGCTCCCCACTGGGCCCCTCCAGCAAGCCCGGGCCTGGGTAATTAGTACCCACTCCCCCCTCTCAGCTGCCCTGGTAAGAGGACCTTTCTGTGAGCTTACAATCTATAGGGACATAAGAGGGAAACACAGGCACCAGTAATAACATAGCAATCCCACCAAGTTGCAAGTCCAGAAGGGAAGCTATATAATATAAGTGCCTCAGAGGGTTATGCGTGTGGTACTTAAATGTTATAGGCTTGCCTGAAGACAGTGGCATAACTATAGAGGGTGCAGGGGGTGCAGCTGCTATGGGGCCCGGGGGCTTGTGGGGGCCCAAAACCCAGCAGACATCCCCCTGCACACTCTAGAAAAGTATGTATTAAGTGTGCCCCCACTCTGGTGATCTCTCCTTTCCTACAGCTGCCATATATGTGAGCGGAAGATCCCCCCCCCTAATGCCCCCCCCCGCGTCGCCACCTGTGCGCCGCCTCCAGAGCAGAAAGTGAAAGCAAGCTGGAGTAAGTTAACTGGCCTTGGTGACACCCACCTCCCTGGTGCGGCTGATCTGAAACCCCGGGTGGTGGGACGGTGCTAGGGAACTGACATTGGAGGGGCTCCTCCATCCATCTTGCCGGCTCTGCCTCCAGCACACTGACCGTGAGACCCAGTGGTGGCTCCCTCCTCCCCCAGCACTGACCGCAAGACCCCCGGCCAGAGCTTGGCGGCCCCCTCCCCCGGGAATGATTGTAAAATCTCCATGGGGAGCTTGGTGGCTCCCCCGGCACTGGTCCGAGCAAGCCCCAACACTGATCCTCAGACCCAGTAGGGGGGAATGACTTGGTGGCTTCCCCCTCCCCTGCACCAGCACGGATCAAGGAGGACCTTCATGCAGCAGCAGCTGGAGCTGAGGAACTGGATTGTGCAAGCCAGATAAGCAAGGTCAGTGGTACCATCCACTGTCCCCAGCCCAGTGCACTCATGTCCTTGACCCCAGCCCAGTGCATCTGACCAACCATCCCCAGCCAAGTGCCCCCATTTAATCAACCACACCCTGTCCCCAGCCCAGTGCCCCCATCTAACCACCCATCCCCTGTCCCCAGCCCAGTACCTCCCCCATTCCCAGTGTCCCCCCCAGTGTCTTGTCCCCCTGCCCCCCCTTCCCTACTCAGATTACTGTCCACATCCCACTGCCTTCCCATAACCTTAACCGTCACTTCCATTAACCAGTATCCAGTCTGTCTGGTCCTGCTGTCTACTCTGTCATACCCCTCCCCATCTACTAATCTGCCTCTCCCCCCTCTCATTCTGGCGGAATGCTTGGGCTCCCATTCAAAATGTTGCTATGGAGCCCAGACAAGTCTAGTTACGCCTCTGCCTGAAAAGGTCAGTTTTCAGGGAAATCTTGAACGTTTGGAGGTTAGTGGAGAGTATTAGTGTGTGTGGAAGGGCATTCCATAGGGTAGGAGCAGCCTAATGAAAGTCCTGTAATAATGAATGGTAGCTAGTGCAGAAGACAGACGCAGATCTTGTGCAGAGCGGAGTGGTCGAATTGGGAGATATTTTGAGATAAGTAAAGAGATGCATGCTGGTGTAGTATGGGTAATAGCTTTATATGTGAGTAGAAGTATTTTATATTGAATACAGTAAAATACAGGCAACCAATGGAGGGACTGGCAGAGCGGATCAGCAGACGATGAGCGTCTTGCTAGGAAGATCAGCCTAGCAGCAGAATTAAGAATGGATTGTAGTGGCGAGAGTCTGTTCTTGGGAAGACCAGTTAGAAGACTATTGCAATAGTCAATGCAGGATTTAATAAATGCATGGATAATGGATTTAGTACTGTATTGTGTAAGCTAGGGTCATATTTTGGATATGTTTTTAGATGCTTGTAACATGATTTGGAGACAGATTGAATGTTGGGAACAAAGGACAGTTCAGTGTCGTGGATGACCCCTAGGCAACGAGCTTGTGGAGTAGAGTAGATTGTCGAGTAACTGATATCTCTGGTAACTGATCTTGGCTGGTGGGAATATAATTAATTAAATTTTGGAAATATTGAGTTTGAGGTGGCGAGAAGACATCCAAGATGAGATGGCAGAGATGCATTCAGAGACTCACCCCAAAGCCACTGGTGACAACTCTGGGGTTGATAGATAGATTTGAGTATCGTCCGCATGATACTGAAATCTGCAAATGCTGAATAGTTTGGCAAGAGATGAGGTATAGATTGAGAAAAGCTGTGGACCCAAAAACCGAGCCTTGCGGAACTCTGACTGACAGAGATAGTGAAGTGGAATCAAAGAAGCTAACACTGATAGAGCGATCAGATAGGTAAGATGAGAACCAGGAAAGGGCTGTATCATTAAGACCTAGGGAGTGTAGTGTTTGTAAGAGGAGAGTGATATCAACAGTGTCAAACGCAGAAGAAAGATTTGTTTCTGGGTACCCCTAGTTTTTTATGAGGAGTTTCAGCAAAAAATATGAAATTAAGCTATTTGTGCTTACCTATCATCCTTAAGCTGGCCATACATCTACGGATCGATTATCAGATTGGGCTGGTTGGAACAAAATCCTGGTAACTGATCAGAGCAAATGGCAGTTGACCATTTGCTTTGAAATGCTGGAAAATTGCCAAAAACTGTCATTCAGATATTACCAGGTGTTTGTTCCAACCAACCCAATCTGGCAATCGATCTGTAGATGTATGGCCACCTTTAGGATTATTTATGGCGATGTGGACAGTGTTATGCTTCTATTTGTCCATATATTTTATAATTTGGATAGCCACCAGCACTAGGTTTGCCTATCATATTGACCATGAATTACGGGTGCGGTATGAGCTGCCGACAATCAGGATTCCGTCGGTCATTAAACTGACTTCGGAATCCGACTGCTGGGACTCCGACAGGGGGCGAGCACTACAAAGCCCCTTGCGGGCTTGGGGGCGAGCTGTGCTCGCCACAGGTTCTATTCTCTCTCTGTGGGGGTCATGGACCCCCACGAGGGAGAATAGCCCCTGTAAGTAGGGATCCTTACTGTCGGGCTCTTAACAGTCAGGACTCCAACAACGGTCTACTGACTGTCTGATTCCCGACGATTTCATCAAGGGACCAAGTTTTTACCATACCGTTTATGGTGGCTAACAGTAATAATATTAATAATAGAGATGTGCGGGCTTGGATTTCCCAGATCCGAGCCCGCATGAACGTCATCAATCCGAGTGGCACTCAGAGTTTCCCGTCTGACTCGGATCCGGGCACGCATGCAAAATGTCATTGCCCGGCGCCGAATTCTCACGAGATCCGAACCGCTGTATTGATAGCGAACATCCGGCACCGTTTGTCACTCGTGATTTGAGCTTGTTAGAGAGAGTAGGGATAGTCTGTGTAGGGAGCTTTGTTAGGTAGGTTAGGGAGCTTTGTTTTTTTGCTGCTGGGGCGACTGACAGTGCCTACTAGTGCCACTGTCTGCTCTCTGGTGGTGTGTGCTCTGCACTGCCAGTGGCTGCCAGCCCAGCCAGTACCTGGCCACTTAAATCAGTAATAGACATGTGTATATGACTGTGCAATGTGCATTGTTCTTAAACTTATTAACCACTTGTATACCAGTCTGCTTGTGCATCTGCTGTATAATACCTCCCTGATGGTGTATTTACAGCCTTATATAACTAGTAAACATATTGTCTGCTTGTGCATCTACTGTAGTGAGTCTGACATATAAAAAAAATATTAACAACAGTGTACTGGTGCATCTACTGCCATATAAATAAAAGAATACCTTTCTGCTGGTGCATATTAATTATACTGCTGTTTATATAATATCTATATATATTTATCCTGCCTCCGGGCAACTGCTCACCGTACGCCACTGATCGACACAGCCATATTGCAGAAGCAGATTTTCAATCAAAGTTTGCCCTCCAAAGTATTCAATGAGCATCTGGGTAGTAAATACTTTAGTGACACCAGTGTATATGATTCAGTACCAATATGTCTGTTTTACACTGTGTAGTTTCAAAATGTGTTATTTTATGTGCAATTTGGTCTTAAGTCATTTACATGATTTCCTTAAATATTTTAGACCATAATGATAACTACACAACATTGCCACCTGTAATATCATCTGTGCTTGACAGAAGAGATTTCAATAAAAAGAACTTACAGTTTCTATATGTTTAAAAAAAAAAAAAAATTCAGCATAAAAAGGTCTTAATAAAGTTGGTCAAACATTCTACATACACACTGCATCATTTGTGTGGCAGCATACACTGTTTACATTACAAATAACCTTGTGTGACACCTTATCATGGCAGCTGTAACAGTCATTACTGAAATAATAGATTATCAGCTTCACTTTCATCAGCAAATTGGTTGGCATCCCACAATAACTAACCCATCTGTTTTGAAAACGGTCATTGCCTGATTCCTGGTAACTACCGAGTGATATGCATTACTGTATATACAATGTCAAACAATGTCACAAAAGTCCTATATATACAGTATGTCAGGGAAACCTCACATTCCTATCAATATACAGTACAGACAAAAAGCCATTGCTCAAAATAGGATAATAAATATGAACATATCCTACTAAAATGATGCTATACAGTATGTCAGGGACCCACACACAGCTCAATGATTGTCCATAACCAATTAACCCTTGTAATAATCATTGTAAATGTTAGAGATGAGCGGGTTAGCTTTTACTCGGTTCTTATTACCAAATTATTGCAATTATGGATTTTTCCGATTGACTATCAACTGTCACGTGTTTTGGATAGCAAATAACGAACCCGCTCAGCTCTAGAATTTGGGACATTTGAGGACTTATTTGTTACTGTCCTTATTTTATTCCATTTTAATCACTGCCATTGCTATTATTTACATCAATAACCGATTCATTAATGTGGCTATTCACCCATTAAAAACTTATCACAAGATGTTTGTATTGAGTACAGGGAGTCTGGAACACAGTTATGCCCTGGCTGGCAGGACCTCTGTATGCCCCAGCCCAGCCTGGCTGCTCTGCCCACATCATACTGCCTAAAGCTGTCAGGTGCTCACCATTAGGATTATATGATTGGGCCAGCGCACGTCTGTCCCCACTGGATTCCCTACTCCAGTGATGAAAGACTGACGTCTTATCCCACAAGGCACGCCTGATGAGGAGAAGCTGAACCACCTTCCAAGACAATGGACTAGTTAAACTTAATACATACAGAAATCATTAAATATATCACATAAGGGGTGGAGGGGATGAGTTGCTGGGATGTGGGAAGAGACAGAATCAATAAACACATATAAGAAAAGATATGGGGATGGATTTGGGGAAACAATCATAAAAAATAATTAGTAAACACTGGTTTATCAGTTGGGGGAGATGCAGACATCAGAGTGAGGTTGAGGCTTTATTTAAGTTTATTTCTAAAGTATATCCTAGCATCAAATGCACATCATGCACAAATGTGACAACCTCATTATTTTCAGCAGTCATCTTTATCTTTTTATATACATATATATCTAGAATCTATATTTACTGCTCCGCAAGTACTTTCCCTCAGTTATAAGCACTGGCCCATGGTACAGTAAGCACAGCTGCGGTCTGCAGTACACCCCCACCACCTTCTCCAGTAAAACCCACCACCTCAGTTATGCAAGGTAGAGCACCCTTATACACATTACACCAGTCAAAACCTGGTATGCCAGGCAGAGCCCAGTTATGTTACGCTGCACAGAGCACTCTCGTATATGTTATACAAGGCAGAACCCTAAACACATTATGCCAGGCAGAGCCCCCGTTACATGTTATTTCATTTAGAGCCCCCATAACAACAGAACAAGTTATCTTATACACGTTACACCATGCAGAGCCCCCTAAATACGTTACTTCAGACAAAAAGCCCCCTTGTAAATGTTACATCAGACAGAGCCCCCTTATACATGTTATACCAGGTAGAGCCCCCTCATACATGTTATGCCAGACAGATCCCCCATTACACCTTACACCAGGCAGAGCCCCCTTTTACATTTTATGCTAGACAGAGCCCCTTAAATATGTTACGCCTGGCAGAGACCAGAGATCACAGTGAATTGGCAGGGCTCCAGGTACACTGTATAAGAATGGCTGGTGGGTCAGGGAAACACAAGATTCAGCCATCTCTACAGCATTCAGAGTCAGTATTCACCAATTGTGCCCAGCTCACAGTCCAGTCCCAATTGAGCAGTACCAGGAATGAGCCATTCTGTCCCCTATTGCTGGTTTTGGCATGGAGTGAATTAACTCTGCAGCAGCAGCAGATGTACCACAAAGCTCCATTTGAAGAGCTGCGGTCACAATTGAACACACATGTGCTATTGCACATGCAGGTGCCTCTTCAGTGCTTGGAGCATGGAGGCAGGAGCCTCCATTGCCTCTGGGAGTTACACCCCTGAATGTGACTGTTTCCTGTTATACAGTAGGTGGCAATGGGGCAGATGTATTAAGCTTTAACAAGAGATAAATATAAGCGTGATAAGGAGAGATAAACGTCCAACCAATCACCTGCTAACTGCCCTGTTACATCCTGTGTTTGAAAAAAGTCAGTAAGGAGCTGATTGGCTGGGCGTTTATCTCTCCTTATCACCCTTGGATTTATCTCTTGTTAAGGCTTAACATACAACAGTGGACAATTAAGGATTATATTTTTTAATGACTTTGTGTCAATTAAATATGAGGAGTTTTACATAAGAACACCTCATTTTCATTTTGCTTATCCATTCTTCTAGCAGTGGACTGTGTCATGTTCTTTAAATTATTATAAAAGGTCAATAATATCAAATAGAAAACATACATGATGTGACATTTAATAGGATGTGGTTGTTTAATTTTTGCGAGTTTTAGGCAACAAAATGGCGTTATCGCACTTTTTGCCAAAATTGCGTACTTAATAGGGTGCGCTAAGTGCAGTAATTCGCCTTTTTATCGCATCCAGATGTTTTCCCATAGAAAAGTATACAAATTACTTATTTAATGGAATGTGCAAACGGAATTCGCATTTCAAAAGTGTCTAAAATTCACCAGTGGTGCAGACCAGGTCCTGAATTGACCCAAAAGCAACTTTGGTCAAGTGCAGAAATGGTTAATTTTCTCACAGGTGTCCTCATTTTTAATCATAAACTCCTCTACATATATCCCAACATCATTAAGGACACCTGTGAGGGTTTGAGAGATGGAAATTGTGTAGAGTGGTTTGGAGTTGGCTCTCTGGCCCTTATTCTGGTTGGTGCGGTCGAGCCGCATATGCGGCTGCGACCGCACCAGACGAATCCCCGCCCACCCTACGGATCGCCACGGCCGTCCGTACACGGACGGCTGGCGATCCGCATAAAAATGGTGGAGGCTACGCCTCCACCATGGTGGGAGCTGCCCCCTGCATTCGATGGTCGTCGACCATCGAAGGCAGGTCCGCACGCCGCGGCAGCTCCCGCAAGCTGAGACCACACGGACAATCGTCCGTGTGGTAGCTTGTATGGGGGCTGAAAGCTGACATCCGGCGACGTCAGCTTTCCGCCCCCATGAGTTGCGTCATGGCCTCATTACCATGCGTACGCCCCGCGTTTGCATGGGAACGCCCATGAAATGCGGGGCGTACACATAGGGAAATGAGGGCATGATGCCTCTCACGCCCCTATACGCCCCCTTTGCGGCGGACGAAATCCGTCTGCGGCGAAGGGGGCTGCACATGCGCAGATTGACCTCTGCGCATGTGCAGAGTAAAAACATCGGCGGTACGGCCGCACGCGGGCCGTACCGATCCGATCAGAATAAGGGCCTTTGTGATTTTGAGCGTTTGGAGGAGCTGTGCAGGAGGAGGGAGGAAGCTGAGCGCCAGATCCAGGTACCCCGACTACTGCGTGCTTCACGTAGCTATCGTGCTAGGCTGTATCTGGCCTCCCTCTCTGATCAACAGGCTGTGGGGATGTTTAGGCTGAACCGCAATAACCTTTTGATCTTAAATGAGCAGGTGAGAGATGATTTGGACCCTTATGGGGGTGCCAACTTTGCAGTGTCTGGGCTGCAGAAATTAATGTGTGCCCTCTACTTCTTGGCCACAGGCTCCACTCCACTCAGTATCTCAAGGTCATTGGGGGTCTCTCAAGCCACTTTCTCTAAACATTTCACTCAAGTGTTACTTGCTTTCAAGAAGTTGTGGCGCACATACATCAGATTCCCACGTTGTGAGTCTGAGTGGCAGGACCTTAAGGTGGCTTTCTAGCGGCTCTCAGCATTCCCAAATGTGCTGGGAGACATAGATTGCACCCACATTGAGCTTCGGGCACCGCACGTGAGGGGACGTCTACGTCAATCGGCGTGGGCATCACTCTCTGAACATGCAGGTGGTATGTGATATGCCAACCTAAAAATACTCAGTGTGATAATGCTGTATGGAGGCGTTTAAAGAATTACATTACAAGTATGTTTGGGGCCTGAGCAATTTAAACCTGTAACATAATTTGTTAGGCATTTGACCAATACCAGCAGGTGTGGAACTACATGACCCACCATCACCAACAATTTCAATCTATGACCATGACATTTATCTAGGTTACCCTTGCTGGGATATGTAGTTCCACTGCAGCACTATTGTTATGCAAACATTACAAGAGAGCATTACAGTTATAAAACATTGCAATGTATGATGTACATGAAAATGTGTGAACACTTACCAGCTTGGGGTGGCGTTGGTGGCCTATCCGTGTCCATCACATGGAGCCCAGGAAGGACCTCTGGTGTGACAACTTGTTTGAGATCATTCTCATAGGAGGTATATGTTACAGACACATACCTCCCAACATCTGGGCTGGTTGTGGCGGGACGGTGTGTGCGCGAAGGCGCGCAGCGAATTTTGGGAGCGTGGCCTGCCGGAAAGGGGGCGTGGCCTATACTTGCGGCACTGTCATGAGGCCACGCCCCCATTTCTCGCCGCGGTGGGGGCATGCCTAGCAGCTCTGTGAGCTGCTGGCCAGCCCCCAGCCCCTCTGCCTGCAAGAATAGACGCTGTGCACATGGGCACAGCGTCTATTCACGGACTACAGGGGGGACTCCCAACTGCCCCCACCCCTGTCGCAGGACACTGGCGGCGGAGGGAGGGACGCGGGAATGTCCCAAAATATCGGGACGTTCCCGCAATAAGCAGGACAGTTGGGAGTTATGCAGACATTCCTCCTCTCCTCTCCATGCTCATTGCTACCTTTCAAAGGTAAAAATGGTGCCTGTGACCCTTTATATAGGGGGTGTGATGCATATTGTAGGGTACTTAGGTGGGCCAATAGGTTAGGGAGTTATTTGGCATGCGGAGGCAGTGTTGTAATTCGCATTCCGGTTGGTCGGAAAATCGCACATGACCTGTGGCGGAAATCACACATAACTGTGTCATAAAATCGCACCACATCGCACTTTATCGCATCTCTTTGCACTTCACCACACTTTTGGGCGCATTTTCGCATCCCATGAAATTATCGGTTTTGGAGGAAAAAATGCAATTTGAAAAAGTGCGATATGGTGCGATAAGGTGCGATTTCAAAATGTTACTAAAAATTGCATTCCATTAAATGTCACCCATGGTTTCATATTTAATATTTTTACCCCATTAAATTAAAATCCCAAATGACCAGAGAGCAGTGTATTGAAAAGCACCATTTAGTACATGCCGAAATACTGTAAGTCTTGTATTAGTACACAAGTCAAAACCCAGATGACACTTAAAAGGACAATAACTGTGTTCACTTGAAGTGCATTTTAAATCAATAATTCAGGGCATATTGGGGCAGATGCAGGGCCGCCAAGATGTATGCCGGACCCTAGTAAAAGGTTGGTGGCTTGGCCTAATCGCAGGGGGCGTGGTCACCTATCACAATTAGGCCACACCCCAAAAGAACATGTTTGGGTCTATGAGATTATAGCAGCTCAGTAGCAATTTTTTCAATGTGTTTAAACTCTGAGTAGTAATTCTGTGTCCAG
Organism: Crinia signifera; assembly: GCF_055691185.1. Taxonomy (NCBI): domain Eukaryota; kingdom Metazoa; phylum Chordata; class Amphibia; order Anura; family Myobatrachidae; genus Crinia; species Crinia signifera. Next base: position 187,546,788 of record NC_139220.1, read on the forward strand.
TTTTAACTACCCTTTACCCTTTTACATCACAAACATGGGTCCGACCTGGGTCCGACCTGGGTCCGGCACTTTTACATTAAATCCGGGTCACCCATTATACATAGGGCGACCCGGGTTGAACCTTTCTTAAAATCCGGGTTCAATTGGCGGGTTAGACAATAACCAGAGTCTGAGGTGCAATGTAAAAGGGGTACTAAGGGCTTATTTATTGAGTTTTAGCTATTTGAATCTTGTTACGTATGATAAATGATCCTCCTGCCAATGAGCTGCCAACTGTCATTTTTCAAACACGTGACAGGAGCTCATTGGCTGAAGTGCCATTTATCATATGTATGAGTTTTAAATAGCTAAAACATGTTAATAAATGAGCCCTTTAGAAACTGGACAGCCTGATTTTGAATCTTTGCAGTGGCTTTTTTTTAAGTTAGAACTTAAGACCCATACACATGGGGTAATTTTTGGGCTGTTTTCTAAGCGATCTGTCTAGATCGCTTAGAGATTAAGCACAGATTGCTCCATGTGTACACCCCATTGTGATGGCGATGCGCAGCTCCACTCATCGCCATCGCCCACTAAAATCTTTAGTACATGCAGTCAAAATCTAGATAGATCACTTGCATGTACCCAAAGAACACTGAGTTAGCACAGATTGCTATGTGCATAGGCGAATTTTGGGGGTGGTCCGGGGGTGCACAGGACCACCCATTAGCCCATTTTGTAGCTGAGGGATGGGGCTTTCCAACGAGCCCAGCCCCGTGTCTCTAGCCCTCTGGGAACCGGAGATACGGTCAGGCAAAGCTGGAACATTTTCCCTATAGGATAACATAGGACCCCCACCCAGTTCAACGGCTGCCAGTTCCCCCTTCGGCATCACTGAAGCTCAAGGTTGATCTCAGTTGAACCCAAATCGCTGGGCCTTCAATCTGATACCAGGCTGGATTCATATGGGTTAATTGGTTCCAGGGATATTGAGGTTAAACCGTTTTTTTTTCATGACTGTTTATGTTCTTTGAGGGCAGATTTCTCTGGAACCAAACAGCCCAGTTTCACGGGACCAAAATCATTCAAAGCCAACTCAAAAGTTCTTCAATATGATACTGGTCTCATGTAAATGGGTCAGTTGGTTCCAAAGATATAGCTGGTTTGTTAAAGGGGGGTAGGGAGAGGAGAGTGGTTGTCTCTCCCCTCACACCAGAAAATGCAGGGACTACGCTGTGCGGACATCGTACGAAGAAAAGCCCACCGGTCCTCCGCATACGGATGGACTCACACTTTAAGAACAGGGCGTGTTTACGGACGACATCCAAACCTTGCGTGTGCGGTGGACACACACATATTCTGCACGGTCTTACAGCGTTTGCACGGTCTTACCGCGTCAGAACGGACAGGAACCTGCCTTTCAGCATATATTTGTGTGTTTTGTAATGGTCCATTTAAGCTGCAATGGTTCCAATTGAAGCAATGAAAAGAGTTTAATTAATGAGTAATGAGTAAAGGAGTGTATTGTATTGTGTTCAGCTGACATTGGTTCAGGTGCGGCCAGTACTGATTGGGCGTTCCGAATGCCTAGCGCATGACCGAGTGGTGTCCGCAAAGAAATACTTGCTTATGGACACTGCATATTTCCTGCCTTTTGGTTCGTTTGTAGTCGGTGTTCTGTCCGAATGCACGCCTACCATAATTAGTGCACTCCCTCGTGTACGCCCATGTTTACGCCCAGTTTAGCCCACTTTGAAACTACGCCCCTGTGTACTTCCGAATGACGCCCATAATACGCCCATATCTCCCGAGTGAATGCGGTGCACATTTCTGTACGGTATTAGTAAGAACGAGTACGGAGACCTTGCGTGGCACATGCGCATAGCGTTGCCCGCGCATGCGCAGACGGCTAAAAAACGCCATCCGAAAGAATTCGGAAAATTACGCATCGACCAGAATAAGGCCCATGGTTTTGTCCATTTGAGAAGGAATTTATCTCTAAGAGGGAACTAGAATAAGGCCCAAAGTCTAAAGGAAAATTCTTCAGGTAGTAGGAAATAACACATGACTGCATGACTGTGCTCAGCAAATGTGATCTAAACAATATATTCACCAGGGAAACTAGTAATGGTTACATCAGCAACGGAATCTGCTGCGCTATATAAGAAACTGTAAATAAATAAAATAAATAAATCATCCAAGATATAACATTACATTTTTATGTATAACAGTGTAATTAGCTCTATAATAGTATAATTACAGCTATTATGTTATGTTAACTAATACTCTATTTAGTATTAGTGAACAAAATGATAATTGTAATCACTAGTTAAGATTACAGATTACTGGAACATTCTTTATCCTTATTCAGTCACAAAAATTGCTGCATGATAATTGTTTCTTGGAAATAACCACTGCAGTAGGTGTGGTCACCGATTATTGCGATATATTTTCCATTTATTGACAGAAAGGGTGGAATGTACTATGCAGTGTACAGTATTTGCAAACTGTTGGCATTGCCATGGTCTGCCCATTGTGCGCCCAATATATATTGTACTATATATAAAATAGTAATGCCAGGTTTGAATGCTGTAGTAGTGTCTATTTATTTTGTATGCAGCCAGGACCTGGAAGCTACTTGGACTGAAGAATAACTTCCCCGTGAATTTATGTTGGTAATATATGTGTACAAGGAGGTTGTGTGGGGTTGTTTTATTTTCATAATATATGAAAACATTTGGTAATTGAGGGGCAGATTTATTAAGCTCGGTGAAGTGATAAACTGTCTGTGTTTTATCACCGGCCAATCAGCTCCTACCTGTCATTTTTCAAACTAAGCCTGTAACTTCACAGGTAGGAGCTGATTGGCCGGTGATAAAAACCAGACAGTTTATCACTTCACTAGGTCGACAGGTGTCTATGTCGACATGGGACAAGGTCAGCATGGTTCTAGGTTGACAAATGCGTTAGGTCGACATGGGTTTTTTCACTGTCTTTTGAGCCGACATGTGCCGACAGGTGGTATTTCATGCTCTACCATCCACTAGGGCGTGGTGGGAGAATAAATTAGTGTGCCGAGCGCAGCAAGACACCATGCCCAAAGCATAGTGAGTGATACAAGGGGCTGTGGTTGACTTCCAACGGAGTCCATGTTGACCATGTCGACATTCGGGTAAAAAAACAGTGAAAAAACCCATGTTGACCTCGCGAACTGTCGACCTAACCCATGTCAACCTAACACATTTGTCAACCTAAAACCTTGGCCCATGTTGACCTAGACACCTGCAACCTTCATCCATGTCGACTTAAAACCCTGTCAACCTAGTTGCCCGTTGACCCAGTGGTGTCAACCTAATGACTGTCGACCTAAGTGGGGTCAACAATATGATACACACCCGGCCATACCAGACTATATATATACTATATTGTTACCATATAATGTATTTATTAAAACATCAAATAAAACAAATGTATTTATCCTAACACTCCATTTAACAGTCAGTGCTTGATGAAATGATAGCCTGGAAACCAACGCGTTTGTCATGACGACTTCATCGGGGGTGTATGTTCCAATATCATCATAACAAAGATATGGAAGTTTTCAACTATTAAATAGGTCCTTTTGTATAGACTCTTAGGAGTTTAAAAGTACCAAAAAGAACTTGGTGTAGCGTGGATTTTATAAAATCACAGAAAAAATGATAAGTACCCAGAGTACTGAAGTGGTGAGTGTGTTCACTTGCAAAGCCTGAGTATTAAAAAAAAATGCCACGGTTGCCCCACATGGGCATGTATGCTGCCAGAAGCCAGGCCGGGATAGCAGTACGGGTGGGCACCGGCGACTGGGGGCTGGCAGATCGTCTGAGCGGCTGTGTGGCCTGCGCAGCATGACCTGGTTAGAGGTCACGTTGCGCAGGTCACACAGCCCCATGGATGAGGACGCAGTCTCATCCCAAAATCTTTGAAATCCTGGGCATTTAGGGCCAAATCTCAGGATCCCGCCGATCCCGGGATTGCCCCCCTGGGTTGACATACCATAGTTCGAATAGACACCCACAAGGTAGACATGCCGTTTTCAATATATTGAACATCATTGTGTTTCCATATGCCCACTATAGTATAAAAAAAAGTAAATGAAAGTAACACCTACTGTATATCAAACAAAAGTTGAATGCAATTGCATAATAAGACTATTAATCACCAGCTAGGAATTTGAAGTTGTACAATTGTGCTTCAAAAGACATATGAGCCACAGTAGTTAAGGAAAAGGATTTGTAGGGAGGAAAAAAAAAATTGACATTCCCCAGATTGTTCAATTTGTTCTTAGAAGTGCACACGGGGAGTGATCAGGGTCATGTAAGGCTAATCTGGGAGATAAACATGACATAGCATTTATCCTCAGCTTTATGAGAGGGTATTGAGTGAGGATGCGGCAAGATAATTACATGCAAGGGATGTACTATCTGCTATGGTTAGTACTGTACCTTGTTTTCTTTTGTGTTGGGTATGATATCTTAAGCTGGGTACACAATAACAGATTTATCTGTCCAATCTCTCTGATGAGAACCAAAATCTGGTCATGTATGGGAGCATATGAGAATCGAACATTTGCTCCCACACTGGAAATCAAACAATAGGCATTCAGACAAATTGGTCAAATCCATTTTATTTAACATATTTATACGAACAATCATTTTTATCCATTTTCAAGCATTTGGGAGCGAAGGGCTGATTGTCATATACTCCCACACATTACCAGAATTTGGTTCTCATCAGAGATTGGACAGATAAATCTGTTATTGTGTACCCAGCTTAAGATATCATACCCAACACAAAAGAAAACAAGGTACAGTACTAACCATAGCAGATAGTACATCCCTTGCATGTAATTATCTTGCCGCATCCTCACTCAATACCCTCTCATAAAGCTGAGGATAAATGCTGAGTGAGGATGCGGCAAGATAATTACATGCAAGGGATATACTATCTGCTATGGTTAGTACTGTACCTTGTTTTCTTTTGTGTTGGGTATGATATCTTAAGCTGGGTACACAATAACAGATTTATCTGTCCAATCTCTCTGATGAGAACCAAATTCTGGTAATGTGTGGGAGTATATGACAATCAGCCCTTCGCTCCCAAATGCTCGAAAATGGATAAAAATGATTGTTCGTATAAATATGTTAAATAAAATGGATTTGACCAATTTGTCTGAATGCCTATTGTTTGATTTCCAGTGTGGGAGCAAATGTTCGATTCTCATATGCTCCCATACATGACCAGATTTTTGTTCTCACCACATACATCGGACAGATAATTCTGTAGGTATGTACCCAGTTTAAGACGAGAAACAAAATAAAATGACTCTTGTGTTCCATCACACTTTTTTGGTTTAATTGAACACCTTGCAATAACTGTAGGATAATCGATCTTGTCATACTATAACATGTTCTTTGTATATTCAGATCTGTATTTATTTTTAGTCCAAATCTCCTTATTGCTATTTTCTTTTAAATTGTGTCAGCACAGGTTCTCAATGTCGGTCCTCAGGACCCCACACAGTGCATGGTTTTCAGGGTCACCACTAGAAATGTTGGGGCCCGGGACTGACCTACAGTCCGGGCCCCCAGTGGCACAGCACCATATCCCCCTGCGTGCGCCTGCCAGCACCCCGCCTCCCCCTACCCCTCCCCATTACTTACCATCACTGCGTTGCGGCATCGCCCTCCAGGTCCTTCAGCCTCCACGGTCAGGTCCGGAGCGAATACTGCACATTGCAGCCTGCAGAGCGCTTAGCCCCTCTGTGTCCTAGGCTCGACGCTCTGCAGGCTGCACTGTGCATTGTGCGTGCCTGTCTGGGGGCCCGCTGGCGACGGGAGGTGGAGGCGGTGCGCGGGTGCCCGTGGGGGTGGGGGGTGGTTGGCACTGCTGTGGGCAGCTGCCAGGGCACCCGTGCATGTTTTGCAGGTCTCCTCACAGAATAAAGTGAAATAATTACATCCACCTGTGGATCTAGTAAAATGTGCCAGACAGTAATGAGTGCACCTGTCGAGTGACATGGAAAACGTGAACTGTGTGGGGTCCTGAGGATCGAGTTTGCGATCCACTGGTCAATAGGTCAGTGTACCCAGGACCGTCTTAACAAGACAGTGAGCACCTGGGCAAAATAATTTGAGGGGCCCCACCTCACAACCCCCCTCCACCCACCTATGTGCAGCAGCAGCGGAGGTGATGTAGTGATCTGGGCAGTGGCGGGTAGAGGGGATCCGGGTGGATGTTAGAGAATCCCCTCATGAATGTGTTGCGTACTGTGCACTGTTTCTGCATGCATTACATTCCAAACGAGCCATGGTTCATTAGCCGAGTCACTGTCGTGAGACACTTCACTGAACTGATTCACGTGTCTCAACTCAGTTCGGTGAATCCCTTTGCCCATGACTGCCCACAGGCCAGTGCCGGGTCTACTGTCCTATGTGTTGCATGATGCCATGCCCAATACTTTGCTTTCTCCTGGCCCATGGCAGCTACGGGAGTCTGGCCCTAGTATGAGTCTTGCTACTCGGATGCTGCACTCGGCTAGCAGCACCAGGAAGTACCCCATAGCAGTATCAGCTGGCAGCTTCCAGTTTTGACACAAAGCATGAACCGTTGATCGGAGGGACTATGGGGCCAACCCAGGGGCTATGGAAACGGCCCAACCGAGGGCCCTAAGGGTCTAGTCCACCAGCAACTGTCCCAGCATCCCAGTGGGCCAATCCGCCCCTGATGGTAATACATAAATGGATATATTGTAACTGAAAACATAATTGGTATCAATATTTGGTTTGGTGGAGGACTGTTCTGGGTTATTGCCAACATGTGTAATAAATTGGTCACTTAAATAACTTTGGGGGTTATTCTAGTCCATTCTTTCTGACAAAATCCTTCTTAGATGGACAAAACCATGTGCACTGCGGGTGGGGCAGATGTAACTTGTGCAGAGAGAATTAGATTTGGGTGGGGTTTTTCTTCAAAGTGAGATCTATATTGAAGTGTAAAATCATGCAGTCAGTATTTTCCCTGCACAGAAACAAAATAACTCACCCAAATCTAATTCTCTCTGCACATGTTACATCTGCCCCCCCTGCAGTGCACATGATTTTGTCCATCTAAGAAGGATTTTGTCAGAAAGAATGAACTAGAATAAACCCCTTTATTATAAACTGCTTACAATACAACTCTTACAAAATGGGTTTGCCCAAGGTTAGAAGAATGTCTTACTAAGATAACAACTGTTGCTAAGGTCAACGTCTGTGCATCAGGAAGATGTAATCATTCTTTCTAAAACTGAAAGTGAGCATACGTAGACATTTAAATGTCTGTACGGCATAGATAGTTTCATGTTTCCAATACTTTCATGATCTTCGACGCAATACATACATATTCCTCTCTTAGGGCACTTTCTATTGTACTAAATATTTAAACGTATTAATTTTAAAGAGAGATAAAGAGATCAAATAAACTTAAAAGGCACAAACCTCACTAGATTGTAAGCTCTTCAGAGCAAAGCTTTCCTCCCTTTTGTCGTCATAGCCCTCCTCTCCTCACAATTCACTTACTGCTCTCTCCTATTCAGCGACCGTCTGCCTGTATATGCTACTGCTGGTAAATGCTCATCTCCTGCCCATGGCCGCCAGAACATAGTAACTTAGTATGCTAACTGCTCCCTCGCTGCCAGGGCCAGTGCTAGGGTATCCGGCGCCCTCCTGCAAACCATACATTTTGCGCCCTTTCACATTGCCATTGCAACAAGCTGCAGCCCAAGTGTGGGAGTGTATGCAACATGTGATCCTATGGAGGATCTCGGGTGCATGTACATGTATACATACACCGTCTCAGTGCTGTGTCGGCAAAATGTTGAAGGCACTAAAGGTGCCCATACACGCTGCGAGAATCACATACATTATGAGCTAGATCGCATTGCACAGCGTGCAAGAAATGTGTGTGCGATGCAATCCGAAAGCAGTACAAAAAGTATGTGCAGCACTCATGACTGAGGGGGAATGGAGGGGAGAGAAGGAGGAGATGGAAGAAGAGGGGGCGGAGTGTTGAGGACTGGCAGTACCACTGGCACAGCACACTGAGAAGAGGGAAGGAAGGGGAGGCGGCACTGCTGCCTATTCGTCATTTGATTGACAGCTGACAGGCACAAGGAGCAATGGGTAGGGGGCGGATCCGGACATGACATGTCATCCAGGCATTCACAGACAGCGCTACATGCCTCAGCGCAAGTGTCCGTGAGGAAGAGGGGGCAGGTCGCAGGAGGAGAAAAGTGTGTGTGCAGTGCAGGGAGCTGCTCAGCCTCTCCATACTGCGTGCAGGCTGTGTGCACTCGCGGTGCAGGGAGGAACTCTTTATACTGCCGCCTGCCCGCTGTCAGACAGGCTCTGCATGCTGTGTGCAGGAGGCAGAGACAGTGAGGGCTAAAGCAGCTTTAGCAGAGCAGGGAGGGAGACAGCACCTTTTCAGCATGGCGCTTCCCTGCTTTGCAGGAGCTGCTGAGTGGGTAGCGCCGGCCCTGCTCGCTGCATACATCTTAGCTGTATTGTATTGTGGTGCTCTTTGCAGTAGCGCATGCAGGGGGGGTTTCTGAGTACCCAGAAACCCCCCAGGAGTGTAATCTGAAAGCTGAGGGTCCCCTCTTTTCAAAGGTACACGAATTTTGAAAATCGGACCTTGGGAACTCGATATATCTGACTTCAAAGCAGTGGTCCCCATCCTAGCCTGTTAATTGCTCTTCCCAGTCAGATATTTCAGGTTCTGTCTGACTTAGAGTTTTTCTGAGGATATATTCCAAAAGCTGGGACTCTCTCCCTTTGATGGACACTAGTAGCTTGTCTCTACTTTTCCCAGAACCAGAGATATCAGCCTTCCAGCAGCTGGTTACTGCTCCAGCTCCACACACCTGGTATGTAGTTTTATATTCTCGTTGGCAGATTGCTCTGCCTCCTGAACTCTGATCCCCTAGTCCCCAGTACCATTTGGTAGGTGGGATTCTCTAGTTTTTTATTGCTTTAAAATCTAAGAAATCTATTTCCAGGAACTGGAGATCTTTGCAGTCAAGCAAGCTGTCCTCCCACCAGAAAATTATGGATAATAATCCCACTCCACTATACACCTTTCCTCTGCATATTAAACATCCTCTACCACCCTGGAAGTTATGTATCAGGGCCCCTTCATTCAGCCCAATGCCCCCTTCTCCAACCATCTGTGCAGTAAAGGGGTAATTAGTGGAAATTACTGATCCAGACCCTACATGCTGAGCGGTTGATATAATACCCCTACCACCCGCGGGACATCAAAGCTTCCCAGTGGCGTAGCTTGTGTAAGGCAGCCCCCGCGGCCGCTTGGGGGAGCGGGGGCTGCGTGGGCGCCAGCACGGGACACTGACTGACAATCATCTGATTCATCACTGCTGCCGCAGTATGCCGCCTGCCGCTACCCGCCGCGTCTCTCTGCCTCAGCTGTGTGTGTGAGGTGAGCTTAAGTTCACAGCCCGGGCTGTCTGTGCAGGTCCTGCAGCAGCCAATAAAAATCCTCAGCGCCACACTAACCAATCACAGTGCAGCCAGCAGCTTCATCCATACGCTGCCTGAGACCTCTGCACTTTGTTCCCTGGCTGCGTCATTCTTACAGACGCTGAGTCCCTGCAGAGCCTGTAATAGCATGGAGCCTGTAATAGCGGCTACATACTTCTCATACAGGGGTCTTTCCCCCGGCCCTGCAGCCACACCTACACTCGCAGCCCTGGATCATACAAGTGACAGATCCCTGTGACTTTGCAAGCCCTGGATGACGTAAGTCCAGGCTGAAAACAAATTACAGGTGTAGATACACACACCTATACACAGTGGAAGGGGGGCAGGGTGCCTTCTGCCCCCCAGGCCAGAACAATTTTGCAGAAATATGGCCGCTGTGTTTGCAGATCTGACAGTCGGGAAGGTTTCTCTGCTTCCTCCCGACTGTCAGTGTCTGGCTGCTTAACACACACGCTGCTGTGTCCAGCAAGCAGCATGAGAAGGGGGCACTATAAGGGGACTCTCCTGCACATCCTGATTATTATTCAGGAACCTGCCATAGGAAGAAGCCCCTCTCATTCACAGGTTCCCCCCTTAGCCCCCCACTACCAGATCAGCCTACTTCCTTATTCCGAGGTAGCTCCGCCCCCAAAGCTCGTCTTCTACTCACTCTCTCTGGTCCCTGCTTCCCCCTGGCACCGCACAGGCTGGAGAAATTCTGCACCTGAGAACAGCTGCAGAGAACAACACAGAGGTACCCCCTGCACTGCAGTCTTTTCCAATTTCTACTGCAGTCTTCCTATCTCTCTCTCCCTCACCCCTGCAGTCTCTGTATCTCTTCTACGGGTTTTCTCTCTCTCCCTTTCCCCTACAGTCTCTATCTCCAGCTTGTGGTCTCTCTCACTCTCTCAGTTTCTTTCCCTCTCCCCTCACACTTGACTCTTTCTCTGTGGTCTCTCTCACTTTTCCCCCTGCAATCTCTCTCACTCTCACCCCCCTCCCCTGCGGCCTCCCTCTCTGTCTGCCCTGCGGCCTCCCTCGCTGTCTCCCCTGTGGCCTTCCTCGCTGTCTCCCCTGTGGCCTTCCTCGCTGTCTCCCCTGTGGCCTTCCTCGCTGTCTCCCCTGTGGCCTTCCTCGCTGTCTCCCCTGCGGCCTTCCTCGCTGTCTCCCCTGCGGCCTTCCTCGCTGTCTCTCCTGCGGTCTTCCTCGCTGTCTCCCCTGCGGCCTCCCTCACTGTCTCCCCTGCGGCGTCTCTCCTGCGGCCTCCCTCACTGTCTCTCATGCTGTCTCCCTCGCTGTCTCCCCTGCGGCCTCCCTCGCTGTCTCTCCCGCGGCCTACCACGCTCTCTCTCACCTGCGGCCTCCCTCATTGTGTCTGCCCTGCGGCCTCCTTTGCTCTCTCTCCCGTGGCCTCCCTCGCTGTCTGCCCTGTTGCCTCCCTCACTATCTCCCCTGCAGCCTTCCTCGCTGTCTCCCCTGCGGCCTCCCTCGCTGTCTCTCATGCTGTCTCTCATGCTGTCTCCCTCGCTGTCTCCCCTGCGGCCTCCCTCGCTGTCTCTCCCGCGGCCTACCACGCTCTCTCTCCCCTGCGGCCTCCTTCGCTGTGTCTGCCCTGCGGCCTCCCTCGCTCTCTCTCCCGTTGCCTCCCTCGCTGTCTGCCCTGCTGCCTCCCTCACTATCTCCCCTGCGGCCTCCCTCGCTGTCTGCCCTGCGGCCTCTCTCGCTGTCTCTCCTGCAGCCTCCCTCGCTGTCTCCCCTGCGGCCTCCCTCGCTGTCTCCCCTGCGGCCTCCCACGGCCTCCCTCGCGCTCTCTCCCGTGGCCTCCCTCGCTCTCTCTCCTGCGGCCTCCCTCGCTATCTCCCCTGTATCCTCCCTCTCTACTGCGACCTCTCTCACTATCTTCCTGTCCCCTTTGTTCTCTCTGGCTATGGGGCGCATTTATCGAAAAATCGCATATGCAGTGCGATCTGGAGATGGTATGAGCAACCAGTATCACATTGCAATATGCAGTTTCTATTGGCCGGATGTTCATCCCTGTGATGTGCTCCAGGTGCTACTGTGGCTACTGTACATGCACAGTCCCATTGACTGCAAACACGCATTGGCCATTGCCAGAGAGGGTTCTGCAGGAACCTTCTGCAGGCTAGCTACGCAATGTGTGGCCCATAACTGTGGGAAATGGTAGCTGCAGGGAACAATTTCTAGGGATTCGTAAATCAGGCAGCATCACATCTGCTGTCTCTCACTAGCTCCCTTTCCTCGGCCGTTTCTTCCTCTGTCTCCTTTTCCCTAGTACAGTCTCTATCACTCTGGGGCCACTTGCTTGTGTTTGCCGCCCAGGCTGAAAGTTGCCAGCCAGCCCCTGCCTATACAACACATACACATCCCAATATTAATACCCCACCCCCACAACCTTATCCCTACTACAGGTACACAGATCACTATACAGCACGTTTCCAAATGTTCGAAAATTGAACATACTGTACATCACTGTATGCAGTACATACATTCCTACTTACAGATAGATCCCTATAGACATTAGGGATATATATATATATATATATATATATAGCAGTCCCCTACATACAGTACATACTTCCCTATGTACAGCATGTAGAGTCCTATATAAAGCAGGTATATACAGTATGTCGATTCCTAAAAATAGCAAGTATATACAGCACAAACAATATATAATATACACACACACACATACACATACATAGGATATCAAACACATATGACACGTATACAGTATACAGCAAGTACATTAATAATAAAATATCTTTACCACATACAGCAGGCATACACAGCACATTATACATATATATACACAGGATTATATATATATATATATATATATATATATATATATATATATGTATATATATATATATACACATACATACACACACACATACACACACACATACATATATACCACACAGGATCCCTACAAACATACAGCATTATGGTGTGTGGTATAATATGTAATAGGTATTACGGCATTTGGCATAATGCAAAATGGGCATTACAGTGTGGCATAACATGTAATGGGCATTATGGCATGTGGAATAATATGTAATGGGTGTAAATGTTTGGTGCACTTCCCCTATTTTTAGATTGCCTGGCTCCTAAACTTTCATCCTGGCTCCTAGATTTTACAAAAATTTGTCGAGCGCTGCCTTACAATATATTTTGTAGTGCCATTGTGATATATATATATATATATATATATATATATATTTGTGTGTGTTTGACCAAAAATGGAAGGGGGGGTGGGGGGCGCCAGAATTTTTTTGGGCAGGGGGGAGCAAAATTTCTAGTTACGCCACTGAAGCTTCCCCCACCCTTACCGCTGGAGGATCAGTAGGGGCCCCAATACATTGCTATGCCCAGGGGTCTACACTGCTGTTGATGCCCCTGTATGTATATATATATATATATGTATATGTATGTGTGTATATATATATATATATGTATGTGTGTGTATATATACATATTATTATTATTATTATTATTTATTATTTTTATATATATTTGGTCTATCTATAATAATGACCCAGCATATACTGGGTCACCTAAGTGCCCATCTCCATGCTTTGCTCCGCCCCTCTGGAAACCCCCTTCTGAAAATCCTGCGTTTGCCCCTGCTTTGTACTTATTGTTGTTATTTCTTTACTGTAATGTTAAGTTATGTCTCCCCATACTGTTCTATTGTATGCCCGCTGCAAAACACTTGTGGCGCCTTATAAATAAAATGTAACAACAACAATAACCATTTAGCTTTAAACTCTCATTTTATAGGGTGTGTATGAAAATAAGATTTAGGAGCTGATTGGTTAGTGATTTATTACTTTATCCCTCTCCATGCTTTGATAAACCTCCCTAAAAGATTATTAGATTATAAGAGTAGGGGGTTGAAATAATAATTATATTACATGTATTCTGGGGTCTATGTACTAAAGCCTTAACAGAGATAAAGTACCAACCAACCAGCTCCTGTATTTGTTTTCAAACAGCCTGTAACATGGCAATTAGGAGATGATTGGTTAGTACGTGATCTCCATCCACTTTATCACTATCAAGACTTAAGTACACACTGGACTATATATCGATGCAGTGTCGGCCAGTGCGTACAAGCTATATAGCTGTAAACAGCGTTGTTCGTGTCATAATAATAACTGGGTGTGTTTTATAGCTCCGCCTAATTGTAAGACAAATAATTTGTAAAGTATTCTTGTAGTGGAAAAAATATCAGGTTTTAAACAACCTTAAAATACACATTTAAAAATAAATCTACTGTATCATCACAAACCTCATTCCCTGGGGTTTTTTGACAGTGGTGGGGGGGGGGAAGGGGGGGGGCGGGCTAATGATCCACACTTGCACCTGTACATGCACAGGTGGGTATACACTGGCCAATATATATGAGCAATATCGCTCACAAGGGCTAAAATGAGTGGTATTGCTCATGTTATGGCCCAGTGAGGGCTTAAATCACTATTTTGATAAATTGTTTATGTATTATGTAATTGGGCGCTTGGGATCCCTTGAGACACCATATAAATAAAGGATAGTAATTATAAAGAATAATGCCACTCCCACATATCAGCATTGGTGATTAGCCTATGGTGCCAATGTGACCAAACTTATGAAGTATCACATTGCCTACCGCGTTCGTAGGTGACCTTTTATGATAATGCTAGATCAGACTGGAATTGCTGCACTATTTTAATACAATTTGCTCTGTGTCCTTCAAGAAGAGTCAGGCATGTACTGGCTTTCAGATAGTGGGCAAGAGTAGGGAAAAGGGGGACAGTGCAGATCACCAGTAGGCTGACATAAAGCACTCCCATATCAGCATACGGGTACCCGTATACAATATGTAATTTCTTTCTGATTTGCTCCATGTCTGTAATGGTCTATTTACACCTGAGTGTTGTCCAATGTGAAGACAGGGCCGGCGCTACCCACTCAGCAGCTCCTGCAAAGCAGGGAGGCCCCATGCTAGAAAGGCGCTGTCTCCCTCCCTGCTCTGCTAAATCTGCCTCAGCCCTCACTGTCACTGCCTCCTGCACGCCGCCCGCAGCACCTGTCTGACAGCGGGCGGCAGTATGGAGAGGCTGACCAGCACCCTGCACCGCGCACACACTGTCCTCCTCCTGCGACCTGCCCCCTCTTTCTTCCGGACACTTACGCTGAGGCATGTAGCGCTGTCTGTGAATGTCTGGATGACATGTCATGTCCGGATCTGCCCCCTACCCATTGCTCCCTGCACCTGTCAGCTGTCAATCAAATGACGAACAGGCAGCAGCGCCGCCTCCCCTTCCTTCCCTCTTCTCAGTGGGCTGTGCCAGTGCCACTGCCAGTCCTCAACACTCCGCCCCCTCTATCTCCTCCCCTCTTCTTCCATCTCCTCCTTCTCTCCTCTCCTTTCCCCCTCAGTCAAGTGTGCTGCACATACTTTTTGTACTGCTTTCGGATCGCATTGCACACACACTGCATGCATGACGTGCGATGCGATCTAGCAGCATGTATGGGCACCTTTAGTGCCTGCAACATTTTGCGGACACAGCACTGAGATGGTGTATGCATACATTTACATGCACCCGAGATCCTCCATAGGATCGCATGTTGCATACACTCCCACATCGGGCTGCAGCTTGTTGCAATGGCAATGTGAAAGGGCGCAAAATGTATGGTTTGCAGGAGGGCACCGGACACCCTAGCACTGGCCCTGTGTGAAGATATTGTGAAGTCAACTATAACCAACAATATTTTGCTGACCTAGCATTATTGATCCTCATGATAACTGTTTCATGAGGTTTACAGCTTTTAGCAATAAATGCTACATTAAATATTTCTAACACATGAGTACTCAGTACAGATGTTCACAAACATTACATGAAAGATTTATATAAGCAGCATTTTATAATAAAATACTTGTCTGCAGTGAATGTACCATGTGCATCACCCAAAGATAGATACTTAAAAGATACCACTAGGCAGAAATAATCATTTTAATACATTTCTCCATAACTAGTTAGACCAGCAAGTTCAATGTCAGGGATGCCTGCAATTTGGGAATCCATAGCAGGTACAACAGTGCTGACCTGCAGACTAGTGCATTGTATTGTTGATGCTGGGAGACACAGAATGGGGCACCTGTAGTCACGGAACCCTCACAGCAATGATAGATGGGGAGGAAGAATGGGTTTGGTATAAAAACGTATTATTAAATAGAATTATGCTTTGAGAATTTATATTTTTAAAGAAAGTACAGTTATTTGTTCCCTGATTATTTTTATTCATCATCATGTTGTCCCTCTATTTCTATATATTTATATATAAAACACATACACACACATATACATTTACTAGTACTTGAAGCAAATGCTTTGAAAGCTTGTAGATGTAAAGTAGTTTCACTTGCTACCAACAGATGGCAGTGTAAGCCCAGTCAAAGCAAATGCTTCGAAAGCTAGATGTAGTTTCCCTCGCTGCCAACAAATGGCAGTGTTTCGGAGCCGCACGGACACTGGACATATATTACACACACACACACACACACACACACTTATACACATCTGTGTATGGGGGTGTACATAGTGCAGGATAGGGTTACCACCTTATCCCTTTAATTCTGGACACATATTAATAACACAGGTTCTGTGGATGGCTGACTTTAAGACTCCATTTCACCTGGTTTTAATAAGCCACAGAACCTGTGTAATTAATATGTGTCCATAATTAAAGGGATGAGGTGAGAACACTAGTGCAGGAGTGCACATAGGACCTCTATGCTGCCTAATGGTATAGGGGAGGATGTGCACATACTGTAGGGCACGGTTCAAACCTCTTTGCATTATGTTCTGATTATTGATAGACGGCGCATGCTCACGGTATGCTGTGCACATGTGCAAGGTCCCCCTGGAATGAAGCCAGCGATGGCTAGCCACTGCTGGCCATTCACAAGATGATTGACAGATGGCTTGTGTTTTTAGGAGTTTTCTGGGAGTGCCACCTAAAAACACAGGTAGGCCTGGCTACTGGGAGGGAGGGACACTGACATCATCAGCAGCCCGAGCTCCCGCGGCCATCGCAGCACTAAGTCTAGAGTTACTTGGCGGCTGCACACGAGTGGAACTACATTAAATGGTGAGTGTTTGCAAATGGATTTCCCCCTATACGCACAGCTGTGAAAGCATTCGCAGCCATGCACAGTGGCAGGGAAACATTCTGGTGGGGGGATTCACAGCCCAGGGATCAGGTCTGAATTAGGCCCATACAGCGCACACAGCGATGGGAGCAGTGCAGAGGTCCCATCTATCTTAAATGCCATGGTTAATCCAGCCCAACATTAAAGTGAACATTTTGAACTCACCCATAGCAACATACCCTCCATCATGACCCATTCCACAATACTCTGCTCCTGGGATTCCCTCTTACTGTATCACTGCCATCACCTTTGTTGAACTAGTTAATAGATGAGAAAGGTGTTTCCCCACAGTAGACGGTAATCATACAGTAAGAGGGAAGTCTGTGCCCATACACGGTGCGCTTTTCGGGTGCCAACGCACGCTCAGGCACACAGCACAGAAAGTCTGTGCAGCCCGTGCTTTTAGTACTAGATTGCATTGTATCTAGTACAAAAAGCACAGTGCTGTAGCGCATTGTATGCATTTTGTACTAGATACGATGCAATCTGGTACTAAAAGCACAGAGTACTATGGGCATCTTCACACCGGTTTCAAATGCCTCACTTGCACTAGACCAGTAATAGGCAACAGACAGCCCTGGAGATGCATGCTGCCACCAATTCCTACATTTCTATGGTATTTGAATGTAATAGCTTGTAAACCATGTTTAAAAGGCCTGCTAATATGTTGTTACCGGTGTTATTAATATTTTATTATATGGTGTCTAACTCACTGATTAAATGCATTAATTATATTTCCAACTGAGTTTGAAGGTCAATGCAGTCCCTGCAGTGATACAGGTTGTCTAGCATTGTAATAAACAAATATAATTCTACTCTATCTTACGGGTACAGGGATGGTTTATTAGGGGGAAAATGTAATACCTAATTGATCCATATGCACTTCTGTAGTGTCGTTAAACCTCTGGGTGTAAGCAGTGTCGTCTGACACAATAAAACCTCAAACACGGACTTCTTTTGGAATGCTTACGATTGTTTACCGTTGTATTGTACAATGCATAATACCACTATTAATGTTATATGTCAAATGTACAGTTGTGCACCTATTTCCATTTGTATCAATAAAAATTACTCAATTCAAAAATAAATAAACAAATATAATTCTTCATACTGATTGATTTCTATGCAGTTTGCTCCTAAATGCAATGAGCCCTTGTGCACTAAAAGTAATTAATGTGGGCACCCTTTATATGAAAAGCTTAATTGGTACAGACAGTTATTGTGCTGGTTAATGGCCTCATATGACATACTACAGGCTCACAAACTGTATTTTATGTGACTTAAGGACACACTGGAACTATTTATCTCACAGTTCTTGCTGTTCTAGAATGAGATACTTGGTGGAGCTGAGGAAAGATAGGCATCTGTTGTCAGCACTGAGTGTCACTCAGTTATCAAGAATAACCCAATATGACCACTAATTTCAGTACTGTCCAAAAGTTTTAGGCAGGTCAGGTGCGGAACAAATGCTGTGAAGCAAGAATGTTTTAAAAATATAACTGTGAATAGTTTATTTACAAATTAACAAAATGCAAAATGAATAAATAGAAGTATAAAGGTGCCCGTACACTAGTCCGACTTGTCCTAAGGACAAATCGGACCAGTTTGCCCTTGAAAGACCCCCGGCAGCTCCCCGGGAGGCTGCTTACAAATTGGCACTTGATGTGCCAAATTATACATGCAATAAATCGCAAAGGTGGCGATACCCTGCCAAGCGAAAATGGGTCGGCCGGGTGTTAGTTCATTTGAAAACAGGGGTTTTACCGCATTTTTCGCTTAGTACATTATTAGTTCATTATTTTCTTTTTTGCTTATTTGTTTATAAAAATAACAACAATAATAATAAAGTTGATTGTGGTCAAAAAAATCTATCTGTAAAAGTGGCTAAATATGTTTTATTCTGTTTAAACTACAGAATTTAAACTAAAATAATAAACTACAAAATATAAAATATAAACTACAAAAAGCTAAGTAAAAACATAAAAACAGGAATGTCGAACAAGATAAAGGGTGACATTTAATGAGATGCAAAAATGTGACTTTTGCGATATTTTCACCAAAACGTCCAAAATCACACTTTTCCACGAATTCGCATATTTAATGAGATTCGAAAAACAGCAAAAAAACGCAGATTTTGCCACGTAATCGCACTTTCTGAAAGTCATGGCGTTTTTTTTTTCACATTCGCATATTTTCATGCCTAAAAATCGCCCATTATCGCACTTTTCTTTCCGGAATATGCACCTCATTAAATATGTGAATTCGCTGCAAAAAATGCGATTTCAAAAAGTGCGATAATAGACGAATTTGAAAGTGCAAAAAAATCGCATCCTATTAAATGTCACCCATAGCCTAGGTTTAAAAAAAGGTTATTTTTCCCATAAATATCGAAACAAAACATTTACGTGGTCTTCCTCATTGCACAGGTTTGAAAACACTTGCAATAATATGTTTATGTCTGTGTGAGCAAATAAACACACTGTTCAGAGACAGAAACAGAACAGCGCCATCTAGCATCAGTAACATGGTATCAAGGGGCCAATGTGATATAAAATCGGCCAACATTCTAATGTTACAATTGAATACATTGCAGAGATGTATCCAAGGCCACCTTTACAGCATTATGGGCCTCTGACTAATACATACACATTATATATATATCTATACCGCCTGAATTATACAGCAGACTTGGCTCACCCCAGGAATTATTTGCCAGACTTGGCTCACCCCTGAACTGATATGGCACACTTAGCATCACCCCTGAACTGATATGGCACACTTAGCATCACCCCTGGACTGATATGGCACACTTAGCATCACCCCTGAACTGATATGGCACACTTAGCATCACCCCTGGACTGATATGGCACACTTAGCATCACCCCTGGACCATACCTCCCAACTTTTGAAGTTGGGAGGTTGGGACGTTCGCACGGCGAAGCCGCGCGCACTCCCGAAAAGGGGGCGTGACCTCGAGGAAAGGGGCGTGGCCTCACGGGTGACGCGAAATCCGGCCACGCCCCCGTTTTCGCCGCTCGTCGTCGCTGAATAGACGCTGTGCGCATGCGCACAGCGTCTATTCTCGGCAAGCTGGGGGGGCTCCCAACTGCGTGGTTTATATCTCCCAGCCGTCTCGGGAAGCCGGGACTGCGGTAAGCAGTACCGGGACGACGGGACATCGGCCGTAAATCGTGAATGTCCCGTCGAATCCGGGACGGTTGGGAGGTATGCCTGGACTGATATGGCACACTTAGCATCACCCCTGAACTGATATGGCACACTTAGCATCACCCCTGGACTGATATGGCACACTTAGCATCACCCCTGGACTGATATGGCACACTTAGTATCACCCCTGGACTGATATGGCACACTTCGCATCATCCCTGGACTAATACAGCACACTTGGCAGACTTGGCTTACCCGAGGAATTATACGGCACAGATGGTGGAACCCCTGGACTGACACAGCAAACATGGAATTATACGGCACACATAGTGACACTCCTGCAGTAAAAAGAGTTATTCTTTTAATAAAATTATTTTAATTAAAAAAATGGCAGCACCCCTGGATTGATACAGAAGACTTAGCAGCACCCCATAAATTAAACACCACACTTGGCTCACCCCATGACTTATACGGTACACTTAGCATCACCCATACTTGCCTACTTTTATCTTCACCTTTCCGGGAGAAGCCCGGAGAGGCAACACATCAGGGGGGCGGGAGCAAGGCTGACATCACTTGGCCCCGCCCCCCATGACGAAAACCTCCGTGATTCGCCGGCCGAGAGGGAGGGGGCGTGGCTTAAATGCCGCGAAATGACGCGAAATGCCGCGATCGCGTCATTTAAGCCCCGCCCCCTCCCCGCGTACCAGCGATTTCATGTAATTTTAACCAGCGGGCAAGGATGGAGCGGGGCAAATCCCAGAATGCGGGAGACTTGCCCCCCTTCCCGGGGGGCCGGGAGAAGGACCCGATTTCCGGGAGGCTCCCGGCCATTCCGGGAGGGTAGGCAAGCCTGGCATCACCCCTGGACTGTGACGGCACACTTAGCAGCACCCCATGAATTATACAGCAGACTTGGCAGCAACCCATGAATTATATGACACATTTGGCTCACCCCAGGAATTATGCGTCACACATGTGGGCATCCCTGACCTGATACAGCACACATGAAATTATACGGCACAGACGGCGACACCCCTGGACTGATACGGCACACATGGCAGCAGGCATGGAATTATACGGCAGACAAATTCCTGCTGTAAAAATAAAAATGTGTATTCTTTTAATTATTAAAAAGAGCAGCACACCTGGAATTATACGGCAGACTTAGAAACACCCCATGAATTATACAGCACTCTTGGCTCACCCCTGGACTACAGCGCATTTAACAGCCCTTGCAGTAAAAAAAAAAAAAAAAAACATTTTTATTTTCATTAAAAAAAAGGGCAGCTCCCCTGTTCTGATTTTTTAATTAAATGTAAAAAAAAAAAAAAGTAATTACTGCTGCCAGTGCCCAGTAGTATAAGTCCAGGGGTGCTGCATCATTCCAGGGGTGCCTGCATGTGTACTGTATCCATCCAGGGGTGCCCGCATGTGTGCTGTATTTGTCCAGGGGTGCCCACGTGTGCTTTATCAGTCATGGGGTGCCCTCATGTGTACTGTATCCATCCAGTGGTGCCTGCATGTGTACTGTATCCATCCAGGGGTGCCCACATGTGTGCTGTATTTGACCAGGGATGCCCACATGTGTGCTGTATAATTCCAGGGGTGCCCCCATGTGTCCCACAAGCAGGTTTGTCCTGCCCCAGAAATACTTACCACTCATGCTGAGCTGCTGGTCTTCTGCAGCAGCCTCTGCTCTCGTGGGGCTGCTGCTGGCTTTGGCTGTTCACAGCTGCTTGGGGAGGTTTGGGGGAGCTCGGGTGCACTTGGGCATTCATGTGCTCTCGTAGTGCTCCCTGATCTTGCCTGAGCAGGGCTTCTGTGAATGGCGGGTGGGGGTGGTATGATCGCCTTGGTGGAGAGGTGGGGACTGGGAGTTAAGCAACAGATGGTGGTGTGCCAATGGTACACAGCTGGAGGCACCACTGGCGCCCACTTATTAATCAGTGGAATGTCCAGTAATTTCTCAGGAGAGCCCGCTCCTGTAGCACAGCTCAGCCCAAGAAATTTCTGGGTATATCACCGAAAAGGTTAATTCCAGCTCTATGTAGTAGACAGCAAGTGAGAAGTGAAAGTTAATTCAATTATCTGCCTCACACACCAGGCAATCTCACGAAACTTATGTTTCTGTTGCAATTGTTAAAAGCAAATAGTTTGTAAAAATCTTCCCCAGTGTGGCAACATAAACCCCATACACACTAGATGCCGATTGTAGCACTTCTGAGCAATACCTTCTAAAAAAATCATTCAGTGTGTATGCTCAATTGCATCCGCGCATCATTAATGACTCCTGTTGGCTGGACATGCAGGTCAATATTGGTTATGTTTCTCCAGTGCCCTGCATTAGTAGCGGTGGCAGGTGGCATAACTGAACGATCGTTCCTTGGACCTAATTCTGGTTGACTCGCAAGGCTGTGTTACAAATATCTTAGGTGTTGTTTTTTTTTATTATTTATGAGATGGGACACTGGGGGGCGCTAAGCTGAGAGAAGAAGAGAAGCTGAAAAGCCCATTGAAAATCACTGTCTCAGTGACAGGGACACTGACAGGTTGAGCCGATGTCACTGCTGCTGCTCCTCAGTGTCAGTCTGCACTCACACTGATTTTTCTTTATTTTCAAAATTAACAGAATTTCATGCTATTCCATCCTTGCACACCCCCACTATCCAGGTTAGGTACTTGTTTCCTAGCACGGCGCCCCCGATTTCCATCGCAGTGCATCGCATGCAATATAGCGGCATGCGATGCATTTTTTAATTGTACAAGCACCCTGATGGGTGCTTACAATGTTAAATGCACCCCCATTGTCAATGCCACCCCCACTATCAACGCCATCCCGAAGCGTGGCGCGCGCAGCAAGCCCGCAAGGGGCGGCGGTACGCATCCTCCGACCTTTTCATACCCCCACTATCCACGTCGGGGTGGAGTTGAATTTAGATAGTGTGACGAGCGCAGCGAGGCACCAAGCCCGAAGCGTGGCAAGCCCTGCGAGGGGACGCAGATTACTTAACATGCATTCCGCGTGTGCTCGCCACGCTTTGGCTCGTTGGCTCACAGCGCTCGCCAGACTATCTAAAATCAACTCCACGCCAACGTGGATAGTGGGGGTATGAAAAAGTCAGAGGACGTGTACCGCCGCGCTTTGGGATCGTTTTCCGCGTCCCCTCACTGGGCTTGCTGCGCTCGCCACGCTTCCTCGGTGGCTCGCTGCACACGCTATGCTTTATAACATCAATAATATCAGTATTACACATTGATGTCCATAGATGTGATTGGCATAAATTTAAAAGCTGGATAAAAATGTTTTACCAAACGAGGCAATGTGTTGAAACGTGGCCAGTAGAGTCCCGACTTTATATGTCCAGAATGGAACAACAACAGTCCCCAATAAAACAGCCCAGAGGGAGGACCAGATGGAACAACCAGGAGTGGCTCAAGATGGCACAAATTACCAACTCCTGCCGCTGAGTGGATGAAGCGGGGTGGTCGCCTCAACCTCTTGGTTCCAAAGGAGATGTTTTTTGCTTTATGTCTAGATGGAAGGTGGAAGAATGTTTGTATCCAAATGGAGAGTGGAAGGGGGATCTGGTTGTAGGTGGTCGGGTCTGCAATCCAAAGCCTTTTAGCTGTAAGGAGTGGTGAGTTTTCTGACCGGTTTCGCTACTCCAGGTAGCTTTATCAAGCTAAAGAGCCAAAAAGGCCACCGCCAGGTGATGACACCACAGAAGTATCAGGGGGTTAAAAACATTGTTTCCTTTATAGGGGGCCATAGGTACCAGCGGGTCTTTAATTCTCCACATGCTGGTACCTGTGGGTTTCCCAAGTTCCAGCATGTGGGGCAGGCTTGCTGGGACCTGTAGTCACACTGTATAGGAAAATATTACTTTTTTAAACCAGCTATCAACCCTACACCCACCACCCAGAGATGCCCAGCACATGCCTGGGGTGCCCTGGAGAGGGGAGCCCTTTTATTTGGGGGATCCCCACCTCCTCAAGAACTCCCAGCCTGGGCTGACTAGTTAGGGTGGGTAATGTTTTCGCCATGGGACCGTCAAGCATGTCAAGGGCTGGCTCCCAAAGCCCAGTGAGGGAAGGGGTGGGGTGGATGCAGGTGCCACACCAGCCACTGATGCATAGACAACAGGGGGAAGGGAGGGCGCACATTGTTGATATTGGAGAATACACACTTTTTTTTAAACACTATCAGGGTCCATTAGTGTTTATGGGGCTTTATTAAAATGATAATGGGCCTAACTCAGACCTGATTTAGGCCTGATAAATGTTCTTAAAATGGGCAAAATCATACTGCACTGCAGGAGAAGCAAATGTTGCATGAACAGAGAGAGTTGGGGGGAGTTATTTTGTTTCTGTGCAGGGAAAATACTGGCTGCTTTATTCCATAGTTTCAATTTTTTTGGCTGCCCTCTGAGGTTCGGGCTGCCCTATTGGGAGCTTGTCTAGAGTGATCGTGCCATTTTTGTCATGTCCCCCCCCCCCTCCCCGCAATGCCGGCATTGCACTGCGGGGCTAAAATACTTTGATCGCGTAATCTGACATGCGGAGGGGGTCATGGGAGATGGAGGGCAATGTGGGAGGGTTGCCCCTCTTTCCGGGTGAGCAGGAGGTGGACCCGATTTCCGGGACCCTCCCAGCCATTCCGGGAGGGTAGGCAACCCTGCATTATTCTTACACTGCAATTTAGATTTTAGTTTAAACACACCTCACCCAAATCTAACTCTCTCTGCACAGGTTACATTTGCTCCACATGCAGTGCATATGGTTTTGCCCATTTCGAGAACAAAGTTGTCCTGTGATCAGGTCTGAATAAGGCCCAATATTAGCGATATATACACCGCACTAGCTACCAGGATTAAATGTTTTAATTTGATATCAAAGCAGATTACATTAGTAATATAAATGCTTTCTTTAGTTAATCTTAAATTGGAGCCTGTGACATGCTGACAGAGGCTGTATGAAGAAAGTTATAGAATATGTTGTCAGACACCACCTACATCTGATGTATTAGGAGACAGGAAGCATAGGGGAACTAATAATTGCCCCATGGTGTTCTGACAGCACCTCCAAGTGTACAGTGCATATGTAACCCCTGGTAGGAGGATGGGGTGGGTCTGGTGTTATGTAAGATATGTTACGTACAGGTGTTGCACGGAGGTGTGCAGTGGGGAATTGGGCATGTACTGACATGTACTATTATAAAACTTCATGAAATAAGACTTAATTTGCTATTCGTTTGTACATTTGTTCTGCAAACAATGTATGGGGTCGGACAATGGGGTGAAAAGAATTGGAGGATGGTGTGTGTGGATATTTTTCATGCGTAAGTTGCTTAACCCTTGGAGTGCCAACGTTGCTGTGAGAGATCCTCAAAATATTTGCTAAAAATGCCAGCGTTGCTCACAGCGACTGTTCTCATAGTATAAATAAATACAAATACAGCCAAGTCAATTCATTTAAGTTTAGTTACATATCGCACCCAAATTAAAGCAGAGCAGTCGTGACACTGGCATGTTTAACTGATATTTTGAGGATCTCACAGCCAAGTTGGCACTGAAAGGGTTAAAATTGAAATGAATAAATAAAGCAGATTTAAATGAAAAAAAAAAAAGTTCTTGAAATTTGTTTTATTATTTAGAAATATATTTCTGTGAGAGGACTGAAAAAGAAGCAAAGAACAATTTGACCATTAGATACATTTTCACAAACTTCAGTTATAGAGAAATGAACTACACACCACTAAAGAAAACATTTTAGTGCAAGACCGCAGGACCACTAGTCTCTACCGTGCCCATTTGCATGGTTTCTATACGCCATCCTGTAACTATTGACTCATCTTCCTAACTTCTGGATTTGTTTTATAGATATAACGCTATATAATTTTTATTTAATTCTGCCTGATTACTATGGAACAATAGATCAGTATTTACAAACCTATACAATCTGTGTAAAGGCACAGAACTCTCCACATACATGCATATTAAACCATACAGAGGTGTGAGGCTGCAAAGAAGTTCTCTTGGGAATTGTGCAGCTGCTGGAAATAAGCCGCAGGGCTATTCATTAGCCGAGGAGAGGAAAGTGCAGAGACACAGATTAAAAATACTAAGGATATTAAGCAATTTTCCATTCCACAGTTCTGTTATGTATAATAAAACATGCCTTCAAGCAAGGCCAAACCTCTGACGATGCAAACACTATTACAATGCTTAAGAGGAGGGGGAGATGACAGGTTGGGAGAGCAGGTTTTAAAAATAATCATTGTGATTGCTAAATCACTATTTCTAGGCATTGTTATGAGGAAAAGCCACATTTGTAGGGCCCTATTTATTAATGAAGCTACTTACAGCAGTATTTCTCATTTAGGGCCAGATGTATCAAGCTTCAAAAATGATAAAATAGAGAGTGATAAACAGCCAGTCAATCAGTTCCTACCTGCCATGTCACAGGCTGGGTTTGAAAAATAAGAGGCAGGAGCTGATTGGCTGGCTGTTTATTACTCTCCATTTTATCACTTTTTGAAGCTTGATACATCTGGCCCCATGTATCGCAGTGATACTATGGATATGCTGTTTGTATTACTGCCAAGCAAGGTCCAATGATGTCCTCCGCTTTGTTGTCGGCAGCCTACAGCTATAAGATGAGTACCCAGTCTGACATCAGCATAGAAAGAACCCGTCCGCGACGGTAGCATGGCCCTTGTCAACTACGTCCCTTCAGCACTGCAGGTAGTGTTGACGGAGGAGGTCACCAATGACCACAAGAGAGCGTATCATTAGCAACATCATCACCGGATGGCATGATATATCATCTTGTGTACCCCGCTTTAGTCTATGCATGTACATTATACTTTCACCAGGGGATGCCTGAAAGGCTTCGTTGAAGCTAGAAAGGATGCTGCTGGTCCCCATCGGACATCTATAGACAGTGAAATGAGGACATAATCCCTTTAGTGCTAAAGGTTTTAAGTGTCATTGTTAAATGGGGCCCTGAAATCTAGGCTTCACATTATAAGGGATATATGGAGTTACCATACTTACCAATACCAATATTTTACCTAAACAATGGGAGGTGAGATGCCGTAAAACGAGATATCTATGCCCTGATGCTCAAGAACACAATGTTGTGACACTAGGAATAGAAGGCAGGGAAAAGGTGCTATTCACCTTAAATCAAGACATGAAACCCATGGATCACCCAATTACAGTGACTGCACCACAGAGCAAATGAGGACGACATTCACCCCGGTGTATTAACTAACCATTCAATATTCATATTTTTTGAAACATGAGACTGTATGGAAAATACTAATTTGAAAAGTTCTTTCATATAACCATATGTTTTGTCAACATTATTGTATGGTTACATAGACTACACCCACAATAGTGTGGGCCAGAACAGGGAGAAGGCATATCAACATACCTCCCAATTGTCCTGATATAAGCGTGACAGTCCCGTTTTCCAACAAATGTGGTATTGCATGAAGCATACTGAGGTGGCCCCAAGCTGCTGTAGACTACAAGGTGACTGCCAAAAGTATCCAAAGGACATTTGGCTGGCATTTCAACAGTAATACTGGCTGCAGAGTAATTTCAGACAACCTCCTAGCCAGAAGCAAGCGGACTGGTGCAGCGATAATGCTACCCCCAAGGCTCTGCATGACTGCCCCACTCATACTCCCAATAGTTATGGTACAGTGTCAGTGAGTAGTTTCCTACATTACCAGAAGGCAATTGGAAACTGGGTGAACACTAAGAGGAAGAGGTCAGGCACACCCAGGGCCAGATTGGTAACAAATCACCCATGGAAGAGGGTGACAGATGTGGGTGTGTTAGGTGGTAACAGTGGCAGGCTGGCAATGTGAGCATGGCTTGGGAATGCTTTAAATGACCAATCCTCCCATAAGCATAAAGTCGCAGACACAACTGCACAAAAAGACACAAGGTCTGCTGCAACGGTGTCCCACTCAGAATTATGCCCTATGAGGAGAGATTCCACCCCTACAATAGATCCCACCTTTATGAGGTTGCTTGCAGAAATTAACCAGGCTGGTTTTCCATTCCAATCTATCCGTGGGCAGACCCAAATCCATAAAAGATACAGTAAACAAGTTTCTGAGAGTTGTGTTTCAGGCCACTCACAAGTTCTTTAAGCTGCAGTTTTGGAACAGCAACAAAAGAGATGGTAAAAAAGGAAGAACCATCAGAAAACTAAAGAATGTCTTCTGAACAGATAATCAAAATAGTTGTCCTTTAGTTCATCATACAGGGTGTTTTTGTACACCGTAGAGAAGGCGAAAGGGTAAGTCCTTAGTGGAACTATAAATGTTAAACATGGAATAGTAAGCATAATGGCCTGAGGCGCCTTTGCTGGATCTCAAGAAAGAATTTTGCAGAGTAACTAGTTTCCAGAACCAAAAAATATATAGAAAAAATAATTTGATGGCAAATAAGAACCACCAGGCCCACCTAGTCTACCCTTTTTTAACCTTTGGGTAAGATATGCTACAGTATTTTGTAGCACCATGCAATACATCTTGACATTATGTGTAGTTGGTCAAGGGTTCATCTCAAAACATAACTCCACCTTTATATCAAAACAACCTTTCAGGAAAAGAACAAGACCGCTGACTTCAACTTATGGGCTGTCCAGCACAGTCTCCAGACCCATCAAGCGGTTTTGGATTTAACTGGACACATGGGTGAAAGAAAAGCAACAGTGCTGTGAAGAACTTCCTAAATATCATTTATATTGTAGACAGAATGCCATTGGTGTACACCCACCAATGGCACTCTGTCTACAATATAAATATTGTACAGTTATATTTGCAAATGGTGGCTACCTGGAGAAGTTAAAAATCTACATTAAAATTATGTTGAAAAACAGAACTTAGATTTTTTTTCTTAAATTGTCTTTTTGCTGTACAGATGTTTTCACATACATCTACTCTCTGTGAGCTACAAGTACAAATGTGTATTTACATGCAATGTTTTCCATTACAATGAGTTTTGCACGAAAAGATGTGCGAATAGGACAAGCAGCTTCTGCTGACTAAAATGATAAGTGGCATGCTTATATTGTGATTGTGGCTGTACCTGCATACAAAATGCTATATTTTACTAACAAACACTCTAACGTAGCATATTCCATGCAGATACAGCAGTGCTTTTTCTATGCGGACACAGCACCGCTTTGTAAATAAGTCGCATAGTAATAGAAAACATAAAACACCCAGATTTCATTGCTACAGAGTCATGCCAAAGCATGGCGCAAATAGAAGGGCTATTAAACACACAAGGAGGCTAGATGTATGTGGGCACATCTGTATGCTTTCATTTCAAAGTATACAGACTTTCAACTGCATAAATTCCACTAAACCCTGAAAAATAACGGTACTCTTTACCGAGGGGCGGCGGTACGCGTCCTCCGACCTTTTCATACCCCCACTATCCACGTCGGCGTGGAGTTGAGAATAGAATAGTGTGGCGAGCGCAGCGAGCCCCGCAAGGGGACGCGGATACCTTCACAGGTAAACGCGTCCCTTCGCAGGCTTCACAGGTGTCCGCGTCCCCTCGCCACGCTTCGGGCTCGGTGGCTCGCCACACTATTCTATTCTCAACTCCACGCCGACGTGGATAGTGGGGGTATGAAAAGGTCGGAGGACGCGTACCGCCGCCGCTCGCCACGCTTCGAGTTCACGTTGATCGTAGGGTGGCGTTAACAATTGTGGGGGCCATTTCAGACTATTAGGGCTCTGTGGCCCATTTAACATTGTTTCCTATGGAAAAATCGCGGGCATTGAGGCATTGAACACTAAAATCGTGTCCAATCACACTTTTAACATTGATCCCTATGGGAAATCGCGGGCATCGCGTCGCACCCGTTTTTTTAGTGCATGCGATGGCCGCGATTTTTTACCCCCGATGACCGCGATGGACATCGTGGGCGCCGTTCTAGGTAAAGAGTACCAAAATAACCACCCCCCCCTTCCCAAAAACAGCCCCATAGTGTTCTAAAAGTTTTCACTGGTGGTGTATATGCGCATGTCTTCCACAGGATTATTAATCATTAATTACCAATTGACTATCACATGTAAAGCCAGATATACTAAGCCTCACAGTAAGGGGTATATCAGCCAGTCATTTTCTAAATGCCATGTTCCAGGCTGTGTTTGAAAAATGTCAGGAGCCAACTGGTTGGTACTCCATCACTCTCCAAAGTTTAATAGGTACTCTTTACCTAGAACGGCGCCAGCGATTGAAATCGCGGTCGTCGTGGGTAAAAATCGCGGTCATCGCGGGCATCGCGGGTAAATCGGGATGGCCGCGATGCCCGCGATTTTCCCATAGGGAACAATGTTAAAAAGCCTGATTGACCGCGATTTTACACTTAAATGTCTCAATGGACCCGATTTGGGCATAGAAATCAATGTAAAATGGGCCACACAGCCCAAATAGGGCCAATTAACCGTTAAATGTCCCCCCCCAATTTTTAACGCCACCCCACGATCCACGCCAACCCGAAGCGTGGCGAGCGCAGCGAGCCCGCGAGGGGCGGCGGTACGCGTCCTCCGACCTTTTCATGCCCTACTATCCACTAGGGCGTGGTGTGAGAATATAATAGTGTGGCGAGCGCAGCGAGCCACCGAGCCCGAAGCGTGGCGAGCGCAGCGAGCCCCGCGAGGGGACGCGGATACCTTCACAGGTAGAAGCGTCCCCTCGCGGGCTTCACAGGTGTCCGCGTCGCCACGGACACATGTGAAGCCCGCGAGGGGACGCGCATAACTGTGAAGGTATCCGCGTCCCCTCGCTGCGCTCGCCACACTATTATATTCTCACACCACGCCCTAGTGGATAGTAGGGCATGAAAAGGTCGGAGGACGCGTACCGCCGCCGCTCGCCACGCTTCGGGTTGGCGTGGATCGTGGGGTGGCGTTAAAAATTTGGGGGGACATTTAAGGGTTAATGGGCTCTGTGGCCCATTTAACATTGATTCCTATGGCCAAATCGGGTGGATTGAGGCATTTAACAGTAAAATCGGGTCCATCGCGCCTTTTAACATTGATTCCTATGGGAAATCGGGAGCATCGCGTAGCGGGCATCGCGGGTACATTTATGGCCGGCCGCGACGCGACCGACACGATTTTCATGTTTAACATTGGTTTCAATGGGAAATCGCGGGCATCGCGTCGGGCGCCCTTCTAGGTAAAGAGTACCGTTTAATACATTGCCCTTCAAAAGTGATCAAATTACATTTGGCATGACCAGTAACGGTTACTAGTTCTGCTATACATCTTATCAGTGTAGCATAATTATTGTCACTCAGATAAGATACACATTACAGATTGAGATAGAGATATATATATCTACATATATCCCGGTTCCCACCTCTGGATCCTTTTCTTTTTCTTCATATTGATTGCCTACCTTGAGAAAGGTCCTTGTTGGACTGAAACGTTGGCGATTGTGGCATATTTGGAATAAATTCTTCAACTTTGACACTGTTTTCTGTACAAGTCTGGTGAGTCTGGCTATATATTCCCTATTTGGAGATTATTTCAGTATATATTTGGAACATTGGCATTCAACCTGTGTTTCTGGATGGCACCCCAGCTGCTGGCTCCCTCTGGTTTAGAGGATAGATAGATGATAGATAGATAGATAGATACACACACATACACATATGTGGTTGTACATAAGGAAATGTGTTGCATTTAAAGCAGTTTGACACTTTTTATTTACTACATTACAAAAATATAAAAACATTTGCACAAGTATTTTACAATCCATTTTAGAGGTCTTCTTAGTACTCACATAAACAATAGTTCTGTAGACAGTCATACATTATTTACATAGACAGAGGTCCAAACAGTTTTTTTCCATCACCAAAATCGCTCAGAACCAGTGCATTACAGAACTCGTGCATCTAAAGGACACTCCTCTGCATAAACCATTTATGTAGAAGTCCAGATTCTAAATGTAGGCCCTTATTCTGGTTCACTCGCAAAGGCAGGTGGGGCAGAGAGAATTAGATTTGGTTGGGGTTTTACTTTAAAGTGAGATCTATGTTGCAGTGCAAAAATAAAGCAGTCAGTATTCACCCTGCACAGAAACAAAATAACTCACCCAAATCGAATTATCTCGGCACATGTTACATCTGCCCCACCTGCAGTGCACATGGTTCTGTCCATTTGAGAAGGAATTTGCCTTTGCGAGTGAACCAGAATAAGGGCCTTATTGTGCTGCCTTTAACATCAATTTTAGATTGAAATCTTCAGGGTAGCACTGCTTTAATCAGAGTCTGGAAAAGCATATAACTGGCAATAGAGGAATCCGAATGCTATATACAGCTATTTCCCTTCTCATCTTACATTTAGATTTCCTGGTATGTACATATGCAAAGCGGCAGGGATTATATGCAGCCTGCTGCAGCACATTACAGCATGTGACCACTCCCATTTCTCCCAATGAGTAAAAGCTGTACATTTGTAGTCAGGTCCCGGAAAATTTAGCTTTTTGGCTGTGCTGACCTAACCTCCTCTGTTGATTGTTGGTTATGATCCACTGTAGGGAAAGACTTGTCTGTGTCATCATCTATTTTATCAAAATGCTGCTCCCCCTCAGATGCAGAAGATCCTTTCCCCTTGGGGTCAGAAGGTCCTCTCTCAGAATCAGAGATCCCTTTACCCTCCACATCAGAAGGTCCTCTCTCAGAATCAGAGATCCCCTTCCCCTCCCCATCAGAAGGTCCTCTCTCAGAAGAGTGCCTCTTCCCCTCCCCATCAGAAGGTCCTCTCTCAGAATCAGTGTTTTTCTTGTCCTCTGTAACAAAGCTCTGGTCTACCTCTATAGTCTCCTCAGTTGGTTCCTCCAACTGACTTTGGCCTTCTTCCTCACTTTGAGATTCATCTTGTTCTTCAATTCCCTGTGCAAAGCTGCATATCATCTGAGGCCAGCTGGGAGAACTTTCATCTTTTACATGGAACCATTCTATTTTTCCTCCTGCAAGCAATATGGATTCTTGTTAAACTACTATAAGCATTATATTATTTACGTGGCTAACTAAAACCTAGGGGATATACAAGGTTAAACTTGGCCAGACACAGCAACCATAGCATAATATATACAGTGTACTATAAATACCCAAAGACTGCCAGCACTCCAAGGACTCCTAAAGAATATACAAGCACAGCTTATAGCTTCCCCTATATAAGTGACATTTGTATACTCTTCAGGAGTCCTTAGGAGTGTCAGCAGTCTCTGTGTTCTTGCGTGATGTGCCGGCCAATGCAAATGTCATATATTATATATATTGAGAATAATCAATTTATACAAATACTGACCACCCTCATCCCCTTCTTTCTTTTCTGTCAAAAATGTTCTGGTCATATTTAATTTCTTTACAGTATGGCATTTGTACTTCAGCTGTGGTTTTGCATTGTCGCCATCACCTGATGAGAAGAGAAAATAGAAAGTACTGTAATGTTATTATTATTATACACACACACACACACACACACACACACACAAGCCTTGGTGGAGGCTGCTAAAATGATAAATGTACCATTCATTAATCTAGAGCTTGGGCCAGGGAGCTATCACCATCTTCAGATGGAACAAGCCACTGTAGCCATGAGCTATTCTGCACAAGATGGCTGCTTGCACATATGTGGTATGATGATCGTGTATGTGCAAGAACACTGCTGATTGCATTGCGACCACTTTACTTTACACAGCAAAGGAACCTGTCCTTCATGATGAAAATTAAACATTTGTGATCTTTTTGCCTCAATAAAAAAATTAAATAATCCAGGACCAAAAAATAATTTTGTGAAGGTAAACACTGGAAACCAGGTGGCCATCTGGCATAACTGATGCACAGGCCTCAATGCCTTGCCATCTAGGTGGGCATCCTCTTTTGTGGACAATGTAAGGAGTCCTATGAAGTTGATGCCCATTTCTTCAGGAAACAAATCCCAGTCTAAAACCAGCATCACCGTGTCCTAATTCAGCTGGAAGAGACCACTTTTGCCTAAAGGAATGGTTTGATTCTAAGAACAGTACGATCTTCATAGGAGGCGAGGAACAAAAATGGTAACTGGTTAAAGGTTGGACAAACATTTATTGGATAAAAACATCCAAGGTTACATATTCTGTTTTTATAAATGACTTACACTCTGTCTTTTACAAGGGATAAGCTATTAAAACCCAGGTTGAACTCGATGGACACAAGTCTTTATTCATCCTTATCTACTATGCAACTATATAACTGGAGACAACTACAGGTAAGGAACTTTACTTCTGGGGATTGAACATGCATCAAATGCTGTAAAATGGCTCCACTTCAGGTAAAAGACCGTTTTCTCTAAAAGTAAAACCTAGAAGGAACTAAAAAGTGTCAACCTCACATCCAGAATATCCTGAAGAAACCTCAGCAAATGGTCCACACAAAATGAAGTAGTAAAACCCATTTGCTTTACATCAGTGCCATGCTACACCCTCTGCCTGGTTGAGAACATATGTACTGTAATTTCTGTCTTGTGCCATCAGAAGCACCCAAAAAGTGTTTTACAATCTGTGGATGCATTACGACCTGCAGAAACAGGTAGATTAAATTGAGGTCTGCGGGATCTAATCTAGAAGCCACTGCTGCACATAAACGGTCTCAAATGCCTGCAACAAAGAAAGCTTATTTTCTAGATCAATACTGTATTTGTCAATTGTCCAATGTTGTATACTTTAATATCTACTATGGTTTCTCATGATATATGAATATGTACACATTATGCTCACTGTACTAGGATTTATACTTTGCTTCAGTAGAATAGTTAGTTAACCATATGGGGTGCTATCCATTGTAGCCATTTTTTGTGATGATTAAATAGAGATTTGTATATACAGAATTGTTCTAGCATTCTTTATTCCATTCCCATGCATGATCAAGACTTGCACATTTGGAAAGTAAGTGGCATTAAAACAAAAGTTATTTTTGAGGCATTTATTAACATTTTTATCAATTAAAAATATCCAAATGCAAATTGCAGCAAAAAACACAGGCACAATTAAAATAATTACCTTGGTCTTGGGTTTCTTCAAAGATCACACAGGTACCCAGCACATCTAGAAATAAAACAAGCAGCATGAAGGGGTTATTTTGATCATCGCCCAGACTTCTGAATGCTGACTTACTTATGACAGGCTTAGTTTGAGGATAATGAGCATGTCAAAAGAGAAGTGCTATTGGATTCTGGTTCACTGGCAAAAGCAAATTCTCTATCTAATAAGCAAAACCATGTGCACTGCAGGAGGGGTAGATGTTACTTGTGCAGAGTTAGATTTGGGTGGGGTTTGTACTTTAAACTGATATCTAATTTAAGTGTACAAATAAAGCAGCCAGTATTTACCCTGCACAGAAACAAAGCAACACCCAAATCTAACTTTCTCTGCACATCTGCCCCCCTGCAGTGCACATGGTTTTGTTAATTGGAGAGAGAATTTGATTTTGCGAGGGAACCAGAATCAGGCCAATTATCAACCCAGAATGCTTGGAATGCTCTGGAACACCAAATGGGGGACATGAAGATCTCATCTGAGCACTAGGAGGTTTATTTACGAAGATTGGAGTGCTAAAGAAGATAGGGTGCCTATAGCAACCAATAATCATCTAGTTTTTATTAAGCATCTTCTACAGAAGATAGATAGGATCTGATTGGTTGCCCATAGCAACGCCCCATGTTCAATAGAACTCCCATCTCAGCAAATAAACTCCTATGTTACTGATTGCACTCCACTGTGCTCTGCATTCTAAAAGGTAATAGATGGGTCATTATGAGCCCCATCAGGCTCAGCTCTGTTCTATCTACATTACCAAATTCCTGCTCAGAGGGAGCCGATTAGTGTTTTGTGAGTAGGATGTTGTATGCTTTGCTTATATGGGAATAAAAACTTCCTGGGATTAATGTTATTAATGAAAAAAAAAAAAACCAAGAAATATGTTGACATTTTTAAAAAGAGAAATGTAAAGTAATTATACACATAGAGAGATGCTGCCAATTCCCAACAAGCCAGGAGAACTTAGAGCAGGCATTTCCGAACTACGGCCCTCCAGCTGTTGTGAAACTACAAGTCCCATCATGCCATGTTAGTTTTCCTATTAGAGAATGCTAAAACTATGGAAAGGCATGCTGGGATGTGTAGGGTACTAGTGGGAGGGCCACAGTTTGGACATGCCTGCCTTAGAGGCTTCCCACACAGTTATATTTTATTTTCTAAGACCAGAAGTACTTATTGTTTTGCCCACAGCAAAGTCCCATGAATGTGCATACAGGTGTCATTGCAGATGTCTTTTTACTAACGAGTGAAGAAAGTGCTGCATCCTAGCAGGGAGTGAGATTGGGGCTATCACTCGACATCAGACAACTGCTGTGCCCAGGAAGATCCCTCATTTACAGCAGAGTGTGGGCACGATCAGGTATACACCTGCCCTCTTCTGGCCTTTACTAGGCAGTATGAAACTGGATTGCTCGGCTATATTACCAGCTCTGCACTAGTGACTGAAGTGCAGGAAAAACAACTACAGGGAGGAGGGAATAATGCTATAGGGGAATCAGAGAATATGGGTAAAAGCAATAAGGGTGGGGCAATAATATTACAGGGGGGACACATTCAGAACATTATACACACACACACAGACCTGGCATGCTTAGATGACAACATTAAGTTATAACAAGTGTCATCACAGACTTCAGGAATAGAAAAGAAAAAAACGTTTACCAGGACCTATTTTTAAATGACCCACCCACCACATATAGAGGGCTATGGTACAAAGTGAATAAACAGTTATGGTGTTGGTGGAAAACACAAAGCCACACAAATGAATGGTTGGCAATAGGCTCCTGTACAGTGAGAAATTAATACAAGAAAAATCTTTTTACCTTCATATTCTCCTGCAAACACATATTTATCGACTTGTAAGAAAGGCCTGTCTGTGTTTATCCCCTGTATTAGAGAAGAGAACTGGGTTAAAGCTTTATTTTGGAAGTCTGTTGCTAAAAGCTTATTTTGCAACTGCAAATTGGTCTTTAAGGATTCTCCTGCAAAACTAGCACTAGTACACTCCGTCCAAGATATCAATATCAATTAAATGACCAATATATTGCTGGTCAATTGGCCATTGTGTACCAGCAATATGTCTGAATGATGTTGTTTACAGACATATTACGTCGGCTGTGTATCACGCCTGATGTCCAATATATCAGCACACTGTGCAGTATGTACAGGTGATCCGCCTGTACACCCAATGTACAAGCTGGTAGTGATTGACAACACAAACTAAGTGGGCACATATAAATACTTGGTTAGTTGTGACATCAGTCACAGCTGATTGGGCAACATGTATGCTGAACACAATGCCACACTGCATCCAGACATATATCTGCAGATAGATCTATTGCTGTGTACCCAGCCTATGAAGCAGATCACTACTAAATTGGACTCTTATTTAAATAATATAACCCATGCGTCAAAATCAGGACACACTGATATTTAAAATAGCATATATCAACTAACACACAATCACAATTATCCAATACTGCATACATAACTTACACATAGTGGAGATTATCTACTGCAAAACAGCACTAAAGCACATTTTGCCAACATCACAAATGAAGCATTTACCATACACATCAGATACAGGTCAAACCTGCCACATAACTTCTAATGCTATTCAGAAACACCGATGC
Organism: Crinia signifera; assembly: GCF_055691185.1. Lineage (NCBI taxonomy): Eukaryota > Metazoa > Chordata > Amphibia > Anura > Myobatrachidae > Crinia > Crinia signifera. The sequence continues at coordinate 187,584,472 of NC_139220.1, forward strand.
TGGCAAGAGGACTCCCTTTCTACAACAGTATACACTGGAACGGATTCATAGGTGAATGCAGTTGCAGTCAGGCAGATGCAAGTGCTGTGGGTTTTCCCCATACTCTGTTGTACTATGTATACAGCCCCAGACACACAAATATCTACAAATCTTGCATATCAAATTAATGAATACAGTCTAATGGAACACCCTAGTCACATTGCACCTAAGATGTATTTTGGGCTAAAAATATGCACCCACACAAAAAGAAAAAAAAAGAAAAAAAAAAAAAGACTGTGATAGCAGGGTCGCACAGAACTTGGCGGCTCGCTTGCACCAGGTGACCTGTGTCACATGTCATATTGAGGCTGGATGTACTAGAAAAAAAAAAAACTATCAAGTATAATTAAGGCGTACGCTGTCTGGACTCAAGAAGTGGATACATTTTGTCTCCTATATTACAGTCTATAGGCCTAAAGCTGGGTACACATATATACAATCGTCGGGCCGTTCTTCCAATCTGGGGGCAAACGGCCGTTCGATTGTATAGGTGTGTACGCTGTCCCAATTGCTGCTGTGCGACCGATAAACGGCCAAAAACGCTCTTGGCCGTCCACGGTCGGTCGGTCGAAGGTTCTTTGCTGCTTAATATTTCATCCGACAGGACGGCTCCATATCGGAACAAAAGTGAAGTGTGTACGCACCTTCGATCGATATGCTTGACAGTTTGACAAAGCACGGTGGTATGCTGCATTATGAGAGACCCTGTAACCCTTTGCCTGCTGTTTTAACTAATGTGTGTTTAATGCCTCACTGCTCAACACTTTAGACGCATCACTTTAAGACATTAATCAATGTTGAAGTTTTAATAGTGTGTTATGGTGCCCTGAAAAGAGCTTCCAGCCCACTCTATTAAAACTTCAACATTGATTAATGTCTTAAAGTGATGCGTCTAAAGTGTTGAGCAGTGAGGCATTAAACAGACATTAGTTAAAACAGCAGGCAAAGGGTTACAGGGTCTCTCATATACTTCTTCTTGCGATTGTTTGGACGGGAGTACATCGGACGTCGCAAGTAAAATTGTACATATGTGTACGCGCAGAACGGTCGTATGTTTTGGACGGCCGAACGTGTATTCGGTCGATCGAACGGTCGCAAGAAAAAGGAAATTGTACATATGTGTACCCAGCTTAACTCAGAAATGTATGCAAACCCAGGGGTTTACCTACATCTGATGTGAGGTGATCTGTGCATGCACAGAATCTGTACAGTTGCGTTTCTGCATCAATTGTTGCAGTGTTCCTTAAGGTGTTCCTTAGCGACCTTTAAGGATGCAGGGAAGGGGCGATGGCGGCTAGTGTTTCAAAAAAATGAAGCTGTCTTGGCAAGAATAAAAGCATTGGCCATTCTCATTAACTGATACAATAGATACAGAATGGTTTGAAATATAGCGCACCAACAAAACATGCAGCAGTTAGTGAACAAGTGAACAGTGTTTTTTGTCAGAACACAAAAAGTACAATAGGGTGGAAAGAGGGGTTTGTTCACCACCCAGCGCTATTTTGGGATGTTCCCAAGCAGAAAGAATACACCAATGAGTGATAAATCACCAATGAGATGATCAGGGGGACGAGTGAAGCATTGAGACACTGCTGGAAGGGCCGAATGACAACTTCCGGCGGTTGTGGGACTGGAGACGGAGCCGGCGGCCGCAATCAGTACGGTAACCCCGGGTACCTCCGCTCCACATAGGAACTTAATATTTGATGTCAATTGGGGACACCGTTTATGTGTACACCTGGCCTCCCGCAGAATGTGCCGGGGGATGCATTTTCATGACGGAAATTCCCCATGATCAATATCCGGTCCTGTAGTATAAATATTGGCAGCTTATGTGTAACAGCACACTTCTGAGGAAGGACCACTGGGATATAGATTTAAAAGGGCATACACATGGTGCTATATGAACTACAAATATGCACTATATAGTCCATATCGGTAGAAAACATGATGTGCATAAAGTTTGAGATGCTGCCGCACGCCACAGCAGGGATGGTATCATAAGACAAAATAGGCAGGCAGCTAAATTTTGAAAAGAAAGATTACAATCTATTTCTAGTACAGTCTTATCAGCCATTAGCTACTTTTGTTACTGTAGCACTAACGTGTTCAATACTTCGCACCTCAACCAGCAAAATCTATCATATAAAGCTAAAGTTATATACTGCAGTCTAAGGGGGTATTCAATCCCGGCCGCTATGTGCGACAGGGGAAATAGCGGCTACCACCTATTCAATGCTGTCTTTCCCGACAGCATTGAAGAGGCAGATCGACAGAATGAGCCCAACTTTAAAAGCAATCGGCCCCGTTTTGACAATTTCGGACGTGAATTGTCTCGATCAAGGCAGATTCTTGACAATTCATGGCCGTTTATGCAGACACGCCTCCTTTTCGCCAATCGCCAGGCGGGACATTGAATCGCGCCTGACGATCTGTGGTCGAACAAAACAAAAATAGGCCAGGGTCAGGACTGTCAAAGTAAATGAAAAATGAACATGATAAAATTTAAAATAAAAAAATACAAAATTTACAATTGCAGCTTACCAAGATTTTACATTTATTGTCACATTTTTGCAGAATGTCTGCATCAATGATCCCAGTTAACTCGACTAACACCAGTTGTTCCTGAAAGAAAGAATATTTCTATATATTATTATATATATATATCTTGTAGATAGGCACTCAAATGCTGGTCAGAGTCGGTTGCTGCCGCGGTGCACAGTGCACGTTGCACCATTAAATTTACCTATGAGGCAAGCACTACCACGGTTCATTACCTGGATGTCCAACTGACTATTCAGGGTGGTAAAGTTAGAACTAGTTTGTTTAAAAAACCCACGGACAGGAACACTATCCTGCGTTTTGAAAGTCAACACCCTATGTCGACAAAGAAGGGATTACCTTTTTCTCAATTTTTGAGAGCACGCCGCATATGTGACGATGATGCGGTTGCTAAAAAAGAGATGGATTTGATGATTCAGAATTTTGTAGCCAGAGGTTACAAAAAATGTGACCTGGAAAAAGCTAAACAAAAAGCATTGGCCACCCCCAGGGCTGTTGCTCTAATGACTAAAGAACAAAAACCAGATAAAATGGGTGAGAAAATCCCCTTTGTGCAAAGCTTCAATCCTTGCAGTACCCACATAGTCAAAGAAGCAAAAAATTTATGGCCAATGATAACTAATGATCCTGGTTTAAAAACGTTTGCCCATTCCACTATCTTACCTAGTTTTCGCAGAAAACGCAATCTTAAAGATATGTTGGTAAAAAATGATATAACCAACTTGGGTAAAATCAATACTAGCACTTTTCTTTCCAAAAAAACAGGTTGCTATAAGTGCATAAATTGCACTACGTGCAGCTATCTGGAAACTGGCAGCTTTTTCTCACATCCTCATTCAGGTACCAAAATCCCTATCAGACACACTCTCACTTGTACCAGCCCCTACGTAATATACATTATCCGCTGTCCGTGCGGTTTAGTATATGTGGGGAAAACCATCCGCCCCTTTAAGGAACGGATGGCAACCCACCGCTCCACGATCCGACATGCAGTAGAGGGTAAAATTGTTCAGAATGAACAGCCAGTGCCTAGGCACTTTAGGGAAAGAGGCCATGGGCTATCAACCCTACGTTATAAAATTATAGATCAGGTCCCTGAGAATAAAAGAGGAGGAGATCGTAAAAAACTTCTGCTTTAAGCGGAGACGAGGTGGATACACCGTCTAAACACTGTACAGCCATTTGGTCTTAACGAATATTGCAGCTTCAATTGTTTTCTCTAATCTTATCACATTTATTCTTCTGTTGGCATGTTCATTTGATACCTGTTGATGCATGGATTATACCCTGCACGTTACCATATATTGTACTCTATCTCAGTACAATTACGTGCATCAATTATGCCGCTACAGCATGTTCTCATGTTGTTCATATTAGTACTGTGTAACCATGGGTTCTACCCGTAGTTGTTGTTTCATATGTACTGCGTTTTTTGGTCTGTTTTTTGTATTTTACATTCATGTATTGCACATTTTTCTTTTGTTACAGGTGTTGCCATAGCAGCAATACGCACAGACCCGACAGCGCCGGCCGGCGCAGGGCGATTTTTCTGTGACGTCACCCATCGGTGACTCCGTGCTGCAGCGTGGCAGCCTCTTCACGGTGATGGGGGTGGTATATAGGTAAGTCTTTTGTATTGTACTGGTTGAGCCTGAGGACGAGCAATAAATGCTCGAAACGTTGCTTTAAAACCTATGTTTTGACTTAAGTGTCATTTATTGAATACGCATACCTAAGACCGCTGAGTGCCTCTCTCCCCTCGCTGATATTATTATATATATATATATTTTTTTTTAAATAAAAGCCGTATAACGTGCAATTAGTTTTACTTTACTTTTATATACTGTAGGTATGACTCCACTATCTCTAATATAGTGTTCATTTAAGCAACGTGCATCTTCCAAAACCTGTGCTTTTCTCTGCCTGGAGTGTCACTCTCTAGCACAGTATGGTGTGTACCGGTGCTTAGAGTACCACAGCAGAGAGCAACACCCCAGGCAGGAAAGGGGAACTGCGCAGGTTTCGGAAGATGCAGGGTGCTAGAATGAACACTACTCCTAGACATCAAATAGTGGGCCTCACCTTTCAACAAAAAGGCTGCAATTTTTGCAGATGGACAAAACCATGTGCCCTGCAGGTGGGGCAGATATAACATGTGCACAGAGAGTTAGATTTGGGTGGGGTGTGTTCAAACTGAAATAAAAATTGCAATGTAAGAATAAAGAAGCCCATATTTACCCTACACAGAAACAAAATACCTCAATCAAAGCTAACACTCTCTGTACATCTTACATTTGCCCCAACTGCAGTGCATATGGATTTGTCCATCTACAAAAATTGCAGCCTTTTTGCTGAAAGGTCTGAATCAGGCCCAGTGTACATAAGTGTTGTGGCATAACTGCATGCACATTATGTGATAAAGGCAAATGATACGTACATTAACAATATTGTTAACAATGTTATTGTACATATCGTTCAGTGTGTATACAATAGATCATTAACCCCTGTCATCTGAACGTGCAGTCAAATTTGACTAGATGGTCAGCGACTGCATATTCAGTGGGTGTCCAGGTGACCTCACTGAACGATACATGATTTCATTCAGAGTTTAAAGCAACGTTCTGCTGCGATGTCGAGATCATTATAAAGTGTGTGGGGCTTTAACTTGCATCTCTTTCTAGACATAAATTGTGGCTTCACAGGCAAAATGAATCTAGCCATTGTGTAATCCAGCCCAGAGTATAGCATAATGAGGCAGAACTACTTGTACATAATGCTAGAAAATGAGGACATGTGTAGATATTACAGACAATAACAGGTTGTTATTATATACAGTGTAGGGTAGTGGTTACCAAACTTTCTTGAAACAAGGCACCCATAGGATAAAAGGTTTTTTATGGAGACATTTGGGATAAATATTACATTAAGTAAATTGTGCGTTCCTGTCATCTTTAGGTTCAGTGGTGGTGTACAGTTGTGCGTCAAAATGTCTAAATGCTTTATAGTTTTACCTATCACTTTGACCATAAATAATTGTATTAGATTTTAGACCACCAACCTGAGGCACCCCTGCAAGAGTCTCCAGTTTGCCCAGGGTGCCACAGCACACTATGTTAAGGTATCAAGAATTACCATACAAATTAAAGTATTTAGCACATGATTTAATATGTTCAGTAACTATATTCTGCAGTATTTTCAAATAGTGCTTATGTATCGGAACATCTCTGCTATGGAGAGTGTGCTACCAGGAGAGGGCTAAGCAGTGCCAAACAAGGAATCTCTGCTACTGGACAGCACAGGATTCTGTTAAATTAATTTGGTAGCAAATCTTCTCTAGAACTTTTTTAAATTAAAGTGGAACATCCCTTTACAATGCTACGTATGTGCTGTATAGCATGTCATACATGAGTGAGGAGTAGCAGCAACGAGGTACAATATGAAAATTAAATAGACACACAGAGGAAGTAGTTGAATTTTTAAGTATAGTAAAACTCTTCGTTAGGTTCTGGAACTCAGGCCTACAAAAACATGTTCTCCCACAATAGCACGATAAAGGTGGGTACACACTATATGATGTGTGTTCCCTTGCGACATAGCCTGCGGGTCCATACACACTTGCAAATGATGGCAGCGATGGCGGATGTCACCTATGATGTGCGGGAGCGCACACAGTCAGCGGCATTGCGCAAACACATTAGGGAATGTGTCTCATATGTCGCTCCTATCCCCTTGGTCAGACAACATATCGTCATGTGTACCCAGCTTAAGATAAAAATGTATTCAGCCTCGAAGCAAAGAGAAACCATCAACTATGTATACAAATAAAATTCTCGTTATGCTAGACTTTTGTATTGAACTCAAGACCATTAAAACGTGTCCTGTGGTATCTGGCACCATTAAAGAGATTTTAAGATGATCTTTTACCTCCTCTTCCTCATCGCTCCCCTCACTCCCAGGCAATACTTCAGCTTCTTGACTGATTTGTTGTAGGTGAGAGGATGTAATGCTGCTGGAAGTCATACTTGGCAGCAATGGTAATAACAAAGTTACTTGCAGTTGCTGGTTCCAGGACACAAGGTGGCAGCAGTTACACAGGTCTTGATTACCCTGTTAGAAAGAGTTAAATTAATTTTGGTTATTATTATATTTTTATTTATAAAGGTACCACAAGTGATATGCAGCAGCATACATATAGCACACATTAGAACAGTACAGGGTACACAAATAAACATAACAGCAACAGAACTAAAACAGCACAGGTAACAATTAGCAGCACAATTCTTAGTACACAACACAGCGGAGATGTAGGGAAGCGAGTGAGAAGAGAAGTGGGTATCTATAGATCCGTAGTGTCAAACTCATGGCCCTCCAGCTGTTGTGGAACTACACATCCCAGCATTCCCTGCCACAGATTTTATAGAATGAATTGCTAAAAGTGTGGCAGGGCAAGCTGGGACAAGTAGTTCCACAACAGCTGGAGGTCTATGAGTTTGACACCACTGCTATAGATGGCAGGTGAGTAAGAGAGCTGTAATTGAAATGCAAGAAGAGTGCTGTGACAACAGGAGGGATGAGGCCCCTGCTCCATGGGGAACCTTTGGCCCTCCAGCTGTGGTTAAACTACATATCCCAGCATGCCCTGCTACAGTTTTACTATCTGGCCATGTTAAGACTTTTGCAAGTCGTGCTGGGATGTATAGTTTAACAACAGCTAGAGGGCCAAAGGTTCCTCATCCCTGGTCTAGAGGGAGGGAAAGTTATATTATAATAATAATCTTTCTTCAATAGGTCTCAATACATGTATGAGTTGCTGAATATATAATCTGTAGGTGTGTTACTGCAGCCATTTTGCAATGGAGTTCATTATTCAGTTAAAATCTCCCAGTACATATTATACATCGTTACTAGTAGACAATCCTAGTGTTGTGTTCACTCTAGTTTTGTTTTACAGGGAGCTATGCCCTGCCCATCTTTTTTTCCACTTGTAAAGCAGCCCTGCCCTTTACATTACTTTTACTGTGCACCCTTCCGCTGCCCCCACTGTGCTGTTGAAGTCCAGTCCTGGTGGGGACAGGATGTGGCTAAAAGAGCTGACATAATGCTCTAAGCAAAGGAGTTAAGAGGCCTGTCATCGCGGCAGGGTATGGGATGCGCTGGATGAGCTGGCATGCTGCTCAATTCAGAGCAGCATGTCAGGTTATCCAGCCACGTCCCGTCCCCCACTGCACTGACATGCCACTCACCTCCTCTGCTGAGAGCGGGGTCAGCTTTTCTAGCACCCTGGGCAACGAGCATATAATGCCCCCTGAGCAACCAACATGCAATACCCCTGTGGCAACCAACATGCAATACCCCTGTGGCAACCAACATGAAACCACCACTTAGGTAAGTGGCACTTATGTGACATAATGTGTTATGGACATTATGGTGTGTGACAATGTGTAATGGGTGTAATCCTGACACAGTGCAATTCATTATATCCAAATGTGGTTTTTTTTTGTTTCATATGTAAAATTTCAAATATAAAATGTGCCCTGCTCGGTGGTCAGCACCCTGCCGTAAAAAAAAAAATCCTAGAGTGAACACTATTACCCAACACACCAGATTAAGGCAAGCCACCAGTTATAAAGCCACTGTATTTGGGATTTAACATTGGATGATCTTAAATTCAAGTTACATTGTATTGATCAGTGACGGTATCATGCTAGGCTTACTTGTTATATACTAATGGGAGGGAGTGGTAGTTTCCACAGTTTAAAAAATATGTGAATAACAATTCTTAAGGTGCGTACACACGGGGCGATATATCGATGAGTGATATATCGCTCGGTGTTCCGTTTTCATCAGCGACCAGATGAAAACGAAACTCTGCCGGGGGAGTGCCAGCAGGAAATGTGTTGTTCCTGTCTTGCTGCTTATTGAGGACCACCTGTTATCTCCCGCACCTGCCCGTCTCCAGCCGCGGCTCGCAAGTAACATCAGCCTCGGGCAGACACACCGACAGCATGGAGGAAAGGAAGAAGTGGCTCACATATCACCACCGCCAGCACCTCTGACAAGCAACTTTTACTTTATCTGCCGGGGGAGCTGCACAGGGATGCAGCTGGTCACAGGAGCTTGGGCTAAAAACGGGAGCGGATTTATCACCGGTGCACAATTCAATCGCTGGCAATATGATCGCTCAGCGACCATATTGCCATAGATTTTTGCCAGTGTGTACACAGCTTAAAGGGCATTTGCAATAGCAATGTTACACCAGAGATCACCACACTGTTTGCACATTAACGTGTTTTACAGCAACATGTCTTTTAAAATAAAAACACGCGTTAAAGGGAAAATCATATCAAATACTACATTTTTGCTCTCTGTTCACTAAATGGAAAGTGATTTAAACTATTTTATATAGGTCATGAAAAAGTTCAGAAGGTTAACCAATAAATATCAAAACTGTAATGCAGTCTGGTTAGAAAGGTTTTAAATATAATTATATTCTAAGTGGCTGCTAGTTATCCCATCATCATATCAATCATGTTTGTCAAATACAAAAATACCAGTTTGCAAAGAGGGATCCTCAGATGAGCAGGACTAACAAATCTCATGGTTATGCGATACACTGCCAACTACGCTCAATGTTAAGCCCCATAAACACTGCACAACTCACATTGTGGCTGATATTGTATACGATATCAGATGCAGGCGGGGAGTCAAGTGTACACATTGAATGATATCGATACAGGGACATGCTGAACATGCAGGTCGTTGGTTATATAGCCAAATCTGCCTGCATGTCAGCCGAGATGAGGGGGCATTAATGGTGTGCGGGAGTGCGCATCATTAACGACATTCTTATGGTGTGTACACATGGTGAGACCTGGTTTTCAATATATTTGATTTGTACTATTCGATTTCTCTGCTGCTTTTCGATTTTTCCTTTTTGACATTCGTTTATACTATGTAGTCATGCCTAGCAAGTCTACTTTACTTTTTGATTTACACTACATGGAACGTGCATCAAATTTGTTTTTTGCCACATTAAATTTGAACTATATATATTTAAATATTGAATGGAAAATCTCACATTAAAGATATTGCTCAAAAGCCCCTTTCTGAGCAATAGCTTTTAAAATATCCTCCAGAGTGTATGAGGCTTAAGCCACTACGCAGTCAGGTTGTTATACGGTCACATAAGAAGTACAAGTTATAATGCATTAATAGCACACTTACAAACAAAAATTCTGACACAATGCCTTTTAATGTACATATATGCACCTATGAAGCACTCAGGCTGACAATGGTCTCTTAAAGGGAGGCGGAAATCATAAAGCACATATGATTTTATTTTATTATGCAGGGTGCACAAGATTCCCTAGCGCGCAGACATCCTTTTCCATTATAATTTTATTTAGTCTACATGACTAGAAAGTGAGGACTATCCTGTCCATTATTATACATAGCTATTGCTCTATGGATACCAACTGTACTGTCATTTTTAAAACAGGACACTACCCTGATTGCTGTGATAAGATACACAGAAAGATAAGCTAATAGGACAGGTGACACTATATATTCTTCTGTAACAGTTGTACACTATGGATACACACAACACGGCACATATTAAGCACAACACTATCTAGCGCACACACTCACACTTACAGCATGTACAATAAACTGATCAAAATCATAACCATCACATTGGCAACTTGTATTCCCGGTTATTACGGAACTAAAACATTCTGGAAGCAGTAGCTTCACAGCGGCGGAACTACACAAAAGTACCACGACGTACATCTAAAACATTCAAAACGCATGTGTACTGTGTACGAAATGCCCATACCTTTCTCTCTCCGTTCAGTAACTTCCGCCCATACCGGAAGCGGCTGCTGCTGATATGAAGGCGCATGATTGGCTGGCGGTTAGAGTTCACATGATTACGCGTATTACTGCTGTACACGTGGTGTATGCACCCCAGGGAATGATGGGAAAATTGTTAAAACTGAAGGAGATCTAGACACTAGTATTTCACACCACTAGGTAGCCCGATTATACTGTAGATATGGCCATTGTTGCCTTTGCCATCGATGGCAATGTGCAACTGGCCATCGATAGTGTCATTATGCAATGGATGACAATCGATGTTTTACCTATCGATCGTTATCAATTTTCTTTGATTAGCCTGTGGGCTAATTAAAACACGTTGGTGGGGCTTCACATGTGATGAGGCGGAGCTAAAATAAAAGCAAAATGTGAGTACTTGTTTCCTAGCTATTTGCTTAGTGAAATTGCATCGCATGGCTTTTTGTGCCGTGTAATGCGTAGTGTGATGCGATCTCAGTAGTTAATTTAGTTAATTTATTCACTGCACCCTGAGTGAAATCACATCGCATGGCCCTTTTTTGTGATGTGAGATGTGATCTCAGTAGTTCATATGGTAAAATACCTAAAACACCACCACTCTCCACGTCACCCCAAAGCGTGGCGAGCGGCGGTGGAACGCATCCCCCGACCTTTTCATACCCCCATATCCATGTCAGCGGGGTGTATATAGTGTGGCGAGCCACCGAGCCTGAAGCGTGGCGAGCGTACACAGATTACTTTACATGTATTCCGCGTCCGCTCGCCACGCTTCGGGCTCGGTGGCTCGATGCGCTCGCCACACTATATAAAATCAACTCTGCGTTCCGCCGCCGCTCGCCACGCTTCGGGGTGACGTGGAGAGTGGTGGTGTCTTACCATATTAACTACTGAGATCGCATCTCACGCCACAAAAAGCCATGCGATGTGCGATGCGATTTCACTACGTTAGCGTACGTAGGAAATCTGGGCGCCCTGCTAGGAAACAAGTACAATTTTTTTTATGCTTGACATCGATGGAGGGAATCATCTGGTTCTCCCCCATCAATAGCAAAACTATTCTACATCGGCCATAAACCATCGACCAGATCCTACATGTGGGAATCTGGGAGTGGAAATGAGGCTGATGTCACCAAACCGCGCCCCCATACCAGTCAAACTGCAATTTGCGGGTCCCCGGATTGGGGAAGGGACTAAAATGCATGAAAATTACGCTAATCACCTTAATTTAGCCCAGCCAACTGACCGTGGTCCCGTAAAATCCAGTATTTGTTTCAGCAGGGTGCAGGGGTGATGCTGGAGACTTGCCCACCTTCCTGGAATTTCGGGAGCCTCCCAGTAATTGCGGGAGGTTACTCAACTATGATATATGTATACCGAATTTAACAAACATGTAATTTATAATGGCTTTTTCATACGTCCCTCTCTGTAAAGCGCTGTTGAATATGTATGCGCTATATAAGAAACTGTTAAGCACAGACTGACTTGGCGACAGCGTGTAGCTGTAGCCTGAGGGAGGATCATGGAAGCTTTCTACATCTGTGTGTTTTTTATTGGCATTAAATATCTTTGTGTGTGTATATATATATATATATATATATATATATATATATATATATATATATATATATATATATATATATAGCAAAACAGGGTGGTCCGGCACATCCACTGATTACGTTCCTGCGGCGGGTGCCCGCAATACGCCGAAGCGTTATGTACAAACAAAAATGAAGCAGCACTCCAGCACAAACAAATATTCTTTAGTGAATAAAGCTCAGCAACGTTTCAACAATCAAGCCTGAGGACGACATTTGATTGTTGAAACGTTGCTGAGCTTTATTCACTAAAGAATATTTGTTTGTGCTGGAGTGCTGCTTCCTTCATTTTTGTTTATATATATATATATATATATATATATATATATATATAAAACAAAATTATAGCAGCACTCTAGAAGTCCTTCCTGCTAGTGCCCAGAATGTTCACCCACTCTGGAGCAAATGGCTCAGCGAGGGTGAAACCAAAGCCATTTGCTCTCGGGGCCTTTAGAGGTGTGGGGGTAAGAGGGTAAGATGGCATACAGTATGGTCGCCACAAACGCTGTCTGTCTGTCTGTCTCTGTGTGTGTGTGTGTGTGTGTGGGGGGGGGACACCGCTATTTATACCACCTCCAGGCGCATTTTATGAACTTACACCTTACAACTTACAGTGTAAGGGACAGAGCAGAGCTGCTGCACACGCCTATTGTACCAACTTCGACCCCATTTACTGTATGTGTGGATCTGAGCCCTCAAACATTGCAATGGACCCGAGAGCAGCTGCCAGGAGGATGCGACAGGAGCCTTACTATGAAGTGGGAGATTGTGAGCTTAGAAATTGCAGTACTGGTTCTATTATGTTTGTGTATTCCTTTATTATGCTATGTTTACCATTTTCCTAATCACTTATCTTATTTAAATGTTTGAAACAGCCTATACTATAGACCTATCTGTTTTGTTAAATATTAATGCTGTATCCATAAAGTATTGAGTGTATAAAAAGACTAATTTTCAGGGCTGTTACCATTCCCTCAGACTCTCGTACTTACTCCAATGCGCTGCAGAGAGGGAGATTTTGAATTACATTTGGAAACCCCCTCTTAAAATCCTGCGTTTTTCACTGAGCCGGGTGTTGCACTGTGACATACTCATGCAGCACCTAGCTCCTGTCTGTGAAGAGAAGCTGGCAGTTCAGCCTGAGCATTGATGGACAGCATCGCTAAGAATGCCAGTACAACCCCAGAGTTTTTTGTAAGGTTGGCTTCTTGTTAGGCTATACCCCTCTAAAGTTTCTTATAACATAAACTTTGTAAACTATAGTCCAATCAGCTGTTCTGAAGAATTGTTATCAATATGTGATAAAGCCTGGTGGTATTTCCAGTGGAGTCCCCTGCTATAGGGCTGCAGGACTGCAGCCCCTCCAGTTAAAATCAAAACACCAGAGACACAGACAGACAGCATCAGAGCTACGGTGCTTCCCCCCACAGGCCACCCACAGCCCAATCCTGTGGGGAGGAATTCAGCATGTAGTAGATTCGGTATTTGTTTCCTAGCACGGCCACAATCGCGGGCATCGTGTGCCTTAACTTTAAGGCACACGATGCCCGCGATTTCCCCATAGGCTTCAATGTTAAAATATTTTAACATTGAAGCCTATGCGCGTCCGACGCGATGCCCCGATTTCCCCATAGGCTTCAATGTTAAAATATTTTAACATTGAAGCCTATGCGATGGACCCGATTTGTCCATAGGCTTTAATGTTAAAATATTTTAACATTGAAAATGAGTGCATTTAACATAGGAAAAAATGGGAAATGGCCCAATATGGGCCATTTCTCATTGGGTATGGCCCCGGCATATGTGTGTAAAAAATAATGTCCCCCCATTGTGACCGCCACCCCCACTATTGAAACGAACCCGAAGCGTGGCGAGCACAGCGAGCCCACGAGGGGCGGCGGTGCGCGTCCTCCGACCTTTTCATTCCCCTACTATCCACGTCGGCGTGGAGTTGAAAATATATAGTTTGGCGAGCGTAGCGAGCCACCGAGCCCGAAGCGTGGCGAGCGGATACCTTTCTATGTTAAATGTACTCAGTTTCAATGTTAAAATAATTTAACATTGAAGCCTATGGACAAATCGGGTCCATCGCGTCTGCACACCATGGACGCGATGGACCCGATTTCTCCATAGGCTTCAATGTTAAATTATTTTAACATTGAAGCCTATGGAGAAATCGGGTACATCGCGTCGGTCGCGTCGTGTGCGGTTTGGTATGCACCCGACGCGACCGACGCAATTTTTTTTCCGACACGACCACCACGATAGAAATCGTGGTGGCCGTGCTAGGAAACAAGTACCGTAGATTCCTATTGGATGCTGCTACTGCTCATCATACACAGAGCTGAAAGCTGCCAGTACATGGAGCCAGGGGCGGATTGGCCATTTAAGTCACCGGGAACTTTCCCGGGAGGCCGGCCGCATGTGAGGCCGATAGCTCAACGTGGCTCCACCCACTCGCGGGTGTAGCTCCACCCACAGAATTCGGCCGGGGAGTGGGACTGGACAGTCACCACAGGAGGAATACAGCAGAGGCGCAGCGGGGGTCAGGTGCGCTGCTGGCTGCCTTAGCCTGCACCTGTCATACTGTATGACAGGCAGCAGCACCAACAACAGCTTGATCCCCTCACCTGCTCCTTCCCTCTCGTCTCCTCTGCGCTGCCCTCCCTGCCCTGTCAGATATTTCAGGCAGCGTATGATTGTCCCCAGCCCCAGCTAACAGGAAGTCACATCATTCTTTCTGACAAAATCCTTCTTAGATGGGCAAAACCATGTGCACTGCAGGTGGGGCAGGTGTTACTTGTGCAGAGAGAATTAGATTTGGGTGGGGTTTTGCTTCAAAGTGAGATCTATATTGCAGTGTAAAAATAAAGCAGTCAGTATTTTCCCTGCACAGAAACAAAATTACTCACCCAAAACATTAATGTTTGGGGAGGGAGGGGGGAGAGTCACATTAAGGTTTGGGGGTGTCACATTAAAGTTTGGGGAGGAGAGTGTCACATTAATGTTTGCGGAGGAGTGTCACATTAAGCTTTGGGGAGGTAGGGGAGAGTGGTACATTAAGCTTTGGGGGGGGGGGGGTGTGTCACATTAAGGTTTAGAGGGGGAGGGGGAGAGGGTCACATTAAGGTTTTGGGGGGGGGGGGTGTCAAAATGAAGGTTTACATTAATGTTTAGGGGGAGTGGGGAAAGAGTCAGTAATATTTGCTGGGGGGGGGGGGGAGAGTCACAGTAATGCTGGCCTGGTGGGAGAGAGTGTCAAAGTAATGTGTACTAGTGTTCACTCTAGGATTTATTTAGGGCAGGGTGTTGACCACGATCAGGGCACATTTAATTGGGCATGCAACAAATTTATAAACAACCCCCCCCCCCCCCCACACACACACACAGTAGCGCCCTAGGCAAAATGCCCACAGTAGTGCAATGCTGCCTGCAGTGCCCTGCACAAAATGTCCCCAGCAGTGACACGGGCATAATGCCCCCAGCAGTGGCATGAGCATAATGCCCCCAGCAGTGGCACAGACATAATGCCCCCAGCAGAGTCGAGATCGCTCTTCTCCCACCACTGGATGACAGCCCAGCTGTCATTTGAAATACGGCACCAACTCTTGAGCCTTGTAGCCAATCGCTGACCCCAGCTTCTGGCACCTGTGCTCCAATTGGCAGGCAGCGGCACATTTAAAATATAGAAAATCCCTACAGCCGGCTGAGCTGTGCCCTGCCAACTGCTTGGCCGTGTCTCTCTGCGGGCAGTCATAGCAGATGCAGCTCTCAGCAGAGGGGATCGCACCACACTGATATGTCGCTGAGGTCACTGAGTGAGTGGCGTGTCAGTGCGGTGTGGCGCACTCGGAAGAGCTGACAGTAGCTGCTAACAGGTACCGTGAGCTGACACGCCGCTGATTCCCAAGCTGAGAGCAGCTGTCAGCTATATCAGCTGGCTCGGAACAGCCGCTGCTACTCTGGCTCCCACAGTTCGGATCCCCTCAGCCGCCAAAGTCCCTGGTCTGTATCGGGGAATGGCAGGGCAGTCTCCAGTGTGCTCACTTAGGGCACAAAATTTATATGCGTGACCACCGTTACTGTTGGGGGCAGGCCCGGCACCAGTACCGAGATGCTGGGCTTCCTTTCCCCAAGCTCTCCCTGCTTGCATCTGACAGTGACACCGCAGCGGAGGGGACGGACATGCAGGCTTTGTTTGCTAAAATAGTGGTGATACTATGTTACTATGGGTGCAAAGGGTGCACCTGTACTAGGTAAATATTGGACTTTTTTTGGTTGTCATATGAGGCATAACACGGAGGGAAATATAGCAATTTAGGGGCACCAAATTAAGATTATATCTTGCTCTCCCCCCCCCCACCCCCACCTGGGTGTGGGGGTAAGAGATGGAAGGAAGGCGTAGGGTGCAGGCATAAGAGAGCTAGAAGGATGGAGTGGGGGTGAGAAAAGGAAGGTGTGTGGTGCAGGGTTAAGAGAAAGAGCGATAGAAGGAGGGAGTCGGGTGCAAGGGTGAGAGATGGAAGGAAGGTGTAAGGTGCAGGGGTTTGGGAAATAGAAGGAGGGAGTGGTGGGCAAGGGCGAGAGATAGAAGGAGTGAGGTGCAGACATGGAAGGTGGGAGTGAGGTGCTGGGGTAAAAGATGGAAAGGAGTGAAAAGTGAAGGGCCATAGAAGGACAGAGGATAGGTGCAGATGGTAAGAAATTAGGACATTAAGAAAAGGGGAATAAAACAGATAATGTATGGGGAAAAGGATGATGGACACGGGAGGTAGGGAACACAAATTTGATAACATATAATATGGTTTCTTTATACTATGTATAAAAAGAATCTGAAACTGATTTTATGTTAGGAAATCCATAAACTTTTCTGTGTTTCCAGATATAGCCAAGACCCTGGCCAAAGCAGTGGCACTTGGGAACTGGTGCAAAAATAGGTATATTTGTGTGTCACATATTCCATATATGTGTGAAACACAAATATACATTTTTTTGCCCCAGTACTGTACTGTGGTGAAATGGGTAATGTGTGTTTTAGTGGTTTAACATGTATACAGGGCTCTACCATTGTGTTGTGTGTGTGTGTGTGTGTGTGTGTGTGTGTGTATAAGCATCTATACTGTAGCATAACATGGCTCTACTGAGTAGCCATAGGCGAATCTAAGGGGTGGCCGGGGGTGCACCGGACCACCCATTAGACCACCAGCCGCTTAAAATTTAAAGAAATGACAGCCGGGCAGAGAGATCTGTGTGCTGCCTGGCTGTTTAGTCTAAGGAAATGCTCGTTGCCAAGGGCGATGTCTCACACCGCTGGACGCACCTAATTGAAAGAAATGACAGCCGAGCAGAGAGCGATGTGCGCTGCCCGGCTGTAGTCTCTAAGCAGTGGCATGGATATTTTCAGTTTTCCCTTTGGACTGCCGGCAGCCAACCAGGAGCGGCATTGGTGGTATTGGTAGCTGCTCCTGATTGGCTGCCGGACCCCAGCGCGAGAACTGAAAATATTGATGCTCCTGCAGAGACTACAGCCGGGCAGCGCACATCGCTCTCTGCCCGGCTGTCATTTATTTCAGTTAGGTGAGTCCAGCGGCGTGAGACATCCCCCCCCTTGGCAACAAGCAATTCCTTCGACTAAACAGCCAGGCAGCGCACAGCTCTCTCTGCCCGGCTGTCATTTATTTCAATTAGGTGCATCCAGTAGTATGACATCCCCCTTGGCAACGAGCAATTCCCCCCCCCCCCTGGCAATAAGCAATCCCCCCCCCCACCTTGGCAACGAGCAATTCTCTCCCCACCTTGGCAACGAGCATTTCTCTTCCCCCCTTGGCAATTAGCAATTCCCTCCCCACCTTGGAAACAAGCTAACCCTCACCACCTTGGCAACAAGCTAACCCTCCCCACCTTGGCAACGAGCAATTCTCTCCCCACCTTGGCAACGAGCATTTCCCTCCCCCCTTGGCAATGAGCAATTCCCTCCCCCCTTTGCAACGAGCAATTTCACTCCCTCTTGGCAACAAGCATGTATTCCCACATGTGATCGAGCATGAAGCCCCCTTGGCATCGAGCATGAAGCCCCCTTGGCATAGAGCAAGAACCCCCTAGCAATTAGCACGTAGATAAGCGGCACTTATGTGTCAAATATGTAATGGGCATAACGTTTTGTTATATAGTATGTAATGGGCATTATGGTGTGTGGCCTCATGTGTAATTGGCATTACGGCATGTTAATTTATGTGTAATGGGTATTACGGAGTTGGCTAAAATGTGTAATGGGCATTACGGTGTGTGGTCTAAAGTGTAATACCACGCCCCATTTTGTGATGCCACGCCTCCGTCCCATGAGGCCACGTCCTTTTCGCCGCAAAGGTACCCCTGCTTGTGAATTTGGATTTGGGACCACCCATTACCATAAATCTAGATTTGCCTATGTGTGTAGCATAGCGTGTATTAACAGCTCTCCCTGTGTGATGTAATGTGTATAAGTTTCTCTACTGTGTGGGATAATGTGTATAAGTGTCTCTACTTGGCATAATGTGTATAGGCAGCTCTACCTGGCATAATGTGCACAAGGGGCCACTCACTTCAAGCTGCTCTATAGAGTTCCATACAGGTCCAAGTTGGACCAGAAGCTGGGGATACCAAAATAAAATTTGACCTTGTCCCTCAATCAAAAAATGTTCTGACACCTCTGCATACAGAAGTTGGAGAATCATTTGCCACACTTCATTTATCCCATTGGTGATGTAATAATCCAGCCTTCTGTTATATTGGCTCCACCCATTTTTTAATGAGGCCACTTCCAGAAATTTTCCAGGGCCACTTTTAGTCCCCAATCCGCCACTGCATGGAGCGATGCCAGCAATAGCTTCCAACAGGAAGCTATTCTGTGCAAATTGCCAAAGCTACAGTGCTTCTATGGGCTGCTGTCTGTGCAGCCTAGAAGCAAATCCTCTGCAGTGAGCATGCCCAGAGTTCAGTGAGTCACTCAGGGCCTTATTCTGATCGGTGCGGATATTCCCGAATTCTTTCGGTGCGGGCCGCACGCATCGCTGTGCGGCAGCGTGCGGCCATCGTCCGTAGAAACGCCCACGTGTCCTCCGCATTCGGACGGACTCACTCTGTAAGAACAGGGCGTGTGTACGGACGACATATAAACCATGCGTGTGCGGGGGAAACGTACAGATTCTTGCACGGTCTTCCCGCACAAGCACGGTCTTCCCGCACAAGCACGGTCTTACCGCGTGAGAACGTACGGAAAGCTGTCCGTACACCCCGATGCGGAGTATTTACGCACAATCCAACACAATTTTGTACTGAGTACACACAGCGATCACATGACCCACTTAGGCTATTAGGCAACCTCCTGCAAAAGGGATTGTTAGCAATTGCAATCAATTAAATGCTCATCTATACTGACCCACATTCCTACTACATTCATGACACACATTAACCCTTACAGCATGTGACCCAAACATACATCTATATACACTATGTACATTTTGCTTATTTTAAACATTTTAAACAACTTACACATATACTTTAGCATGTTAGAAAAATACACTGACAACTTTCAACTTTAAATAACCATTTATTAATAAACCAATGTCAAAACAAAAAAAAATTAATCTTCAGCATCTATTAGCCGGTCCATTTCTTCCAGCATGAGGCGCATCAGGCCTCACAGTCTTACGAGGGCCCCACGGCGACCCTCCTCTGCTTGGGCAGGCTCATCTGTTGAGGAAATTCAAAATTAAAAATGACTAATGATATTCCTGCATACATTTAACATAGTCAAACCTACATTTGAAACATGCATTCTGAGAGGTGTGTGTGTATATATAGATATATATATATATATATATATATATATATATCTATATATAACTATATATATATACACACATATCTACCTATATATATGAGACATACACCTATACATACATGCATACATACTGCATAGAAAGCCTGATTTTGGCCCTCTACCCTTTACTCTGTAGAACACCTCACAGTCATACTGCTCCTTCTCCATCCAAACCCACCCATGACTAAGCTCTGAGAAGCATGCCACGCGCAGCCCCAATCACAAATCGGCTAACAAAGTTCAGTGTCTCTTATATGATGGAGCCTGGCAGGGGAGTGACACAACTCTCAGGAATGCTCAGTACATTTGTGCAATCAAGCATGGCTTGGCTGCTGATATTTTGCTCCAGAAATCATTGTCAGAATGCCAGTTAGGGGAAGCTGCAGCACTAACCCACTCCCATGCTCAAAAGCATTACTAACACCAAATACACACACAATTATGGTGCAAAACATACATGCAGACCGCAGGGGGTGGTTAGCTAGAGGAGGGCCCAGGGGCACTCACCACTTGTTACTCCAGTCTAAGCCACGCCTGGCCATACTCCATTTATGCCATACGGAATCTAGTTTACAAAGATCATTCACCAGTAAACTCTTCTCACCTATATGAGCCTACACATTGTATGCAACCAGCAGGGACATGTAACCCTTACATGAGCAACTCATCTCTTTCTTCCTGGATACAGATTAACTACACAGGTTCAGTGGCACTTCAATTCGACCTGAAAGCCATCCGCACAACCTGTGTCATTAATATGTGTCCAGGATGAAAGGTATGGTTTGGGCACCCTATCTAACCCCAAAGTGTGTCTGTTGCTACCCAATTTGTTGTTTGCCTTTATAGTATTTTCAAACACATTTGAATCAACAGTGCTACATATCAAATAGTGGATGACAAAAGGAAGATCGAATCTTTATGTATACATACCACTTTCGGCCGCCTGCTCCACCACACAGGCCTCCTCATCCTCCCCCTCTTCCTGGGCCTCCTCGGCCGCCACGACCTCCTCCTCGGCCACCACGACCTCCTCCTCGGCCGCCACGACCTCCTCCTCGGCCACCACGACCTCCTCCTCGGCTGCCACCTCTGCCTCCACTGGCCACTCAGCCTCCTCCACTCCTTCACTTTCCTGGGCCTCCCCTTCGTCCTCGCCCATCGCTGGCTCCGCCTCCTCCTGTGCCTGGGCTGCCTCTGCCTCCTCCCGGGCCTGCCTTGCTCGTGCACGTGCTGTGTTTGGGAAAAACGATAAAAGTGCCAATTAGTGGTAATTTGTATTAAGCCTTATCAACCTATAAATGCAAAGGTTAGAGGTACTGATACTTGTACATGCAAACAGCTCCTCAGTGGCCTTTACAAAACACAGCCTGTAACATGGCAGGTATGCTGTGACATTTGGCCCATTGTAAGCATCACAAGCATTAATCCTCCCCAATAACATATTTTATGACCATTACAGGGTGTCAATCAGGAAGTAGCACTCATATATTGTATGGCATGTTTAACTCATGATCAGGCTGCTGACCTTAGTGGATGAAATAATGTCAGGTAAGCAATCATGTACAAATACTGTTGAAATACTCACATCTAGCAATGCTGGCCCTTATGCTTTCAAGCCTCTCTGGCTCCCTGCGCCGGAGGTCGGACCACCGCCGCTCAAGCTGTGCGATGGACCGCCGCACATGGGTGCGGGCGTATATCCGCCGGCGGGCCGCCGCATAGGCAGAACGTTTCTGCCTATTTGTAATAAACGGGCCAGCACGGCCCAGCCTGGTCTCCATAACGGAGACCAGTGCCCTCAGTTCGGCTGCAGAGAAGGGTGCTGCTCTGCCATAAGCCGCCATTTTAGGAGTGGCACAAATTTAACAATCATGTGCTGTCATTGGTTGATCAGAGTGATATTTGGTATTAACTTTATTGTTCATTTTTACACTAACAGCGTGTATGCGCCCGAACAGACGGCTAACCCATTGCATCGCACACCCATCCTAAACAGTGTAAAATAAGATGGCAACATATATCTAATCTATAACATTCACCAAACATGGGTATAAGCAACAGGTGAAATAGTGTGCATCTCTAGACACTTACACCTAACTCAACAAGGTACCAAACAGCTAATGTATAATGAAGGCAGACCTTTTCCCAAAATGAGCCCATGCAGCCATGTGTACACTTACCTTCTACTGGGCCATACTACAGAGGTGGAATGAAAAGTAGCTAGCATCTAACCTGAATGTGGAGTGCTTTCACATGTGATTTGGATGCTAGCACTGATTACTTGTGGCTAAGTGGTGGACTGGATTGACATATGGAATGGGTAGTGTCAGTTGTACTACATAGCAAACAAGTGCACAGTACAGAAGTACATTCAAATATACATGTCATGTCTGACCTCAGTTGTATTTGGTCATTGGTGTTGGAATCTGCATTTAGCAAATAAATCAGACTGACTGAGTTTGCCAGGTTTTTTGGGAATATTTTTCCACACCAAGGGGCGGGCCGTATGCGCCGCACGGTTGACGCTGGCGTACGGGACGCGGCCGTACGGAACGCAGCTTGCAGCTGATTAACGCCAATTACAGAAATAGTATTTAAAGTGGTCCTAGAAAGGCAAACACTTGTTGCAAACATGCCAGGCTCAGACTCAGAGGAAGAGCAGGTGGTGCAGAATCTGTTGGCCCGCATGGAGGCCAACACCATCTATGTACCCCTCAACCCAGAGGACCGAGCTGGCCCATCAACAGCAGGCCAATCAGCAGCTGGGCCATCCTCAGCAGAATCATTGGGAACACAGCAGGTGGCTTCCCAACAGAGTAGCCAGCCCAGCACTTCAGGTACAGCAACCGGTGGGCGTGGCAGTGGCAGTGCCCGTGCCCGTGGCCGCAGTGGGGCAACACGGGAACCAACAACACGAAACATGGCATTTGAACCGCGGGAGCTTGACATCCTGGTGACCCGGGCACGTGATTTAATTGAGTGTCCTGCGGTGAAGTTGACACACACAAGGAGATGGAAGATCTGGGAGGAGATAACGGCGGAGATTAATGCAGTGGCTCCACAAGTTCGTCAGACGGAGCACGTTAAGAAGAGGCAAGTACATGTGTGTAAAATTTGAGTAGGACAAGTCCAGTAATGTTTACATTCAATATTAGATGGAGTTGGGAAATGGGTGTTCACGTTGCTTGGACGCACAGACATGTAGGCCATGACATTGAATTGATAGTTATTGGAGGGTGACTGTTTTTGTATCTTCTAAGGATTGGTTTGAAAAAAGAATATAGTACGTTTGGTGTCAGTAGGCACATGTTGTATTATGTTTCAGATTGCAATGGGTGCTACAGCAAACATGAGGAGTTACATGTATTAATATGTACACTTTGATTGCAGGTGGCACGACTTCAAAGGCAACCTCAAGAAGAAATTGACCGAGCGGTGGCAACACAGCCAGACCTCTTGGGCTGGCCCCATGCCTGGCAAGCTGGAGCTCACCCCCCTGGAAGAGATGGCCCAGTGCTGTATAGCAGTGGAGGAGGTCCGGGGGGTGAGCACTATAGACAGCGAGTCCCCAGCGGAAGTGATGGCTTCTACTCTTGAAGGTAATTATTTGCCAGGCCATAAGTAGATGTTTTAAATGTTGCATGGAATGTGTGGTAATTTGAATTTTCTTGTTCAACAGCATCGCCACCGCTTGGTCAAGATTCTCTTGAGGAGGTTGTGGAGTCTGTGCCACCTGGCCCCAGTAGCAGGCCCGTGCAGCAGCTGCCAAGATTGTCTGCGGCTGAATTGTCCATGTGGGGCCGTGTGCTGGATAGTATTGTGCAGCAGGGAGAGTCGGCATTCGAGCGGGTGCGTAGGGCCGAGGAGGTGCTGCAGGGTTTGACCACCAGCCAGCAGAGTATTGCTGAGAGCCTGCAGGCTATGAGTGCCAGCCAGCAAGCTATGGCTGGCAGCCACCAAGCTATTGCTGGTAGCCTGCAGGTGCTGGCTGATCAAGCCCTGCGGCAAAACGACCTCCTCCTCCGCCATAATGAACTTATGGTGGAGCTAGTTAACAGCAATAGGGCCCTAATGTCACCCGCTTTGGGTGCATTACCAACCTCATCACTCCCTGCTGCCAGAGGGGGAAGAAGATCCACCCCCTCACCAGCACGTGCTCCACATGAGCCACCATCTGACTCTGGCCGTGGACGAGGCAGAAGAGCTGCTGCACGTGGCAAGGAACCTGCCAGGGGCAAACGTGCTCGCAAATGAACTTGTGTCCCCATTAATCTCCTCCGTTATGTCTTCCCAAATCTTCCATTGAGCTGTGTGTGTCAGCATCCTGTGTCCAAATCCGTGCCCAGGGTCACCACTTTTGGCCGCGGTTCAAATGTCATGTTTGGTTCCTCTGTTGCCCTGTTTCAGTGTGCTGTACTTGAAGTGTTGGTGCTGTACTTTTGTTGTGAAGCCACCTGATGTGTTCCCAATGATTCTGCTGTGGCTATTTATTCTTTATTATGTAATTTTTGTCCTGGTATGGTACCATTTGTTTTGTTATGTATTTTCAATTATTGCCAAAGTTTGTTTAATAAATGTTATTTTGGCCCCACAAATGTCTGTATTAATTTAGACATGCAGAAGTGGCATGTGTATTAGTATTAATATTATTAAGTTGTGTGCATTATTTGCAGTGTTAAAGTGTGTGACAAGTGCAGCATGTAATATTCCCTTTAAGCTGCAATGCTTCCAATTGTAGCAGTGAGAAGCGTGTAATTAACAAGTAATGGGTAAAGTATGTGATTGTATTGGGTTCAGGTGACATTGGTTGAGGTGCGTCTGTCCTGATTAGGCGTTCCGATTGCCTAGCGCATGACCGAGTGGTGTCCGCATAGCAAAAGTAACCTTTTGGACACCGCACATTTCTTCCCTTTTTGTTCGCGTGCATTCGGCGTGCTGTCCGAATGCACGCCTACCAATATATGTGTACTCCCCCGTGTCCGCCCATGTTTCCGCCCAGTTTAGCCCACTTTGAAACTACGCCCCTGTGTCTTTCCGCATGACGCCCATAACACACCCCTATTGCCCGAATGTATGTGGTGCACAGTTCTGTACGGGATTAGTGAGAACAAGTACGGAGACCATGCGTGGCACATGCGCCTAGCGATCGCCACGCATGCGCAGACGGCTAAAAAACGCCATCCGAAAGAATTCGGGAATATCCGCACCGATCAGAATAAGGGCCTCAGTGTGATGCAGCTGACGGAAGGTATGCATTGCACCAGAGAGGTGCATGGACGTTTTTTTTATTTTAATAATATTTGTGTGTAGATCTTTATTAAGAGTATCATTGTGTGTACTTTAATTAATATTAGTTATTAAACGTGTGTATTTTGCTCTGTACCTGTGTTTGTGTGCATATGAGTACATCATGTATTTATAGTACATACATACAAACACTTACAGCGCAAATCAAACTAATAACCTGCAAATAATTAATGACGGTACTGTGTAGTTTCACGGTGCCAGCATGGTGCCGTACTACTTCCGGGTTCTATGCTCGCCACAAACTATCTAAAATAAAGTAACTTAACTCCATGCCAACATGGATAGTTCATACCCCCACTATCCATGTTGGCATGGAGTTGATTTTAGATAGCGTGGCGAGCGTAGCGAGCCACCGAGCCCGCAGAGTGGGCGAGCTAAGCGAGCCCCGCAAGGGGACTCAGATGCACGGCGCCATGCTGGCGCCGTGAAACTACACGAGTACCTTAATGACTGTTTGCAACGAGCAGTACCCAGGAAATTGCAGCCCCCCTTAAGTCTAAAGGCAGGAGCACCCACTGGGTATTTCCCTGTAATACTGTATAGTTACTCTGGTAAACCAAGCAGTTCTTATGTCCGGGGAGTATGACACGGCCCTCAGTCAGAGGCTCCATCTTGGACCAGATGTGAGCGCTCATCTCAAATGTGCAGTTGCGGCATCCACCAAACCTCTGTCGGAGCGGGCAACAGGCGGCAGATGAATGATTGTGTCTGCCTTAATGATCTGACCGCAGTTTTTGAAAGGCTCACCATGCTCGGTTGGCTCCTCCTTCCAGTCTTAATACATTCAATGATTGAAACTTGCTGGCTATAATCCTGGGTCTCCGTACATAGAAAACAGCTGGATGGATGTATTGGTGAACTCATGATCTCTGGGTCAGCACTTAAAGATATTTCATTCTTATTGGTTGATATTGATTAGATTAACATAAAGAAGGAAAGGGTTGCACTGTTAGAAGCACGCCATTGAGTTTTGTATTAAAATGTAAACTTTTATTAATTTGTTTAAAATGTAAGAGGGTGAAGTCCTCACAGCCTTTTCACATATACAGCGGTAGGGAAGCCCCTCCAAACGTTGGCCCTTATTCAGATCTGATTGCAGTACAGATTTGTTTGGAAAATGGGCAAAACCATGTGC
Source organism: Crinia signifera (assembly GCF_055691185.1). Taxonomy (NCBI): domain Eukaryota; kingdom Metazoa; phylum Chordata; class Amphibia; order Anura; family Myobatrachidae; genus Crinia; species Crinia signifera. The sequence goes on from NC_139220.1 coordinate 187,610,825, forward strand.
ACTGCAGGTGAGGCAGATGTAACGTGTGCAGAGAGAGTTAAATTTGGGTGGGGTGTGTTGAAACTGAAATCTAAATGGCAGTGTAAAAATAATGCAGCCAGTATTTACCCTGCACAGAAACAAAATAACTCACACAAATCTAACTCTCTCTGCACATATTACATCTGCCCAACCTGCAGTACACATGGTTTTGCCCATTTTCCACACAAATTTGTACTCCGATCAGATCTGAATAAAGGCCTTTGGGTGAAATATTTAGGGGTTACAAGTAAACAATTACAACATATAGACATTTAGCATTGTGCTCCAAAAATATAAATAGAGCAGACAGAATAAAAAATGCTAATGAATTGACTGTGAAATGTTTATTGTAGTTTTGTTGGACGTTCCCAACAGAATCTGGGAGAGTAATAATCCCTGGGATCTATGTCAAAATGTTAGGTGCTTATTACAGGCAGGGAAGTTAATTTGTATATGGCTCTAATAATTATCCAATCTTCCCTTTCTGTGCACTGTTAAGGCCCATACACACGGGGCGATTTTGAGCTGAAAGCCGATCAAAACAGCAAGTTTGAGCGGTTTTCAGCTCAAAGCCACGCAGTGTGTATGTCCCCGCGATGAGCAGTGAGCACTGCTGCCCGCTCCCGCATCATCACTGGGAAAGCCGTTCAATTGCTTGTATTACCAGCCAATGGGCAGCTTTGTGGACAGCTTAGCATACTGATGTGCCCCCCGTTGACTATGCCGGGCAGGGGGAGAGTGGCTCAGTGTGTATGCACTGAGCCGCTTACCCCCCTGCGATGAACGTGGTCATCGCTGTCCATACATGCTCGGTCCATCCCCCATGCTCGGTTCATCCCCCACCCCCACCCCCGGGTCTGCTGAGCGATAGTTACGTCACTGACTGATGCCGGGCACAGCAGGGAGCGGACGAACAGGGCAGGGGAGCCGGCAGCAGAGCTCCGGCACCAGGTGACATGTCGGTGCCTGGAGCTTGTGCTCCGCCGGCTCCACCCTAGCTATGCCTCTGGTACAGTAAGTCCTGCAGCTTCGCCACACATTGCGGCAGAAACTGCCTTTCTTTTGTAATATTATTTAATACATAATTATTGCAGTTTGTGGCAGAAGCTGCTCATTATTGTTTGTACATTTTCATATTACATAATCACGACAGTGTGCATATTAACGGTTGGCCGCTAGATCTTTGCTGTCAGTGTTATTCGCAGCAGAGCTGCTCATATCTGTTTTTTGTTATTATTTTGAGCGTGGTTTTGTTTCTTGTGTTTTCCAGTTAGGTTTCCTCTTACTTTTACCCTGTCTCTGTCACCCTGCAACACTTTGGTGGCAATTAAGTACGGGGTGGATTCGTCCTGGAAAGGTGGCTATTATAGGCGAGGACAATAATCTGCAGGTGCTAACTAACTTCAGATTGTGATAACAGAGTCACGGTAGGCTCAGGTGCCTCTGTGGCCTTACCACCTTGGTCACAGTGGTACTGTACAGACTGGTATCTAAGAACCACATCTATCCTTGGGTATCATAACAAAGTGGAGAAACTTAAAGAGAATATTTTTAGCCTGTAATTTAAGCTCAGCTTGAAACTGAGAGAGGGCAAAAAAATCTATCTGGTCAACGGATCGATGTAGTCTAGATCCTTACTGTTATTTTCATGTTTAGTGGCTTACCTCAGTATAATCCTGTGGCTTGCATTTTTAGATCAGCATGTAGTCTGCAATCTCTGCTGCATACTCCTAATTAGACTCCTGAATAGCAATTCCTCTGATTTAATCAGCAACGACCTGGGTGCAGCATTTGATTCTCTTCTGCAATCAGCTCTCTGGTGTGTGTATGTGGAAGCCAGCATTCCCTGTGCAATCTTAGGAGTAAAGGCCCCCATACATTATGCGATTTGGGCCCAATTTCACCCGATTTGGATGAATCGGGCTGAGAAATCGTCCCAAATCGCATGTTTTGACACCCTATCCGACCCGATGCGCGGTCCCGTGCGCATCGGATCGGAGTCGGGCAGTCGCACCGGCTGCACATAAGATTTCCTAAATCTTATGTGCAGTCTCCGAGCAGGGTCAGCGGGCGGGGACGCCAGGGAAGGTGAGCTGACAAATAGTCAGCAGGCGGGGGACGCCGGGCATGGGGAGAGGCTGGCAGGGGCAGCTGACACTATATAGACAGCGGGCGGGGGGACGCCGGTGAACAGCTCACTGCTGGGCAGGAGGACCAGGCAGCAGACGCAGCTTCAATACAAACGAATGGGGAGGCAGTGATTGGCTGAGAGAGCTCTCTTAGCCAATCAGCAATTGGCTGAGAGAGCTCTCAGCCAATCACTGGCTCCCCATTCTTTGTATTGGTTTTTTTATTCCTTGAAGCTGCGTCTGCCTGGTCCTGCACAGCACGTGAGCTGTTCCTCTCGCCGGTACACCGGCGTCCCCCCGCCCGCTGCCTATGTGTACACTGCCCCGGCCAGCCTCTCCCCATGCCCGGATCAACAGTGTCCCCGGCCAGCTGACTATTTGTCAGCTCACCGTGCCCAGCTGTTCCCTGCTGCTCCCCAGCGTCCCCCACCCGGCTCTCCCCCTGCAGCTCCCCGGGGACTGCATATGATAAATCCATGAGATTTATCATATGCAAAATTTGGCACATCAAGTGCCTAATCGTGTATCCCCCTCCCGGGGAGCTGCAGGGGAAATCAAGTCCGACTTGTCCCTAGGACAAGTCGGACTAATGTATGGGGGCCTTTAAGCCTACCTGACCCTCTCCATGAGGGAGAAAATGCTCTGATCATGGGCTTCCCTGGTAATGTACTATTGCCAGCACCTATGGGGAGCTAGGTAATTGATAAGAAAGGTGTTTCACCACAGGTGATGGCAATCATACACTACTAGGGAAGTCCAGAAACAGAGCATTTTCCCCCTCATGGAGAGGGTCAGGTAGGCAAGTATGGAGTAAAGCTGCCCATACATCTACAGATTTATTTTCTGATCTGGCTGATTGGAACACAAACCTGGTAATGGATGAGAGTAAATAACAGTTGACCATTTGCTTTGAAATGCTGGAAAACTGCCAAAACCTGTCATTCAGAGATTGCCAGGTTTTTGTTCTAACCAGCCAGATCTGACAATCAATCTGTAGATATATGGCCAGCTTTAGGCTTTAGTGTTTTAGGGCGTACTAGGCCTCTCTCCACTTCAAAGCCTACCTGGAGTACTGACATCACAGGGTCTGATTATCTGACCATGAGCTATCCAATCCTGTGTCAGCCTGAGTCTCTCTGAATCACCTGACTCTAGTCATCAAACACCTAGGACCCAGAGGTATAGGGCCGGATGCACTAAGCTTCAAAAGTGATAAAATGGTGATAAACAACCAGCCAATCAGCTCCTGGCTGACATTTATTAAACACAGTCTGTGACATAGCAGGTAGGAGCTGATTGGCTGGCTGTTTATCACTCTCCATTTTATCACCTTTGAAGCTTAGTGCATCGGGCCCATAGAGATATCTGCGATTCAAAGGTTGTCTGTTCCTCAAGTCACTCAGCTAAGTGTGAGGTTAGCATCTGAGCTTCATGTGAGTACACTGACTTCACTGACTACACTGGGTCCTGTAAATCTCTGCCCTATTTATCCAGCTGCTCCAAAGCCATAACCGATACCCAGCATCCAGCCTGGTCCAGTCGTATCCAGTATCCAGCCCGGTCCAGAACTACTCAATATCCAGTCTTGTCCAACTCCCTGGTGATCCAGTGGTCAGAATATGGCTCTCTCTCTGCTGAAGCCAGGGTTCGACTCCAAGGTCAGGTATCGCCCTCTGTCTCTTCTCCCATGCCCTTTAACTGTTCATTTTTATTCTATGTTAATTTTCCCACTTCTTTGCTTTTATAACTCTGCATGCAATGTCTTGGCGCATTGTTTGTTAACTGATGTAGTGGATTAAATGTTCTATAAATGTTTCCTTTTTCCCCTCTATTCTTTGTTATCCTTCACCCCCAAATTGCTGCGTAGAAATGGTGTTCATTGCTGGATATACTGTATACTCATAATACGTGATCTTGCTCCCTTTGCTTTTCTTATACTTCAGTAATCATTTCATATAGTTAATTTCTCGGACACGGGCTACCGCCGTAGCTCTAGTCCTTTTTCCCTGGTTTGGAAAATTAGAAATCAAGTCCTTGTCTAAGCTTGCATCTGTTAGTACTGCAAATTTGGCCAATCATCAGTTGTGTTAGGAGAAGGGGACCCCTGCCGGACCCTAACTCCGTTGCCTCAGACAGGAGTCGGCAGCTGTGTGCAGAGCTAGGCTTCGCCTGGGCCCGTCTCGGCTGGGGAGCGAGTTAGGCCCGCTCCGCTCCGCTACAGGCAGGTCTTAAGGGTGGACAACACCTGCTGCCGAGGCCAGGAGAGCGCAAGGGGATAACCTAACTAACCCTGAGATGGCAAGGGACCCTAATCCCACTGAGAACAATGGCTCAACTACGGGCGTAACAATACGCAAAGGTGTACCATAAATCCAAAGCAAGTGTAACAATACACAGAGGTGTCTCAGTATAACCAAAAGCACAGTAAAGGAGGTTTGGGGGAATACCCCACTTATCTGTGCGCAGCAGGACAGGTCAGCTGGAACCAAGGAAGGACAGGAGACTGCACACCGACACCGGAATGGCTGGATACTAGATACAGACACTGGGAACAATCTGGAAGCTGCACATGGACACAAGGATGGGCTGGATACTGGATGCGAACTCAGGAACAAGCTGGAAGCTGCACAAGGACACACAGATGGGCTAGATACTGGATGCGGACACTTGGAACAAACTGGAAGCTGCACATAGACACGAGGATAGGCTGGATACTGGACACGGACTCAGGAACAGGATGGGAGCACAGGAACACTTCTAGCAAAGACTGAAGCTATAGCCGGCAGGAAGTAATAGATGAGGAAGGTTTATATAGTGAACACCAGGAAGTGATCAACACACATAGCCTGCAGGTGAGCATAGCAAGCCAGCAGTTGATGAGAACACCTGAGCCCTAATCACACACCCACACAGACAGAGTGAGCTGCAATGGCCCAGGCTGACCACCGGAGGTCACCAACGAGCAAATACCAACACAGACAGGAAAATACACAGGGAGCCAACACACAGGGGAATGCGTGAATCAGCGCATGACACCGATCCGCTGGAGGCGGATCGTAACAAGTTGTTGTTTTTTTAGTTTTTTTACCCAAGTAAGTGTTATTTTATATAGTTTGCTCCATATTACTTTTAACCTGGCAAATTATTTAAACAGCTCAGCTGTATTGAAAAGCCTATCTTAATTCTGTCTAGCTATGTTCACTCTGTACTAAATTTCCGAATTGTAGAACTGATCGAATAGATAAAATTGTATCAGGAAGACTTTGCGCATAAAGTGCAGCTAAATGTAACAATACAATAGAAAGAGATTCAAAGAATTCATGAGATATAGATGAAAATATAGAACAAAGTTACAATCAGTGCTCAAAAAGTGACCATGAATAAGAATAGCACTTCACACAGAAGGATAAATGAAAAAGGCACCATCCCTTTATTGAAGCACTTGTCCACAGGTAATGGTCTTAATGCACTCCTATGGCAAAGGTCTGTAAATAGAAATCTCCCATCTCATAAGATAGGGAGACCAGAAAGACAGACAATAGTGCAGATCAATCAATATAAAAGGAATGAATTTCATAGGATGCACTTACAATACACAAGATAACACAAAGCCCATGGCAAACACATCTCACACGTCCACACACCGTCTTGTGATGGTAATGCACCTCCGTATAGAGCAGATGTCTTCCAGGGGGAGATGCGGTAAAGGCAGGTGGGCAATCCAAAGCACACCAACATAGCCACGCTTAACACGTTTCAGATCGAGTTGATCCTTTATCAGAAGCATTCTTCTGATGAATCCCGATCCGAAATGCGCTAAGCGTGTCTTAACTACCCCTTAACTATTAAATTAATTCCTTTTATATTGAATGATCTGCACTATTGTGTCTTTCTGGTCTCCCTTATAGATGGGAGATTTCTATTCAAAGACCCTTGCCATAGGAGTGCATTAAGAACATTACCTGTGGACAAGTGCTTCACTAAAGGTATTGTATAACTGTTAAGATGCATGCTTAACTAAAAAGTGTTCATTAAAAAATCAAAAACACAAAAGTACAGTTAGGTCCATTTATATTTTTGTTATTTTAGGTGTTTACCAAAACATTGTCAAGTTATTTATATCTAAACACTTCCCGGTACTTATGTAATATCTGGACTCCCGTTTTTCTTATGAGACCGCGTCCCCTCGCAGGGCTCGCTGCGCTCACCATGTTTCGGGCACGGTGGCTCGCTGCGCTCGCCACACTATATAAAATCAACTCCATGCGTAGTTGGATAGTAGGGGTAGGAAAAAATGGGGTGCATTTAACATGGGAGCCCAGATAATACATAGGTACCATCCAAAAAGAGGCAGGTACCAAAAATGTTTTTGAAACATGGCAGAATTTCACTAAGGTCCTATCACTCGCCATCAAATAAACTATTCATAAATGTTTTCGGAATACCCTGTTGTATGAAACATGCATATTCCTCAATGAACCCCCAATAACTGTAATTTTTTATGGATTTCTGACAACATCATTGTTTTATTGTGTTTACCGATTGCTGTCATTATGGAACGTTTGAGATGCTTTGGTTCTGTTGCAGTTCCTGTCGATTAATTATATTATTTTCTTATGAATGATATCAGCTACTAAGAAAATAAATGGTTAAAAAAAGTTACAGTTATATATTGAATATGTAGTTTACAGTGCAGACCAATTGACTCCTAATCTGTTTCATGGGCAGATGTGGGCTATTCCTTTGTTATTTCATTAAAAATTGAGCAGGCTGGAGTAGATTCCAAGTGTGGCACTTGCACTGTTGCTCTGAAAACAAATGTAGTCAAAGGAGCTCCAGCTGCAATTGAAACATGCCATCCTGAGAAACCTTAGGAATGACCAAATCAACAGTTTGGTACGTTCTGAGAGAAAAATAATTCACTGGTGAGTGCAGAAAAACAAGAAGGCATCGACATCCATGGAAGACAACAGTGGTGAATGATTGCAGGAACCTTTCAATGATAAAGAAAAAAAACATTTTACAATATCCAGCCAAGTGAAGAACACTCTCAAGGAGGTAGGCATATCAGACTTCATTCAGGCTCAGTTGTTGTTGTTGCAGTGCATGCTGCAAAGTACTGTACCAATGCCCTGTACTTTTTACATGTGCAGGACCCATTTTGCACATGCATGACATAGCACTCAATAAGCATCAGGCTTACACCGTCCCCCTACAGCAATAGCAAACCTTTCCGGACTTTGAGTTTGAAACAATTAAGTCAGAATTAAAAAACCTGTCTTGTATTGGAGGCAAGTTAGGAGGGAGTCATGTAATACCAAAACATGTGATGGGTGACCAACTTATGTGAGCTCACTGGAGGGAGGATGCTGCCATGTTATCTACAGGGCATTGGGATTAGAATGTAACAGCAATATGGCCTTAGTTATACTAATACCAGGGTCATAACTAGAACTCTCTGGGCCCCGTAGCAACCTTTAAAAGAGCCCACCCTTGTACAGGGTGACACAAACATGGGTAGTGTGGGAATACATGGGGTCACACAGGGGAGGGGAATGTTTGGAAGGTACAGGTTGTCAAAATACAAAAACTCAGAGCTTGGTGGGGGGGGGGGAATCACACAAAGGATGTAGGGGGGGGGGCAAGTTTTCACCCACACACCCACACACACACACACACACACACACACACACGGTTAGTGGGCTCCAGGTGGTCACACACAGAGGAAGGTAATACCGGGGGTCACACACTGTGTATAAGGGGGAAGGGGGGGGGGGTCACACACACACAGTAAGGATGTAGAGGTTGGGGAAGGTTTCACACACACACACACACACACACACACACACACACACACACGTATTGTGCGATACAGGGGGGTTACACAGCAGGGATTAGGGTTGCAAGGGGGACAATAGGGTGGATCACAAAAACATATTTTTTTCATAAAACTCCTGCTCCCCAGGATTTTTCCCATTCCTCCTGTTCCTAAAAGTGATTATTCGAAATTTGAACTTCGTAGGTGAAGGGAAAAGTTTCGAAAATCGGTCTACTTTCCAGTATTTTCTCCATATTTATAATTTTTGGGTGGGAACTTTGGGTAGGCTTATAATAATTATAAACTGTTATTATACATTGATAACGGTACCCTAAAAGTAGAAATGACCATTTCCACCTTCATTGATGGTCCAAAACGCACCCCAAATTTATTTCCAAATAGTAAAAATTAGCTAATTTGAAAGAAAAGTTTTATTTTGCAACTTCTAAACATCAGACTCTCAATTTTTTTCTATTGATTTATATATTTTTTTAATACAGACTTCTTGATATTTTCTTTCTTTTCTTTAGACTTTCTTCAACCGACTGTAGTAAATTTTGCCGTTGCTCCTCATCCTTTATAATTCTTCCAGAAAAATCTAGAATCAGTTTGACTCTTGCTGCAGTATCATTAACTACTTTCAAGTTCTTGACAAATGATTTCATTTCACAGATACTGTGATCTTTTTCCCCCACATTTGTGGAGCATTTTTCAACTAAGTTCCAGTTTGTCCAAACATGTGGAAATGTAACCACGAGCTAGGACCAACTAGTTGGGATAATTTGTTATATTGATTCATGTTTCCAAGTGAAAGGCAGGGCAATAGTCTGCAGCTGCAGCTCCAACTTCACTGTATACAGACCATCTTCAACATAAGTTTCACAAAGCCAGTATCAAATTGCAGCCCTAATTAAACACTGATTTCGCTGCAGATTCGGGATGATTATATATATGCTACATTTATCAGCTATAAATGTACAGAAAAAACTACTTACAGGTAAGACTTATAGAAGAGAGGGCAGTTATAATTGACTATAACTATAACCGGAGATGCAGTACAAAACAGTAATCCTTCTGTTAGACCCCGAGGAAGATCCATCAACCTGCCCCCTAACTCTGTTGCCTCTGAACCAAGGTCCGTGGGTCTGTGCAGAAACTAATAATATACAATATATTTCTTCAACAAATTATCTTGATGGAGTCCTAAACCCATTTCCCTACATCCCAGAGTTTATTCACATTATTGCTCAATTTTATATTTTTCATATTTTTATATATGTTTTATATTGTGATATTATCAATAAATGAATAAATAATTATTCTATGAGAACCGTCTTGTTTATATGATTAGATACAGCTAGCGCTGGCACATTCCTGTTTTTACCTGTGCAGAAACTAGACTTCGCCTATAACAGCCGCGTTCGAAGGAGCCAGTTAGGCGAGCTCCGACCCCGATGCCGCCAGGTCTTGACAACGGAACCACGGAGACGGCCAGGCGGCAAGAGGAAGTCTAACTACCCCCTGAATGGGCAGGCCAGGGGGCCCCTCACTGGACACTATAGGCAATGACGCACAGTGGTGGTTACTGCGTAAATCCTGATAATTGCAACAATGCAAAGATGGTGGTATATAAATAAATGGCAACAATGCACAAACGATGGTATACTAATAATGACAATTGCAACAATGCACAAATGATGGAATAAAGGAAAATAATGAAGGCAACAATGCTCAGATGATGGTACCAAAAATCCAACAACCTCTTCCCCAAATTCCCTACACTGCAAGGGGCAAGCTCCAAACAAATACCCGCAAGGATACAGGTGTAACTGAAGGCAAAAGGACGGCAGGAATGAAGCAGGCAACTTAGCTGAAGCAGGGACTGGAACTCCGGAGCAAACAGGCTAAGATAAACAGGAACCAGGAACACCACTTGACTGCTGTCGCAGGGTCAAATAAGCTTTAACTGGCGTCTGTTCCCAGCAGACGCCGGCTATTTATTCAAAATTACCACCCCCCACGGCTGCCGACGCCAGCCGCACTGTGGACGCTTGCCGGGCGGAAGTTTGGGGACGTTGCTGAGCAACGCCTCTACACCCGGCAGGAGGAAGTGAGAGCGGAAGCTCGGGGCATTGCCTGGCAACGTTGCCTGCTGCACTGCGCCCGCCGCCCATCCCAGACCTGCCAGCCGCAGAAGAGGATTCGGGACAGCGGCAGCTAACACCTTCTATTGGGATAAAAAAACTACAGTAATATGGGATTTGTAATATTACATTGAACAGCAGACTGGATGGGAACATATGTTTCCACATTTTGGAAATGTGATACAGAATAACAGTCTAGCAAACAGTTCAAACCGGTATTTATAAGAAAGCCAACATAAAGAGCACTAATAACTATATTTCTGTTAGAGGAACTATTCATATATAACCCAGAAGTATTGTTATGGAGGACAATGTATTATTATAAGTATTGTTATGGAGGACAATTATTTAATATTGCTACAGTCATCCTGTATTCTTTATTACAGACCAGATGCACTATTGGCTATGTACGGCGCTGCGGACACTTTGCGGCGCCTTATAAATAAACGTACTACTACTACTACTGGAGGATTCATCAATTCCAGGGAGCTATAGGATGTTAGATAGCATCTTTGCTATGAACGGTTACAGCAAACTGCGATGACATAGAATTTCTTCTACACTTTCTATAGCATCTATATTTGCCAGAGGACTCTAAAGACATATAATTATTTAATACTTATGGAGCCAAGCAAATACAGAAGGAAATATTATGTTTAGAAGATACAGTACAGTTACACTTTTAAGCTACTAAATTAGACTAATTTAAAGGGGCATCAGCTTGTGCACTAGAAATAATACTGCAGTACGGCTTAGAACAATTAATACACAGGTATTACTTATATGGTTTTATTATATAGTATAGATAAGTAGGATAATTGGTTTACTGTCATATTTGTTACCTTGGGAAAATGTAATTACAGTACAAGTCCTTTTCTTGCCAGTGAGTGTCTCAGAATAGTTTCTTGGTGGAAACAGGAGGATGACTAGGAAGACAGGTATATGAGCATTGTTTAACCGCTATACACTAACTACATATGTAAATTGGAAAATGTATTAGATTATTCCATAGGCATTCCCAATTAGGCCTAAGGTTAATCAATACAGGAGGATAATCATTGACAACTTGTAATTTAGTAGCCCAAAATCTCTTCAGTGGTCAAAGGTGGGTTACAGGACAATCTCACTCGCTCACTGCCTGACTGTCTCGACTGAACAACGAAATGTGTGTGCACGCATGCACTGTTGTCTGTTGTACACTTAGTCACTCAGCATCCGCGGCAGCGCAACAGTAGTAATGATGGTGATTGGTGAGATCATGCAATAAAACTTATCTTTTAAATTAGCTTGTTTTTACTATTTCACAATTAATTTGGGGTGCGTTTTGGACCATCAAGGAAGGTGGAAATGGTCATTTTTACTTTTAGGGTACTGTTATCAATGTATAATGACAGGTTAAAATTATTATGAGCCTACACAAAGTTCCCACCCAAAAATTCAAAATAGGGAGGAAATACTGGAAAGTAGCTGAATTTTCGGGCCGCATAACAGCTGCATCCCCTACACCCGCAGTAGTTACGCCACTGACTAATACTGTACAGCAGGGGTGTCAAACACAAGGCCCGCGGGCCAAATCCGGCCCACCAGACCTCTTCATGTGGCCTGCGCAGCCGCCGCCAGCCTTCACCTTTTATTCTCGATTTTTTTTTTAAACAAGAAAGCCGCCTCTTCAGCGCATGCACGGCAGCCTACAAGCCAGAGAACGTCTGCCCTCTAGCGCAGTGCCGCCGGTCGTCAACCCCTCCTCCGCTCCCAACTGCTGTATAGGAGCCAGAGAGAGGAAAGAGCAGGTCCGTCGTGGTGAATGGTGCTGCTGCTGTTCGCTCCAAGTCACTTACTGCTGAGTGTGCACTGCACAGTGACCGGGAGCACGCTGCCCCCCACTCCTGGATAGATAGTGCGAGGAGCGCTACTCACAGGAGGGAGGGGGAAATGCGCCTGTGTGAGAGCGCAGCTGTGTCCTTGGTGGTGGAGCAGCTCAGACTGGAGTGGACGCATCAGAGCGGGTAATTGTCAAACTCTCTGCCTATGTGTGTGTGCACTGGCACATTGCAGCCCATCATTAATTGCTGTGTCCCATGATAATAAGCAGGACATATGCCCTAAGACTGAGTGCTGTTCCCCTGTGCAGGCAGCGTGTGCCCTTATGCACTGCAGTTCACAGCAATAGCAGGAGGGAAATGCTACTGCTGAGTTACAGTGGTATTATTTGGGACATACTTGTATGAAGGACACTATTATGATAATAAAGAGTGGACACATAGTCCTACAGATACAACCGGCCCTTTGAGGGTGACCAAACTGCTGATGCGGCCCCCGATGAATTTGAGTTTGACACCCCTGCTGTACAGTATATAATGTCCTTTAGCTGACTTTACAAAGATAAGTCTTTAGTTATAAGAAAAGTTTATTTTTTTACATGAAGAATGTTTTGTTATTCACTTATTTGTATTACATTAACAAAGATATCACACATACATGGTTTACGAAGAGAAAATAGATAGAATGGACAACAAATATAAGTTGATTTTATACCCTCACAGTTAATTTTTAGCCTTGATGAGACCAAAAAAGAGTAACATGGTTTTGTGCAGAGTATTTGATGACATCACTTTCTATTTCAGAATTTCTTGTTTTAAGTCACAAAAGTTACAGTGCCGCTTTCCAGGATTTCATTGATAAAACAAACAAATCTTTTAACAAACCTTGGTTAATTTTGCAGACGTTTTGGACCTTGTGAATCTGAATCTTTATTAAATGTGCTGTCCAGTTATCTTAGTAGTGGTACACAGGACGCAACCCTTCAAATGTCCATGGTGAGCCACAGCTATGATGATTTCTTTGGAATCCATAATTTTCCATACTGACCAATGATACTGGAGGATACCTGTTTGGTGTACTGACACCACAGTGAAGAGGAAGGCACAGTGACTGTATCGCCATGGAGACAGGAAGTGATGTGCCATCTAAACTGGTAACTTCAGCATTTAATGAAAAATCGGCAGGGAATATAGTATTGCTTGTAAAAGGAGATGGTGGGGAAACAGTGGAGCATCCTACAATAAAGCATAGAAATATGTCAGTCATAGGGCATACTGTATGTAACATTGGGTTTGCTAGATGAGAGGATGCCAACATTAGTAAAAGAGACGTGAATTGCTTTTTTCATATTTGGGAAGCTGTGGAAGGAAACCATACTCACCTGTCCCAGCGCGACGTAGTCCAGGTAAGGGTCTTGGCAAAAAAACAAAACGAACACCCGAATCCAGCCGGACAAGCAGGGAGCCGCACGGTGTTTACATCGTGCGGCTCCGCCTCCCGAATGCCGCTATTGGCCGCCTTGCGGCCTAGCGGCCAATCAGGAGCCGCTAGGCCGCAAGGCGGCCAATAGCGGCATTCGGGAGGCGGAGCGACACGATGTAAACACCGTGCGGCTCCCTGCTTGTCCGGCTGGTTGTGCCTGGGACTGGTTCTTGAAATACGGGGGACCCCTAGTCATTTTGTCCCCCGTATTTTGGGAACCAGCCCCGGACCTGGAGCCTGGGGCTGGTTGTTAAAAATCGGGGAACCCTGATTTTTAATTACCGGCCCCGGCTCCTTCAGCCTGGTGCTGGTTATGGTTGTGGGGGGGACCCCACGTCGTTTTTTTTTTTATTTATTTATTTTTCTATTTTTTTACACTGAAGCCTGCACGGATCTGACTGATCCGTGCAGGCTAAAACGCAAATAGAACAGGAAAATGGTGTTCTATTTTCCTGTCGTATTTGCGTGGGTGTTTCACACCACTAAGCAGCCGTATTGTCAGTACGGCTGCTTAGTAAATCAGAAACCACCATTCTTTTGAATGGTGATTTCTGTCGTATCCTATCGATGGTGTAGACATTCGTATTTGTAAATACAAATACGAATGTTCCATCTTTAGGACTACGAATTGTTGTATTTTTGGGATTGTAAATCCCAAAAATACAAATTCGTAAAAAAAAGGTGTATTTCTACGAATCCATTTTGGTAAATGTCCCCCAGCGTATCAGCAGTAGATGTTTGTATATGTTGTCACTTCTGGTTCCTTTTTTGTCTAAAGACAAAGGAAGAAGCGTGAATCGTGCAGGTATAATTTAAAACCTAATTAGGACAAGTAGAGGTGTTGTTCTAACAACTCATCAGATTCCATGATTTATCTAGTTAATTCTATACATTTTAGCTAGAACCTGATTGGTTGCTATACGCAACACCTCCACATGTACTTTTTAAAATGTGTGATAAATTACCTCCTAAGTCCTGGTGAACATTCAAAATAAGTTCAATACATAGGAAATTATTTAGCACAAGATTGAGTTGTATCTCAGTGTACAAATTATCAATGTATAAAAATACAATAATTGCAACAATCATTGGTGTTTCTATAATGGGTGCAATATGTGTGCTGCATGTGGGTCTCGGGGGCATACACTGCACCCCAGTGTTGGGCGCTGCAGGTATTGCAAAAATCACAGCCTAATATGGCTGCATGTGAACCTATCTCTGGAACATGGCAAGGACCATGTTTCCGATGACCTGTGCATGTGCAGTAGACTCTGGCACAATGCTAGAGAATACTGCACTGTGGAGAGTCGGCACAATGTTATAATGCATTTGGTCACAATACATTTGTCTTATTTTATTTCACAGTTGGTGGGTGGGTAAAGACACTAGGGTCTAAAGGTGCTCATTTGAGCACCTTTAAACCCTGCTGTCTTTACCCACCCACCAACCAGCGACGTGTCCATTACCCCACAGACGACCCTCAAATCCATCTGGATACAAATCTTTTGTCATATTGCTTGATCCATAATTTCTTTCCAGCTATCTAAGGAGGTCAGTTTTTCTGGGAATTCTGAGTCCTTGCAATTATAGGACAATCTAGGACATCATCGTCACGGATCCTGGACATTAATACACCAGAAAACAATGAGATGGTAATATATACAGCCTCTTCTCACCTCTGTTTGTGGGAAAAAAAAGCCTAAACAAACCTATACGCTTGTTATCCCTGAGATATTATTTGATGATTGTGCACAATGAATTTTATGTCTAAAATGATTCACCTATTTATTTTTATCTAGTATTAGTAAATAGTTTTTTTTATATTTTGAGAACCGTGTTTGCTAGTATCTTTGACAGCCAGTTCTGGCTCATATTTCTTTTTAGAACTTAAATATGATAGGCTTGCCTGAAGAGGTGTGTTTTCAGGGAACACTTGAAATTTTGGAGGCTAGTGGAGAGTCTTATTGTGCGTGGAAGGGCATTCCATAGGGTGGGAACAGCCCGATAAAAGTCCTGTAATAGTGAATGGGAGCTAGTGATCCGTGCAGAAGAGAGACGCAGATCTTGTGCAGAGCGGAGTGGTCGAGATGGGAGATATTTTGTGATAAGTAAAGAGATATATGCTGGTGCAGTATGGTTAATAGCTTTATATGCGAGTAGAAGTGTTTTAGATTGAATACGGTAAGATACAGGCAACCAATGGAGGGACTGACAGAGAGGATCAGCAGACGATGAGCGTCTTGCAAGGAAGATCAGCCTAGCAGCAGCATTTAAAATGGATTGCAGTGGTGAGAGTCTATTCTTCAGTTAGGAGACTATTGCAATAATCAATGCGGGATATCATGAGTGCATGGATAAAAGATTTGGTAGTGTCTTGTGTGAGATCTGGTCGTATTTTGGATATGTTTTTTAAATGCATGTAACATGATTTGAAGACAGATTGAATGTGGGGAAGAAAGGACAGTTCAGAGTCGAGGATGACCCCTAAGCAACGAGCTTGTGGGGCAGGGTGGATTGTCGAATTGTCAACAGCGATGGAGATATCAGGATGGTAACTGCTCTTAGTTGGCGGGAATATAAGTAATTGCATTTTGGAAATATTGAGTTTTAGTTGGCAAGAAGACATCCAAGATGAGATGGCAGAGAGACATTCAGAGACTTTGCCCAAAACCACTGGTGACAACTTTGGGGTTGATAGATTTGAGTATCATCCGCATATAAGTGATACTGAAATCCGAAAGAGCTGATTAGTTTGCCAAGAGAGGAAAGCAGAGGACCTAAGACTGAGCCTTGCGGAACTCCAACTGACAGAGGTAATGAAGAGGAAGTAGAGTCAGAGAAGCGAACACTGAAAGAGCGATCAGATAGGTAAGATGTGAACCAGGAAAGGGCTGTATAATGAAGACCTAAGGAGTGTAGTGTTTGTAAGAGAAGAGTCTGATCGACAGTGTCGAATGCAGCAGAAATATCTAGAAAAATAAGTAGTGAGTAATGGCCTTTAGACTTAGCAGTTACCAGATCATTCACCACTTTAGTCAGTGCTGTTTCAGTGGAGTGTTGAGAGCGAAAGCCTGACTGAAGCGGGTCTAATAAGGTGTGAGAGTTAAGAAAGTTTGAGAAGCGAGAGTAGACAAGTCTCTCCAGTAGCTTGGAGAGGCATGGGAGCTGAGAGATTAGACGATAGTTAGAGAAAGAGTAGCAAGAGAGAGATTGCAGATTTTAGTTAAGTTTGGAATAAGCACAGGAGACAGAGTTTTAATGACATGTGTAGGTATAGGATCAAGAGGAGAGGTAGTAGATTAAGAGGGTAAGAAAAGTGTGGATACTACCTTTTCATTTGTGGGCTCAAATGAAGAGAAAGTGCCAGAGGATTCAGGTGGGGAAGAGCATTGGGGTTAGAGGTTGTGGAAGAGCATACCATTTCATCTTGGATGTTATCAATCTTGTCCTTAAAGTAGGAGGCAAGTTCTTGTGCACTGATGGTAGCCGAGGGGGGGGGGGGGTGGGAGGGTACAAAAGAGACTTAAATGTGTTAAAAAGTCATTTAGGGTTGTTGGCATGAGAAGAGATGAGAGATTGGTAGCATGTTTGTTTGTCAATGTCCAAAGCATTGCAGTAGGAGTGGTAGCTAGTCTTATATGTGAGGAAATCAGTCATATTACGAGATTTACGCCAACTTCAGCCTACCCTACTACAACTTGGTCTGCCCAGCCTCCACTAACTCCCTCACTGCTCCCAGTTGTTGGTTATGTTATGCTTTTCCCCATTGTGTATCACATTTCTACATATGTGTTCCCTCACCACGATATAGGAAGGATGGCCATTACATGGAACCTATGATCCTGGAGGATTCCTGTATTTTATATGTAGCTTCTGTATCTAGTGTGCTTTTTAATTTTTTTATTTCTCTAATATGGATTGCATTTCCACGTATTGCTTAAGATGAATGTTTGCTTGACACAAGATGAGATACACAAGTGAGATGGACAATCCAGGTGATTCTGTAGTTATCTTTTGTTGTTGTCCCCCAATGTTTATCACATCGTCAGGTATTGCTGTAGGGTGTGGTATACGGGTCCGACAGTTGGGATCCCGACAGTCATTAGCTCGACATCGGGATTCCGACTGGCTGGACCCAGGCAGCATGGCGAGCGCAACAAAGCCACACTGCGGGCACGGTGGCTCGCTACGTGAGCCACCTATTCTATTCTCCCTCATGAGGGAAAATAACCGACGGCCGTCGGGTACCCGGCTGTCGTGTTTTGACAGTCGGGATCCCGACATCGAGTAAATGCCTGTCGGGATCCCGACTGTCGGGACCCCGTCCGGCACCCATTGCTGTACTGGCCCCCTGTAAGCTATGTAGTGTGCCCAAGTCTTCAGCATCAACTGATACTTTTGTTGTTACTTAGGATGAACAAGCTATTAAACCGATAATTCTGTAGTTATCATGTTGTTCATACATCAGCAAGATAAATAACCCAATCAGCCAGATGCTTATCCTGTATATTTTCAACAAGGCGCAACACTTACTTGTTGAAGCATCTTCTCTCTGGAATAGCTGGGAAGTGCTGGGATGACATTTATAAGATGATGTTCTATCTAATCCATAGGCTGACTGTCTCTGTATAACAGCAGAAATATAGCATGAGTTAGTTATGTAGCTACAGTTGTGATGTTAAACAGTATATCCTCTGTGTACTACTAAATTATAAAGAAACTGTAGTATTGTTTAGTATAGTTAGACAAATACTCTACTACAGATTACAATTATTCCAGGGTGGATATTGTTTCTCTACAGTAGTTTTTATACTGTGTACCTAGACCAGATATCAAATCAAATTTAAGATTAAAGCGATAGGCAAAACTAGTGATAGAGTCTGCCAATCATAGACGTGTACAAGCCATGTCCAGTGACAGGAGAGGGACAAGTGGTACAATGATCCCAGGCTCCCTGGTTCAGAGGGGCCCGAGGTCAAGAGTGGAACCGTTTACATCCCAGCTAGGGACTCGGTGGTAGCCCCACTTCCCTTCTTAAGATCCCCATCAGTGGGTCACGTTGGGGCACACGTGACCTCAGTGGCGGAACTTGTGGGTTGTGGGCCCAGGTGCAAATATATAATTTGGGCCCCCTCCTCCACCCCAACCCAGGTTCACAATAACTCATTGATGGTTTTATGCAGCAGTGGGCCCCTTGGTTGTCAGGGGCCCCGGTGCAATGCACCTGCTGCACCAATGGTAGTTCCGCCTCTGCGTGACCTGTCCCAGCTGTCTTCCATCCAGGACTTCAGCACTTCCAGACAACTCCTCCCATTATACACAGCCCAGCTGCACAGGCATCAGGCTGCACCTAAGGCTGCCTAAGCCACTAAACAGGTTAATCACACTCTTCTCCGCCTCTCTATTACCCTCCCCATTCAATACCTGTGGCACCAGGGGAAGCAGCCACACATTTCTTCCATTAAATATCCTACCCTCTAGCTCTTCTTCTTTTCAATATCTTGGATAGGACAGAGAAAAGCAGAGGAGAGTATACAAGACAGATAAAGACTCCTTTTAATTATGCTGACACGTCTAGGATCATACTTTCCATGGCATAAATTACTGTACTGTTGTAGGCACAGCCACCTCTGATGGGAGGCTATTCCACTAATTCACTACACTTTCTGTGATGTAGTTCTTCCTGAAAGTTCTGCCACTAGTTTGAGTGCATGTCCTCATGTTCCAGTACTTCTCTATATTTAACTAATGTCTCCCTCCTATAATATATTTGAAATTTCAATCATGCCCCCCCCCCCCCTTTCCCTTCTCTGCTCCAAAGTATACATGTTAAGATCTTTTACTCTTTCTGTGTTGATGATTCTTGTATGTGTGATGAGGTCTCTCCATGTGCTCTTAAGAGGCTGGCGTGCATATCAAGTCAGAAAATAGAGGTATAAAATTATAAATTATATTTTGTTTATACAGACAGGGCATATGTACAACTAGTGTGCCATAGTAATTAATGAAGCTGGTGTCAATGTATGCAACACAGTGCATCCTACTCATTGCTGCCGAGCCACTGAAGAGCAAAAGGAGGTGAACCGGGTGCAGGGCCGGCGCTTCCATTAGGCAGCTGTCTATGGGCGCCGGGACCTTAGGGGTGTAGCAGGAGTCCAGCAGTAGCAGGCAGGGACACGGAAACAGGAAGGGCAAGATGGTAGTCCCCACCCCCTCTCCTGATGTCCCCATTCCTGTTTTTCTCCTCTCCCTTTGCCCCTCCTCATGTCCCCAGGTCCATGTGTTCCTCCTCTTCCACCTCTCATGTCCCCAGGTATTGTGTTCCTTCTCCCCCTCTCTATTCCCCTCGTGTGCAAAGTTCCTGTGCCACTCCCCATGTCCTTTGTCACACCCCATGTTTTGTGTCAACCTCATGTCCTCAGGTCCTGTGTCACTCCTCTAACTCTATCCCTCTTCATGTCCCCAGGTGTGTCCCTACTTCCCCTCCCGTCCCCATGTTGTCCATTCCCTATATGTGCTTAAGTCTTGTGTTACAGCTTAATTGGGCTTCTCCATCCCTGCAGGGGGGGCAGTAAACTCAGATTTTGCCTAGGTTGCTGGGGAACCTTGCACCGGCCCTGTGTGAACCTAGTCTTTTGGTGTAACCTAGCTGCAAACTGGCTCCCTACCCCAGAGCATAGCTGCCTACCCTCCTGCATTGTGCAGGCGACTCCCTGAAATAACAGCAATCTCCCTCTCTCCCTCATTAATCTACCAGTCTCCCTCATTTCACCTAGCCCACATTACACTGTAACATATTTGAAGAAAAAAGGAATAAGAGATAGATACATTTATATTGGATTATCAGCAGCATTTCCCATCACTTTACGAAGTATAATAGCTCTTACTAAATGCTTTGGGGCTCATCTATATTTGGATTCTAGAGCTGTGTTTACGGGGGCGATAGGGGCTGAAATCGCTGGGAATATGGTCGCAGGCGACCATATTGCCAGTGATGGGAGTGTGCCCCGACGATAAATCGCCGGGTGGACGCTCCCGTTTTTAGCCCCGTTCTAATCGCTGGTCGCAGGAGCTTGCTCCTGTGACCAGCTGATTACCTCTGTGGCACCGCCGGCAGAGGTTCCCTTTCATCAGCGACCATCTCTGGTCGCTGATGAAAAGGAGAAACTGAGCAATATATTGCTCAGCCATATATTGCTAACAATATATGGCTGAGCAATATATCTCCCCCGTGTGTACGGGGCTTAAGATTCCCCCCAGATGTAGCAGTACACACCCATGATTCTAGGTGCCACGTTCACAATCTCTTTTCAAAATCTCTTCATATATGGAACTAGACATGCCTTTTGGGAGGGGCCTAGTTTTCAAAATTAGGCAAGTATGCCCCAAGAGGCTTAGTATAGTAAATGTGTGTTTACTTTTATTTTAATTTGTGTATTTTCCTGGGTTCAAATTCAGGAGAGGTAGGAGGGATTTAGGTGATAGTTGAGGAGAGAGGGGAAAGGGGGTGAGGATATATAAGTGTGCCAGGCAACATGATTTCTGTTGTCGGTCCTGTCCAAAGCCCAACTGTTGAGCTCCACATAACTGAACTTAAGGATGACAGCTAGGCATAATCTATTAAATGTAGTATTTTTTTCCAAATATATCAATAATAGTGGTGCCATGAAAATTGTATTGATACTCTAGAGCAGTGGTTCCCAACCCTGGTCCTCAAGTACCCCCAACATTGCACGTTGCGCATTGTCACTCATTATTCAGGCACATTTTAAAAGATCCACAGGTGGAGCTAATTATAGCACTTGTGATTCTGTGTGGAGACCTGCAAAACATGCACTGTTGGGGGTACTTGAGGACCAGGGTTGGGAACCACTGCTCTAGAGCAGGCATGTCCAAACTATGGTCCTCCAGCTGTTGTGAAACTACACATCCCAGCATGCCTTGCCATAGTTTTAGCATTCCCTAATAGCAAAACTTTAGCAAGGCATGATAGGACTTGTAGTTTCACAACAGCTGGAGGGCCATAGTTTGGACATGCCTGCTCTAGAGCAGTGGTAGCCAACTCCAGTCTTCGAGAGCTACCAACAGTTCACATTTTCCAGCCAACCTAGCTGTTGCACAGCTGTACTCATTACTCACTAACACATTTTAAAAGATCCACAGGTGGAGCTAATTACTTCACTTGTTGTTCTGCGAGGAGATCTGGAAAACATTGACTGTTGGTAGCTCTTGATGAATGGAGTTGGCTACCCCAGCTCTAGAGCACTGTGATTCAATAAAATTGAGGTACCACTGCTACAGTATAGACTTATTATAGATGTGTATTAAGAAAAAAAGACAAAAATCACTTTTTTATTTTGAAATGCCAACATGCACACACATTTTTAATGAACAATATTTAAAAAAAATCACTAAAGAAAAAAAAAACCTATCTTAATAATATAAAATATGTAACAAAAAGCACCAGTACAGTGTCTGTTTCACTTTTATTTTAAACGTGTATAGGTTGGTAAGGTTATTCCTTCAGCAATTATTATTATTTTGATACAACTACCTTAGATGCTTTCTGTATGTGTAGCCAGTATTACCTGTGGTGAAGGACACTTGCTCAGCATAGAAGAATGAAATGGACTAAGTCCAAAATGTGGAACAAGCCTTGAACCTGTAAAGAGACAATTACAGAAGTGCTACATTTCATATTACATGTTTACCGCAGATATATGCAGTTTGTGTAAGGAGCAGAATTAGTCAGTTTCCTTTAATTGCTAAAGTTTTTACTATATCCATTAGTATAGCTTACTGTATGTTGCAGGCAGGGCTGTCTTCAAGGCATTGTGGGCCCTACTTAAGTTTTAAAAAATCATAACTTCTTGTAGTGTCTCTCCACCTGCTATCAGCCATCCAGTAATTAGAATGCTTACAGCCAGTAACTGTTTGGCTGCAGATCGGTAGAGAATGTTTCCCAGCAGCTCTGATTTTGTCAAAGCAGCCGGGCAGCAATCTCTACTAGCCTCATAAGAAACATTAGAGGCACCAGCAAACCCCTGCTTTAAGGCCCCTAGAATTGTGGAGCCCTAGGACAGCTGCTCAGTAAGCCCATACGCATACCTCCCAACATGACCCTCTTCATGAGGGTAATAATGCTCTCTTTCTGGACTTCCCTCTTAATTTAAGATTACCATCACCTGTGGTGAAACGCCTTTTTTATCAAGTAACATGTTTAAAACAAGTGATGGTAATCATAAATTTAGAAGGAAGACCAGAAACTGAGCCTTGTGTCCCTCCTGTAATGGGTCATGTTAGGAGGTATGCATACGTTAAGATGGCCCTGGTTGCAGGAAATCATGGTGCTACACCCAGATCAGTGAATGTACTCATGTGTGGATTTTGGGGATTATGACATTTATGCTATCCTACACCTGGAGGGGACGATAGGTAAGGGGTGCTCTTACATAGACTGAGAACAATCACATGTGGGATACACTGAAATAAATAAACATAAGAAAGCCTTATGTTAGGTATACCCTTTTACACCGCCGAAAAATCCGGGTCAGCGGCGGGTCAGACCCGGATCTTCGGCGGTGTAAATCCCTAACGCCGTGTCCCTTTACACGGGACTTCTACCCAGGTCCTGACCTGGGTAGAACACGGCTAGGACCTGGGTAGAGGGCGGTGTAAATGGGAACGCCGGGTCGGATGACCTGGCTCCCATTTACATGAATGGGGAACGTCCAACCTGCGGACCGCAGCATCCGCAGGTTGGACGGATTGTCAGTCTGACACTGACAGCCGGCGCTGCTGTCTACTATACTCTGCAGACAACAGAGGCGGCGGGGGAGGGAGGTGAACGGATGCCTGTGTGCGGCATCCATTCACCTCCTGTCCAATGGCGGGGGGGTGCGCGCGGGGACTGGGGGCAGCCTAGCAGCTTACCTTAGTGCTGGGCTGCCCCCAGCAGCGTTCCGGGTACGGCGGCGTCGATCGGCGCTTGAAGATGACATCGCACTGTCATCTTCAAGCGCCGGGAAGGGGCGGGAGGGGGGTGCGGGCGTTTAAGCCCGTCCGGTGTAAATGCCCCTAAATGCCGGGTCGCACCCGGCTTCAACCAGGGTCCAAAAAGCCGGGTGCGACCCGGCGTTTTGGTCTAAAAGGGGTATTAGTTTCACTAGTTCCACCTCCACTATGGCCCTGCAAAGTAATTTCAACAGAAAAGCATGCTCCACCACCCAAGTCAATAGATGATTCTGGTGGCATTAGTGTCACTAACAAGCTGAAGCCACCTCCCCCTCCTAAGAACCTGGTGGCGCCATGGTTTTTCTCCACTTACAGTACATCTTTCGTGGTAATCAAGCGGAAATGAGTTCCACCACTTCTCCAGGACCACTATAAGCCCTGGTTAATTCTCACAGGTATTCTGTCATGTGGTCTTACAGTTCTAAAAAATAAAGCATGTGTCCCATTACATATAGAGATTTTGCACCTGAATATTGTGCATCTCTTTTCATTTTCTCTTCACGCCGCCATTTTGCTCTTCTGTTTGAGAACCAAATCTAGGAGAATGAGAAAACATGTTTCAATAGAGGCATTCGACACTTAACTAAGGATGTTTTACAGGTTATTTATGCACATCGGGGAAGGAATGCCCCTAAAAGGTTTCAGATTGAAGGGTCCACTATGTAGTCAATAGGTCAACACCAAAAGGTCAATATGTACAAGGTTAACAGTGAAAAAATGTCAACACAAGCAAAAGATCGACATAGCAATTGGTGACACATGAAAAGGTTGACATGAGCTTTTCACATTTTATATGTCATTGTCAACACCTTAGCAGATGGACCTCGCAGGTAGTGTACCGCATACCCTTGCTGTTTTTGACACACTTTACTGTTCCCTATCCATGTGGATAGTAAAAAATGAGATGTTCCCAAAAAATGTAAACAATTGTGAAAAACTCATGTCAACCAATGTCATGTCGACCTTTTATCAATGCAAAACTTTTGTCAATGCCAACCTTGTGCATGTCGACTTTTTGACGTCAACCTATTGCCTGTCTATTTGGACAATGTCTATCTATCATCCATATATCCCTAAAAAATGTATCTTCTTTATCCCATTATTTCATTACAATAGTCTTTACGGTGAAGATTTACTAATAGGTGGCTTTTTTAAAACTGACGGTTTTCTGGCATTCTTTTTGTTATTTTGAAACCTAATTTACTCATTGTAAACCAAACCCCCCATAAATATAAAGGCTTAGAAAATGCATCAGACACATTACAATCCTGAATTTTCATTAGACTAGAAACCGATTGAAAACTGCAGAACAATCACAAGAATAATCAGTCATACAATAGAAATGGTTGCGAGCGGTGAGATGGCTCTATTTCCAAGAGGCAATGGAGTCACTTGCTTCTGGGCTTCGAACCCTGAAGGGGTACCTGCATGTTGAACAGCACCTTTGTGGTTCACAGCAGAATCCAAGTGTGACCACTGCTCTACAAACAGAGCTCTGTAGCACACCATCTTCTGCTGCATTATAAGACCTGCAATAAGGGACAGGACATCTCTTGTATCTCTCATCTGGTACCGCCCAGTTTGTGCTGCAGCAAACGATGGTCCACCCGCCGCTGCTGCTGGACTGCGAGATAGGAGACACCGATGAACACTGATTCTCTATGCTGCAGACAGCTGAATGTCATGCGTTGGCCCGAACCCACTGACTGTTGTCCCACAGCAGAGATTAGGCCCTGACAATTCTTTGTGGATTCTGGTCCATGTAGACCAGCTGAGAGTACTATCTATATAATTGTTTCAGTAGATTCCCAGTGGGCCAATGCACCTGTGGGCTGCCTGTAGGTAGAAGATGATAGAGTGTGATAGACTGGTGGTGTGGGTGTGTAAGGGAGTAGAAGCTTGTATGCTGGTGTGTGTGTGTGTGTGTGTGTGTGTGTGTGTGTTTTAGGAGGTAGAAGTGACCAGCTGGTTATGTTGACAGTAGGTGCTTTTTGGAAATTTAAATTCCCAATCCTCCAATGGCACCAGGAATGTAGCATAAAGTCGCAGACATATATGCAGGAAAATACATAAGTATGACTACAACTGTATCCAACTCAGAATCAGGCAATTTGAGAAGGGATCCCTCCCTTTCTACAGACCTCACCACCTCAACAGACCCTGCCTCCATGAAACTGTCTCCAGAAATTTCCCTGGCTGGTCTTCCATCCCAATTCACCCTTGACTACAGGTGTATAAAATCAAGCACCTAGCCATGCAGTTTATATTTGCAAACATTTGTGATCGAAATTGGGTAATTTTGAAGAGCTCAAGCATAATATTGTGAAATTTCATCCCTGCTGGATATTCTTTGATTGTAACTGATATTATTAGAAAGTTGAAGCATTTAGGAACAAAACCAACGTAGCCACGAAGCGGAAGATAATGTCACAGAGCACTGTCAATGACTGCTAAAGGTGCATGGTGCTGAAAAATTCTGAAATTCCAATGAAATTAATGTAAGCACAAAAACTGTGTGGCAGGAGCTTAATGGAATGGGTTTCCATGTCTGAGAAGCAGCATGCTAGCCTCACATTACAATCCAATGTGAAGTGTTGGATGGAGTGGTGTAAAGCACATAAACACTTAAATATGGAGCAGTGGAAATGTGTTCTGTGGAGTGATGTATCGAACTTCTCTGTTTGGTAGGGTCAGCACCAACAAATTCTGTGTTCCCAGCTGTGACTGGGGTGGGTCAGTGGAGGGCACTGGAAACAGTGATGAAGCGTGAAGATATACATTGGGACACAAGGGAACAGCTGAACCAAAGGGTTGGCAGAAACCAGGCACAGGGGCGTGGAGTGTAACTCCCCAATAGTTTTAACCAGGGAGCACTGCAAGGAGCTTTGGACTTAGCTGCGCCCGACAAGCAGGTTATGCCCCCCTGCCCTGGTCCTCTGGAACCTAGCTGACAAAGGATACTGGGAAGTGTATACTGGAGATCTTGAGAAAGACTTAGATAAAGTTCAGTGAGTGTCAGTCTATTGTCTGAGAGTATCAATAGTCATTGGCCTCTCTTTCCCCATCTGTTGCACTCTGTCTCCCCCCAACTGCATTACTCTGTCT
The DNA here is from genome assembly GCF_055691185.1 of Crinia signifera. Classification (NCBI taxonomy): domain Eukaryota; kingdom Metazoa; phylum Chordata; class Amphibia; order Anura; family Myobatrachidae; genus Crinia; species Crinia signifera. Next base: position 187,637,359 of record NC_139220.1, read on the forward strand.
TACCTCCCCTATATGCACCACTGTTTTCTACCCATCTGTGTTGTTTTGTCCCCCCATCAGTGCTGCCTAGTCTTTCCCATATCCACACATTTCTATTCCCAAATCCACACTGCTCTGTCTCTTTATCCAGTCAACACCACTCTTACCCCATCCAAGCAGCTTTGTGAATTGAACTACAGTATATTCAATTTGTCCTAACACACTCACTGTTATCATTAGGTCTATCATTCATACCTATGTTGGAATTTTATTCCTTCAAATGGATAGTAGATAATTACTGTTTAATGCTGCTTTCACATTGCCTAAACGTTTAAGACCCTGTATTTCAAAACAGTATTTAAAACAGGTCTGAGCCACTAAACCCCTTTCAAACCCCTTTTACATTGCAGGTGAAAACCATTTTAAATAGCATGTAATACCATTCACACATTCAACCCATTTAACCCCAAGGAACACGTTTCAAGCCATAGAAATAGACCCCTTCTTACTGCCAAAAAAGGTCTCTGAAAAGGGTAGGACACTGCTTTTTAACCGTTTAACAAATACCGGCATTTGTTAAATGGTTAAAGCACCCTGGAGCTTTCATACTGCAGCTCTACCTATTTTAAAAGGCAAAAAATCCGGCAAAGTTACCGTTCAAGAGCTGCAGTATGAAAGGGGTATTAGTAGGAAGCTTTGATTACATGAACACTTTTCTAACTATAACAATGTGTTAATAAATAATAATAAATAAATGAGGACATATCTACAATCAAACTTGCTAGACCAAATACCTTCGATTCACCGTCAAATAACCATAGCATTAATATGTTTTTATGTATGATGGAAGTAGAAATGAACTCCCAAGTTAGTAAATGACCTAAATACTATAATTTGACCTATAGTGATTGTCAAGCATTGAATAACTTATGTAATAATACCACTGTAGTCATGCGTCCAGCCGACAAAGGTGGAGCAGTAGTTCTGCAGAACTGGGCAGACTATGACAGTGAAATAAGACATCAACTGTCGGATTCTATGACATATTGTAATTTGGAGTTTAATTCGACCGTTAAGAGATTGATTAACAATACAATTGATTAGGCATTTGGTTTTGGTTGGATTTATTTAAAAACCTCACTGTTTTTGAAGGTTGATTATCCAGTGACATCTATCATTTACATCCTCCTCAAGTTGCATAAGTTCCTAAGCAAAGCCCCTGGCCGACCGATCATTTCAGCCAGGGGGTCTGTACTACAGCCCCTGGCCCAATACGTTGATCAGTTTGGTCATTGTTACTTCAGATTGAAAGTTATATACATGATACACCTGACTTTGGGCCTTATTTTGGTTCAATCTTTCTGACAAAATCCTTCTTAGATGGACAAATCCATGTGCACTGCAGGTGGGGCAGATGTAACTTGTGCAGAGGGAATTAGATTTTGGTGGGGTTTTACTTCAAAGTGAGATCTATTTTGCATTGTAAAAATAAAGCAGCCAGTATTTACCTTGCACAGAAACACAATAACTCACCCAAATCTAATTCTCTCTGCACATTTTACATCTGCCCCCCTGCAGTGCACATGGTTTTGTCCATCTAAGAAGGATTTTGTCAGAAAGAGTGAACCAAAATAAGGCCCTTTATAACTAAAATCAAAGATATTACTCTGCCTATGACAAAACTCTGGCTGATAACAATGGACAGATTACTTATATTATATTACTGTTATTCCTCATTCTGCTGGTAAAGAGGCTGTGCGTCTTATGGTTACATTAACTGAGTTGGTACTTACAATTTTTTTGTAAGTATGCTAATGAGTACTATGCTCAGATTAATGGTACAGCGACCGGGTCCAATTTGGCCCATCCTATACTAATTTGTACATGGACTGGTACGAGCAGAAATATATTTTATCGAAATTTGGTGCCAACCTGCTCATGTATCAACAATTTATTGATGATGTATTCCTAATCAACGGGAACACAAGATACATTTTTGTCAATAGTCAGTTGGTTGAACTCCGTATCTGAGCCGATACGATTCACACATGTCCTCAGCCAGCATTCGGTTGATTTTTTAGATGTGACGGTGTTCCGTAATTCACATAAGGTGGAATATATGTTATTCCGTAGGAAGACAGATCACAACACACTGTTGCGGGAACAGAGCCAACATCCAGTTAAGCTCAACGAGAGTTTGCCGGTGTCTCAGTTTCTGCGGGTACTCCAGACTACTTTGTCCATACAACAAGCAGATCGATAGGAGATGAGAGACTGCTTCCATACCAGAGAATATTCACTGGTAGTGATTGAGCGTTGTTTGGCTAAAGCGAGAGCTCGGTATGAACAGCCACATGACTCCACAAAGATTAAGGGGTTTATTCTAGTTCATTCTTTCTGACAAAATCCTTCTTAGATGGACAAAACCATGTGCACTGCAGGGGGGCAGATGTAACATGTGCAGAGAGAATTAGATTTGGGTGAGTTATTTTGTTTCTGTGCAGGGAAAATACTGACTGCATGATTTTACACTTCAATATAGATCTCACTTTGAAGAAAAACCCCACCCAAATCTTATTCTCTCTGCACAAGTTACATCTGCCCCACCCGCAGTGCACATGGTTTTGTCCATCTAAGAAGGATTTTGTCAGAAAGAATGGACTAGAATAACCCCCTAAGTATGGACAATCCAGGTTAGTGCTAGTAGGGAATTACGATCATATGGCTAAACATAGAAACATAGAATTTGATGGCAGATAAGAACCACTTGGCCCATCTAGTCTGCCCCTTTTTTAAATATGTTACCTCAAACCATATTTGATCCTTATTTTATAATAAGGATATCAATATGCCTATCCCAAGCATGTTTAAATTGTACTACTGTATTTGCCTCTACCACCTCTGATGGGAGGCTATTCCACTTATCTACTACTCTTTCTGTGAAGTAATTCTTTCTAAAATTTCCCCTGAATCTTCCTCCCTCTAGTTTCAGTGCATGTCCTCTTGTGCTGCTGCTCCTCTTCCTGTGAAGAATGTCTCCCATCTGTACCTTGTTAAAGCCCTTGATATATTTGAAAGTTTCCCTTCTCTGCTCCAAAGTGTACATATTAAGATCTTTTAGTCTTTCCTGGCACGTTTTGTGATGTAGGCCATGCACCAGTTTAGTTGCCCTTCTTTGTACAGTCTCTAATGTATTTATATCCTTCTGGAGATATGGCCTCCAGAACTGAACACAGTACTCTAGATGAGGTCAAACCAATGACCTATACAGTGGCATTATTACTTCTTTCTTTCTACTGCTGATACCTCTCCCTATGCAACCAAGCATCTGACTTGCCTTCTTTATTGCTTTGTTACATTGCCTACCTGCTTTTAAGTCCCCTGAAATAGTGACACCTAGATCCCTCATTTACTCTGTAGTTTCCATTATAGTGCCATTTATACTATATTTAGTCCAAGTGCATGATTTTGCATTTTTTGGCATTAAACTGTAGTTGCCATGCTCTTGACCATTCCTCTAATCTACCTAGATCATCAATCATTAGTTTTACCCTTCCTGGTGTGTCTACCCTGTTGCATACCTTTGTGTCATCTGCAAAAAGGCACATTTTTCTATCAATTCCATTTGCAATATCACCAATAAAGATATTAAAAAGCACTGGTCCAAGTACAGATCCCTTGGGTACCACACTTGTAACCCTTCCCTCCTTTGACTGTACTCCATTTACTACAACTCTCTGTTTTCTGTCCTGCAACCATGCTCTTATCCATTCAACTATCTTAAAATCCAATCCCAAGCTTTCAAGTTTATTTAACAGTCTGCGATGTGGGACAGTTTCAAAAGCCTTACTAAAGTCTAGATAAGCTACATCTACAGCCCCACCTTGATCTATTACTTTAGTCACCCAGTCAAAAAAGTCAATAAGATTTGTTTGACATGATCTTCCCCCAGTAAACCCATGCTGTTTTGGATCCTGTAAATTGCTGGTTTTGAGATATTCTACAACTCTTTGTTTTAAGAGTGTTTCCATCAATTTCCCTACTACTGATGTAAGGCTCACTGGTCGATAGTTGCTTACCTCTTCCTTTCTTCCACTTTTGTGCAGTGGGACTATATTCGCTGTTTTCCAGTCCTCTGGGATTACTCCACTAGCTAGTGACTGGTTGAATAATTCTGTTATTGGTTTTACCAGCTCCCCTTTATGCTCTTTTAGTATCCTTGGATGTATCCCATCTGGCCCCATTGATATATCCACTTTCAGTTTTGAGAGTTCTGTGAAGACTTTCTCCTCTGTAAATGTACTTGTTTCTCCCTCAGTTTTCTGACTATACTTGCAACTTAACTGTGGCCCCTTCCCCTCTCTTTCAGCAGTGAATATTGAGCAGGAATAATTATTAATATGATCTGCTATTACATTGTCCCCCTCAAGAAGACTTCCACTCTCTGCCTTTAGTCTTATTATTCCACTTTTTGATTTTCTCCTTTCACTTATATACCTAAAAAAAGTTCCCCCCCCCTTTACCCACTGACTGGGCCATTTTCTGTGCTTTTGCGCATCTGATTACCTTCTTTCCTGTCTAACAAGATATACCTCTTTATCCTCATTATTCTACGTCTGCTTAAATTTCTTAAAGGCCAACTTTTTTGCTTTCACAATACTTGCTACATCTTTCGCAAACCACAATCGCTTCCTTTTCCTTGTGCTTTTTCCTAACTCTTTTGACACCAAGTTTTGCTGCTTTCAGTATTGCACTTTTTAATTTTTCCCACTTCTCCTGCACTCCTTGCAAGTTCCTCCACTCTGCCAAAGAATCCCTTACAGAGTTTCCCATCTCTACAAAATCAGCCTTCCTAAAATCTAACACCTTTGTTTTTGTGTGCAATGAGTCGGTCTCTGTCTTTATTTTGAACCATACTGCTTGATGGTCACTGGATCCCAGGTTTTCACCCACATTTACATCAGATATTCTGTCACCATTTGTGACAGGCTGACACTACTCAGAAGGTATACAAAAAATTCTGGCCGTTTATCATCAGTGATCCAGCACTTAAATTACAGAGGGCACAACTGACAATTAATTCATATCGACGTGGAACAAATATCAAGCAACTACTGATGCGACCAATGCTATATCTCCCACTATCATTGGGGACAGCTAGTACACCCGACAAAGGAGGATGCTTCCGATGTGCAAGATGCACAACTTGTAATGCTATGATCAATAGTAAAACCATCAACCATCCTCATAGCGGCAAAAAAATCAAAATACGTCATAATTTAACATGCACAAGCTCCGTGATATATGTGCTTGCACATTATATTTTGTTGGGATGACAACGAGACCATTTTGATATAGAATGGCAAATCATCGCTATTCTATTAGAGCAGCCTTAGAGGCTGGAACCATGGATAAACCTGTGGCTAAGCACTGTCTGATCAAAAATCATCAGGTCACCACTTTACGATGCATTGTGGTAGATCATGTACCCAAGCCGGTAAGAGGCGGTGACAGAACACTGATGCTCCATGAACTTGAATCCAAATAGAAACACAACTTAAATACTATAGTCCCATGTGAACTAAATGAGAAATCCGTTGAATTGTTTCTTGCAGTCTTGAGTGCTGACTGATGATATTTGTGTGACTGTATATACTGACCAAACATGAATGACCATTGATATGTAAATATGTATGTAATATGTGTTGTCTGTCTATTATTTTTGTGATTATATATGATGCTAGTTCACTTCCACTTGTTAATATGGTGCCTAAATGATCGATACCTGGCACCTTTAATATGGTTGCTAGGACAACTATGTAATTATCATAAGCACTTAAGCATTTGATGATCTGGGTACTTGGTGGCCGCTATGTAATAATATACAGTATGAGTATATATGCATTTGATTTATAACAGCTGGAATTCATTGGTCACCAATGTCATCTGGTGACCAGCGCTGCTGGATGCGTTCCAGTGGCTACATTTCCGACCGTCTGGAATGCATAGCCGTATAATTTCCAGTGGTTGGAAGGCAAGGCCATGGTGGTCTGGACTTCCGCAAATGCGGGTAGACGGACCGACATGGTGGACGCTGTGATCTGCACTTGTGAGTTTGATTAGCTAGGTGATTTAGTACAGCACATGTTCCATGTGGGTATTGGTTTGGTATATACTGCCCACTGTAGTCTAACAACACATGTGAGTTCTATTGTACTAATTGATGCAAGCATTTAGGGAGGTACCCAAGACAATTTTCACCTTGCTGCTTGGATGCCATGTTGTACAGATGAAGCGCCTCTCATTCAGTGCCAGCTCTTGCCAGATTCCCTGTGCTGGCGAGAGCTGGCGGAGCTGCGCTCCATCTGACAGGGACGCACGAGCATCTCACACGGTTCCCCATCAACATGGTGTCAGGGAGTGCTTTCTCTGCTCGTTTCCACTTCGGGGAGACTGGCAGGGTTAGGAGAAGAGCGAGGAGCGGCGGGGAGGCGGCGGAGAGGCGGCAGGAGTTGGCGGAGGGCTCCAACAGAATGGGGTGCTCCATCTGTATGTCTTGACAAAGGGCCATGTGGTCCAAAATGTTGACTCATTGTATCATTATTGGTGATGTATTATTACAATTTTCACGATTAGATCTGTTTGGATCTAAAACCGAACTCTATATATGCTTCCACACGAAGTCTAGTCCAGGATTTAGGGCAGAGAGATCCAGTCTAGGTTTTTTTTAGAAGTAATGTGGATGACTCGTCTAATTAACAGCACCTGTTACTTCCTCTTATATGTTTGTCAAGTGGAGGAGGTCATTACTCCCAATGCCTAAAAAAGGCTTTGTGATAGGCAGGGAATGCAGGGATTACATTATGTGTTCTCTGGAGTGTATGCTTACTGTACCTGAAGAATTGCCATACTGTTACCTTGTATGCTTTCTACCTGCTATAAATAAAGAACAAGACTTTACTGCTATTTAGTCTATATGATTCCTTTTGTAACCAAATGCAAAGAACATTGACATTTATAGCACACACCCTGATGGTGACTTCAGGAAGCCCAATGTCCGTTGCAAGTTTCTCCCTGGTGGCCATATCTGGATACTGAACTCGCTGAAATTCTGAAATAACAAATGAGAAAGATTAATTATCTTGTGCACATAAGCTGTGGAAAGAACTAGTGGGAAAGAACCTAGAAACATAGAATGCTGGTTCTGTGCACCAATCAGATCACTAGCTAACCAGTGCAATTTTGGAAATTTCACTTTTTTGTAAAAATTCATCTAATTATATACATGTTGTTTGGGAAAGATCACCCACAGTTCATTTCCATTGTGGATTTTGTTTCCGCTGAAAATATACTTGTTTAAATATTACTTAATTTATAGGAAAGGAGAGGTCTGTAATTTTCATCATAGGTACACAACTGTGAGAGACAGAATGTGGAAGAAAAACAGGAAATCACATTGTATGATTTTTAAACAATTTATTTGGTCAATCAAAAAGTTAAACGCAATACTTTGTAATATAACCTCGGTTGGCAATTACGAGGTCAAACGTTTCCTGTAGTTCTTGACCAGGTTTGCACACACTTTATCAGGTATTTTGGCCAACTCTTCCATGCAGATCTTCTCTAGCTCTGTCATGTTTTGGGGCTGTCGCCGGGCAACACAGACTTTCAACTCCCTCCACAGATTTTCGATTGGTTTGAGGTCTGGCTAGGCCAATCCAGGACCTTGAAATTCTTCTTACGAGCCACTCCTTAGTTGCCCGGGCAGTGTGCTCGGGGGTCATTGTCATGCTGGAAGATAGCGCTGCGTTCCATCTTCAATGCTTTTACTGAGGGAAGGAGGTTTTTGGTCAAAATCTCACAATACATGGCCCCGTTCATCCTCTCCTTAATATGGATCAGTCGTCCTGTCCCCTTTGCAGAAAATCAGCCCCAAAGCATGATTCCACCCCCATGCTTCACAGTGGGTATGGTGTTTTGGGGATGCCACTCATTATTCCTCTCCCTCCAAACACGGCAAATTGAGTTTATACCAAAAAGTTATATTTTGCTCTCATCTGCCCACATGACATTCTCCCAATCCTCCTCTGGATCATCCCGATGGTCACTGGCAAACTTTAGATGGGCCTGGGCATGTGCTGGCTTAAGCACATAGTAACACATAGTGTTACTAATGGTAACCTTAGTGACTGTGGTCCCAGCTCTCTTGAGGTCATTGACCAGATCCCCCTGTGTAATTCTGGGCTGATTCATCACCGATCTCAAGCTCATTGATACCCCACGAGGTGAGATCATGCATAGATCCCCAGGTTGAGGGAGATTGTAAGTGATCTTGTATTTCTTCCATTTTTAATAATTGCAGTTGATCTCTTCTCACCAAGCTGCTTGCATAGTGTCGAGTAGCTCATCCCAGCCTTGTGCAGCTCTACATTTTTGTCCCTGGTGTCCTTAGACAGCTCTCTGGTCTTGGCCATGGTGGAGAGGTTGCAGTCAGACTGTTTGAGGGTGTGGACAGGTGTCTTTTATACAGATAACCAGTTCAAACAGGTGCCATTAATACAGGTAACGAGTGGAGAATAGAAGAGCTTCTTAACCCCTTCCCGACGCAGCATGTTTTTGCCTTCCTGACAGAGGCCTTTTTTTCAAATCTGACATGTATCACTTAAGTGGGGATAACTTTTTTTTGCTTTTACTTATCCCAGTGATTTTGAGATTGTTTTCCCGTGACACATTGTACTTTAAATTAGTGGTAAATTTTGGTCGATACAGTTTTTTTTTTTTTGTAAAAAATACCAAAATGTCGTAAAAAAATTGAACATTTTGCTATTTGCAAAATGTAAAATTTTCTGCTTGTGAGACAAATAATCATACCACTCAAAATAGTTAATAACTAACATAGACCATATCTAAACTTTATTTTTAAATCATTATTTCAACCTCCTTTAATTTTTTTGGACACTAGGGGGCAGCAGAGTCTAAATTTTACACATCACACATTAAAACGCTGTTTTTGGCTGTTCACGTTTGAACAGCCAATCGCAGCGATTGCCCATGACGGGGGGCATCTCTGCCCCCCCTGGGCAATGAGGGAGGATGTCTGCTGTCAGGGACAGCAGACATCGTCCCTCTGTCACCGCGTCTGTAGACGCGGTGGCACTTTGAAGTCATGACGTACATGTACGTCATGTGTCGGGAAGTACATCCCGGCCATGACGTACATGTACGTCAAATGTCGGGAAGGGGTTAAAGAAGAAGTAACAGGTGTGTGGGAGCCAGAAATCATGCTGGATGGTAGGTGTCCAAATATTTATATTCCGCAAGATTCATACAATGTGATTTCCTGTTGTACCTATGATGGAAATTACAGACCTCTCATCTTTTTAAATGGGTCAAGTTGCACAATCGATTGCTGTCCAAATACTTTTTGCCTCACTTTATGGTGGTGTCTAAAGATGCATCAAGCATGATTTCTAATGTCTGAGACACTCTAAGTGGGCATCTCAATCTGTGCTTATTTAAGTGCACAGCACGAGGAAAGGTTTTTTATAACAATAGCTGCGCACAATGCTGGTGCTGCATCCGAAGAAATATCAGGCTCTCAGTGTGTTTAAATTCCTCTGTGAATACTGCGCGGTGAGCACTGGCAACACCAAAACTTAAATGGAAAGCTCCCATTCCGCATTGCCTTACAATGGGAAAGAGGATTGTATTTATTCACACACATAATCCAGCTGGTTATTGCTTTTATTTTAGTTTAATGAAGCAAGTTCTTATGGACCCTGCTGACACTTACTAAACAAATCTTCTTGTATAAAGCAGTCTGTAACAGTATGATTGTAACAAAAATACAATCTACTAAAACAAAAGTTTTTGCAAGCCAATAACTTGAATGTGGCAGGGGAACTAACAGTAAATTGTACAACCTTGCAACACTATCCGGGCACTAGTACTATATGTTCACTGTCTTCATCAGAATAATGGTTTACTGGTCACAATCCCTAAAACAAAAACCCTATGGGGCTGTATGTTATATCTGCTTCACCTGCAGTGCAGCATGGTGTTACAGTGAGGAGCAGATACTTATTGTACTTTGCTTCCAGCTCAGGCTTAGCTCCTGTGAAGCCCCATACACACTATATCAGTCGCGGCCTGAATGAATTATTATACACACTGAATGATATCAGTAAACGGCACCACTGAGATCCGCTGAAAATGCAGGTCATTGACTACAGCAGTGGTTACCAAACATTTTGAATCACGGCACCATATAGTATCAGAATATGTTTCATAGCACGTCTAGGTCAAAAGTTTGTTACTGAGAATTTCAGAAAAAATATTAAATTAAATAAATAGTGATTTGTGTGGTGAGGAACATAATTTGCTTCTGTTAACTCATATATTTTATAATTGGAAGCCACAAGCACTGATTTTGCCCATTTCATTGACCATAAATAACTTGAATTGGTTCATGAACACCGACCAGAGGCGCCCCTGCAAGTGCTCCGAGGCACCCCAGGGAGCCTAGGCGCACAGTTTGGGAACCACTGGACTACAGTATATAGTCAGAATTAACCTGCATGTACAGTCAATGAGGGGGTTATTAATGATGAAGGTCAGGGTGCATTGTTTACGACATTGAACATACACACTTCCTGTTTTGTTCAAGGGCCCTTCTGAGCAATATCTTTAAAAAAAATAAGGTAGTGTGTATGGGGCTTATGTCTGGCTTATACTTGGGTTAATACTTGCCAGTAAAAATAGGAATAGATCAAAATTTCTCCACCACCTTTTTCCAGGATGTCTGTTTGGTCTGTAGAAAATATAGTCCTGCTGCGATGATGGTTGTTTTGTGGAGATGCACTTGACTGAACTTCAGCATTAGTACCACATGGATCTTCATTTGGAATGTTCACATTGGTTGCATGCAGAGAAACTGCTGTAGACCCTGAATAAATAGTAAATTTACATTTATTGTTATGTCACTTCTTGGAACATATTATTTCTCCTTATTAAACAGTATACATACATAAAAAAAAAAAAGATGAATTTGGAAAAATCAATTACATTGCTGCTCTTCTGAACATTTAAGCTGGGCACACAATAGACGATAAAATGAAAAATGTGATCACTTCCAAACGGGTCGGAATGACAAAATCTTCATATTGTCTAGTGTATATGTACTATTGTACTGTTTATTCAGACCTCAAAAAAGCAAATGGACAAAACCATATTGCACTGCAGGGGGGGGGGGGGGGGAGGGCATATGTATGGGTGCCAGATGGCCTTCCAACAGTTGGGATTCTGACAGACAGTAGACTGACTTCAGAATCCCAACTGTTAATAGCCCTACAGTGAACCCCATAGAGGGAGAATAGAACCTGTGGCGAGCGTATCAGCCACTTAGACCGCAAAGTCGATGTCCCAGCAGTCGGGATTCTGACGTCGGTCTAATGACTATCGGAATCCCACCTTTCAGGCAGCTTATACCACATCCAAATGTAATGTGCATAAAGTATTATATTTGGGCAAGTGAGTTTTTTTCTATGCAAGTAACTACTGGCTGCTTTATTTTTACACAGCAATTTAGATTTCAGTTTGAACACACTTCACCCAAATCTAACTCTCACTGCGCATGCTACATCTGTCCACCTGCAGTACAGTATGGTTTTGCCCATTTGCTAAAAAATGTCTTTGCAATAAGGTCTGAATAACCCCCTATGTCGCTGACAATGCGTGGTACTGTGTAATAGGAAAGAAATCTGACTTATTACATATAAGATATTAAGAAGAACTACATTTGCACATGTTCCAAACTAGAAACTGACTAAGACCTAATACCTATTTGTATGCAATGCTGATGTTCACATAACTGAACAATTATACAAGGCACCTTATAAAAGTCACTCGCATTGATGTATTGACAGGAAGGTTCCATTTGGGAGAGAACAGTGACTCTAAATTGCACACCCTGGCCTCAGTAATGAAAGGTGCCATCTGCTGAGAATAAAATGGTTTACACAGAGAGAGAGGGTGCAAATGCACTATGCTATCATTACATTATATAATAAGAGGTTGTTAGTATATCATTGGCCAGTGATATTGGCCTGCCCACCAATCGTCCAGGTCACCTCTTGTCGAGCAGGTCCCTAACACTATGGGGTCACCACTTGGGATGCAGGGAACCCCAAACATGATCCAGCTAAGGACCATTCCATTTGGGAGAGGTAAAGGGCAGTGGCTGCAAAAGCGCAGGTGTGTTGTGACTGTTTTGGGGGCATGTCTTATGCCTACATCTGTGATATGCATAACATATGGAGCTTACGGCCATAGACTCACTCAACAATAGAGATGTGTAGGTTCCGATTTACTTTTCTTTTTGCAAAATTATCGTAACTTTGAATATTTCCTATTGGCTATCGGCTGTCGCGTGTTTTGGATAGCCTCTACTCAAGACATCTCTACGTTACTCAATTCAGTGTGTACGCAGTTGCTGAGAACTTTGTGATAGTTCTGGTTTGTGTCTATTCATATACTTCACTTCAGCTTCACTTCTGTTACTTAGCAAGTCCATAGCCTGAAACATGGAAGCTGCATAGCCTCTTGCATACAAATTGAAATCAGGCTCTAAGGGGGATACATTTGCAAGTAAAGGGGGCTATAGTGAGTCACAAAAGGTTTACAGAACTCTGCATAGAAAGACCAACCATGTAACAATAAAAAAGAGGTGTTTTTCATGAAAACTCATTGTATCAATCAGTTCATGAAACTACACAAGAGGAACAGCTTGACTAATAAGTAAAAAAAAAAAAACACCACCAAAGGAAGAGGAAAATGAAGTTACTACGGACAATTCTACTGTTAGGGCGGGATGTATTAAGACGAAAATGCGGTAAAACCCTGTTTTACCGAATTTTCAAATGTACTAATCCCCGGCTGTCGCGTCAACGATGTTGACGATATAGTCGGAATCGGATCGGAATCGGATGCAGATCGCAAGGGTTTTAACCCTTGCGATCCCGATCTGATCCCGATGCGCGTTCATGTATCGGAAGCCAGAAAGTCTTGGCTGCCTTGTCTATATAGTGCAGATCTGGACTATATAGTCAAGATAGGATGCAAATCGGATGTGCCTTAAGATCCTATCCACGATCCTATCTGATCGGATCGTGGATAGAATCTTAAGGCACATCTTCCGTGTGTACACACCATTAGAGAGGGAAGATCACCTTTGCCTTCAGTCAGGATTTACTAGGTGGAAAAAAGAGTATACCACCAAAGTAGTTATCTACAGTAGCTCAGGCAGCACTGCAACCTGAATCAGAATTCTGGAAATAGATGCTATCAAATGAAAAGGAAAAATGGATTAAAACTGCTAAAGGTGATGGAATCTCTCTAACAGCAGCTCCAGGAAAACATGCATTGGATTTACAATCATTAGTCATAACATTAAACCCACTGATAGTTGAAGTGATGTCAAAGGGTGGGAAATATGAATCAGCCAGATCTTGCAGTTGATGTGTTGGAAGCAGGAACAATGGGCAAGTGTGGATCCGAGCAACTTTTACAAGAGAAAATTGTGATGGCTTAAAAACAACAGAACATTTCCAAAATGGCAGGTGTTCCTGGTATACAGTAGTTAGTCCCTACCAAAAGGATCTAATAAGCGACATTATCATGGGCACCCAAGTCTCACTGATATACATGGGGTAAAGGCTAGCTGGTGGGATCCATGCTGTCCCCTGTATAGCACCTACAATGGGTACTAGACCATGAAGCAATGGAAGAAGGCGAGTAGTACACATATTTTCTTTTACATCATGTGGATGGCCAGGGTCATGTGCATTGTTTTCCTGGGGTAGAGATGGCACCAGGATATAATAAGGGAACAAGAAAAGCCAGCAGAAGCAGAGAGAAATGTTCTGCTGGCTTTCATGAACTTTCCTATGTTTTTGTTTACAAAGGGTCAGAAGGAGTACTAAAGCGGGTGTAGTCAAATATTAGGAGATGTGTCAAAGCCCCCTCAAAAAAGGTAAGACCAGCATCCTAAGCAGCAGACCAGGGCTCTTCCAGGCCCAGCAACAATCCTTGACCCAGGAAATTACTTTTTGGGTCCTCCATGCTTATAATTATGAAATTACTTAGGATAAAATATTTCAGGAGACTTTATTCTCCAAAACTACTTTTTGGTGTTTTGAGCTATGAGTTACTGCAGTTTTTCTTACCAATCTAATTGTTTTCATTGCTACCACTTGAGCTACAGAGACACTGATTTGTACCTCTGATAATAATTATAGCATCTGCAAAACTCTTACTTTCTCCCATGGCAGCAGGTTCTCCCTCAGAAAACCATAAGACCAATGTCTGATTTCATAAATCCAGACACGCTCACCGTATTTCACCGAAGCATAGATGGGAAAATAGCATGTGGACCTAGACCTTTACTATACATTCATAGGAAAGAGATCGATCTGGACTAAAATGAGATGGAATAGCAAAGATAAAATCTATAAAGTCATCTACATAAGCTATTTGAACTCAAACAGACATGTATACCTTCACATACAGGACTCTAACTTTGCATTTATGTCTGCACTCACTTTGTTACTCTACGTAAAGTATTATTATTACTAGGTGATTCATCGCGCCCTACGGGCGCTCTTCACACCGGCGTAAGGGGCTACGCCCCTTAATTTGTGAACATTTGTATTGTGAGAAATATGGGTAGAATTGTATGAAAGATGCCCTGTATTGCAGTTTCTGGCAGTGGGTGAGGGTCCAGCGTGGCAGCACAGGAGTACCGGACGGTGGCCCTGAGTCAGTGTCTCCTCCTACTGGGTGGGAGTTAGGGTGCATGAGAGCAGGAGGCTGGGATATGAGGCATGATAGGGGTATGTGGGCAACACAGCGTCAGCGATTACCCAGTGGTGGAAGTTACGGTTCAGGAGAGCAGGAAGCTGGGTAGTGATAGGGGTGTGTGGGCATACGGGGGACTAAAGAGGGTGGTGGACACTGTGCAGCTTCTGCCAGTGGGTGAGGGTCCAGCGTGGCAGCACAGAAATACAGGAGTCAGTGTCTCCTCCGACTGGGTGGGAGTTAGGGTGCATGAGAGCAGGAAACTGGGCGGTAAAGCATGATAGGGGAATGTGGGCAACACAGGGTGAGCGGGTCTCCACTGGCGGAAGTTACGGGGCAGGAGAACAGGAGGCAGGGCAGTGTCCTCCCACATTGATGGCAAAAGTATTCAACATCGGCCATAAACCATCGATTATTGGAAAATCATTGATGGTCGATGGGCATCCCTAGAACTGGAGGAGGGTGGGGGACAGTATGCAGCTCCCGGCAGTGGGTGAGCGTCTCCTCCCACTGGGAGGGAGTGAGCGTGCATGAGAGCAGGAGGCTGTATAATAGTGGTATGTGGGCAAGACATTGATAAAAGTTGTGGCGCTGGTGCAGAGGGCAGTGGGGCAGCCAGGGCCGGATTTCCCACCTAGGGGCGGTACCTGCTTGTGGTGGTACAGGATCCCCCATTGTCACGGGGGTACGTGAAATGCGGGAGCGGGGGCCGCGGTGGTCCGCTGGGGGGTGGAATTGCCGGAAGGGGGTCTGGGGGGTCTGCAAATTGCGGGAGGGGGGGTGGTGTGTGGGGATCCGCGGTTAGCGGGAGGGGGCGGGGGTCCGCAAATCGTGGGCACGGGGGGGCTTGAATCGTGGGAAGGGGGGTCCGCAAATTGCGGGAGGGGGGTTGTCGGGGTTAGTGAATTGCGGGAGGGGGGGTTGCGGAGGTCCGTGAATTGCGGGAGGGGCGCGTGGGGTGCCGTGAGTCAAGGGGGGGTGGTGCGGGGGTCCGTGAATCACGGGAGGGGTCATGAATCGCAGGAGGCGGGGGTCGTGGGGGTGCTGCGAATCGCAGGAGGGGGGGTGTGGGGGGTTGCCGTGAATTGCATGAGGGGGGCGTGAATCAAGGGAGGGTGGGCGCAGGGGGGTGGTGCGGGGGTCCGTGAATCGCGGGAGGGGGCATGAATCGCGGGAGGGGGGGTCGTGGGGGGTTCCGAATCGCAGGAAGGGGGGTATGGGGGGTGCCGTGAATTGCGTGAGGGGGGCATGAATCGCGGGAGGGGGGGTCCCCGAATGTGTGAATTACGGGGCGGTCGCAAACAGGGGCTGGCTGGCAACTTTTAGCCTAGGGGGCAAGTCCAGGGCACTGGCCCATAAGAAACAGTCCATTCTTATATTGATTGCAGACAGACTGGCACAGCCACTGTCGCTACACAGTACACATACAGCCAGACAAGCCTACCAATATGTGAAAAACGGTGAGCAGTTTCTTTTAGTAACATCTGACAGGGAGAGGCAGACGGTGACAGAGAGAATGATAGAGAAAGACAATGGTGACGGGGCCAGATGTACTAAGCTTCAAAAGTGATAAAATGGAGAGTGATAAAGCACTACCCATTCAGCTCCTCACTGTCATGTTGCTGACTGGATTTGAAAAATGACAGTTATGAGATGATTGGATAGTAGTTTATCCTCTATGCTTTATCAATTTTTGAGGATTAGAAAATATCGCCCAGGGAGAGGATGATGGGGAGAAGCAGTGGGTTATTCCAGGGACAGGCAGTGTGTGACAGACAGTGGGTGAAAGGGTGATGCCAGTGAAAGGTGACAGGCAGTGGGAGAGAGGGTAAGGGTGACTAAGAGAGGCAGTGTGTGATGCCAACGAGAGGGTGACAGGCAGTGGATGAAAAAAAAACTGTATTACAATTTACTTTTCTGGGCCCAGAACTACAATGCATGGAGGGCAACTGCTCCTTGGAGTTTTAATGCTGGAGATGGTCAAGAGAAAAACAGATCCTCAGAGGCTAGGAAAGGGGATTGCCATAATGTCACCACAGGTAGGGCTTAATTCAGAGTTCATAATGACCTGTGAGTAGGTAGCCGCTGCCCAGACAGGTTTCATCTCACCTGTATTCCTACTTCTTCAACCATCACTAGCCCTTATTCTTCCATTCATTTCTTGCCCATTGCACAGCTTCATCCCTCCTTCACTCTGACCACCCTACACCTCTCCTTCCCTCCCACACTCACCCTATGTACCTCTTAATTCCTCCTTATCTCAACATTGAAGCTTTCAGTACCTGGAGATCCACTGGCACAATCAGCTAGCCTTATTGCGGGGCTCCTCCAGGTGGCGGCTGTCCCTCTGGCGCTCCTTGTCACATCTCAGCGGAGGTGCTCACTTTGCTATGGTGCAGTGAGGGCGGTGAGAGTTCGGCGCAGGAGCCATCCTCCACATGGCATCATAGCCCCGCTCCGCAGTCCGCACCTCTGTGACGCGGCATAATGTTGTCATTTGTGTGTTCTAACTAACACAAAGCCCCATCGCGGGAGGGGAGGATGCAGGGGTCCTGCGAATCGCGGGAGGGAGGGGTCGCTGGGGTCCCGCGATTTGCGGGAGGGTCGCGGGGGTCCCGCGTTTCGCGGGAGGGGGTGGTTGCGGAGGTCCAGCGAATCGCGGGAGGGGGTGGTCAGGTCTGGGACGGATATTAGACAGCACTTACATCGACAGCCATTACATCGACACCATTAGTTCGACAGCTCAATAGGTCGACTTGGTTTTAGGTCGACATACCATTAGGTCGACATGTCATTATGTCGACAGCTCATTAGGTCGACAGCTCATTAGGTCGACAAGTTTTTAGGTCGACACTGCCATTAGGTCGACAGAGTCTATGTCGACAGTCAAAAGGTCGACATGGGTTTTTTCACTGTTTTTTGGCCGAAATGTTGACACAGTCGACATGGACACAGTTTGAAGTGTACCGCAGCCGCTCGCTATGCTTCGGGCACGGTGCCTCGCTGCACTCGGCACACTATTTTATTCTCCCACCACGCCCTAGTGGATAGTAGGGCATGAAATACCGCCTGTCGGCACATGTCGGCTCAATAAACAGTGAAAAAACCCATGTCGACCTTTTGACTGTCGACATAGACACTGTCGACCTAATGGCAGTGTCGACCTAAAAACATGTCGACCTAATGAGCTGTCGACCTAATGAGCTGTCGACCTAATGGTATGTCGACCTAAAACCATGTCGACCTATTGAGGTGTCGAACTAATGGTGTCGATGTAAGTGCTGTCTAACAATAGTCCGGATACCGTGGTGGTCGCGGGGGTCCCGCGAATCGCGGGAGGGGGGTCGCGGGGGTCCCGCTATTCGCGGGAGGGGGGGTCGCGGGGGTCCCGCAATTCGCGGGAGGGGGGGTCACGGGGGGTCCCGCGAATCACGGGAGGGGGGGTCACGGGGGGTCCCGCGAATCGCGGGAGGGGGGTCGGGGGGGGGGGTCCCGCAAATCGCGGGAGGGGGGGGGTCCCGCGAATCGCGGGAGGGGGGTCGCGGGGGTCCTGGCAGAGGGTAGGGATGTGCAGGAGTAATGGTGGATGGTGGCTGTGGAGTAATGGTGGATGGTGGGCGTGTACTGTAGCCCTGGCTGGGCGGGGGGAGGTGATGTCAAGGGGGTGGAACGTTAGACACATGAAAGTGAAACTGTTCTACACAGGAACGTTCTCCACAGGGGTTGAGTGACAGATCTGGCTAAATATATAAGAGATTATAATTTTATTTATAAGGCGCCACAAGTGTTTCGCAGCGCCGTACAAAGGAACAATACAGGGAGACAAAGCTTGGCATAACATTGAATAAATAACAAAAATACAGTACAAATAAAGAGCGCCACAGTTCAATACACATTACAGCTTGGATATAAGTAGTGAGGACTCAATCAACATAGAACTAGAGGCTTGAGGCCAATGATGGAGATGAGTATGCAGACGAAGATGGTCACTGAGTGTTGGAGAATAGGAGAGCTGTGAGTGAAATGTGAAGAGAAGAGGGCTTTGACAACAGGAGGGAAGAGGGCCCTACTCGGAGGAGCTTACAATCTAGTAGGAAGGGGAGACAGACAGATTACAAGAGGTGCAAGCAAGTGGGTGGTGGTTAGATAACAGGATGTAAACAGGCAAGGGGTAAACAGGCAAAGTATCTAGTTCATGTATGCTCTGTTTCCCTAGGGTTAGTTCAAAAACACAAAAGTAGTGTTGGAGTTTGGCCTTAGTGTCCAAAATTTGCGATACAGGGTCAATATCAACTGTTCAACTTCAACCCAATGAGTTCATAACTTCCATTCTGAAAAGCACTTCAAGGTTCCAAGTTTTTTATAAAAATCTTTAAAATTATTTGTTTTAGAAATTTGGACGGTCCAACATCAAAGTAGGGCATAGATGTCATAAAAGGGATCTTTGGGTTTTATAAAGTACGACTAAAAATAGCTATAACTCGACAATTATTTGTGATTAGTGTGAAGAAGCCACTGAAAACTGCAAAAGTAGTGAAAACCTGATGATTTTCAAAGAAAACAAGTTGTGTCTTGTGCAGGGTTTAGCCAACCGTATACTTACTGGGTGACACAGAACCCCACACCCCCATATGAAGGTATCTGCACTTGGATTTGGATTGATACCAGCACTGGCAATCATGGAGGTGGCCTCAGACTCCTGTATAGTAGACTTGGATAGTTTCCCAGTCTGGACACTGGAGGGAGACAGGCTGCAGCAAAGTGGTAAGCCGCAGATGCTATGGAAAGCAGGAAACACTCAGAGGTAACAGGAGACACTGTTACCCTAAGTCAGGGGTGTCCAAACTTTTTGCAAAGAGGGCCAGATATGGTGACGTGAAAATGTATGGGGGCCGACCATTCAGCCTGACATTCTTTGAACCATTAATCACATCAGAATGGTCCCCCACTCTGCCCCCATTCACTGTATGCCCCCCAGCGTGCCCCTATTCACTGTATGTCCTCCAGCGTGCCTCCATTCAGTGTATGTCCCCCAGCGTACCCCCACTCACTGTATGTCCACCAGTGTGCCCCAACTCACTGTATGTCCACCAGCTTGCCCATTCACTGTATATTACCCGCCTGACCCCCCTTCTCTGTATTTCCCCCAGCCTACCCCCATTCACTTTATGTCCCCCACTCTGCCACCATTCACTGTACACCCCCCACTTTGCCCCATTTATTGTATGCCCCATTCACTGTATGTCCCCCAGCATGCCCCCATTCACTGTATGTCCCCCAGCGTGCCCCTCCTTCACTGTATGTTCTCCAGCATGCCCCTCCTTCACTGTATGTCCCCCAGCATGCCCCTCCTTTACTGTATGTACCCCAACCTGCCCCCATTCACTAAATGTCCCCCCGCCTGCGCCCATTCACTGTATGTCCCCCACTCTACCCCTTTCACTGTATATTCCCATAAACTGCCCCACCTTCGCTGTATTTACCCCATTCACTGTATGCCCTCCACTCTGCCCCCATTCACTATGTACCCCAGCCTGCCCACCCTTCTCTGAATGTACCACATACTGCCTCCCTTCACTGTATATTCCCCTGCAAGAGATAGATGCTTGGGCTCCCGCCGCTGCCCTTCTCCGCTCCACATATTACGGGAGCAAGCTTCCCCTTTGCTGCTCCCCCTTTGCTGCTCCCCCCTCCCCGAACACTGCTGTCACTGTGATTGCGGTGGAGGGTGATATATAATTGCAGGAATTGGACACATACTCATCTGAAAGACACCAAACACATCTCACAGTGGCAGCTGGCACCCCCTCACCAATTCAGACAGCAAGCCAGCAAGGTAAAGGTGCGCTCGCCGGGGTAACACCTCTAGAGTCCTGTGCTGTGCGTCCCACATCAGCCTCCAGCTGCCCGCTTCTGGCTGGAGGCTGCGGGCCGCTTGAAGTGACATCACGGGCCGAACGTGGCCCCCAGGCCGGACTTTGGACATGCCTGCCCTAAGGACATCATTGCACTGACTGCTTGACTGGGCCAGCCTCAACATATATATAGGCAGAGAGTGCTGTAGAATGCAGCGTTTACAGCCGACAGTGTGACAGATCGGAAGGGGATGCCCAACGTTGAATACTGATGACGTCAACGCGTTTCGTTTCCTTCAATTGCCCGGAAACTTTCTCTAGACGGAAAGTTTCCGGGCAATTGAAGGAAACGACATGCATTGATGTCATCAGTATTCAACGTTGGGCATCCCCTTCTGTCACGCTGTCAGCTGTAAACGCTGCATTTTACAGCAGCTCCCAGCTATCTGACTTGTCCGCCTCCGGTCTACAGTGCCGCCATCGATACAGCCTCTCCCCCGCTACTTGCGGTGAAGGACCCAAGCTCAGCACCCCCAAGTTTGCGGCTTACAGGGCGCTTGATAACCACCCCTTACAGAAGGAAGGCTGCACGCATCAGCGGCACTTGCCGCCACCAGTGGGGTGAAATATCAAACTGTGCACTACACCTATTTCAATTGTCGAAGGGACCCACAAATAATATAAGGGTGCTAAGGTATAATTAACTGCTTCATGCCACTAAATTCTTCTGGCTTTGCTACTAACATTTAAGCTCATCAAAAGTGCGTGTGTGCCTACATGCTAAAGAACTGGCTCTAATATCTAACACCTGCCTATTAACCCGTTGCTCTGTGGATCTCCATTATTCATCCTTCAGACAGCTTGCTGACATCTAGGAGTGATTGCTTATAATCCTATAACTATAACTCACAGAAAAATAGCAAATCTGGAGAACCAACGGCCAAGTGCTACCATATATACTTAGAGATTGTTTTATAGATTTATCTTTTATATATATATATATATATATATATATATATATATATATATATATATATATACAGAGAACTTCCCAAGTTGGGAAAACAGCACTCACCAGACTTCAGCAAAGTGTTGATAAGGTTCAAAGTCCCGATAGTTTTAATAGTGTACAAGCTTACCGACGTTTCGGTCCCTTAGGACCATTCTCAAGGCAGCAGGGTACAGTCAGAATATCAGCAACAGCAGTAAACGCGAAACAGGGACAAATGAGCGTTGTTCCGGGTCCTGCTTATATGGGGAGTGTGACCTCCCACCACCTAATTGCGCTCCAGCCGCTGGAACGCAAAACGTCACTTCCGGGTAAACCGGAAGTGCGCGGCCGCGATGTGTGCGGCGCTGATCGCTAAAAAATGCGATCAGCCGGTGGCCAGTGTTATGCTAAGGTGCCAAACCGATCTGCACATATCGCAGGTGGCACATATTCGCAAAAAGGGGGTAACGCTGAGAACAAGTAAAGGCGCAGATCGCCAGTGACACGCAGCCTCAGCCGCTGATTGGCTGGTGCGGGTCACATGCATCATTGTTATGATGTGAAGCTGTCAAACAGACGGTGGAGAACCTACTGCTGCATAACACTGCAAGCAGGACCCAAAACAACAGGCATAGGGGGGAACATAAGTAGTATTAAGGTCATAAGCAGAGTATGAGACCAGTGTTACAGATAATATACGGAAAAACAGTAACTAAATTTATGCAGACACATGTCTGTGAAGAAAAAAGAGTTCAAAGTTAAACATATCGATATGTCACTGTGACGCGTGCGCAGTCCAGGTCCAATTATTATCGATGGATCAATCATATTATATGGGGAGGGGCTCCATGTCCACCCCAGATAGTGGGGCTATCATATCGGGCAAGCGCCATACCATATCTATTTGTGATGATATAATAGGGGTTGGCTCTATTGTGTTCAGACTAGTATGCACCTGTATGGGCATGACAAAAATAAATGCATATATGGAATCTAAATGGCAGGATATTGACTATAAAAATAGGGGTAGGGCACCATGGTCCACTCTTATTTATTAGGGGGTAATGTAAGGTTGCAAGAAAACAACCGTGCCTATATTGTGTATGAGTGTATCTAGATCTAAGGGGAGGCCAAGTACTGTGATAAGGTCGTGACAGTCTGTGTAATCAGAGAGAAAAAATGGGAAAATTAGGGAAAAAATGGGTCTGAAAAATCCAAAAAACCAGGTCATCCAGAGTCATGAATCATGTATAGGGGAAAAAAAAGAAGAAGTGTCAATACACTCAGATGATAAGCAGATGTTGTCATTGCAGAAATATAGAGAGTGGATTATTCTCATTCATCCCTCTGGGAGCTATTGTATCCAAGGTGTAGATCCATCTACTTTCGGCTTTACGTAGTAGTAGGGCTCTACCCCTATTTTTATAGTCAATATCCTGCCATTTAGATTCCATATATGCATTTATTTTTGTCATGCCCATACAGGTGCATACTAGTCTGAACACAATAGAGCCAACCCCTATTATATCATCACAAATAGATATGGTATGGCGCTTGCCCGATATGATAGCCCCACTATCTGGGGTGGACATGGAGCCCCTCCCCATATAATATGATTGATCCATCGATTCATAATTGGACCTGGACTGCGCACGCGTCACAGTGACACATCGATATGTTTAACTTTGAACTCTTTTTTCTTCACAGACATGTGTCTGCATAAATTTAGTTACTGTTTTTCCGTATATTATCTGTAACACTGGTCTCATACTCTGCTTATGACCTTAATACTACTTATGTTCCCCCCTATGCCTGTTGTTTTGGGTCCTGCTTGCAGTGTTATGCAGCAGTAGGTTCTCCACCGTCTGTTTGACAGCTTCACATCATAACAATGATGCATGTGACCCGCACCAGCCAATCAGCGGCTGAGGCTGCGTGTCACTGGCGATCTGCGCCTTTACTTGTTCTCAGCGTTACCCCCTTTTTGCGAATATGTGCCACCTGCGATATGTGCAGATCGGTTTGGCACCTTAGCATAACACTGGCCACCGGCTGATCGCATTTTTTAGCGATCAGCGCCGCACACATCGCGGCCGCGCACTTCCGGTTTACCCGGAAGTGACGTTTTGCGTTCCAGCGGCTGGAGCGCAATTAGGTGGTGGGAGGTCACACTCCCCATATAAGCAGGACCCGGAACAATGCTCATTTGTCCCTGTTTCGCGTTTACTGCTGTTGCTGATATTCTGACTGTACCCTGCTGCCTTGAGAATGGTCCTAAGGGACCGAAACGTCGGTAAGCTTGTACACTATTAAAACTATCGGGACTTTGAACCTTATCAACACTTTGCTGAAGTCTGGTGAGTGCTGTTTTTCCAACTTGGGAAGTTCTCTGTATACATATAGCTGGGTCCGTTTGAACTCAGCTACATATACGGCACCCCAGCGGTTACCTCCTTGAGGGTGAGAGTGCAGGTCTTTTTGTGTATATATATATATATATATATATATATATATATATATATATATATATATATATATGTATATATATATATATATATATATATATATATATATATATATATATATGTGTAAATATATATATTTCTTTACTGTATTTACATGTGATATGATTGTGTAATCTTAATTAAACATTTTTATATATCAATTGTTATCTTATTTAAACAGTGTATCCGCTTTCATTTTTGCTCAGACAGAGGTATTCGGAGATTAACTTCACCTAACAGCGCAACACGTCCCATTCTGTGTTTTTTGGTCCTTTTATCTATCTTGTGAGTATAGGCATACTCATTGGGACGTGTGCAGCAGTAGGTGACCAAGAAAGAGAGATAAATATATATAGACTATTCATTAATTACATTTTTTTTTTATAAATAAGCGCCAGGAGCCTTGCAGCCTGGAGAAAGTTTTTTTTAACCAGTCTCCAATCTGTAAATTTTTCTTTGATGTCAGAATGACCCATTCAGGATTGGCTGAAAGGAATCATGCTGTCACCAGGCAGCTATGAGACCTGCATCCCTCGCTTGATAAAGCCACGGTGAAACGATCGTGGGCTCAGGGCCAATGTCTAAATCTTCAGTTTGTGTTATGTTCCCTTAATGAATGTTTATTGAATGCAAATAGAGCTAAGTTAAAGTTTATGATTAAAATCATCGTGCAGCCTATCGGGTCTCATAGCTGCCCAGTGACAGCGCAAATGGCTAGCTGAACCGGCAGCTCATGGACAAATAGAGAAGCCAACCATCCCTGCTATATAGCGCCACGCTGCCTATAGCCGCTGCACTATGGCTCTCATAAAGGGCTTAGAGTTAGACAATATAAGCCAGAGATCGCAGTATAAGCAGCGTGACGGTAACTACTACGCAGGGAGTGCTTAGCTCCGGAGACACTCATCAGTAAAATACTAAGCAAAGGTGCTAAAGCAATTATAGATTATGTTCATAATAACGTGACAGCCAATGCAGTGACAGCAGTAAGCAGACAATTATATCCAGATATAAAAAGCGTGACTATCTGAGCCTCGAACATTTTTCTCTCTCTAGGGCAGTGGTCAGTGAACTCGTTCCTCATTACCCCACACAGTGCATGTTTTGCTGGTAACCCAGCAGGTGCACAGATGTACTAATTACTCACAGACACATATTATAAGGTCCGCAGGTGGAGTTAATTATTTAACTTGTGATTCTGTGAGGAGACCTGCAAAACATGCACTGCGTGGGTAATGAGGACCGAGTTCCCTGACCACTGCTCTAGGGAGAGAGCCTAGCAAGGTAACAGGCGGGTTTGATGGTCCTTATATCGGGCATAGAAATGATTAATAAAGCCATCGGAGTCAGGAACTTTACTCCTGGGTAAAGACTTAATAGCTAGTTCTACATCGCCAGCAGTTCAGAACATTAAGGACAGCTAATTGTTCTGCAGATAATGAGGGTAAATTTACAGAGTGCAAAAAGGAATTAATCGAGGCAGGGGACGGCTGAGGGATATTAAAGTCTTTTGAGTAGTAGGTGGAAAACTGATTAGATATATCTTTGGGATGTAGTCATTTAACTTTGGACAAAGAGAATACATGAGTTATCCTGATTTTACCTGATCTATTACAAAAAAGATAAAACCTGTGTCATAATCAGTTTAAAGCAGACTGCGTCTTAGCTAAAAGTAAGTTTGGAGCTTCCAAAAGTACCTTACGTAAGGACGGGGATGATGATATTTTATTTTTAGCGTCCATCTCTTTTATATTGGTCTCTACAACATTTTGTTGGGCAATGGACTGCTTTTAAAAAACAGCACCTGCTTGAATGGCGGCTCCGCAGGTGGCTGCTTTAAGAGCACACCAATGGGTGTGCAAGGCATTTTGGGGGGGTGTTGGTAGTTAAGTAATCAGTGAGACTGTCAGAGATGATTTTTTTGGACAGGGGGTTGGACAGAAGATGAGGGGACAGACACCAGGGGCGCAGAGGCACGTTGCGATGGCCACAGGATAGGGGCCTGGTCAGACCAGGTGATGGGAAGGATGTCCATATTTTTAGTATGTTGGAGCATCCATTTGTCACCTTTTGTCAGTGTACATAACTTGCGAAGGAATGGTACTTGGTACATTGTAGCCAAGGTACTGTCTGACATACCTGTCAATACCAAGTATCATCCAGCCTTAGCTATTTGTATATGGACCGTAAAATAAACATTTTTACTGAAAAGAAAGGCTGTGCCATTATGTTTGAAGGGGCCGTTTGCATAATAACCCAGAGGGTAAAGTTTATCTTTGAAAAATAGGGTGTTCACAGAAGAGACGGTACTTGTGTAGTTTCACGGCGCCACCCGATATCTCATGCGATTTGCATGCAATTTAGTACCTGTTCATAACCCCACTATCCACTACAGAGGCAAACATCCGAAAAGGGAAAAGAAAAAAAAATACAGGAAAGAAAAAACAAAATGACCCAGTGTATTGGGTCTGCATAACTACTGCAAGGTGAAAACAAAACTTGCAGTAGTATACTAAGGAGTATTAGGGGGTTAGTGACCTAGGGCCTCCACCCATGCATACCGTCTATTTATGAACAATCAAAAAGAAATGAATAGGTACATATATCTATATGTCACTTATCATAAAAGAAAGAAAACAGGCAATGAAAACAAATAGCGTAATACGTAAGAACCGGACTACAGTCTGTAAACCCATGTCAGACCAGTAAAGTTATTTGTCAGGAGAGCCAATAAAAAGCATGTAGTATAAACATTACGCAGCAGTAGAAATAAAAGTGAACAACAACAAATAAAAAAGAAAAGTTATATCCAGCCGAGTGAACTAGAGGTGAAGGACTTTAGTCACTGATCCAGTCAAAGACTGAAACCTGTAAATAAGAGTATCAAGGAAATTCTCAAGGGGCTTTCCACTCCGTACGGGGAGCACATTTTTGTTTAGCATCTGGGGCAGATTTACCTGAGCTATCCCAATCCAGCAACAATTGGACAAGATAGTATAAGTGTTGTTTTCATAGGTGACAATGAGTTTCACTAGAAATCCCCAGTGGTAAGGTATATCTTGGGAGCGTAGAGCCATCTTGATCAGTGCAAATTATCTCCTTTTGACAATGGTCAAAGCAGAGAAATCAGGGAAAATCTGAAGGCCTCCGAATAGATCCAAATCTCCCACGGTTCTTGCTGTTCTAAGGATTCTTTCTTTGGTTTTGAAGAAGTGAACACTCAGGAGAGTGTCTCTGGGCAGTGCCAGTGGGACTGTTCGAGGTTTCGGAAGCTGGTGGATGCAGTCTATCAGCAGGTCTTTTTCATCTGTATTAGGTAAGAGCTTGTGAAAGAGTGCCAGGGCTGCCCCTGATATTAATATTGTTCCTTCTGGAATGGTCTTCTAGGTCCAAAAATTTAGTTTTAAAAGTGTCAAGTTCAGATTGTGGGAGGAGATGAGATTGTTGTGGGATGCTACATGTTCCTCTTTTTT
The DNA here is from genome assembly GCF_055691185.1 of Crinia signifera. Classification (NCBI taxonomy): domain Eukaryota; kingdom Metazoa; phylum Chordata; class Amphibia; order Anura; family Myobatrachidae; genus Crinia; species Crinia signifera. The sequence goes on from NC_139220.1 coordinate 187,665,014, forward strand.
TTTTTCTCCAAATGGTCAGTACGGTCTTCAATCGCTACCTGCTCAGTTTTAACTTCAAGAATTATGGACATAAGATCTTTGGTCAGATCCGATTTAAAAGCCTACAGGACTTGATAAAGTGTTTTAATTGTAAGCGGAGAATCCGATTCACTGTCCACGCCCATCCTAGAAAGGGCTATAATCTTTTGAGATGGAGGATGAAGTCGAGTTACTATATGGTGAGGGTATATTAGGGGCAATTTTTTTGGGTGGAAATGTCACCCTGGGTGGGAGGACTCCCTTGGGAAATTTGGATTTGATTATGGGGGGCTCTTGAAATAGAGAGGTAGAATTAACCTGCACACTCTAAATTTCAGAAGCAATTCTGGAGGTAGTTACATATGAGCAAGTGTATAACCAGCATGGGTGGAGGAATGCTTGTGATATAATCACATTTTGAAGTGTGGGAAAGGCAGTTAGCCCAGAAGCATAAGGCTTTAGCATTGTCGAGATTTAGTAATAAGCAGAAGTGAGCAGTTTATAACAAGAGTTGTTAAACCTGCTGAGCTATTCACTGATATAGTGAAAGCTCTGCTATATAGCTGCGCGGGAGTTTTAGATTTATCAACTGGGCAAAATAGTATAGAAAACACGCTTTGGTGCACAGTGTCTATATAGGAGATCTAACACAACCTCTGTACCCTAACCCTGCCCTGCAAGGGGTAGGAAGTGGCGAGGGGGGAGACTCTGGACAGGACAGGTGGGTGAGAGCCCAGCACTGCAGCTGTGGCTCCTCAAAACAAGGGATAAGGCAGGAAGCCCACACAGTACTTATATGGGGACTATGTAAAAAACAGACCCGGAAAATCAAAATCTGCAGTCCGGAGCTTGTAGGGTTCGGTCCGGGGGGTGTCCTGTCCGGGGGGGTGTCCTGTCCGGGGGGTCCCTGCGATAGCTATCACCAGGGACATGGAGGAGGGGAGATTACAGCCACCCCGGGTGGTCCTGACCGTCCGTTTTTTGCTACATGCCCGGACCATACAGGGAGGCTTTATTCTACCCCTCCTCCTCTACCTGGTGACAGGTGTGACAGGCAGCCCCCCGGACAGGACACCCCTGGACAGGACACCCCCGGACAGGACACCCCCGGACCGGAGGCTACAAGCTACAAAATGCAGAATTTGATGTCCGGTCCGGCGGTCCGGGGGTTTTGTCCTGGTCCGGTTTTCACCCATACCCCTTATATGGCCCTACATAGGGTTGGAAGGCCCAGGCAGGACAGCAGGTATAGGAGATGGACCTAGTCAGAGTCCACTCCAGGTCCCGGCTGCACTGATGGGGGTGGGCCTGTGCTAGCCCTGCTCCATACCTTAGCAGCTGCAGGTCTCCAGCATGCAGGCAGAATTGCCGGCGCTTTCTGCTGTCCCACAGATGGTGCCGATACTAGAACTGACCGGGTGCTCGGCAGGTGCCACTCAAGTCTGTCCGGGTCCGCAGAGTCACCCCTGGCCCCAGCTCCAGGAACACGAGCAGACCGCTATCCACAAGTGCCTGTAAAACAGGCACTCCGATTTTGTGACCGCCCGTGACGAGTGCTTGAGGACACAGGGGGATCTAAGGTGCCCTTTCAGCCACAGAGTGGCCCAAAAGGGTTATAAAGCCCAAATAGAAGCAGAGATCTAGCAGGCTGCTTCCTCCTCTAAAAGCTGCTAGGGCACGCCCTGGTCATAATGATTTTTATTCATACATTGGGAAACCCAAAGATCTCCATGCCTTCCAACTTTGAAGTTGGACTGCCCTTACTTCAAAAACATGTAATTATTAACAGTTTTTAATAAAAAATTAAAATTTTAATAAAAAGGTACTTGCCAGAACAGGAGATATTTAAATTTAGCACAGTTGATATTGACCCCAAATGGCAACTTTTTGGGAACTAACACCAAGTTCCACTGTCACTTTCCTGTTTTTCAACCCACCCTACCCTACAGTGCCTTGATGTAGAGTCCTAAAAATCAATAATAATAACATTCTTTATCTTTGTCTGCTATACGCCTGATCTGTTTTAATGTGTGTGCTAAAAATTTATATGGCACTTTGAGGAAAGAACTTGAGAGGCTTTGAAAAATCTTGAGAGAATAGTTGGACAAAGTTTGTGTACTTTTAAAAGTGCCTACTGTTACACTGTCCACATTGTGCATGTTTACAGAAACCGGAACCCATCATTCCAACAATATCTTGTTCAGAGAGAGTTAGATTTGGGTGAGTTATTTTATTTCTGTGCAGAGTAAATATTGGCTGCTTTATTCTTACACTGCAATTTAGATTTAAATTTGAACACCCAAAACCCAAATCTAACTCTCTCTGCACATGTCACATCAGATCCACCTGCAGTACACATGGTTTTGTCCATAAAAGAAGGAGTTAGCTTTTGCAAACCAACCAGAATCACCCCCATAGTCAGTATTGTGTAATCTACAAGTTGCTGCTTATATCAATCCTATGTATTCACTTATACGTAGAGACATTTATATCTGCATTTATTCACAAATCCGAGTTGAGATTGATCTCGATACCGAATTACCACAAATTGACAAATGGACCTCCCAAATAGCTTCTATTTCTTCTAAACAGATAATTTATATCTTTTACTCATCTTTGAAATTTATTCCAGCAAGCCAAAAGCAGGAAATGGCCTACAAAATACTCCACTGGGCATATCTATCCCTCAAAAGGAGACATTTGATGGGCATATCTGACACTGCAGACTACACCCAATGTATTGCTGCAGAAGCTGATATTATGTATTGTTTTTGGGAATGCCCAAATATTTGAAAACTTTGGTCTGAGCTATATGGTACTACAGTCCTGGGCATCTCATTTCATTGCACAGCATCTTGGGCAATTTTTGGTTATCTGGCAGACCAACAGGACTTTCCTAAAGATGATAAAAAACTAATACTGATTTTAGCAGTCGTAGTCGGTAAAGCGATCCTGCAACAATGGATCCACGATGTTAGACCCACAATGCCCATGGCTACTTCTCGTCAGGTCTTTATGTTTACAATGAACTGGCTAGAGACTTCTCAACACAAAGAAACTTTGAAGCCTGCCCTATTTTCATGCTGGGATAAATGAATTCAGACCCTGTCTCCTTCAACTAAACTTGCTCTCAAACAATGCTTTTAATTCACAACATGATACTCCTATCAACAAATGGATACTAGAAACCCTATTCCCATATGAGATCCCCACCCTTTTTAAATTTAACGTCTTCACCCTACTTGCTTGACTTTCCCCCCCTTTCATTCTTCCTCTTCTTACTTGAAGGAAGGCATTAACGGTGTGTTTGATTAACATTGTTTATGTTGTTTTGTTCTTAATTTTGGACGAAATCGAAATATTGTTTTACACACACATCCCTATAGGTAGAAAACAGATTATAACAACCTACTGACACCGAGATTCTAATACCATGCCTATAATATTTAACCTGTGGAACACATAGCTGGCTTCGTGCAAGTTAACTGCCTATTTTGATTTGTGTTTATTATTATTATTATTATTATATAGCTTTAAAAAAATTGAAACTTTCTATCATTGGACATGTAATTGTCTAACTATTATGTATGTGAAAAATATACTGTTTGATTGATCCTGTATATTTTATGTAACTATACATTCCCTGTATGTTACCTCACCATTTAAGTTTCAAGAAAATATACAGTACATGTATATGGAAAAAAAGAAAGAAAACAAGAAACCAGATCCAGTGATACATATCTTGTGTGGACAGTGTTGGACTGGCCCACGGGGCTACAAGAGAGACCATTGGTGGGTCCCACTGCCTAGGGGAAGGGGGGGGGGAACCTCCTCCTCTAGGGATCAAGAGGTTTATTCAGACCTGATCACTTGGCTGTGAATTCCCAGGTCGGGTGATTATCCGTCAGGTGCACATGTGTATGGCTCACAATAGGTATAGGCAAGGCCATCCTGCAGTAAAATCCAGCTTGTTTTCAATCACTGTCTGTACACAAGTTGATTGACAGACAGCCAGCATGTGTGGGTGTAACCTGTGCGTTTACTGGAGTGTCAGGGAAAACGCAGACATGCCCAAGCATTTTGAGGGAGAGTGTGTGACCATACCTCCCAACATGATCCTCTCCAGGGGGGACACAATGCTCCATTTCTGGACTTTCCTCTTGATTAATGATTGCCATCACCTGCTCTAAACAGGTTAATTGAGAAGAAAGGTGTTTCTACACAGCTGATGGCAATCATTCATTAAGAGAGAAGTCCAGAAACAGAGCAATGTGTCCCTCCTGTAGAAGGTAATGTTGGGAGGTATGGTGCGAGGTCGGCTTCTACTCTGATCAGACTGTTTTTTTCCGCACTGGCCAGTCACCACCCCCTTCCCTGAACCTAATCAATGACAGACTAATGGCAGCCTAGGCCATATGCCGTAGGACCCATTTGCACATGTGCAGAAAATCAGTACTACCGCACCTGAATGACCCCCAAAATTAATATTAATATACACACATTTAGCAACAGGAGTATTAGCTCTATACTAGAAACAAAAGTAGACAAAAACAGTGTTTATGTAGCCATGTAACAACTTTATACATCTTATTTTGAATAATCGCAGTGATTACATTAGGAAATGAGTCCAAAGCAGTGTAGCAGGCAGTTAATGAGGCATGCAGATACAGTTTGCCTGAGCTCAATAGTTAGTATGTTGCTGACAAGCAGAACTTCAGATAGTTAATGGCATCCAATTAACGTTGCATAAACACCTGCATGCAAGGGTGTTATTAGAATCTGTTCATTAGACCAATGATAATGACAGCAAAGCACAAGTAATATATTTAGTATGAGCCGCTCCCATGGCCCACAGTACCTCTGCTTCTCGTGAATAGACACTGGGCGCATGTGCACAGCATCTATTTTTCATTATTCTGCAAAGCAGAGCAGCATAGTGGCAGGGGGTCTCCTAACTTACACACACACACACACACACACACACACACACACACACACACACACACACACACACACACACACACACACACACACACACACACACACACACACACACACACACACACACACACACACACACACACACACACACACACACACACACACACACACACACACACACACACACACACACACACACACACACACACCATGGGACACTGCTGCCTGTGAGTGGGACAACTGGACAGTCCCAAAAAATTGAACTGTTCTGCAAAATTTGGGACAGTCGGGAGGGTATACAGTTGTTAGGTCGACACACCTAAAGTCTACATGCATTCGGTTGACCACTGAAGGTCAACATGGGCTTAGGTCTACACCTCAGAAGGTCGACATTGGGTTAGGTCGACAGGGTCATTAGGTCAACACAAGCATTAGGTCAACATCTGCAAGGTTAACAGTCAACACGGGTTTTTCACGTTCTTTTGAGTCGATATGTGCCGACAGCCAGTATTTCATGCCCTACCATCCGCTAGGGCATGGGTCCTCAAACTGCGGCCCTCCAGATGTTGTGAAACTACAAATCCCAGCAAAAGCATGGTGTGCACCGATAAGGTGTCCATGTCAACTGTGACGACATCCGGGCCAAGAAATGTGAGAAACCCATGTTAACCTTTTGACCCATGTTAACCTAATGCTTGTGTTGACCTAACCTCATGTTGACCTTCAGTGGTCGACCTAATGCATGTTGACCTAAGTTGTGTTGACCTTATGACCCATCCCCGTTGGGGGTATGTACTGTATACTGTAATGAAGATTCTAGCATGGGGCTGATGCAAGTCCCAATAGTGCTTCCTATGCATGTAACTACAGCAGCTCACAGTCCTTGGGCAGTTAGAAGTATGGTTATACACAAAGGAAAGAGCTTATACTATGTATGAGAATATGTCAGCTAAGGATAGAATTCACTTATCAATGTAAGTTTGAGACATAAATGAATCTAATTTGAGTAGTGTTTGAGGAGAAACATGGGACGGTGGAAATAAATATAGATTGGGATCTACTGTAGCAGCTGGTTCCGGTTAATAGATCTACAGTGTCTAGATAGACAGTCAGTAGGTCTATCACAAAAGGTCGACATGCAATAGGTCAACAGGGTCAAAAGGTTGATATGAAAAAGATCGACATGTGATAGGTTGTCAGGTTCAAAAGATCGACAGGGTGAAAATGGCGACATGAAAAATGTAGACACATGATAAGTGCAACATGAGTTTTTTGTGATTTTTTAATTAAACCGGCTTGTTCTTACTTTACCATCCATGTCAGCATAGAGGAAGAATATATAAGTCTGCCGAGCCTGAAGCATGTCAAGTGAATCGAGCTATGTGTTACACCACGGGTCTTCAACCTGTGGCCCTCCAGATGTTGTGGAACTACATGTCCCAGCATGCCCCGACAGTTTTGGCATGCTCTTATAGGAAAAAATGTGGCAATGCATGTTGGGACATGTAGTTTCACAACATCTGGAGGGCCACAGGTTGAAGACCCATGTGTTACACTAATTGGGATTCCATGTCAACAGTTGTCGACTATGACACACACAAAATGTGAAAACCTCATGTAGACCTTTTCATATGACTACCTTTTCCATGTCATTCTTTTGACCCTGTCCACCGTTTGACCCTGTCAACCTTTCCCATGTTGACCTTTGCCATGTTGACATATTTGCCCTGTCAACCTTATGACCCTGTCGACCTATTGTATGTCTACTTTTTAGGCATCAACTTATTGACTGTCTATCTAGACACACTCTATCTAATAATCCACAAACTGTAGCAGCACCTGGACCTGTCAGTGACATGTTTACTATTTCTACCAAGCAGACTTCTACACTCTCTCATAGGGGGTTATTTTGGTTCACTCTTTCTGACAAATTCCTTCTTAGATGGACAAAACCATGTATGTGCTCTGCAGGTGGGGTAGATGTTACTTGTGCAGAGATAGTTAGATTTGGGTGGGGATTTACTTCAAAAGTGAGATCTATATTGCAGTGTAAAAATAAAGCAGTCAGTATTTACCCTGCACAGAAACAAAATAACTCACCCAAATCTAATTCTCTCTCCACATTTTACATCTGCCCCCCTGCAGTGCACATAGTTTTGTCCATCTGAGAAGGAACTTGTCAGAAAGAGTGAACCAAAATAACCCCCATAATGAGGACAATTCCCAGAAATGGAAAGCATGCCATGTAAAAGATAACGCTCACCTGGACTTGATGGTTCCGCAGGAGGAGGGAAGTTCAATGTTAATGTTAGGTTCCTTAAGACTCTATTTATAGATGACACCTTGAGAGAAGAGAATTTTAGTTATTTTTTTGCTAAATATATTTAAACACGCATTAGTAGATTTAATTCCAGCAAATACTTGTATTGTCAATGTATGTCAGTCATACGTCACTCAAGATGGACCATGATACGGAATAATCTAGTATTTACAGTAACTCCAGTCATCAAACTATTTGGCAGATGCTGTCCCTAATGCAGCTCACAAACACACCAGTACTATTTTGGATTGCAGCAGTGGGTAGAACTCTTTATTCTGTCACATTTCCTATAGGAAGCTCAATAACTATGTGGTCTATTTAGTAGGCCTAAAAGGTCCCCATACACGTACTGATTACCCGGTACTTTTTGTGCTAAAATAGCATCATTGTGCATGCGATGCAATGCTATTTTAGCACAAAAAGTACCGGGTAATCGGTACGTGTATGGGCACCTTTAGAGCATACCTCTTAACTTTGCTCTTTACCAAACAGGTGCGGCCTACCCAAAAAGCGGGTGGAGCCAGAGGTGACTGGCATGGCCAACACAGTGGAGGGGCATGGCACCATCGCCACCAATTTACATCCTCTAGGGCAGTGTTTTTCAACCACTGTGCCGTGGCACACTAGTGTGCCTTCAGCTGTTCTCAAGTGTGCCCCCAGATCTAGAGATGACAAAACCAGTTTACAGCCACCACCAGTTCAACTGTTATTTACTGGTCTCTTCTTTTCATGTAAAGGGCCAATGTTATTTTTATTTTTGTAACCTGTGGGGCCCAGTGTGATTGTTTTTTTTTATATGAGGGCCAATAGGTTTTTTTTTTTTTCCCTGTGGGGGCGAATGTGTTTTGCCCTATGGGGATCTCATGGTGTGCCTTGGCAATTTTTCAATCTTGTTTAGTGTGCCGCAAGGTAAAAAGGTTGAAAATCACTGCTCTAGGGTGTGTGCCAGTCAGTCCCCAAACAACGGGCAGCCCCCGGCTCCTCTCCCTGCACTGATAGATGCCATGCACATGCGCACACCATTTATTCAGTGATCACCAGCTGCTCTGCACTGCAGCAGTGATCACAGGCTCTCCTAAACTGTCACTTTGTCCACGGGACACTGCGACTCAGAGTGGGTGTACCATACCTGCCAACATGACCCATTCCAGGAGGGACACAATGCTCTGTTTCTGAACCCTCTTCATGTATGATTGCTGTCACCTGTTCTAAACAGGTTAATGGATAAGAAAGCTGTTTCACCACAGGTGATAGTAATCATACATTAAAAGGGAAGTCCAGGAAAAAGAGCATTGTGTCCCTCCTGGAGAGGGTCATGTTGGGAGGTATGGTGTATCATTGCTTGCTGCAGGACTTACCTTATTGGAGCATACTTGCCTACCTGACCCTCTCCATGAGGGAGAAAATTGTCTGTTCCTGGCCTTCCCTGGTAATGTATGATTGCCATCACCTGTTGTGAACACCTTTCTTATCAATTACCTAGCTCCCCACAGGTGATGGCAATCATACATTGCCAGGGAAGCCCAGAAACAGAGCATTTTCTCCCTCATGGAAAGGGTCACGTAGGCAAGTATGATCAGGGATCCAGTTAACACTATAGCTGCAATGTGTGCTCCACTTGGAGAGCTGTGGTCACACTTGATTCCCACTGCAAACCCCTCAAGTTCCCCTGCAGGGCTTGGAGCCCAGAGGTAGGTATCTCCATTGACTCTGGGAGTTACTCCCCTGTCTTGTAGTGTTGTGTAATTCTGTGATTTCCTGGATTTCAGGCTTTTTCAAAGTAATCATCAATATACAGGTTACGGTAACCGGTTACCAAGTACTTTTCATTTTTGCTTTGAACTTTCTGTGATGTTCTTACGTGACTACTCGATTTTATTATTGTTATTAAAATAGTGCAATGTATAGGGTTGCCATGATATCCCTTTAATCCAGGACACTAATTACACAGGTTCTAAAGCTGGCTAAATGTAAGTTTGCATTTCAGCAGAGTTGAATCACTAGTTGGGGGCTGAACACAGCATAGGTATGGCTGTGTTTGGTGACCAAGTGGAAGGAATCCTGGTGCTCCCACTGTATTTGAAACAAATTTTGAGATGAAAAGCATTTTACTGCCATCCATGTAAAGCTTAATGAAAGGAAGGGAATTAAAGAGCACCAAACACCAACTCCCCATGCCACCCCTCCTCCCCAACCAAAAACAAAGCCTCCTTCTGCCCCTGGCCACTTGCAGTAACATTTCAGGGTAATGAATTGTAGTTTTTTTTGTATATTTTATAGCTAATATGACAAAGGATAGATTCAGTTAAGCTGCTCTAAATTTCTGGAGCTATTCAATTATTACGATACTAATTCATTCATTAGGTCATTTCCATGAATGGTAAATCCGCAATTAATGCTTGGTATGCCTGGAATTTATGGTTTACCCTGTACTGCAAGGGTGCGCTAAACAAATATTTTTCTTGCAGCTCCAGAGGTTGTGAGTAAAAGCGTGTATTCAGTGCATCATTTGTGGCTTACTGTGTGGGGTAGCAGCACTTAAATAGCTATGGGAAGTGCTTTGGACCTAAAGAGTAATGCTCTAAATCTAAATAACAAACCCAAAATGCTATACATATTCAGTTTACAATATTGTAGATATGCTGCAGCTTGAAATAAATACATGGCCTATGCATAATCCTCTACATTGGTTTATGGTTGGGTATATGTCCTACTTACACTAGGAATCTTATCTTCAGAGCAGACTCTGTCAGTAAGCAGCTTTTCCCGGATCTCCCAGGCAAAGATTGATGGATGCTCCCATTTCAGTTGTGCAATCTTCATTACTACTTTGGGGGTAGCCAGTCGAGGTTTACTTCCTCCTATTGCCTTCGGCTCCACAAACCCTGTCTGGTAATAGCGACCTAAAATTTTACTCACACAGCCATTGGACACCTGTAACATTATAAAGGTAAAATCATGCCTGTCAGTACCCATAACCATAGAGGTGGAAATCTGCAATGTTTATGTATTTTCTCCATTTTGAAATGATGATATGGTTGAGTAGGCACTGTGCGTAAGAAAACATGACCAATAGTTCAAGCTCATCAATTAAAAGTACTTATACAATGAAACGTGACTTTAGAAGATGACTTAAATTGCAGGATATGCTTAAAATGTGTTAAACAAATTGAAGGTCATTTGAATTGTACCCTTAAAATGTATGTTAATGAGCCAAAATGGATGTGTCTCAGAACACTATAAACAGGAATATCCAATAAGCTCTCCCAGGACTATATAATTAGCCCCCAAAATCCAGCCGTGCTGCACCTCATCGGGATACTGGCCCTTATTCAGATCTGAATCGCAGTACAAATTTGTTCTCAAAATGGGCAAAACCATGTGCACTGCAGGTGGGGCAGATGTAATATGTGCAGAGAGAGTTACATTTGGGTGGGGTATGTTTAAACTGAAATCTAAATTGCAGTGTAAAAATAAAGCAGCCAGTATTTACCTTGCACATAAACAAAATAACTCACACAAATCTAACTCTCTCTACACATGTTACATCTGCCCTACCTGCAGTGCACATGGTTTTTCCCATTTTGAGAACAAATTTGTAGTCTGATCAGATCTGAATAAGGGCCATTGTTTCTGCCTCAGACAGAAGACACAATATCCCCCAAAAGAGCACCATTTTCCAGTAAAATTGGAGCTGTGGCAGCCAAAAAGCATTGGTGTTACTGAAACTGTGTTTTTGTAATACTTTGGGAAAAGTAGTGACAATGGAAGTTTTTTGCACCCAATGGCATAATAAGATATCCCTGAAAAATTTAGTTTTCTAGAAGAATATGTAATTTTTATAGAACTATAATACAGTTTATGTAAAAATAAATAGTGACATTCGCAATTGAAAGTATAGTTACAAAAGAGTGTTTTAAGAAGAGAAAAAGAAATAAGAATAAATGACAACATTATGTATTGTACTGAAAATAAAATAACTTTTATTATATGGACAGTACAGGTGGAGTAATTTTTTCCGGGGTATAGGGTGAAGTGTGTCAGGGATGGAGTACCACCCAAATTTTGGGAGCCTCCCCGCTAATCAAAGAGAGTAGGCAACTATGACCCGCCCCTAACCATCCCTCAACCTTAACAGTGGACTAACCCTAAACTTGCATTGACAACATTGTGATTGTTGACATTCATAATGTCAACATTTGAAATATGTCTACATTTTGGCATGTTACAGGCTGTATTTGAAATCAGGCGCAACCATTAATAAATATAATGTATTATACCGCTCTACATAAACTGCAGCCCCCAAGTAACTGGAATTTAGTACTTCCCTCCAGAGAGCAGTGATCCATCTACCTAGAATTATTTGGGGTAAGAGCCAGGGGAATATACAACTGAATTCATGGATAATTCATTGGGAGGTTGAGCATACCACTAAAAAACTGGACACTTGCTTACATGAAATCTAAAGTCTCCTGATAGGTATAATTATTTTAAATGATAAGTTTGAATCTATAAATTAAAGCAGGCTCGTTTTTTTTCACCTGAGTGCACTCTCTTAATTTTATCATTTTTGAAAAATAAATTAGAAGCTGGTTTGTACTTGTTCTCGCTCCAACATTTGCTAACTCTCCCATGTAGAAGAAAATTACCTGCAAGATCCTGGAGATGTCACATGCTCTTACTCCACTTGAGGCCAGTTCAATAATCCTCTTCCTCTTACATGTAGGGAGAGGACGTCCGTTCACAAACAGCCCACCTAGCTGGTTCACACTGCTCACACCTGGATAGCAAGGAAAGAGAGAGAGAGAGAGAAAGAGTAAAGTACACATGGTAAGATTTTTGAGTACATAGTCAAAATCTTCTAGAAGGTTAGTTAAAATCTCCCAGTTTTTTCTTTGCTTAGATACTGACACAAAATGCCTGGGCCTACAAACGTAGAGATTCCCAGGCATTTTCAAAGTGATCTCACTAGCCCTCTCTATCTGGCTGCCGATTTGCGCTCACACGGGAGCGTGCATCGGCAGCGCATCGGGCTCCCAAGCCCTAAAAAAGCATGCGATTTGGCTTCTATATCGGGAACATCGGAAGCCAAATCTTACCGTGTGTACACACTATTAATTAATGTATTTATTTAAAAAAAAAAACATAAAATGTGTCCAAGCTTCAAAGTTTAAAAGAAGTTGTTACTGTGAGATACATAGAGAAACTAAAACATTGGAGAACCGCTGCTAATCCTCTGAACTACAGACGTTTTGTAGTCTGATTGACTAACAGATTGTCATTTGCATCCTCTTCTCTTGCAATGTCCTTGTTTCCTCTTACACTCCGGTGTCAGAATAAGAGTGTGGAATCTAAATAGATGAAAAGTTATTTTCTGATATCAGTGTTTTAATAATAGATGGTCTTGCATCTATATAAAACTTGGTGACACTTCCAACCTTGCTCTATCTGATATGTCTATGTGAAGGTTTTATTTCTGAGCTGTAAATTCACGGTGGCACCACTGTCATGTGCAATGGATTAATAGCTTGAATACTGAATTATTCCAAGGATGCATCTTGTAAGAGACAGACACACTAGTAGAAAAACACTAGAACACTTTTGGCACAAAACTATGTTTGGGAATATTTTCTCCACACCATTACCATAATCAGAGATCAATAGATTTATTTCTGATGAACTTCTACGAAAAATCTTATGTATGTGTACTGTATGTACTGTATGCTTATAGATGTAAGTATATGTGTCGCACAGTCGTACCCCAAAGCAGTGAATTTTATATAACCACTTAATCATACCTCCCAAAATTGTAACTTTGTAAAAGGGGGCGTGGCCTCATGTGATGCCGTTGCCACAAGTCATGCTTCCCATTTTTTGTCACTATGTGGACATTGCCAGCGCTGCGTGAGCTGTGGCAGTAAGGGGGGACTCACAACTGCCCTCCCCACAGGACACTGCCAGCCCTGGGCAGCTAAAAGAAACAGGACGGCCCTGTGGAAATCCGGTCAGTTGGGAGGTACAGTATGACTTAGTATAAAGTGGTTTTCTTTGTCTCTGAGTGCCTCTGTTCACTGCCTGTTGTAAGCAATTATGTATGTATGTATGCTTGCATACTCCCCACCTGTCCTGATTTTCACGGGCCCATCCCTTGTTTGGGTCAGTCCTGCATCCTGCCCGGGGCCGGCTGTATCCCACTGTGTTCCGCTCTGTGTGAGGGGCAGTTGGGAGTTCACCCTGCTAAACGCTGCTCTACCAACAACTAGGACTGTCTGGGAGGACTAATGGGGCCTAGTATTGGCCCAGGGGTTGAAGCAATAAAGTAATTTTTTCCAATATTTCATTGTAGAATATATGATACAAGGACCTGTTTAGGTGTGGGATGTTATCTATAGTGGTTATTACACGTATGTGTAAAGGCATGGTGGTGTCCTGGTAATATACTGTATAAATGTCAATCCAGTGGCGTAACGAAAAATTTTGCGCACCTGCCAGAAAATGTCAGCACCTTCCCTCCAGTAAATTTAAGACCCCCCCCCCTTCCCGCCCTGCCTTACCCCTCCGCATCACTCTGTGGCCACCAGGACACGCAGATCTACTTGTCTGCTTCCCGGCGCTCCTCCTGGCTCCTTATGAAAAATGTCCCTCAAAAAATGGCCGCCCCCTTACAGCAAATCGTTTTTAAGCATGCTAGAGGAGGCTAGCACAGACACGGCGGCTGGATAAGGCAGGTCCCGGCAGCGTAACAATAGCCCCCGCAGACACCCGGCGCCCACACTTACTCAGCGACCTCCCTGCCACCGCTGGGTCTGCGGCGATATTGTTACGCCACTGTGTCAATCTTAAGGTTGGAACAGTCCTCCATTATGGAGCATAACAAATCATAGATTCTTATATGAAAGGCCCCAATAATAAGCATTTAAAGAAAAAAAGAATAAATAAAAAGTTAATTAAAGGACATCTCTCACATTAACTTTTTGTAAAGTGATCCTGTTTAAAATATTGAAGTAATGTGTCATGCTTTCTTTACAGGTATTTTATCTTTTGGATTTCACTTCATTAAACTACTGTACATCCAGACGAGATTAAAAACTTCTGGGAACTGTAGGGTGTGAAAGGATTTAGGTGTTTATATATGGAGATGAGAGTTCTATTGCAGATGGGATATTGCCCACCGCAACCAGATTCTACTTCTTATTTATTTAGAAACTTCTAAAAGATAATGGATTCTGATTGGTTGCTATAAGCAACATCCTATCTTCAAAAACATTCCCATCTTAGTCATTTTACCCCAACCAGATGTATCAAGCTTCAAAAAAGTAATAAAATGGAGAGTGATAAACACCTAACCAATCAGCTCCTACCTGCCATGCTACAGGCTGGGTTTGAAAAATGACAGGTAGGAGCTGATTGGCTGGTTGTTTATCACTCTCCATTTTATCACTTTTTGAAGCATGATAAATCTGGCCCTAAGAATATTTGCTGAATATAGAATTTTTGCTTTAAAAAAGCAGTATATAGCAGTCATATATACTGTTAGAGAAGAATAAAGGAAAACAGAACAAAACAAAAAAAAATAACTACTATATACAATCCTTTTTTCGTTGATTTACATGTGGACTTGGAGAATAAAGTGAATTCCAAAATCTTAACATTGAAGCTGACAGATGTACAATTTCAGATGAGAAACTGAAGTAGATATCATATATCAGAGGTAAGACCATTTGCATTGTGGGCTGTAATTACAGGGGGTTTATCATCCAAGTTATACAGTATAAGGGAACAAGAAACATCAGTCGATATAAAATTGCAATGTAGGCAAAGTGTCATTTCGGCTAGGCTCTACTGAGTGCAGATTGCTACAAGGCTTCAAAGACACAATGATGCAGACACAATGCCCAAGTGTGGCAAATTCATTTTAATTTCTAAAAGTATAGGAATACAAAGGAAGAATGTGAGCACAGAGCTGGAAAGGGGAACATGAGTGATCTACTTGATAATAAACAATGATACTGCTCCAGAGATGCAAACATGACGTTTCATTACTTACATCTTCATAGTGTGAGATTCTTACAGGATTGTATTTATATTATAGTATTATAAGCTAGACCGCTATTCATTAATGCTGACCATAAACTGTGCACTGTGGTGGGCCTAATAATTCCACAGAGAAGAGCTCTAATGCTCCACCACCCCTTATTATGATGGGGTGGGTCTTAGTGGGCCACAGCTGGGGGGGAGGTGGCATCCTTGTGGGTATGGGCACTGCCCAGCATGTTTTGGCTGTGTGTTCACATAGGCCCCCATGGTAAAGTGATTGTTAGTGATATCAGCTGCCAGCCCCTGAGCTGTAGATTCCCTAGTGCTGCCTCCCACCCTCCCTGAGATGACAAGTTCAAATCCGACCTTCTCTTCTACCCTTTCTGTCTATTCTGCTACTGCCTCATGTCCCTGTCTGAGACACTTCCCCCTAATCCAGAGTCCCCATCCCTTTCGCTCCTGTGTCCTGTTTCTGGATTTCTTTCCTGTCACAGAGCTTTCAGGTTAAGTTTTGAGCTGCAGGTGCATGCGTGTATTAATGTTGTGTGTATATGTCATACTTGCCTACCCTTCCGGAATGGCCGATGGCTTTCAAAAATCGGGTCCGCTCCTGGTGCCCCTGGAAAAGTGGGCAGTAGTATACTGTATGTGCTTGTGTTATTGGAGGACATGCCAGTAATATATGTGCCTGTGTTATGGGAGGACATGTCTCTGAGGCTCTGCTTCATGGCTTTATTTGCCTGAAGCAGACAAATCAAATACCCAATAAGCCGCGTCATGCACTGGCTGATCAGAGCAAATTAGATAGCCCCAACTGAACCTATTACCCGTGATCAGCGATAGCGGGTAATAGGATACATATAACCCATAGTATGGGAGGGGGACCAGTTCTAAATTGTAAATGTTGCATTGAATGGGGTGCGGTTTTTAGTTATGTGTGATTAAAAAATAAACAGCCAAAAGCAATTTGTCAGTAAAAAAATCACCTACTTTGCTGTGGCCCAAAAAAAAAAATCTAACTTCAAATATCGCATCCAGATCAAAAACACATTTTAATAGGGTGTGATTTGAAAATAGACCTGTGTCTGGCAGGCGAGTTTGCCAGAAGCATGCACAGATAAGTGAGATATGTGTGTGAAACTGTTAAAAACAAAAAAATTATTTAGAAAAACGGTGCGCTGCCCTGAGCATAACCAGCTGGTCCTGGTTTGAGAAATATGGGATAAAAAGAGTGCTGGGATATCCTAGTATTTCAAAAATCAGCACCGGACTCTTGGACCAGTCCTGGTTCCAAAAATACAGGGGATAAATAGTAGGCGTCCCCTGTATTTTGGAACCAGCAACGGGCTCCAACAGCCAACAGGGTTCCACAGCCGGGAGAAACTATTTATCTAAGCTCCCCCTTTATTGGGGACCTCAAAAAAATCTGGTGCTGTTTTTTTAAAATAGGGGGGTAACCCAGCACTTTTTCTCCCATTTAAACCAGGACCGGTTCAAAGAGCCCAGATCTAGTTATACTTGGGGGGTGGGCCCCACACCTTTTTTTACTTTTACTAAAAAAGGGCACGCTCCAGTTACTAAAAATAAATAAATCACACATTGGTGTTACTGAACAATCGCCAGAAATCGCAAGTGATTTCTGACTTGTTCTAAATAATTGCACCCTATTGCATGTGTGATTTTCGTCTGAAATGAATTACACCCTATTACATTTCACCCAATATGTATGACTGCTGCATGATCTCTGGGATTTCTGAGTTTATAATTGTTCTGCTTGCAAGTGTTCTTAGTGTTTAGAGTGTACACCTGCTTTTTTTCTATGTGGCAGTACGTCTTGGTGTGGTGTGGTATAGCGGCCTGACAGTTGGTATTCCGATGGTCAGTATACGACATCAGAATCCCGACTTCCGGTACTCAGACAAGGGGGCGAGCGCATCAAAGCCCCTTGCTGAACTCGCCAGAGTAAGATTTGGGTGGGGTGTGATCAAACTGAAATCTATAAAGCAGCAAGTATTTATCCTGCACAGAAACAAAATAACTCACACAATTCTAACTCTCTCTGCACATGTTGCATTTGCCTCACCTGCAGTCCACATGGTTTTACTCATACTTGCCTACTTTTATAAACTAGTTTCCGGGAGATTATAGTTGTTAGTAGATTTCTGGTTGCCCAGAAACCCCCATCCTCTTGGCGAGTGGTTCAAATGATGACAATAGCAATGGTATATAATACAATTACTGGAGTTGTCACCACATCATGCAGTGTAAGGGACAGAGCAGAACATGCCCAGTGGTAGTAACTTCTTCTGCCAAGTTTGCTCAGTCCTTAATGAGTGCACTGGACCAGAGAGCAGTTGCCAGGAAGAAGAGACAGGAGCCTTACCATGAGGTAGGAGAATGTGAGCTTTGAAAGTGCAGTACTGGTTCTATTATGTTTGTGTATTTATTCATTATGGTATGTTAAACCTTTTCCTGACAACTTATTTATAGTATTTAAAAGTTTGATACATCCTATATTAAAGTATAGATATACTGTATAGTAGTAAATATTATTAATGTGTTCCATACAGTATCCAGTGTATATAAAGACAAGTGTGTACATTATTGTCAAGGATTGTTATTAGGTTCTACTAGCGCTCCCCCAGACTCCCACTCTTGCTCCAATGTTCCAGTGGAAAATTTGTGGACTGCATTTGGAAACCCCCACTAGAAATCCTGCGTTTGCCACTGCGTATCATGCTCCACTTAAAGGGCGTGTCTAGTTTCATATATGGAGAGAAGCGTGGGTGTGTACTGCTACATCTGAGAGAAATCTTTTAAAACGACATATCCAAATGTAGATGAGCCCCAAAGCAGTTAGTAAGAGCTACTATACTTGGTAAAGTGCTGGGAAATGGCGCTGATGATTCCATGTAAATGTATCTATTTCTCATTCCTTTGTCCCAAAAAAAATGTAACAGTATAATGTCAGCTAGGTGACATGAGGAAGATTGCTAGACTAATGAGGGAGAGAGGGAGATTGCTGCTATTTCAGGAAGTCGCCTGCAGAATGCAGGAGGGTAGGCAACTATGGTTTTACTTATTTGAGAAAAAACTATGCTTTGCGATAAGGTCTGAATTAGGCCCACAGTTTTCTCACAAGCACTGTCCTGGCACCTGAATATTAATACATCTGTGCAATATTTAAAAAAATCACACTTAAATGAACACAGCTCCAATATAAAAATGTATGTGAATCTGCCTGCAGTCAAGTAACACAATAATGTCAACATTTTTTTTAAAGCATACAATAATGTTATAGCTACAGAAATGTTTACCGATGCAGTAGGAAAATGTAAGATGTAATCAGACAACCAGATGTTCTAGGTGACTGACATCATAATTAATTAATTTGCACCAGGGGGTCAAGCACATGTAAGTTTCTACCACCTGACATGTTCAGCATCAATTCCAGCATCAATGTACCACACTGTATTTGTACCAATATGCCCATACTGTTACAACACACTTAACATAAGGAGGCCTAAACACTTTTTATTACAAGATGTGACTGTTCCCATGGCTGCAACCATAGGTAGTGCTTTGTACACCTGCAATATTTGTAACATATAATATAAAGAAATCATTAATTAAGTAAAGTATTTTTATTGAAATGTGAAATATAAATGCAGAAAACACTATGGTATATGATATTGCACTGGTGAAACAGCAGCACTCGCAACTGAATTGTCCTTAGGGATTGCTTACCCCATAGACTGAAGCCCAAATTTGATGTTACATAAACTATTCATTATCATTTAAATCATTACTACTATTAATCTTGTGTATGCAATGTATATACAGTGGGGGTTATTCTGGTTCACTCGTAACCGCAAATTGTGCACCGCAGGTGAGGCAGATGCGACATGTGCAGAGAGATTTGAGTGGGAGTTATTTTGTTTCTGTGCAGGGAAAATACTGTCTGCTTTATTTTTACACTGCAATATAGATCTCACTTTGAAGTAAAACCCCACCCAAATCTAATTCTCTCTGCACAAGTTACATCTGCACCACCTGCGGTGCACATGGTTTTATCCATTTAAGAAGGAATTTTCCTTTACAAGTGAACCAGAATAATGGCCAATATGTATGCCACATTAATAGAATTGCATAGAATCTGTAATACATCTTTTAAGCCAAATAAAATGATTATAGGAAAAGCTTATAGGAATGATTGGAAAGTGACCAGTAGATGTAGTGTAGGCTCTTTTAAATGGTTACTTTATATTGATAGTCCATGTTTAGGATTTTACTGTACATATAAGAAGGTTGAATGGCAGACATTTAATCACTTATGAAATTACCTATTGCTAGTAGTATCATCTAAATATATGTCTAGTGTCTGTTTGTGTGTCTCTGAAACACTGCCATCTGTTGGCAGCAAGTGAAACTACATCTCTTTCTCTCTCACACATGCACAAACACAGAGACAATTACAAGGTAGCAGACTAGCTTGCCAAACATTTGCTTTGAGTGGGCTTACTAGTTATACAATATTATCCAAAATTAAAGAACTAGTAAAAACAACACCAACTTTATTACCAATCCACTCTACCCATTTTATGACATACAGTATGCATATGCACCTAGTATTCAGACTCTATTATAAATATATATTACATTTCATAAATGCACAGAATTGCTTTGTCATTTGCTATGTTACTCTATGGAGAGTACACAGAGTATTATCACCTACATTTAGCACAGGAACATTACTAATAATTACCTGTCAGTGTGCAGTTCTCCATTGTAAGATGCTCTAGTCCTCCTCTGTGGGTGCTGGCTTCACACATAAGTGACAGTCTTGCACTACATTGAGGGGGGGTCCATGTAAGATGCCTTATAGGAGGTGTGCCTGACTCACACAGCAGGACCACAGCAGGGGAGGGACCTTGTGTTTGATCACCTGCTAGAAGCAACCTTGCACTATCAGCATATATATACAATCATACTTCACAAACTATTGCTCTGATTGCTGTTGACAGGTAGATAGACAAATCACAGTAGTTTTTACACCTTCTGGCCTCCATAACTTAAGTGTCATTGATGCATGTAAGAGAAATCAACTTTAAGCATCATTCTGTAATGAGGATGAAAAAGTAGGTGACATAACACTGCTTATTCTTTATAAGATGCAGTATATTTGTTCACTAGAATAAAGTGAATAAAATCTGTGAAGTCAATACACAGGTATGCACAGTAATATGAGCGAACATATGCATTTAACAGATAGTTTATGAGAAATATATACTTAGATACACAACAGAGTTTTAGTAAACCAGAACTGTAAAAAGTATGTATGACAAAAGTAAGCTAATAAAGAGAAACATAAACTGTATACAAATGACTACAAACGCAAGTCGTTGAATAGCAATACTACAAGTGGATCATTTCAATCTTCTTTATGAATATAGAAATCAACGCATTTAAAGGGATTGAAATAATAGTGCATTGTCTGTGGTTAGGATGGGGTAGCAATATGAACAACACAAGAATAGACACAATCATAGAGACAGTCTCACCACGGACAGCCACTAGGATGCAGGATTTCAGCACTAGCTGTCTGTGGACAGCACACTCTGAGCACTTGGTACAGCTGATTTGTATGGTTCCCCAGTGCTGTGCAGGACTCAATATATCACCAGAACTCCCAGTACTGTAGCATTCTGTTTCTAGGGTTGATTTGGTCTCCCAAATGTCTTCATTGAAAGGCTCCTGCCACTTGCTGATCACATGACCTCAGCATCCCTGTCCTTGCTAGATGGGCATGGAGGATCCAAAGGCCTTGACTGGCTTTTCCTATGTGTTTTTTTTCTTCTTAAAAACAAACAGCCTGCTCCAAACACACCTGCCATATGGTAAAGTGCTTTTGATTAAATCATAAATCCAGTCTATATTCAGTTTTATTACATTTTTTTCTAGCATTGAACAAATAGAGGGTTTAGGGTGCCTGGAAGCCAAGAGTGGCTTGTCTTGATGAAAATACAGGAGAGAACCTTCCCCAGATGTCCTACCGTCTGGTTTGCAGATTAAATATGTTGTAAACGTTTGTAACAAAATATTTGAAGAGCAAATATTAACAAATGGAAATCCATACAAGGCAGCTCACATAGCCTGTTAAATGACTAATTGTCCATCATTAGCCAGACTCTCACAGACCTGAACACTCCAGAAAGAATAGAGACTATTTTAAAATACCATATGTTCCAAATTATACATTAACTACAACCTAACCACAGACAGCTTCTCACTACAATCTTTGATACTAGGTCAGGAGAGTTTTATAAAAGGGAAAACAACCCTAATAGCAGCCATTCAGTAGGGCCTTCTAATACAGATAAAGAACTGAACTGTAATGGATGTGTGTGCTCTTCTTGTTGAGTCATATTCAATTGCCTTTTAATAAACCAGAGCAGGGATGCAGTTATTTAAAGGACTGGTACCCATGGGCCTTAGTTGTCTGATTTGTATTGATGCACAGCAGCCATAAATCCTTATCTGCAAGAGAGACCTGTGACCACCCCAGGAGCAACTGCTTTGCTAAAAGCGCTTGGCACTGTTGTTGTTTTTTTTCCCTTGAACATGTTTATTAGTGAAATAGAACACTATCATGAGCCACTAACTTGAATCTAATGCACCTAACATTTGACCTAGGATATAAACAGAAGCATCATTATGTCCATAGCTTAAATGGGAAACCTTAGGCAGGTGTTTAGTTTGTCCCATGTATGTGGAGAGCTAAGAAGGGGTATTTGGATCCCTGCAATACATGTAAAGTCAATGCTTCTTCGTTCCTATATGGGAGAATCAGTTAAAAGGCTTAGATGTATGGTTCAGACAATCCAATTTGCAGCCCTGCAGGTCATCCCTGGGATCCAGTTCTACATTCCATTTGCAGCGACTATAAAGAAGCACCAAAAGATACCCGGAATAATGTTACAGGTTTACCAATGGAGCAATATATGCTTTTCTCCCATTTTTTATGGATATAACAGTTCTAAAATACGTATTAGAGAGGCAAAAACCCAGTTCTAACAACACAACCATTTATTATATGTATATGCCAGTGTGTAATTGTTCATTAACTGGACACACAGTTTGGACTTTGTAGAAATTTGCCAAATCTAGACTAGAGACCAGGGTATAGACAAATCTCCAGATAACTATTGAATTCAGAAACTCACATGAACTTGCCGTTTGGGAGGAGCTCACTGCACCAAATCATCAATGTAAGTTATGGCAGAGACCCTGAAACCTTGGACTCAATACACTTGATCTTATCATCTTTAGTGCTATGTAAGACACTTTCATGGTAACTGCAGGAGGGTTGCCTTTTCCATGTGGGTTTTGAATAAAAAAATATAATTTTTCATTTGAGCCAGAAAGCCAGTTCCTCTATAACAGTTGTGGAGGTACCAGTCTCTTGGTGCCCTGCCAACCTCTGTCAGTGCTACTACAACTGAAACCCACAAGTTGTGTAAGCCTGTTATACAGGAACACATTCTATGAGTACTAACACAGGCAGTGCAGGTTCCGTTCCGCTTTTCTTTATGCATGCAGCAGAAGTAACAGGTTGTAGTGTTATTGATATCTATACTATAGGTCTAGGATAGCACAGAAGTGAAATTTTAAAGCAAACATAAATATGGCAATAATGCAGCACAGCGCCACCCGAGGTAGCTGTGTCTGGAATATATAGAATGATCGGTAATGCAATGTGCGATGGAATGTTACTGTCCATTTTGTAATACAATATGGCAATGGTGGCCAAACCAGTCCTTAAGACAGTTCATGTTTTCCAGATCACCTGTGGGTCTGTAGAATGTATCAGTTAGGAATGAATGCAGCATGTGACATGTTTGAAAATGTGATGGGTAGCAGGGCCGTCTTAACATCAGTGTGGGCCCCTGGGAAAAGCAATGCACTGGGGCCCTTACCCATACTCCCCTCCTAGGGGGTGGGGGTGCTATCAGCAGCAGCTTTCATGTCCCACGGGTGGTGGGGGTGCTTAATCTTCCATTCAACATGTAGGACCTGGAGCAGTAACTTCTGTTAGTTACTCCATTACTGCACAGGTGGTGGGAGGGAGAACACTAACATGTGGAAGGGGGCACTGAGCTGAATGAAGGGTCCCTGTTTTATACGCAGGGGAGGGTTGGATAATGGAGAGGGCTTAATATTCGTCATTTTCCTGTGGAAGGGTAGCTTGTTTGACTGCAGATATCGCCATTATCTGGAAATAGATTTCTTAGCCTTCAATAGTATAAAAACCTAGAGTCCCAACTTTCAGGAGGTGCTGGGAACTTGGGGATCAGAGATCAGGAGCCAGAGCAATCCATTGACAAAAATATAAAACTGTACACCAGATGTTTGGAGCTGGAGCAGGGACTGGCTGTTGGAAGTCTAATATCTCTGGTTCTGGGCATGATAGAGACAAGCCTTTAGCGTCCACAGAAAGTTGAGAGTCCCAGATTTTGGAATATACTCTCAGAAAACCTCTAATTCAGAGTGAACCTGAGAAATATGACTGGGAATTGCAATTAACAGGTCAGATGTGGACTGCTGCTTTGAAGTTGGATATCTCCAGTTCTCCAGGGCCGATTTTCAAAATTCTGGTATCCCTGGGGAAAAAGGGGACCCTCAGCTATCAGGGCCCTTATACACCTGGTGCCCCTGGGCAACTGCCCATTATACCCATACGAAAAGACGGCCCTGATGGCTAGTAATGATTTCCCCAGTTAGGTGGTCTGGAAAGCATAGATTGTTGGAAGGACCGGTTTGGCCACCACTGCCATATGGCATCTGCTCTCTGCCATAAGTAATAGCACTGCCTCCAGGACCCCATGCTCGCTCTGATAATTCTTCTATAATGCTAAAATATCAAGAGGGAAAAGGGACTAAACCAATTTAATATCCACTGAATTATTTTAGTTAAAGTGTCAGAAAACATAACAAGAGATATTATATTATATATTATATACCTTGGGCTTGTCAGAAACACTTCTGTATTGAGAATTTAGTGCAAAACTAATATATACAGTATACTGTATGGCTATCATCACAAATTGAGATGCATTTATATTAGTAAGTAAACAATATGTATTTCAGTGAACCACCTAGCACAGACGTCGGAAACCTATGGCTCGTCAGCTGTTGTGCCATGCCACATTCAACACTCCCTAAAAGCAAAACTGTGGCAGGGCGTGCTGAGACTTGTAGTTTCCCAACAGCTGGAGAGCCACAGGTTGCCTACACCTAACCTAGCAGGATTCATTCAGATGCTAAAGGTACTTTTATAGGTGCTACAAAATAAATGTCAATAATATACTTTGTCTTAGAAAAAAAAAGATTTATGGATAACAGCTTAAACACTGGACTATCTTCAGAATAAACTATAGTAGAAGATGGGCTATTTACAGTTGGATGTGGATCAGTTGGTCACCAGCAAGTTGTTAGACAGTCATTAGGTCGACACATTTAGGTCGACATGTGTCTAGGTCGACATGCAGGAAGGTTGACATGGGTTAGGTCGACATGGTCGTTAGGTTGACAGTCAAAAGGTCGACATGGAGTTTTTCAATGTTTTTTTACCCGAATGTCGACACGGTCGACATGGACACAGCTTAAAGTGCACCGCGTCCCCTCGCATGGCTCGCTCCTACCACGCCCTAGTGGATGGTAGGCCATGAAATACCTCCTGTCGGCACATGTCGGCTCAAAAAACAGTGAAAAACCCCATGTGGACCTTTTGACTATCGACCTAACACATGTCGACCTAGACTCATGTCGACATTCCCGCATGTCAACCTAGACACATGTCGACCTAAATACATGTTGACCTAATGGTGTCGACCCGATGACTGTCTAAAAACTTGCTGGTGACCCAATGACCGTATCCATTACAGTTTTTGTAGATGGAATTGCCATTCTATGGCAGTGCTGCCTACCCTCCCAGAATGGCCGGGACACTCCTAAAAATTGGGTCCCCCTCCAGGCTCCCCGTAAAAAGGTGGGCAACCCTGCCAGATACCAGTGGCATCTTTAGCAACAGGGCAGCTGATCCAAAGATTGAAGGAGATATATCTATATGTACTGTATATATAATATATATATATATATATATATATATATATATTAAACTCAGGGGAAGATTAAACTCAGGGGAATATGGTACACCAAAGTCCTTTTAAGGGCTGCAGCTCAATCCACCAAAGGGCTCCTGGGTTCACCGGAGAAGACAATCTGTGTAGAACAAGAAATAGGAAGAGAGCGCTTCCTGGTGTATTACACAAGATTTATTGTGACACCAACATGGTATAAAATCCACGGAACAACATATGACTGCTCGTACCTAAAAACACTGTGGGCTGGCTACCGCGGTCCATGCTGCACGATCAGCCGGGTCTCCTGTGGATGCTGACGCTGGATTGCGCCACAGGGACACGGGACTCCAGTGTAGAGAATAGCCATCCGGAGCGTTCAAACAGCAAGAGCGTAGCAAGCCACGATCTGACGCGTTTCGTAACTGGGGACTTCGTCAGAGGGCATGGCTATTGCTATCACTCGTGCTCATTACATAGTGGACAACTGCCAATCACTGTGGGGGGGGGGTCTGGCTCATTTAGACAAATCAGAGTGGCAAGTGTGTATGTTACCTGGCCATCTGGGATTTTAAATGAGCACGAGCGATAGTATCAGGGCCGCCGACAGGGGGGTGCCCGAGGTACAGCTGTGCTGGGCCCCGGCCTCTGGAGGGGCATGGGCAGCTGTCCACAGTGGCACGGCACCCCCCCCCCCGCACAATGCCACCCGGCATCGGCAGAAGGCGCGCGCACAATACGCAGTGCAGCCTGCAGAGCACCGAGCCTAGGATACAGAGGGGCTCGGCGCTCTGCAGGCTGCACTGTGCAGTGAGTGCTCCATCCGAGTCCCGACGCCTGGAGGGAGATGATGCTGCGCTGCCGCCGCCACCACTGCCACCACAGGTAAGTAATTGTAATTGGCTGGGTGCCGGCACGTGAGGGGGGGGGGGTGCCGCTGGGGGCCCGGGCTGAAGGACAGTCCCGGGCCCCAACATTACTAGCGGCGGCCCTGGATAGCATGTTTGGTGTCACAATAAATCTCGGTTAATACACCAGGAAGCGCTCTCTTCTTATTTCTTGTTCTACCCATATATATATATATATAGAAGTGCGCTGATAGAAGTTTCACCAAGAATAATTTCACAACAGTATAAAAATATATATATAAAATATATTTCATACAACAATAAAAACCAATGGTGTTTCATACACGATTTTCACATTGAATGGTCCTGTGCTTGATACCGTTTAGAGCCAATTTTCCTGAAATCACCCATATATATATATATATATATATATATATATATATATATATATATACATATATATACATATAATATAGGCTGAGTATCCCTTATCCAAAATGCTCGGGACCACAAGCATTTTGGATAAGGGATTTTTCTGTTTTTTGGAATGAATTTTTTTAAAAACATACTTACCTGTCCCCTGGTGGTGCCCCGATGGTCCCTCGGCATCCACGGTGTCCCCCGGCATCCACGACAGGCCTTCAGCATTGTTTTCGGCATCTCCAGCGGTCCCAGGAGAGCATTGCGCAAGTTCCCAATGCACTCCTAGGACCGCTGGGGACGCCAGAGAGGATGCTGAAGGCCTGCTGTGGACGCCGGGGGACTTGGTAAGTATAAAGAAAGGGTCTGGAGGGGGGGGGGGGGGGACACAAAGAAAAATTCCAATTATTCAAAAAAAAACATGGTTTTTGTAATAATTCGGATCATAGATCTCCAGGTACGGGATACTCAACCTGTATATGAAAAAATTCACATAAACCACTGGTAAGAGCATTTTGTCTAATCTCTAATCTCTGTGCAAATATAGCAACACGTATTAACATGCATATTGTATGCACTGAAATTGTTACCAGAAAGTGTAAAAAATAATGTTTTACATATATTTTTAATTATACAATTGGATATTTTATTACTTGCAATGCAAAACCGAGATCATACTTATTATTATTTTGTTCTTCATACCAGCAACATGTGGGCTGCTTCTCAATGTCCATTGATTTCAGTATATGTGGGACTCAGTGGCTATAGAAGCATGTATTGTTAGAGGGTCCTGTAGACAATAGTATACACAACATTGTATTAATTTAGCATCACAGCTGCATGTTTATATTCATCAACAATGTTAAAGCACAACCAGCCATTTTGTGCCTCTTTATCCATGATTAAACAGTTAAGAGTTAGCTATGTTGCAAGGGAAGTTTTGGGTTACCAGGTAGCAATACAGTAGCTATGATTGTAGGTGATTGGCTGTTTATTGTTGCCATGCAGATAAAAGGAGATATGATTGGTCAGGAATGGTGCATATGCCAGGTAGAGATTTGTCGTAGACATATTAGCATTCATTAATTTTATATCATCACCTTTTATTTTGCCTTATTTTCAAATAAATATCGAATTTTAGCAAATGTAATTATTGTTACATTGGAGACAGCAACAATTGGATTATATTATTGTTTTACTTGTGTGTGCAAACAATATATATAACATTTTGAAATATAATTGAATTGAAATTTTTATGAGAATTTATAATCAAAATAATTGTAGAAGTAGCAACAAGCAGAACCTGAGGTCATAATGGACACAGCCTGGGTTTGTCTACTGAAAATTAAATGATGCCCTTATCTACAGATGGAGTGCCTTTCAGCCAGCCTGCAGGATCGCCGGATGTCCTGAGCTGGCGCAGGCTGGCTCACAGGACACGCAAGCCTCTCACATGCTCGCGTGAACTCATCAGCAAGGTGGCAAGGAGCAGCTTTCCTGTCCATCTCCACTACAGGGAGCTGGTGGAGGGCTCCGACAGTCAGGGCCGGTGCCAGGTACGGCAGCGCCCCAGGCAGGGGGAGGGGGGGGAGCGCCCACATACCCCCGCCCCCCGCCGCTCACCTGCTCCGGGGCGGGGGGTGGGGGTGGTGGTGAGATGCGGCCGCTGAGTCGCTCATGACAGGGGGGGGGGAGAGGAGGAGAGTTGCGGCGGGCCGCTCCACCTCCCCCCACACACACACTACACAAGGGGGAGAGTTTACAACCGAGGAAGGGGAAAGGGAGGGAATGCGGCCGCTGCTGCCGAGTCCCTCCATGAGGGGCGGGGTGTGGGGATGGTGCGGCCTTTGCAACTCACCAGGCTCCACGGGGGTATGTCCTCACCCGGCTCCAGGGGGGGGGGGAGATGGTGCAGGCGCCGCTGCGGCCCTACCTGTGAACTTGCTCCATGAGGGGGGCTCCCAAGTGCCGCCCTCCAGTGGCCGGCGCCCTAGGCAAATGCCTAAGGCTGCCTAGTGGTGGCGCCGGCCCTGCCGACAGTACGGGCGTGCAAACCCCCTTCTGTCGAAAGGCAGCGGCTGGCATAGGGCAGCGATAGTGATTCTATCACCACGAACAGCTCCATTGAGAGCTCCTCCATCTGTTTAAGTGGTTAGCATTGATGCCTCACAGTGTTGGAGCTATAGGCTTTATTCTGGGCAGGGAGCACACTATGGACCTTATTCTGGTTGCGGCGGCACGTCCCGTATCAGCGTACGTTTCCCGTACGCAGCCGTGAAGCGAAAGTCCACCCACAAAACATCCGCATACGGACGGCCACAAACACTGACAAAGGGGAGTGGTGTACACTTGAGCGTACGCCGCCGTACACGGACGGATCACCGCTAAGACTCCGACAACTGGCGTACAACAGAGTGTACGCCACCATTTACGGACGTCTCTCGTCCGTCTTCCCACCGACATCTTGCAGCTATCTGAGCGTATGCCACCGTGCACGGACGGGTCTCTATTGTTTTCAATGGAAAACTCAGCGTATGTAACCGCTCGTGAGAGTGAGCGTACGTCCATGCACGCTGGCATACCCTTCACATATATGGACCTGCTAATCGAGCCTTTTAACTATGATTAAGCCAATTAAATGAAATTCTAATTGTTATTCAATTATTGTTTTATATTACCTCAATTGTCTACCTTAATGAACACCCTAATAGAAATACATTTGAACCCTCCTTACATGTATATTTATTATGTTCTAATGTTGCATTTTAATCACTATCTATGTGTCCCCACATTGCTTTTACTTGTAAATCAAATCATGGTGTTGTTTGTGTGTATGTACTGAATTTTGTCCATAATTAGTTTGTTCCGAATTTTTTTACTATGTATACCTACCCTGATGTTATGTGTGATGATTTCATCTAACAACATTAAACATTCATGCATTTTCACTATGTGTTATTTTACTCAAAAACACACACATTCACACATCAATCGTTACCCCTCACCTCAAATTACAAATATCACTGACATTACACATCTGTATGTACCTGCCCTTACAAACCCTCAAACATATTTTTGATTAACAACACAGGCAACTTCTAACTGTACAGAATTTTTTTTTTTTTTTTAACAAACATTAAAACTTTTTTTTTTTATTAAATGCGGGCCTCCAGTTGGGCAAAAAGTATATGCAAATAAAGGAGGGTCAGGACGATCTCCATAAAAATCCGTGCCACCTCCTCCTGGTGCTGTTCAGTGTCTGCAGTGAAGGGGAAAAAATAAATAATTTATATATAATATACAGAAATGTTTGTTGTATTTTAACATAATACCAAGTTGTCAGTTAAGTGTGAAGGCCACATACATTTTTCAACTACATTGAAGATGGGTCTGCTGTAAACACAGTACTTAAAATTAATATGTTTACACACACATACTGTACATATTACATAACATTAAATAAATTACTCCTTCTTGGATGAATGTATGCTGTATCCCAATTGGTAGGTTTGTGTTGGGAGACTCACCTCTAACCTCAGGCTAAGAAGGTAATCAGATGTGCAAAAGCACACTGTGACCAAGCGTAGCGAAAGGTACGTCAGAGGATACCGCCGGGACACGTGGTGCACACACGTGACCGGCTTCTCTCCAGGCAGGGACGCCAGCCAGCAGCCAGCAGCGAGCGCACACAACCCGACACAGCAGCAGACTTCACTCCGGTATACTTACATCACACCGGTGGGGTCTCTCCAGGTAACCACTGGTCTTGACCAGTGGATCTTTTCCTTTTCTTGTATCATCGCTATTCTTATTGCCGCTGTACTGCTTATATTCATGCCACACTTTTTACACATGCTCCTATTAGTCAGCATATCATCTGTCACAAATTACACTGCTGCAAATCCCTGCCTTGTTGCGAGACAAACACCTGGTTCAGGAAAAATCCAATGATTTAATACCTTCCCCACTAACAAGCAGACCATAACCTGGTGCTAATCAGGGGATTAATGAGGTTTTCATTGGCCCTGAGCCTGACCAGGGTCTCTATACACTTCCAATATTTTTGCTGCGCTTTTTTATTCAATTTTCTTAGTACAGGAACCTATATTTTAAAGCATACCTAATAAAAGCTATATTTTATTGTTGTACAAAACCCCTTGATCTGTGATACTAGGGTGCCCCCACCCAGAGTTTTCTTTTTTCCTCCTCCTCCCTTGGCATTGTTTGAAGAGAAAATGGCCCAGTCAGTGGGTAAAGGGGGGAAAACTTTGGTACTCTTTACTTAGTTGGGCGCCCGTCGCGGGCATCGCGGGTACATTTATGTCTGGCCGCGACGCGACCGACGCGATGCCCGCGATTTCCCATTGAAACCCATGTTAAAATTGGAAATCGTGTCGGTCGCGTCGCTGCCGGCCATAAATGTACCCGCGATGCCCGCGACGCGATGCTCCCGATTTGCCATAGGAATCAATGTTAAAAGGCCCGATGGACACGATTTTACTGTTAAATGCCTCAATGGACCCGATTTGGCCATAGGAATCAATGTTAAATGGGCCACAGAGCCCAAATAAGCACAATTAACCCTTAAATGTCCCCCCAAATTTTTAACGCCACCCCACGATCCATGCCAACCCGAAGCGTGGTGAGCGCAGCGAGCCCGCGAGGGGCGGCGGTACGCGTCCTCCGACCTTTTCATGCCCTACTATCCACTAGGGAGTGGAGTGAGAATAGAATAGTGTGGCGAGCGCAGCGAGCCACCGAGCCCGAAGCGTGGCGAGCACAGCGAGCCCCGCGAGGGGACGCGGATACCTTCACAGTTATACGCGTCCCCTCGCGGGCTTCACAGGTGTCCGTGGCGACGCGGAGACCTGTGAAGCCCACGAGGGGACGCGTCTACCTGTGAAGGTATCCGCGTCCGCTCGCCACGCTTCGGGCTCGGTGGCTCGCTGCGCTCGCCACACTATTCTATTCTCACTCCACGCCCTAGTGGATAGTAGGGCATGAAAAGGTCGGAGGACGCGTACCGCCGCCCCTCGCGGGCTCGCTGCGCTCGCCACGCTTCGGGTTGCCGTGGATCGTGGGGTGGCGTTAAAAATTTGGGGGAACATTTAAGGGTTAATTGTGGCTATTTGGGCTCTGTGGCCCATTTAACATTGATTCCTATGGCCAAATCGCGGGCATTGAGGCATTTTACATCAAAATCGCGCTCAATCAGCCTTTTTAACATTGTTCCCTATGGGAAAATCGCGGTCATCGCGGGTAGCAGATTTTTATGTAACCGCGATTTACCCGCGATGCCCGCGATGAAAAAATGCAAAATCATGCACTTGGGTCTCAGAAATCCAAAGACTCAATATAGTATAAATGGCACTATAATGGAAACTACTGAGGAAGAGAGGGATCTAGGTGTCACTATTTCAGGGGACTTAAAAGCAGGTAGGCAATGTAACAAAGCAATGAAGAAGGCAAGTCAGATGCTTGGTTGCATAGGGAGAGGTATCAGCAGTAGAAAGAAAGAAGTAATAATGCCACTGTATAGGTCATTGGTACGACCTCACCTAGAGTATTGTGTTCAGTTCTGGAGGCCATATCTCCAGAAGGATATAAATACATTAGAGACTGTACAAAGAAGAGCAACTAAAATGGTGCATGGCCTACATCACAAAACGTACCAGGAAAGACTAAAAGATCTTAATATGTATACTTTAGAACAGAGAAGGGAAAGGGGGGACATGATAGAAACTTTCAAATATATCAAGGGCTTTAACAAGGTACAGGTGGGAGACATTCTTCACAGGAAGAGGAGCAACAGAACACGAGGACATGCACTGAAACTAGAGGGAGGAAGATTCAGGGGAAATGCGAGGAAGAATTTTTTCACAGAAAGAGTAGTAGATAAGTGGAATAGCCTCCCAACAGAGGTGGTAGACGCAAATACAGTAGTACAATTTAAACATGCTTGGGATAAGCATATTGATATCCTTACAAAAAAATAAGGATCAAATATGGTTTGAGGTAACATGTTTAAAAAAAGGGGCAGACTAGATGGGCCAAGTGGTTCTTATCTGCCGTCAAATTCTATGTTTCTATGTTTCTCACAATTAGGCTGTGCTATTTAAGGGTAATGACATTGTTGCGGCTTAAGCACTCCTTAATTTTTAAAATGTAGGACATTGCTGTACAAATTATAGGCCTACAGCTATGTTTGTAAAGCATGCATCCGCATGGTCTCACACACTATTACCAAACCAATCTATAAATTAATGTTGCACATCATGCTGGGAAGTGTAGTTAAACAACACCTGGACCCACATAACTTCCACACCACTAATGTAGGATATGTCATTGGATGTACTGTTATGTCAATTATTCAAGGGGTGAGGCTTGGCCACACTCAAAAAATCCACCAAGGGGACCCTTGTTCCTGGAGAAGGACAGGCCACACCTCAGGGTCGACCTGCAGTGATATGTTGCAACTAATGATGATGTTGGATACACATATGTGGTTGTTGTGATTGTTTATGTGTAGAAATGTGTAGGTAAACATTAGGCACATTATTTACTTACGGCTAGTTGAGGCATCCTGCTCGCCGTTGGTTGGGTGTCCTGTGTTGGTGGTTGGGGGCGTCAGGAGCAAGGGGGATGGGATTGGAGTTGGGATAGAGGTAGTGGGTTGGAGTGGGGATTGGAAAGGTTTGGGGGTGGTGTTGCTGGTGGTGTTGCTGGGGTGTTGCTGGTGGAAGGGGAGGTTGATATGGGGTGGGCACCAGCAGGCCCCAATGTCTCCTCCTCCTCATCCTCTTCCTCCTCCCGGGCTGCCTCCTCCTCCTCTTCCTCCACATACTCATGCACATGTTTTAAAACTACAGAACTCATTGCTACAGATTTGAAAATTATATACTTACATTGGGCAATATGGCGCCGAGTGGCGCATAGCAGCTGTGGCTGCCTCCGCTGCAGGTCAGACCAGTGCCGCTGAACCTGCCCCAGGCTTCTGCAGACGCCGGTCCGGCGGTAGATTAAGCGGCGGGCAGCGTTATACGCCTGCCGCTTATCTTGATTAGAAAGATATGGGCCCCTGGCGCTGGTCCATTACTTGGACCAACGCCAGCAGCTCCACATTTGTGAAGGGGTTAGCCCTTGAGGAAAACATATTGGCAATGGCGCAGTTATTAATTGCAGGTACATATATAACTTTTGGTGGTTGCTGATTGGTCTAAAACCGAGTTTTTTTTATTATTAACTTTAATAATCCATCTTACATTAACAATATGTATGCGAATAAAAAATTCCGTGGACCGTTCCGATATGCACACCAAAACATACATTATGCTTTCAATGTAGAGAGAGACGTACTGTATATACAGTGTGCGAGAAATTATACACGCAACCATCTACTAATGCATACACTGATAACAAGGCACATACAACATGTTGGTGTATGACAAATTTATCCTCATAACAACTGTAAGGAAAGCATTGTAATGTTGGTATGTTTATACATTTGTTTAAAAAAAACATACATGTACTCCCAACAGAGACCACCTGAAAACAATCATCATTGGAATAACATGTGCACACATTTCACCATGTAGCACACAATGGTCAACAACCTGTGTATGTGCATGTACAGGTGAATGCTCAGGTGCGTTGAGACCTGCGTAATTTAAGCGGTAATTATCAGCCAAGATCATTGGCGGAAATTATGGGCGGGACATTTTGCCGAAAATTAGCTAATACATTGTGCGTGGAAAATATACGCCCCTTTTTCAAGGCGGGAGTTTTGATTATACATATCCAGTCAGATGCAGGCCATCATTGCTGCAAACATGTCTAGCTCAAATGATTCCGCAGCTGAGGACGCCCTACAAAGAGCAAGAGCAGAATCGATTATTGAAAGTTTGAGGCAGAGGGAGCAGGAGTGGAGAAGGAGGGCCCAAGAGCAAGGGGGCCCCTCACTAACAACACCACCAGCTCCACAAGGGCCAAGCAACCAGCCAGAAGAAGAGGTTGCATCTTTCCAAACATGTGAGACCCAGCAGCTGCATGGTGAGAGAACTGGGGCCACCAGAAAACGACCTGCACCATCTAGGCCGAGTACTGAGCAGGATACCACCACCAAAAAAAGAAACCCTGCATTTCTAGAGGCAGAATTGCGAATTTTAGTTCCCAGGGCACGAGAATGGATAGAATTACCTACCAGTAAGCCGGATGCCAGTGCAAGGAGAAACCTTTAAGAGAAGATCACAGAGGAAGTGAACCAGGTGTCAACAGTGGTCAGAGATTTGACATCAGTGAAGAAAAGGCAAGTGTGTTTCTCCCCCTGATAATGTCATATGTGTGTACATATGTTACATGTATTTTTGGAGAATAATAGAAAGGTGTGTTTGTAGATAGTGCTACACTTCAATGACACATGTGAACACAACCATGTCTAATAACCCACATTTATATCTGAAACATGCACCAATGGTGTGATGTGAGGTTATGTGCACAGTTCTGCTCATGTGAAGTATGTGATGGGACAACAGAAAGTGTGTCGTTGACAAAGAGTTGTAGTAACAAGTTCCAGATGATGCTACTGAAACAAGGATGTCAAAACTGTGCACATAATGGAGACATTAATGTGTGTGTGGGAAACATATGCATAAAAAACATAAGATCACCCACACTAGGAAATGTAACGTAGTCATGATGTTCACTAGCACAGTGGTGCACATATCTCATGTTGATATTTGTATTTTTGAATTTGTAGGTGGTCAGACTTCAAAACTGTACTGAAGAGGAAGATGACTGACCAGTACAACCACAGCATGTCCACCGGGAGGGGGCCTATGCCAGAGAGCTTGGAATATACCCCCCTGGAGCAAGAGGTCTTGGATGTCATTGATGTGGCCGAGGTCAGGGGGATATCCAATATGGATAGTGAGCTCCCGGTGGAGGTATTTGCTGGTGCTTTTGATGGTAAGTCACAGTAACGCATTGTATTTGGTAAGAGAGTTTTTTTGTGTATGTGATGGTGACATTGTTTTCAATTATTATCCTAGAAGAAGCAGAAACACATGATGAACTGGCAGCATCTTCCTATTCAGAGCCACAGGTGGAGCAAGTGGTCCAGCCTCCACCAATACGCCACCCCCATTTACTGGCCTCATATGATGTGAGGTTGTTGGACATGCTGGAGAAAATCGAGCAGCATGGGATGGAGGCTGGAGAACGTCAGCATCAGTTGGTTGAGTTCATTGGGGTTTGGAAGGAGAGCAACACCCAGCAGTTTGAGGCCTTGCAACGCCAGAATGACATTCTGGCGGCTGGCATGCAAACCATTGCCCAACAACTCAGCCGCCAGAATGACATTCCTGCAGAGCTGCTCACCACCGCCAGTTCCCTAAGGGACAATCCCCCATCTGCTGGCCCACCCCAAGCTGCTCCCCAACCTTCCACCTCTGCTGACCCTCCTCTGTCCACTGGGGCAAGACGGCTCAAGCCTTCAGTGCCAAAGGCCCCTGTCCCCAAGGCCCCATCCAAAAAGGGCCAAAATAATGACACCTGGGTCACTTCCTCTGTGTTTGGACCCCAAATTTTTAAATTGCACTGGACATCCACTTCCTAAGTTGGCTATCTATCCATTTTCGTGCAAAGGGCAGTAAAGTCCTTATTTTGACCTCTAGAAATGCAGGTTTTAATTTTGGTGGTGTGTATCATGCTTAGTATTCTCCCTGGTTGTTGCAGGTCGTATTCTGGTGTCCACATTTCTTTCACCATTGCATTTGCAGGGTAACACATGTTTGGAAATATGCAACCTCTTGTTGTTGCTGATTGTTATTTTTGACAATATTTTAAATTTTACTTTTATTTATGATATTAAATTGTGAACTAAGCTGTGATGCTGAACAGCAAATACATTTAATTTCACAATTAACACACAATTGTTGTATGTGTAATTTCTTGTGTCAAACAAATAATACATTTATATGTACTTACTGACCAGGGAATGTTTGTGCAATTATTGACGTGTTGTAGAAGTTTCCCATATCTAACCCTCTCCATGGCCATTCACATGTTCATATCCAACTTTTACCAGCTAATTAGTTTGTGTCAGCACATGTGCAGAGCAATTTAATAGATGAGAAAGCAGTTTGTGTGCAGGTGAGGTAACTCCTACATTAGTAGGTAAAAGCAGGTCCAGAACAATGAGTTCGTCATGGAGTGGGTGAGGTAGACAAACAAGGGTCAAAAGGGACATTTGTGTAGGAATGCATATGTGTCCTCCCTAAAAAAACAGTAATGTCTTGGTACAGGTATGTTAAAGCTGTGTGAGTCGACCAAACATGATAAAATTGCTTGTGAACAAACATGTTTAAAAATTTTTATATAAATGATTTTTCAGTGTCATAAGCAGATGTAGGAATCCTTTGTTAGAGAGATGTGATTGCAATAATGTGATTGGTGGCATTATACATCCAGAGTGTAGTAAAACTAAAATCCAATTCATAGCAGATCAGAAAGTGGTACAGTTATGTATTTTGGGTACTATACAAAGATTGTGTGCAAAATAGTGGCCATGGGCTTAAAACATTGCTGAAACATCCTTTGTAGCTGTTAGATGTGGTTTATATATTTGTATCATAAATACAAAAAATATGTTTGTATTCGAGTGAAAACGTTGACACATGTCGACTTGTGTAGATTGAGTGTGCTGCTGTTTAAAGTATATGAAAACACTTAGTGAATGTGTATAAATGTTTAACAAATACCTACCTTAGCATATATAAGCAGGTCTTAAAATGATTCTTACCTTAAATAAAACAAACCTTTACATGTAGAGAAGTGTATAAAGATATGCTTCCAATGTGTTTGAGTGCTGTGTGTGGCTTGCAGGTAGTGAAATAATGGTTGTGACTTAATAGGCTGCAGCATTGCTTATTACATTCAGGTGTATGTGTTTGAGTAGTAATCAGCGTTAATTAGTAGACCCAGCCGTCCACTCTCATGCGGTATCTGTAGGGGTGGTCTGGAGGTGGCGGCCGCCTGTTTTGTGTCCGAAATAAACGGTGCTTTCGCCGATCGAGCGGTAGTAGCACCGTACATTTTTTGTGCACACCCCCGTGTACGCCCATGTTTACGCCCAGTTTCCCTCATTATTTCTGCCGCTCCACTCAACACGCCCCTATGCCGCCCACAATGACCGTACTCTTGCGGACAGGTTTTTTCGCATGTAAAGACCCGTCCGTGAGCGTTGTGCAGTCGTCGCGCCTGCGCATTACGGAAGGTACGCATGCGGAGATAAAAAAAAAATCCCGGAACGTACGCTTACGGCCCAGCCGCCTGAACCAGAATAAACCCCTATGTGAGAAGTTGGTCTATTGTCCCTATGTTTGTGTGCTGAGACGGAAACACCATTGGTGCAGCAGATGCAGTGCATCGGGGCCCCTGAGTACTAAGGGGCCCAATGATGCCCCTGTCACCCAATGTTTTCTAAGCCACACCATGCCTCTCCTTGTCAACCACTGTTGTGAATTTGGGTTGGGTTGGAGGAGGGGGGTCCAAACTATATTTTTGCACCTGGGCTCACTACCCATAAGTTTTCATGGACTCTGATTGCTTCCACAGTCAATACATACAAAAAAGATTAATTAAGACTATTTGTTCCTTTTGTGGGAGGGATTAAAGATACTGATTAAAACCACTCTACGTAAAAAGCTGAGTAATATATTGGCACAACATTGATAAAGGTTAATACATCATTAAAATAATCAGTTCCAGACAAATTTGCTTTAGAAAAATGCAAAATCCGTTTTTTTTTCATTTTTTCTAGGCAGAAAAAGCAGTGCAGAGTAGGAGCAGTGTGATCGGTTATGTAAAATTCATATATCCTCCCCACGTCCTGGAGATCGCTGCTCGGAGAAGGATGGTCTTTACAGTGGGGAAGATGGCGCCAGTGGCAGCGGCGATGAGGGCGCATGCTCAGCACAGGATCAGGGTCTTTTTTTCCCCTAAATCCTACGTGCAGCGGAGACTTATCACCGGGACTGAGCTTTATTGCAAACTCTGTCCCTGCATAATTGATACAGCCGTTCCTGTAGTCAATTATCACATTGCACGTTAGGGCCAATACTGTCACAGCACATCCGAATCCCCAGATGTGGATAGTGATAAATTGGCCCCTAAGACTCTAAGGCGGGATTCAATTATGTGTGAGGTTTGCAGAAGGCAAACTTGCCTAGTTAAACTCACACACTTCGCCTTCATGCACTTACCCAAGATTTGCACAATTCATTTACAAACATGGAAGCTCATGAGGTTTCCATGTATAAATCCTTTAGAGATGGCTAATCTTATTTTGCGGTAGATCCGAACTAGACAAAATAATCTGAGCAAGGCAGAAAACCAAAAACTTACTTTGGAGTCACTGATCGACAACAGTGAGCATCAAGAAGACCATTTTAAGGCCGCCATCAATAATTAAACCAACTTTAAAGAGAAGTGAATCAAAGCAGTTGAGAAGTGAAAGAGGCAGGACCTGCTGCTTAATAAATCATTAGCTTGGATAACAGCTCATTCATTGTAAGGTATTCAAATTCAAATTTCTAATACTCACTTTTTGCTTTAACCATGATTCTGTTAACCATGATTTTTTTTTTAACATAAAGTAATTAATATGTGCCATGGGCCCATTTTAAGGTACTAGCACGGCACCCACGATATTTGGTCGCACGACATATAATCGCATCGCATGGCATACACCCAATGCACTGCGATGCGATTTAAAATTGTATAAGCCCCCTATACGATGTTTAATTGTATAAGCACCCTAATGAGGGCTTATAATGTTAAATGCACCCCCACACCACCCCCACTATGAACGTGAACCCGAAGTGTGGCGAGCGCAGCAAGCCCGCGAGGGGCGGCGGTACGTGTCCTATGACCTTTTCATACCCCCACTATCCACGTCGGCATGGAGTTGATATTATATAGTGTGGCGAGCGCAGCGAGCCACCGAGCCCGAAGCGTGGCGAGCGCAGCGAGCCCTGCGTGGGGAAGCATATTACTTTACATGTATTCCGCGTCCCCTCGCGGGGGTCGCTGCACTCGCCACGCTTCGGGTTTGGTGGCTCGCTGCGCTCGCCACACTATATAAAATCAACTGGGGGTATGAAAAGGTCGTAGGACGCGTACCACCGCCCCTTGCGGGCTCGCTGCGCTTGCCGCGCTTCGGGTTGGCGTTGATAGTGGGGTTGCCGTTGGGGGTGCTTTTAACATATTAAGCACCCAACACGTTTAATTAACTTATAGGGGCCACTTTTAACATGGGAAAACCCATTAGGGTGCTTATACAATTTTAAATCGCATACCATTGTATATGCGATAGAATGGCATACAATGCCATACAATCCAATGGTATACAATTTAAAATTTTATACCATTGCATCGCATCGCATACCATCGCATGTCTTATGGTCTGTGATGCGATGGGTGCCGTGCTAGTACACAAGTACCCATTTTTATTTATAAGAACTCCATTAGTTTATTCCTATAAAACATTCCACCTTGAATACTTAATGCATAAACTTTAATTCAAATAAATTGAAACCAACCTAAGTTAAACAACCTTAGATTCCTACCATGTAAGACTTATGTAGGTGTAAAATAATGACACGGACACAGGCCCTTATTCTGATCGGTGCGGATATATCCGCGTGCGCTCGGCCCGCCGATGTTTTGTGTCTGCGCATGTGCAGAGGCGTCTCTGCGCATGTGCGAGCGGGGCGTACGGCCAAATCCCGCATGAAATGTGAACACTCCGAACAGGGGGTGGAGAGGGGCGTGAAGGGCTATTTGGGCTCATTACCATATGCATACGCCTCGCGTTTCATGGGAGTTCCCATGAAAACGCTGGGCGTACGTATGGTAATGCGGCTGTGGCGCACATGTAGGGGGCGGACATATGACATCGCCGGATGTCTGCTGCCCGCCCAGATCCCTGCTTTTGCACGGAAAAATGTCCGTGTGGTCTGAGGTTGCGGGTGCTGGTGGAGCACATGGTCCTGCATTCGATGGTCTGCGACCATCGAATGATGGGGGAGGTTCCCTTAGATGGAGGAGGCGTATTCCGTGTAAAATACACGTGCGGTCCGTTCGGACAGCTTCTTACCGCATATGGACGGAGTTGGCGATCCGTATGGAAGGCGGGGTTTCGCACGCACGGTCCTGGCCGCATAATCGGCTCCGGCCGCACCGATCAGAATAAGGGCCACAGTACGGCTTGGCTTAAAAAGATCACAGCT
This sequence comes from Crinia signifera, assembly GCF_055691185.1. NCBI lineage: Eukaryota > Metazoa > Chordata > Amphibia > Anura > Myobatrachidae > Crinia > Crinia signifera. The sequence continues at coordinate 187,706,025 of NC_139220.1, forward strand.
TTTTATTCAAATCGGTAATTGCCCTAAACGAGGGAAAGGTGGCCAGGTGACGCTGCATTCCTGCTCTACCTTTGCTTACTTTGGGCCATGCCCCGGAGGATGACTAAAACATCCTCCCCAATTGACGCACCTATTATCGCAGGCGCTCACCTAACCCTTATGGACCAGTAATGCCCTGGTCCCCTGACACTGAGCAGGACAAACCCACCAATGATTTGAGGGTAGGTGCCCCGAAATGATCATGTACGCCCTAAAAGTCACAAAAATGCAGCGTTCCCCCAACCTGCTGCGCCTCAACACAAACACAAAGCAGTGACATGTAAGAAAAAACAAAAAACAGGTTTTGGATAGGCGGGACTGTGAAAAGATAATTCCCAAGAGGCCTTGCGCCTCTGGGGACTACCTTATATACCCTTTATTCCTAGTAACCTCCCCTGACAGGGATTGGATAACCTTTATGATAGACAGCCAGACCCTAACAAGTTCTGCCCCAAGCTTGTCACCTGACCTACATAGGAAAAACCTGATATTCTTTTTTCTTTTTTCTTTTTTAAACCTGATATTCTTAACTCCTTTCATGCCGATTTGGCCCTCGCTTGTTCTTATATTTGTTAAACACACAACAGGATAATGTAATTATGTTTAACTATGTACATGTAGGGTGGCCAATCCCGGGATCGGGATCGGCGGGATCCCGGGATTTGGCCCCCAAAACGCCGGGATTTCAATCCCGGGATTGGAGTTTCCAATCCCGGGATTTTCGGGATTAGACTGTGCATGCGCAGTCTAATGCCGGGCAGCGTCTGAGCACTCGCTCAGCCGCTGCCCGGATACTCCCAGAGCAACCCTGCGCAGCGTGACCTCTCAGCATGATGAGAGGTCACGCTGCGCAAGCAGGCAGAGATGAAGCCGCCCGTCCACCTAGCCAGCCCACCCAGCAAGCAAGCAACTCCGCATTATGAAGTCGCCCGCCCGACCACCTAGCCAGCCGACCCAGCAACCCGGCTCCCGAAGTAGGAAGCTGCCCACCCGGTATCCCGGCTCCCACCCTGCCGCCGGCCGGATGAAGCTGCCCACCCGGCATCCCGGCTCCCACCCATCAACCCGGCCGCCGGCCGCCCCTGCAAATGTAAGTAAATGCGGGGCGGCCAGGGCGTTTTTTTATTAGGAAAGCCAATCCCGGGATCCCGGGAATCCCGGGATTGAGCATTTTTCAATCCCGAATCCCGGGATTGAAAAAATGCCCCGGGATTGGCTTCCCTATGTACATGGACTCATAAACTATTGTCAGATGACCGGTAAACTATAAATGTACCAAACCTATCAATACTATTGTTAACTTTAAATTAAGATACAGTACCATAATGTGGCATTCAAAATAATTATCAGCTTTATATATTTATAATAGATGAATGGTGGCAGAAGAAAGATCAGACCTCTATTCAGTGTCCACTCGACTTGGACAAAGGACATCACAATTTTGCGAGGGGAACAAACAACAGCAAATCAAGCAGTGTTGATCAGAAACAATTAAAACAATTAATAAGGAGGACAGAACTCTTTGGGGGCACGCGCCATTATTTCTTTATTACAAAATTGTCTAGGGGAATAGGGGCGCCTATTTTAACTGATTGCACTTGGAGCCGTATTGCCTAGAAACTGGTTACTTACTGTATGCTGTTGAATGTGATGCAGAAACTTCTCACCATACACACAGTCTAACAGGTGGAGACTATGCTGCTAATAACTCTCTCATTACGTCATGCCTACTGCTATATGAAAGGGAGATTACAGCAGCCAAAGTTGGGAGTCCAGCAGTGGTGGCTCTTACCCTTTTCAAGGAGGAGGGCTGCCGCAATGTGGGCCCCCTCTGCTGCCGCTGCCTCTGCCGCGCTCCAAGTCCCCACACATTCCGGACCGGTCTGGCTGCCAGTCCCCTGTAGGGGGCCAGTGCATGCACAGTAAATTCATACATACTGTGCATGCGCTGGCCCAAGCCTCCATGGGCTGCCTTTGCATCAGCCCCCGGAGGCTTAATCGGATTCCCGGGTAGGGTGCATGCACAGTATGGCCTGAGGTACTGCGCATGCGCAGAACCTGTTTTGGGGGCTGCTGCGCATTTTTGCACATAGAGGCATCCCGGAGGGAGGGAACACAATGGGACTGCCTTCAGTGACGGACAGGTCGGACATCCAATAGGAAGTCACTGCCAGTCACATTGAAGCCAGAGACTTCATCTGGCTTCACTTTCGGCAGAGACAGTTGCGGATTTTATCTGGGGGGCTGCAGCCCTGCAGCCCATAGGTAAAAACTGCCACTGGTGTCCAGGTATAAAAAAATGTGTAAAATACATATTTGTGAGTGTTACAGAATAGAACCTGTCTCTCAACTTCAAATATATGTCACTAATGGATTTCAAATGACAAATGAAAGTCATTAAATAATGTGTAACTTAAAATAGATGTCATTAGCTTATATGAAATTTTAAGTTAAGTACATTAAGTAATGATTCTCATGATTGCCTGTCTGTTATAGTCAGTTAATAATGGCCATTTTTATTAGACATATTAATGCTTTGCTTGTCCATAAATTGAATATGAATTGTATTGTATCAAAAGTAGGCATTTCTATATCTGCAATACCTGCTCAGTTATTATCGCTTGCCAGCAATACCAGATGAAGATTTATAAAATAATACTTTATTTTCAGAATAATGTGTTCTTTAATGTAGACATGTTTTTGAAATATGCTTTGTAACTAATTTGTTTTTATACTCATTCCTATCGTCTGCCCGTCCATCTAGCTATGATTTATTGTATCATGAAATTTGGGAAATCTGCGCTAGTTTTTGCCATTGTATAGTAAAGGCCCCCATACACGCTGCGATAGCAGTGTGTAATGCGGAGCGTGCTCCCGCATCGTACGCAAATTGCATGCAAAAGGCATGCGTTGCGATGCGATGCTGCCGAAATCGCAACGTGTATGGAGGCCTTAAAGACTAATTTTACTTGAACTTGTTAGTGCAACCAGTCATCCTGGGGCACCAAGAGAGAAATCTTGTGGGGCTTCCACCACTAATGGTCGGTTGTGCTGAAGGGTTAATAAGCAGGAGAATTACTTTTGCAAAAAAAAACATTTTGGATTGATTATGGCATGGGTTTAAGTCAGGGTTGCCTACCTGACCTTCTCCTTTAGGGACAAAATGCTCTGTTCCTGGACTTCCTGGGTAATGTATGATGGCCAGCACCTGTGGTTAAACCCTTTTCTTATCAATTACCTAGCTCCCCACAGGTGATGGCAATCCTACATTACCAGGGAAGTCCAGGAACAGAGCAATTTCTCCCTGAAGGAGAGGGTCAGGTAGGCAACCCTGGTTTAAGTAGATTATCTCTTAATTATTACCTGTTTCACCCTTGTAAGTTTGAGAATGATACTTAAACCCCATGCCTTGTGCTGACTGGCTGCAGGGTAACTGGTATGCTGGACTGAGAGTAGGTGATGCTGGAAAACTTGCAGAAAAATGCAGCAACGTTATGAAGTATCATAGAGTGCACACAAGAGCTAGAATAACATAAGGCATGTGAATGGTTAAACACAATGGTCTAGAACAGTGGTTCCCAACCCTGGTCCTCGAGTACCCCCAACAGTACACGTTTTCCAGGTCACCCAGCAGTTGCACAGATTATTCAGGCACATTTTAAAAGATCCACAGGTGGAGCTAATTGTTTCACTTGTGATTCTGTGTAGAGACCTGGAAAATGTGCACTGTTGGGGGTACTTGAGGACCAGGGTTGGGAACCACTGGTCTAGAACATGCAGTAATCAGGATTCTGCACCAGTGCAGTTAGTTTGCGAGACACTGGAGCATTACAGGTGTGTAATCAGTAGCAGTAGTTCTCAGTCTCTCAGTAAAGGAATATCAGCACGATTGCAGTCTGGATGAAGTTGAACTGGGAATACTCAGAGACCAGTAACAGAAGGTCACGTTCTGAGCAGTTTTCAGAAACCCATATAACAAGACAGGTATGTCACATAACTAGGATCGTGACAGCAGCCCTTTACAATGGATTTAGGCCCATTCTATTTCTAGACAGGTAGTATTTTCTTTAGGATCCACCCACCTCCCTCCTGCTCCCAGTCTTTTTTCTTGTTTAGTTAGGTTTGTTATTTTACCTTAAAAGCAGTAGGCCCATTGTGTTGCTGTTCCTGGGGCAGAGGCTGGGTCAGTGGCACCATTAGCCTTTGTCCTCTCTCGCTCCCCTCTACCCTTATGTTAGCGGTTTACATTTGTATTTACCCCTGTGGTGTTGGAGCCTAGTGTGATATGACTTCCCTAGTGGTGGGTGCGCATGGAGCTCTGTACATCTCTGCAATGCCATTACTTTCGGGTAGCGCCAGATGCTTGTGCGTTCCAAGCGGGTGTCTGTGCATTCCATGGGCGCAGTTCCGGATCCGGCAGGGGAGGTCTGTGCATTCCATTGGGTACATGTGCACTGAACTTCTGGATCTGGTCATCATCTATCGGCTTTAGGATTAAAAAAGTGCGGCTGAGGCTGGGAATGGCCACATTTCAGCCACGGTACTCTATGTGATACGTGGCCATGGAAAAGAGGATGCCTCACTCCAGAAAGTGGTAAACTTGCAGCAGAGGTAGGTCCTCATAGAGGACTGGTTATTTTATTATATATTGATAGCAAGGGATTATAATTATTGCATTATTTCATTCTAGTGTGTCTTCTGGTGCTAAGAAGAAAATATGCAAGAAAAAAACATTTGTCCAAGCTTTGCCCTTCACGCTACAAATCAAGAAGTTAAAATCAAGAAGTTAAAATTATGTGATGATTATGTCAAAGATTCTGCCCCTACCCGAAATACCATTACATTTTCAGAATTAATGGAGTGGATTGAGAAAACTGTTGGAAGAATTTCTTCACACTTGTAAAAAATCCAGGTCTCAGACCATTATTGATTGTGATTATGAAGCTATGTCTCCTGGGTACTTGTCAGAGGAAGAAGTCACTATTTTATCCAGTGCTGAGTCTGGTGAAGTTATGGAAGATGATAGGATGTATAATTTAGATATAGTAAAGCTTGTCTTTGAAGAATCTATATAAGTCTTTGAATTATAAAGAGACAACTAAATTAGAACATGATACATAGTTTGAAGACGGGTCCAGAAGGGGCAGATCTTTTCTGGTCCATAAAGTTGTCACAGACATCCTGCACAAGGAATGGCAAAATGGAGATAAGCAGCTTGGCAGCTTTAAAAGAGTTGAGTGAATGTATCCTTTGGTGATGAGAAATTTCTCAGTTGGTGTAGTGTTCCTAAAGTTGATTCATTAGTGGCCGAAATTACCACTAGGACCACTGTACCAGATGGAGCCCATTTTAAGATCCTATGGATAAAGAAACAGAGAGTGCTTTTAAAAGGTTCCACATTTCTAATACAGTAGCAATAAAATCTGGAGTGGCAAAAAAATGAGTTACCACATATCCATGTAAATCAAGATGCTTAAGAAGAGATATACAGTATGTCATTAAGGAGGGAAAGGAGAAGTAACAGTAGTGCCCACCTGTATGTACAGGCAACAAAGGATATTGCTAATGACACACGAGAGAGCACTTAGTTAACGATACAGGGGGTACACAACAAGATGCTAACTATTGATAACGATAGTTATTATGCATATCATTTAATATATCATCTATTGCAGTGGTTCCCAACCTTGGTCCCGAAGTACCCCCAATAGGTCACATTTTCCAGGTCATCAAACAGGTGCACAGGTGTACTCTATATACAATGACACATTCTAAAAGATCCACAGATGGAACTAATTATTTCAATTGCAATTCTGTGTGGAGACCTGGAAAACATGAACTGTTGGGGGTACTTGAGGTTTGGAACCCCTGGTCTAATGTGTACGCACCATTAGAGCTTCCCAGTCTGTGTCTGTGTTTGCCGCAGGTACCAGCAGCACACATTGAAGAAGGATAACACGTGTTTCAGCACTGGAACTTGGTCACATCCAGTGACACTGCTCCTCCTTGCAGACTTAAAAAGCCTGTAATGATGTAATCATCATCTATTATTTGGAATATATTTAAAAAGTTACCAAGGTGTTAAATCTTTATAGCAATCTCAAATGGTGAAATAATAACTAAATAATTATATGTTTCATATATTGCCACTTCCCTATTAAGGGGGGGTTATTACTATCAAGTAATTTTATCATTATTGCCCATGTGCAAACATAGCCTACTGCCCTCATTAATAATGTATTAAAAGGGAATATTGCTCTTGGGTATTAAAATATATATTCTATTTATTTCAAATTATATTACACTAAAATTCCCCATTGGATTTGGGTTCTACCTATCAGATTTGGGTCCTAACTCTTGCATCAGGTAGATGTATTCTTAACTAGATACCAATATTAAATGTAGCAGGTTCTTAGGGCTAAATTTATAAATGTTTGTGTTTATTTTTAAGATTGCATTTTCAGCTATCAAATGCATCTCTGTGAATTTGCTGAAATACGAAAGAAAATCACAGAAGAACACAAATGTACAAATCAATAGACCATCGGTTAAACTCATCAGGGTTTCCTCATACCAAAAATAGAACACAGTAATTTACTTATTTTATGTGCATTTAAAATAATGAGCGAAAAATACTCAGAAATGTCCACAAAAGAACCTCGATAGCATATCGCCAGGCTGGATTCAATGTCCCGCTTGGCAAAAAGGGGGTGTGTCCGCAGAATCGGTTGTGTATTGTCTAGATTAATCCGTGATTGCGACAATTCACAGCCGTAATCGACAAAACGGGCCCGACAACTTTCAAAGTCGGGCCCATTCTGTCGATCTGCCTCTTCAATGCTGCCGGACAAAACAGCATTGAATAGGCGTCCGCTGCTATTTCATCTGTCGGAAATAGCGGTAGGGATTGAATACAACCCTAAGGGCAATATTCAATTGATGCCAATCCATTTTGCCGGAATGAATCCAGTATCCATTATTCAATTCATCGGGCAAATCCGGATTTGGCCGATGATTGACACTCTCCCGGCCGACGCTCGGACCAGGTGAGTGCGGTGGCGGGAGATGGCGAGAACCGGAGAGGGAGCCTGGATGGAGCCGGGTGAGTTGCTCTCACCCGGCTCCGCGGCGGGTATGTACGGGAGGATGCTGGAGGGTGAGGGCGGCGGTGTGAGGGTGCGGCGGACAGGAGGACGGCGTCGTGTAAGCTGCTGCTGCTCACCCGGCGCCGTCCTCCATGCCTCAATCCGGCATCTTGTTATGCCGGATTGAGAATGATGGAAACACAGCAGTTTTGGCTGTGTTTCCATCAAAAGCAGGTGAATTAGTGGCTCTTCCGTCAATCCACCTGCTTTTCGGCATGTCAAAACATTTCGATATGCCGGGGAAAAAAGCTAAGCTTGAATAGATCGGAACCCCTTCCGATGTATTCATGTCGAAAACTGACGTCTTTTCAGCAAGACGGCAGTTTTGACACTGATTGAATATACCCCTAAAACTGCAAAGCGACTACCTATTGGTTTTTTGTTCGATTTTTTTTTATTTTTATATTTGTTCTTAATTTTATGTGTATGTAATACCCCTTATGTTCACCGGCCTGTGAGATTATATTATAATATATATTATATATATATATATATATATATATATGGAGAGAGAATAGATAAAGCGCACAGTCAGAAACAATATATGAAATATAGTATTTTTACTGATATTTTACTAATAATGAAAACTGACATACATGGGTTTTAAACAAGGGAAAATCGCCACAATGCGGCGCTTGTCACCGGCACAGCGGGGTCAACCAGATCTCAGAAGCACGCAGGGTGATCAGCCCAGCGGGGTTCGTCCACCCGCTGCAGTCAGGACGGAGCCAGATACGTTTTCACAGGACCAGAGGACGCCAGCCTTCTGCATCACATTTCGACAGAGGTCTTCGTCAGGGGGTGTGACGAATGTCTACCTATCATTTTACAGAATGCACTTGATAATTGCTAGTTGGAAGCTACATGGTTGGTAAATAATGGTGAAATAAGCTAATTTATTGCATCAAAAAATTTATAAAAGTTATTCCATTTATAAAAAGCCTCTAAATTTACCCCTAGATCTAGGAGGGGGGTAAACTGCAAAGCCCATAAATTTGCATCCCGGGATGCATTTTTTATACTTGCACAGTGAAACATGATCTACAGATGGAGCGCCTCTCGTTCAGGTGGGTCCTGGTGATTCTATCGCTAGTCGCCAGGACCCACCATCAGACAGAAGGGGGAGCGCGCACGAGACGCTCGGGCGACACATTCCATCAGAGCCCACTCCCACCCTCTGCCACCTCTCCGCTGCTGCCCGCAACCCCCCCCCCCAACACTTCCTGTCTCCCTGAAGCGGAGATGGGCAGGGTTTCTGCCATCCGCCGCATGTGTCCCCCTCAAATGGAGAACCTCTCCGCCAGCTCTCGCCAGCAGAGGGGATCTGGCAAGAGCTGGCGCTGAACAAGAGGCGCTCCATCTATAAGAACTGCTGAAAGTGGATTCACTGGGACAGAGCTTTCTCGTAGGCGATATCCCTGCATGTGATTATTGATATAGCCATGTGATTTATTCAATAATTGCATTGTGGATTTGGTTGTATTTATTCCATCTGCATGTGAGGTGTGGATTGTGATAAATATGCCCTTAGGACAGTGGTATCATGGCGTCTTAGAGTATGAGCATTTTTTTTTCACGGCACCCCTCTGCCTTTAGTGGTTTACAGCAGTGTGAATAGAAGAGAGCTTCTCTCTGAGAGTATCCTACACCAGCATGGTTTATATTCTCCTCTGAAAGCCACTATAAAGAATATAGACCATGCATAATTCAAACTGCATCCCTAATTCATAATTATACAAAATGAATGCTTTTCTAATGACTTTGATGTTTCTCTTTTATTCATTTCTCTTTCTTTTCTTTATAACTTGAAAGCTTACGCTGAACTAGAAAGACAGTTGCCTCCAGTCTATCCCTGTAAGCCTTGGCATGATGAGCACCTGTATGCACTAGGTAGCAGGAGTAATGGAGGGAGATGCAGTCAATTTACCTACAGTCAAAATACCGACCACCATTGACCATGGTTCAAAATACTGACATGTTCATTTTATTGACATGGTCACAATACGACATTTAAAATGACAGGTCAAAAAGTCAACATGAGTTTTTCATGTTTTTTTTTTTTTTAACCATGTTCTTCATACTTTACCACCCCAGTGGATGTGAAGGGGGGATATAATAGTGCATGGTGAACGCAGCACTCAATGTATGTAGGTATAGACACCAATGAACATTTAAAAAAATAAGTCTACTGTTTTAAATGTCGGTATTTTGACAGTGTCTGCATTTTAACTGTTAGCATATTGACCATGTTGGTATTTTATGCTTGTCAGTATTTTGCCCATCAGCCAATGGTGGTCAGTATTTTGACCGTAGGTATTTTGACTGTAAGCAAATCATACTGAATCCAATAGAGGATATACATTATGGGGGTCATTGTAGTCCATTCAGACAGGGCCACATTCGGCCATGTTCCGATGGTTGGTGAATTGTGTGCATGTGCAGGTCCAGTGTGCGAACGGCTATGTACAATTTCGCCGGGCCATTTGCACAAAGTGGTGCAGGGGGTGTGTGGTGGCCAGAGGGGGAGTCATCCATGGGAACGCTCAGTGTTTCTTGGGCACCCCCATGAAAATGTTGGGCGTTCCCATGCAAATGGCGATGTGAAGCGTGTGCCGGGGTGGGCAGCTGATATCACATGACGTCAGCCGCCTGGCCTGTCTTCTGCCAGAAGGCCACAGATATAAGTCAGTCTCCACTGACTTATATTTGCGTGGCCTGAAGAAATAATTTGATGCGACATGCGAGGGGAGGTGTCTTCGTGACTCCTCCCCTTGCATGGATGCGGCTGGGAGTGGCGATGCGGAGAGGCAGGCCCTCTGGGACACGGTAAGCTGCGAGCTTCGCAGATCATGGAGTCAACCAGAATGAGGGTCTATGTATGTTACTGCAGCAATACTACACTGGTAAGCAGGGGCTGGCTGGCAAATTTTAGCCTGGGGGGCAAGACCAGAGCACTGGCCCATAAGTGCTCTCCTGCATAAATAAAGAACAGGACACCACAGGCTGCTCTCCTGCATAAATAAAGAACAGGACACCACAGGCTGCTCTCTTGCATAAATAAAGAACAGGACACCACAGGCTTCTTTCTTGCATAAATAAAGAACAGGACACCACAGGCTGCTCCCTTGCATAAAGAACAGGACACCACAGGCTGCTCCCTTGCGTAAAGAACAGGACACCACAGGCTGCTCCCTTGCGTAAAGAACAGGACACCACAGGCTGCTCCCTTACGTAAAGAACAGGACACCACAGGCTGCTCCCTTGCGTAAAGAACAGGACACCACAGGCTGCTCCCTTGCGTAAAGAACAGGACACCACAGGCTGCTCCCTTGCGTAAAGAACAGGACACCACAGGCTGCTCCCTTGCGTAAAGAACAGGACACCACAGGCTGCTCCCTTGCGTAAAGAACAGGACACAACAGGCTGCTCCCTTGCGTAAAGAACAGGACACCACAGGCTGCTCCCTTGCGTAAAGAACAGGACACCACAGGCTGCTCCCTTGCGTAAAGAACAGGACACCACAGGCTGCTCCCTTGCGTAAAGAACAGGACACCACAGGCTGCTCCCTTGCGTAAAGTAGAGGACACCACAGGCTGCTCCCTTGCGTAAAGAACAGGACACCACAGGCTGCTCCCTTGCGTAAAGAACAGGACACCACAGGCTGCTCCCTTGCGTAAAGACCAGGACACCACAGACTGCTCCCTTGCGTAAAGACCAGGACACCACAGGCTGCTCCCTTCGGTAAAGACCAGGACACCACAGGCTGCTCCTTTCGGTAAAGACCAGGACACCACAGGCTGCTCCCTTACGTAAAGAACAGGACACCACAGGCTGCTCCCTTGCGTAAAGAACAGGAAACCATAGGCTGCTCCCTTGCGTAAAGAACAGGACACCACAGGCTGCTCTCCTGCATAAATAAAGAACAAGTCACCACAGGCTGCTCTCCTGCATAAATAAAGAACAGGACACCACAGGCTGCTCCCTTGCATAAAGATCAGGACACCACAGGCTGCTCTCCTGCATAAATAAAGAACAAGTCACCACAGGCTGCTCTCCTTACATAAAGAACAGGAGGTACTCTTTACCTAGAAGGGCGCCCACGATTTTGATCGTGGGCATCGTTAGGAAAAAAAATCGCGTTGGTCGCATCGCATGCGACCAAAAAATGCGATGCAACCGACGCGATGCAACCGACGCGATGACCGCGATTTCCCATAGGCGTGGAGTTAAGAATAGAAAGTGTGGCGAGCGCAGCGAGCCACCGAGCCCGAAGCGTGGCGAGCGCACGCGGACAGCTGTGAAGCCCGCGAGGGGACGCGTATACCTGTGAAGGTGTCCGCGTCCCCTCGCCACGCTTCGGGCTCGGTGGCTCGCTGCGCTCGCCACACTTTCTATTCTCAACTCCACGCCGACGTGGATAGTGGGGGTATGAAAAGGTCGTAGGACGCGTACCGCTGCGCTCGCCACGCTTCGGGTTGACGTTGATCGTGGGGTGGCGTTAACAATTGGGGGGGCCATTTCACACTTCAGGGTGCCTATTAGGCCTCTGGGGGCCATTTAACATTGTTTCCTATGGAAAATCGGGTCAATTGGGACATTTAACATTGTTCCCTATGGGAAATCGCAGTCATCGCGTCGGTCGCATCGCATGCGATTTTTTAGTACATGCGATGGCCGCGATGGGCGCCCTTCTAGGTAAAGAGTACCGAACAGGACACCACAGACTGCTCCCTTGTGTAAAGAACGACACCACAGGCTGCTCCCTTGCGTAAAGAGCAGGACACCACACCCTGCTCCCTTGCGTATAGAGCAGGACACCACGGGCTGCTTTTTAAAACTCTGTAAACAAGAAACCCTGGGCGAGATTTAGTGGGTTTACCGTTTTTGAGAAAATGCGATTTTTTTCTCAAATCGCCCTATATCAGCGTTTTTTAATATTGCATTTTTGCCGCAAATTCGCATATTTAATGAGGTGTGTATTCCGGCATGAAAAGTGCGAGAGTGCGATACAGGGCGATTTTCGGAATGAAAAAGTGCGATTTTTTTTTGTCATGAAAAGGTGTGTTTATGTTGAAATGTGAGATTTTGTGATAAAAAAACATAAAATTGGCGTGAGGTCCCCCCTCCTGTACATAACCAGCCCCGGGCTCATTGAGCTGGACCTGGTTCCAAAAATACGATGGACAAAAAGCGTAGGGGTCCCCCGTATTTCTGAAACCAGCCCCGGAACTCTTGGACCGGTCCTGGTACCAAAAATACGGGGGGACAAAAAATCTTGGGGTCCCCCGTATTTTGAAACCAGCAGAAGCTGTTAGCTGCATCGGAGAAAGCCGGTTGTCCCCGCTGTCATTGCGGGGGGAGCCGGCTCTGCTGCAGAAGGGAGACCAGGCATGGATCCTGGATCGGTGAGTATATTGTTGTAAAAGTGAGGTGTGTGTGTGTGTATGTGTATGTAATAAAGTTTTACTTTTCTGTGTGTGTGTTTTCTTTTAACATTCTTTTTACAGGTGGACTACAAGTCCCAGCGGGCCCATTAATGCCCCAAATGCTGGGACTTGTGGTTCTCCAAGTCCCAGCATGCGGGGAAGGTCTGCTGGCACTTGTAGTTCTCCTGTATTAAGCAATGTTAGGAATGTGAGTTTAACCCTATCAGGCCGGCGTCCAATGGCCAGGGACGCCGGTGACAGCCCCAGGCTTCAGCCCTGGACGGTGAAGCCTGGGGTGGGGGGGGAGACCCCTTTATTGGAGGGGTCCCCACTTCTCCAGGTACCCCATCCAAGGCTGACCAGCCACGGTGCTCATGGTACGGCCGGGGGACCTTATGTAAAAAGTGTCCCCCGGCTGTGGCATGACACTGCGGGCTGTTGGATCCCGGTGCTGGTTTCAAAATACGGGGAACCCCCAGATTTTTTGTCCCCCATATTTTTGGAATCAGGTCCGGTCCAAGAGTACGGGGCTGGTTTCCGAAATATGGGGGACCCCTACGCTTTTTGTCCCCCGTTTTGGAACCAGGTCCTTCTCAATGAGCCCGGGGCTGGTTATGTACAGGACGGGGGACCCCACACCGTTTTTATTTTTTTTTATTTTAACTTTTACACATATTTTACCAAAGAACTATACACAGATCACAATGATCTGTGCATGGTTCTGACAAAATCGCCATGTTTCTGACAAAATCGCCAGTCAGGATCAGGTCTATTTTTTTTGTGATGTTTAGACCATTTTTTTTGGCGATTCCCAAATTCGCATCTCATTAAATATCCGAATTGTATATTTTTCAATGGGAAAACATCTGGATGCAAGTTCCGGAGATAAAAAAAAAATCGCACTTTCAGAAAGTGCGATTTCGCGGCAAATACCGCATTTTTTCCAATTTTCGCATCTCATTAATTATGCGAATTCGGAAAAAAGTGTGACGGATGGCCGAACTGCGGCCATCCGTCACGCACTGACATCAGGGGACAGTGATCAGCCAGTGGCTCGACACTGTGTAACAAAAGGACACAGCATAGCCAGCATACGGTCTAAAATCATAGACCAGAATCCCCATTCCTAAAAGGGGAGGTAATAGAGGTAGGATGCTCTTGCAGGCAGAAGCAAGATGGATTTTCCTTCTTCACACTATCTCGCCCAGAGGCTTAAATGAACAAACAGGATTACATCATTTTTTGTAGATGAACTATTCCGGTAGTGGGATGGACACCTACTTATAACAGATAACCAGCACTAGCCTAGTAACAAATAATACAAATAACAACATGGTTAAAATTAACTTGAAACTTACTTAGTCTAGAAGAAGTGGTTTATATCCCCTTACCGCCGCAGCCTGTTTTTGCCTTCCTGACAGATTTTTCAAATCTGACATGTATCACTTAAGTGGGGATAACTTTTTTTTGCTTTTACTTATCCCAGTGATTTTGAGATTGTTTTCTCGTGACACATTGTACTTCAAGTTAGTGGTAAATTTTGGTCGATACAGTGTTTTTTTGTGAAAAATACCAAAATGTCGTAAAAAATTTGAAAATTTAGCAATTTTCAAAATGTTAAATTTTCTGCTTGTGAGACAAATAATCATACCACTCAAAATAGTTAATAACTAACATAGACCATATGTCTACTTTATGTTTCCATCATTATTTCAACCTCCTTTTAATTTTTTTGGACACTAGGAGGCTTAAAATATGAATAGCAAATTCTCAAATTTTCAAGAAAATTTCAAACACTGATTTTTTTAGGGACCAGTTCAGTTCTGATGTGACTTTGAGGGACTTGTATGTGAGACACCCCCATAAATGATGCCATTTCAAAAACTGCACCCCTCACTGTATTCAAAACAGCATTTTGGAAGTTTGTTAACCCTTTAGGTGTTTCACAGGAATTAAAACAAAGTGTAGGTGAGATTTCAAAATTTCATTTTTTTAGCAGATTTTCAATTTTAATACATTTTTCTAAGGAACACAGTAGATTTTACTAGAGAAATGTGACTAAAAATTGATTCCCCCAATTCTTTTGTTTTCATAAATATCCTATATGTGGCCCTAGTGTGCATGTTGACCAAACCACAGGCTCCATAATAGAAGGAGCACCTACTTGATTTTGGAGCCTCCTTTTTATGAGATTATTTTTTAGGCACCATGTAGGTTTCTAGGCCCCATAAGATGCTAAAAATTAGGAACCCCCCTACAAGTGACCCCATTTTGCAAACTACACCCCTCAGGGAATTCATCTAGGGGTATAGTGTACATTTCTAACCCCCAGGGGTTTCACCAATTGTGGTACAACTGGGCTGTGAAAATGAAAAATTACATTTTTTTACACAAAAATGCAGTTCTGGCTCAAAATTTTTAATTTTCACAAGGAATGAAGGAGACAAAGCACCCCAAAATCTGTGCCCCAATTTCTCCCGAGTACGGTAATGCCTCATATGTGACCAAAAAATACCATTTGGGTGCATGGCAGGACTCAGAAGGGAAGGAGTGATTTTTTGATTTTGCAGCACACATTCTGGTGGAATGAATGGTGGGTGCTATGTCGCATTAGCAAGACCCCTGAAGCACCAATACAGTGGAACCCCCCCCACAAGTGACCCCATTTTGCAAACTACACCCCTCAGGGAATTCATCTAGGGGTATAGTGTACATTTCAAACCCCCAGGGGTTTCACCAATTGTGGTACAACTGGGCTGTGAAAATGAAAAATTACAATTTTTTTACACAAAAATGCAGTTCGGGCTCAAAATTTTTCATTTTCACAAGGAATGAAGGAGACAAAGCACCCCAAAATCTGTGCCCCAATTTCTCCCGAGTACGGCAATGCCTCATATGTGACCAAAAAATACCATTTGGGTGCATGGCAGGACTCAGAAGGGAAGGAGTGATATTTGGATTTTGCAGCACACATTCTGGTGGAATGAATGATGGGTGCTATGTCGCATTAGCAAGACCCCCGAAGCACCAATACAGTGGAACCCCCCCCCACAAGTGACCCCATTTTGCAAACTACACCCCTCAGGGAATTCATCTAGGGGTATAGTGTACATTTCAAACCCCCAGGGGTTTCACCAATTTTGGTACAACTGGGCTGTGAAAATGAAAAATTACATTTTTTTACACAAAAATGCAGTTCTGGCTCAAAATTTTTAATTTTCACAAGGAATGAAGGAGACAAAGCACCCCAAAATCTGTGCCCCAATTTCTCCCGAGTACGGTAATGCCTCATATGTGACCAAAAAATACCATTTGGGTGCATGGCAGGACTCAGAAGGGAAGGAGTGATTTTTTGATTTTGCAGCACACATTCTGGTGGAATGAATGGTGGGTGCTATGTCGCATTAGCAAGACCCCTGAAGCACCAATACAGTGGAACCCCCCCCCCCACAAGTGACCCCATTTTGCAAACTACACCCCTCAGGGAATTCATCTAGGGGTATAGTGTACATTTCAAACCCCCAGGGGTTTCACCAATTGTGGTACAACTGGGCTGTGAAAATGAAAAATTACAATTTTTTTACACAAAAATGCAGTTCGGGCTCAAAATTTTTCATTTTCACAAGGAATAAAGGAGACAAAGCACCCCAAAATCTGTGCCCCAATTTCTCCCGAGTACGGCAATGCCTCATATGTGACCAAAAATGGCAGGACTCAGAAGGGAAGGAGTGATATTTGGATTTTGCAGCACACATTCTGGTGGAATGAATGGTGGGTGCTATGTTGCATTAGCAAGACCCCTGAAGCACCAATACAGTGGAACCCCCCCACAAGTGACCCCATTTTGCAAACTACACCCCTCAGGGAATTCATCTAGGGGTATAGTGTACATTTCAAACCCCCAGGGGTTTCACCAATTGTGGTACAACTGGGCTGTGAAAATGAAAAATTACATTTTTTTACACAAAAATGCAGTTCTGGCTCAAAATTTTTAATTTTCACAAGGAATGAAGGAGACAAAGCACCCCAAAATCTGTGCCCCAATTTCTCCCGAGTACGGCAATGCCTCATATGTGACCAAAAATGGCAGGACTCAGAAGGGAAGGAGTGATATTTGGATTTTGCAGCACACATTCTGGTGGAATGAATGGTGGGTGCTATGTTGCATTAGCAAGACCCCCGAAGCACCAATACAGTGGAACCCCCCCACAAGTGACCCCATTTTGCAAACTACACCCCTCAGAGAATTCATCTAGGGGTATAGTGTACATTTCAAACCCCCAGGGGTTTTTACCAATTGTGGAACAACTGGGCTGTGAAAATGAAAAATAAAATTTTTTTACACAAAAATGCAGTTCTGGCTCAAAATTTTTCATTTTCACAAGGAATGAAGGAGACAAAGCACCCCAAAATCTGTGCCCCAATTTCTCCCGAGTACGGCAATGCCTCACATGTGACCAAAAAATACCATTTGGGTGCATGGCAGGACTCAGAAGGGAAGGAGTTATATTTGGATTTTGCAGCACACATTCTGGTGGAATGAATGGTGGGTGCTATGTCGCATTAGCAAGACCCCTGAAGCACCAATACAGTGGAACCCCCCCCACAAGTGACCCCATTTTGCAAACTACACCCCTCAGGGAATTCATCTAGGGGTATAGTGTACATTTCAAACCCCCAGGGGTTTCACCAATTGTGGTACAACTGGGCTGTGAAAATGAAAAATTACAATTTTTTTACACAAAAATGCAGTTCGGGCTCAAAATTTTTCATTTTCACAAGGAATGAAGGAGACAAAGCACCCCAAAATCTGTGCCCCAATTTCTCCCGAGTACGGCAATGCCTCATATGTGACCAAAAAATACCATTTGGGTGCATGGCAGGACTCAGAAGGGAAGGAGTGATATTTGGATTTTGCAGCACACATTCTGGTGGAATGAATGGTGGGTGCTATGTCGCATTAGCAAGACCCCCGAAGCACCAATACAGTGGAACCCCCCCCCACAAGTGACCCCATTTTGCAAACTACACCCCACAGGGAATTCATCTAGGGGTATAGTGTACATTTCAAACCACCAGGGGTTTCACCAATTTTGGTACAACTGGGCTGTGAAAATGAAAAATTACATTTTTTTACACAAAAATGCAGTTCTGGCTCAAAATTTTTAATTTTCACAAGGAATGAAGGAGACAAAGCACCCCAAAATCTGTGCCCCAATTTCTCCCGAGTACGGTAATGCCTCATATGTGACCAAAAAATACCATTTGGGTGCATGGCAGGACTCAGAAGGGAAGGAGTGATTTTTTGATTTTGCAGCACACATTCTGGTGGAATGAATGGTGGGTGCTATGTCGCATTAGCAAGACCCCTGAAGCACCAATACAGTGGAACCCCCCCCACAAGTGACCCCATTTTGCAAACTACACCCCTCAGGGAATTCATCTAGGGGTATAGTGTACATTTCAAACCCCCAGGGGTTTCACCAATTGTGGTACAACTGGGCTGTGAAAATGAAAAATTACAATTTTTTTACACAAAAATGCAGTTCGGGCTCAAAATTTTTCATTTTCACAAGGAATGAAGGAGACAAAGCACCCCAAAATCTGTGCCCCAATTTCTCCCGAGTACGGCAATGCCTCATATGTGACCAAAAATGGCAGGACTCAGAAGGGAAGGAGTGATATTTGGATTTTGCAGCACACATTCTGGTGGAATGAATGGTGGGTGCTATGTTGCATTAGCAAGACCCCTGAAGCACCAATACAGTGGAACCCCCCCACAAGTGACCCCATTTTGCAAACTACACCCCTCAGGGAATTCATCTAGGGGTATAGTGTACATTTCAAACCCCCAGGGGTTTCACCAATTGTGGTACAACTGGGCTGTGAAAATGAAAAATTACATTTTTTTACACAAAAATGCAGTTCTGGCTCAAAATTTTTCATTTTCACAAGGAATGAAGGAGACAAAGCACCCCAAAATCTGTGCCCCAATTTCTTCCGAGTACGGCAATGCCTCATATGTGACCAAAAATGGCAGGACTCAGAAGGGAAGGAGTGATATTTGGATTTTGCAGCACACATTCTGGTGGAATGAATGGTGGGTGCTATGTTGCATTAGCAAGACCCCCGAAGCACCAATACAGTGGAACCCCCCCACAAGTGACCCCATTTTGCAAACTACACCCCTCAGAGAATTCATCTAGGGGTATAGTGTACATTTCAAACCCCCAGGGGTTTTTACCAATTGTGGTACAACTGGGCTGTGAAAATGAAAAATTAAATTTTTTTACACAAAAATGCAGTTCTGGCTCAAAATTTTTCATTTTCACAAGGAATGAAGGAGACAAAGCACCCCAAAATCTGTGCCCCAATTTCTCCCGAGTACGGCAATGCCTCACATGTGACCAAAAAATACCATTTGGGTGCATGGCAGGACTCAGAAGGGAAGGAGTTATATTTGGATTTTGCAGCACACATTCTGGTGGAATGAATGGTGGGTGCTATATCGCATTAGCAAGACCCCCGAAGCACGGTGAAATGATGAACCTAATAATCCATAGATGTGTGGTATATTTTAAAGCACTCCTTCATACATAGGCCGGGTTTGTCGGGGCAAGTTTCACAGTGGAAAATAGTTTGCTTTCGTATTCCCTTTTTATAGCAAACTTTGCACCTTTTTTGTGTCCTGCCCTTTTTTCCAGTGGAGGGGATTTCGTTTGGAAAATGCTGCCCTGATACAATACGGGGGCCAGTACTAGAAGTACTGGGGCCAGTACTAGAAGTACTGGGGCCCTCTGCCTGCTGGTTCCCAAATATTAGGCCCTTTATGACTTCCTCTTAAAAGTGCATAAATGTCCCCGTCTGGCTGGTAGAACGGAATAGTACGTAAGCGTTATACAGTGCCATCTGGATGATATACACGGCCAGCTTCTTGTACCATATTTTTGTTTTCCGCAGGGCACTGTATGGCTTCAGTACCTGATCTGAAAGATCCACTCCGCCCATGTACTTATTGTAATCTAGGATACAAATAGGTTTTGAGGTGTGGGTACTGGTACCTCGTACAGGGACGGAGGTGGTACTGTCTCCATGAATTGTTGTCAGTATAAGGACATCCCTCTTGTCCTTATATTTGACCAACAACATATTTTCGGTGCATATTCCCCTGCTTTCACCCTTTCTCAGTAATTGGGCAACGTGCTTTTTTGGGAGGCCTCTTTGGTTCTTGCACACAGTACCACAAGCTGCTGTACCTCTTGAACCAAGGGCCTTAAACAGGGGGATGCTGGTGTAAAAGTTATCCACATAGAGGTGATAACCTTTATCCAGGAAGGGGTGCACTAAATCCCAGACAATCTTTCCACTAACACCTACGAGGGAGGGGGGGCATTCTGGCGGTTCAATTCTTGTGTCCTTCCCTTCATATACCCTAAACCTGTGGGTGTACCCTGAGGTACTTTCGCACAGCTTATACATTTTTATGCCATACCTTGCCCTCTTATTGGGAAGGTACTGGCGGAATTTAACCCTTCCTTTAAAATGTATAAGTGACTCGTCCACACAAATGAATTTTTGGGGGATGTACATCTCAGCAAATTTGGCGCTGAAATGATCAATGACCGGCCTGACTTTGAATAGCCGGTCAAAGGTGGGATCATCTCTGGGTGGGCACTGTGCATTATCGTTGTAATGCAAAAATTTAAGGATCGTCTCAAAACGAGACCGGGTCATGGCCATACGATGAAGTGGGGTGCTGTACAGAACATCTGTACTCCAATATTGCCTAATTTCTGGCTTTTTAACTATGCCCATATGTAACACCAGACCCCAAAACGTCATCATCTCTACTGCATCTACAGGGGTCCACCTAGCAAATGATGACGTGGGGTTTTGGGCAATAAACTGCTGGGCATATAAATTACTTTGGTCCACCATTAAACACTGATTAGCAGTGAGGGGCAGCAGGCACACAACTGTGGGTGCAACCTGACAGGGTATATATATAAAAAAAAAAAACCTGCACCCCAAAAAAAGGTGCTGATCACTTAGTTTATAGTGATCAGCACAAAAGGGGGGCAGCAGGGGGGGAGCAGATACAAAATTATAGCACAAAATAATAGCACACAATTTAAATCTCTGCCACAATGACGCTGCTGCAGCAGCAGCAGCAACACAAGGAAGTCACAAGGAAGTCACACCAGGAGCTGGCAGCACGGATGCCACCAACGATCAGGTCAGTATAGGGCACAGATGGGCACGGAGACCGCTCTGCACGCTGTTCCTGACCGGAATGGCGGCTGCAGGGCTGTCTCCGTTATTTCATCTGAGCTGAAATGGCTGTGATTGGTCCGTCGGTCCGACAGACCAATCACAGCCTTTTGGGGGCAGGTGGGGTGAGGTGGGGTGACACCAGTGTCACCCTTACACCCGGTGGTGATTGGTGCTGTACTTTACAGCACCAATCACCACCGATCCCTGTGTCACCGGCGAACGTTATTCGCCGGTACACAGAAAACGCTGTAATTGGCTGTTCACATTGAACAGCCAATCACAGCGATCGCCGAACGGGGGGGGGGGTATCGCTGCCCCCCCTGGGCAATGAGGGAAGATGTCTGTTGTCAGGGACAGCAGACATCGTCCCTCTGTCACCGCGTCTCTAGACGCGGTGGCACTTTAAAGTCATGACGTACATTTACGCCATGTGTCGGGAAGTACATCCCGGCCATGACGTAAATGTACGTCAAATGTCGGGAAGGGGATATGCATTTTTTTAACGTTTATTACATGTATTCATTATTCACAATGGCACAACTTTGTTTATGTATGTTGTTGTTTTTTTTCACAATTTTTATTACACTTGTCAGTAACGTTTTAATGTCTTAATGAGCGGATAGGTACTTTGTACTGTATCAGCTGGTTTTAAGCACGATGCACTTTATATACATAATGTTGTGTTATATTTACTTTTTTCCATAGAAACCTGTGGGAGCCAGCGCGAGGCTTGGATGCCGGCGTATGACATGCAAACAGCGGTGAAGCGGGATGATGTCACGGCGCGGTGCCGACTTTGTGGAAGCGCTGAGCCTAGCGTCACCCACGGCGCTGAGAAGCGTGTGAAGCCAGGCAGGGAGCCAGACTCCGGTGAACACAGGTGAGTATGATATGCCACTAATGATTGTTGGGGTGGGTTTTCTTTGTGTATTTAAATGGTCATTTGATGTATGTACTTTGATCCCTGAGGACGGGCGGATTGTGCCCGAAACATGTCGGAGGACCTGTACTGCAATAAAATTGCTTTTTTCACTTACTAAAAATCCGGGAGTGCCACCTACTTGCCTTCCTAAGGACCAGCTCCTAACAGGAAGGCACCGGGTAAGAAACCATTGGATGGACGTATAGGGAGTGCCGGTCATTGTGGACTGTATATATATATATATATATATATATATATATATATATATATATATATATATATATATATATATATATATATATATATATATATATATACACACACACACACACACACACACACACATACTACATATATGTGAACACACATTATATTTATATTGATCTGTGCAGTTTACACTGGCGTAACTATAGCACCGCAGCCCCCGCCACCGTGGGGGGGGCGTGCTGTGCATATGGGGGCGCTGGGGGCTGCGGTGCTATAGTTACACCTCCCCCCAATCCCCCGCAGGCTTACCTATTTCGCTGGTCCCGGCGGCTCCGTTCTTCTGCTGAGGACCACCACAAAATGGCCGCCCCCATATATGGGGGTGGCCATTTTGTGGTGGTCCTCAGCAGAGGAACGGAGCCGCCGGGACAGCGTGAAAGGTAAGGCTGCGGGGGACTGGGGGGGTTTAAATGGGCGGCGGGGGGCGCCCCCCCCTAATGGCGGGGGGGCGCCCAAAACGTAGCTACGCCGCTGGTTTAGTTTGCATTGCTGGCCAATAGGCAGTGATGGACACGCCCAGTAGGCGGTGATGGACACGCCCATCAAATAGTGCACCCCCTAAGAAAATGGGCTGCGCACGCCTATGGCAGCAATAAAAGGTTCAGATTATAAGTAATAAATAATTAAATGGCGTTCAATTTAACACTAATATAATATAACATAAACAGTGGAGGAGGAGGTATGGCGGCCATGTTTCTGTAGGCTTTTAACGATGACTCTGCCCACCCATGCGTCTGTGAAGGATCTTGCACTGCAAGCGTAGGAGTGGACGGGGAGTCGGGGACTGTGTGTGGGCAAGTGGTGCTACTGCTGTGGGCATTATCTGTGTAAGCAGTGTGACTACTGGGGGGCATTATGTACGTAAGCGGTCCTAATTATCTGACTATTACTCATGTAAGCAGGGCTACTACTAACCCCTCAAAATAGATTTTTGCCCATGGTGCTGACCAGGTATCATCCAAGGAGGCTCCACAGGCTCTTGCAGAAAATCTGAATCTCTTTACAATACTGAGAGCATGTGAAGATCAGTCTGTTAATGTAATAGGGATATGATGGCTGCATTTGATTTTATAGCCCCTGTGCATATATGACAACTCAAACCACATCGTCAAGCTCCATGGTTTGACAGCAGTCTTAATGAGCTCAAGAAAAGGGGGCATAGAATGTAAAGACAATGGAGCAATAATAACTTTTTGGAGGACAAGATAAAACGAACAAAGCATATTGAAGAACACCAATAGACAATAACCCATAAATCAGAGTTCCTGTCAACTGAGATCATGGCAGCAAACAATAGGCCTTATCAACTTTTTCAATTTACTAAGATAGGATTTCTATCTCACATGGGATGTTGCTATGGGCAACAATCCAATCCAGTTTATTATCTTCTAAAGGGTGCTAAATAAATAAGAACCGACTACGGGCAAACTTGAGGCACAGATCTATAGAGTGATGACTTTCATTCTATGAATTGGTTAATAATTTGAACTGGAATATCCCCTTGAAGGGATGTCCTAATAAATTGGGATTACTGGGTGAGCATTTACCAAGAATGATTGATGGATGAGCGTTTTACAAGAATGAGCCAAAGTTGATGTCTTCATTAAGGCCTTTGGGGGAGAGCGTATCTAATTGAAAGATCCACCAACTTTCTTTCTGTAACAGAGTTTGATGTCGCCACCTCTACGACCAAGATGGATTTGTTCAAGTCCTGAAAAAGTGAGGTGTGAGATATCTGAGTTCTGATATTTGTAAAAATGTCTGGCTACAGATGTAAGCTGTTTCATCTTTGCCCTGTCTGATGCTGCATTTCTGATACTTCCCACGTGCTCAAGTATGCGTTGTTTGAGCGGGCGAGAGGTCATCCCCACATATTTTTTGTCACAGGAGCAGGTGATGCAATATATCACATTCGGACTCTTGCAGTTAAAGTACCCATAGATGGTGATTGGGTCCCCGAAGCGATTTTAGATAGTCAGTGTGTTTCTAATGTGTCCACAGGTTTTACAGTTGCCACATGGATGACTGCCTTTAAGTTTCAGTTCTCTTGGCTGGGTCTTGAAAAAGTGACTGCGCACCAGGTTGTCTTTCAGATTAGGGGCTCTTCGCCAACTCAGGTCCACCTGAGGTTTTAGTCGTAATGCCAGGTCGCTATCGGTTAGAAGGATAGGCCAATGTTGTTGAATAATGTTCTTGATATCCCTCCATTCTTGGCAGTATGTACCGACCATTCGAATTGTATTTGATACACTGTCCTTAGTTTTGTTCTTGAACAAAATTTCTTCCCGGGAAGTATGCTCGACTGTCCTCTTTGCTTTTTTAATGCTACTTTTTGAGTAACCTCGTTCCTGTAGCCTTGCTGATAATTCCTCACATTTTGCCTTGAAAACTGTGTCATCCGAGCAATTTCGATGTACCCGTAGAAATTCACCTTTGGGTAAAACTTTAACTGTAGGAGGAAAATGCGAGCTCGTGCTGTACAGTAAACTGTTTGTGGATGTTGATTTTCTATAGAGCTCTGTGCAGAGTTTGTTGTCTTCCCCTCAGTAAAGGCGGAGATCCAAAAAGGTTATACTTGAGGGGCTGCTCTCATGTGTAACTGGAGAGCTGTTCTTGTGTACCTTTCCAGATAATAAAGATATCATCGATGTAGCGCATCCAGTTATGGATGCAGTCTACATCGCTATCATCTTGAAAGACAACCTCTCTCTCCCACCACCAAAGGAAGAGGTTGGCATATGTGGGGGCCAAAAATGTATCCAGTTTTGATTTAAATTCATTAACAGTAGTTGCTGTAACAAACCCCACCTGCAATGAGTTCAAGAATGTTACTGCTCTAATGGTGAAGTATCCTCTTCTTAATTCAGTATGAAATGTATTTTACTCGAGCCTCAGTACATGCCCGCATGTCTTAAGTATAGGCCTGTTAGTGAACAAATCCTCTCCCAGTTTCATATGATTCCCAATCCTGTATTGGGACATACTAATCATTTCCCCTCTCAGCCTCCATTTCCCCAGTGAAAACATATTCAGCCTGGTTAACCTTTCTTTGTAATCTAGTGATTCAAGACCTTTTACTAGCTTAGTTGACCTTCTCTGTACCTGTTCCAATTCATTTATGTCCTTTTTAAGGTGCAGTGCCCAGAACTGAACACAGTATTCCAAGTGTGGTCTCATCAGTGCCTTGTAAAGAGGCATGATCACATTGGCATCCCTTGAATCCATTACCCTTTTGATTTATGCCAGTGTCCGGTTTGCTGCACTAGAGAAGTGTGTACTATTACCCAATTTTTCATCTATGATGACCCCCAAATCCTTTTCTACAACAGAATTACCTACAATAACTCCATTTAGCCTATATTAGTTTTTGTTCCCATAATGAATTACTTTACATTTATCAACGTTAAACTGCATTTCCACCTTTCCACCAACCTTTCCAGTTTAATTAAAATGTATGCCATTTACCACCACTCTCTGGCCCTTATTCTGATCGGTGCGGCCCGATCAGAATATGCGGCCAGGACCGTGCAGGCGAATCCCCGCCTTCCATACGGATCGCCACCTCCGTCCGTACGCGGATATGTGGCGGTCCGCATGAAAGTGGACGGGGATACGCCTCCTCCATCTTGGGAGCAGCCCCTGCATTCGATGGTCGCCGAACATCGAATGCAGGGCCGCACGCTCCACCAGCGCCCGCCACCCTAGACCACATGGACACTTGTCCGTATGAAATCATGTATGGAGGCGGGCAGCTGACATCCGGCGATGTCAGATGCCCGCCCCCTACACATGCGTCACGGCTTCATTACCATGCATACGCCCTGCGTTTGCATGGGAACGCCCATGAAACGCGGGGCGTATGCATAGGGTAATGAGGCTAAGTAGCCCTTCACGCCCCTCTCCGCCCCCTGTGCGGCGTCTAAAGAATACGTTCGGCGAAACCGCTTGCTCATGCGCAGAGTGACCTCTGCACATGCGCAGTCGAAAACCATCGGCGGTCCGACCGCATGCGGAAAAATCCGCACCGATCAGAATAAGGGCCTCTGTCCCCAATTGTGCAACCAGTTTTTAGTCCAATTACAAATTTTATCTTCTTACTCTAAATTACCTAGTTTTATTAATAACCTTTTATGAGGCACCGTGACAAAAGCTTTAGCGAAATCAAGCAGTATTACATCAACAGATTTCCCTAAGTCCAGCCCCCTACTGACTTCCTCATAGAAGCTAATTAAATTAGACTGACATGATCTATTTTTGACAAACAAATGCTGAGTCTTATCACCATCTCTGGTTCTAAGAAATTTTGGATACTACCCTCTTATTATTACTTCTGTTTTCGCCACAATGGATGTAAGGCTGATTAGTCTATAATTTTCAGTTAGTTTTGCTACCTTTCTTAAATATTGGTACTATGTTAGCTATACACCAGTCCCTTGGTACCGTCCCCGAGTTTATTTATTCCTCCAATACCAGATATAATGGTAGTGCTATGACAGAATTTATTTTAGTATCCTAGGGTGTATTTTGTATGGGGCCAGGAGATTTGTTACTATTTAGGTTCTGTAATCTATTTTTGCCTGTTTCCTTACTCAAACATACAGTTAGAATCTGATTGGTTGCTAATAACAACGTCTCATCTGAAATAGATCTCCCATCTTAGTCAATTTTCCCAATTATGTATTGTGTAAAAAGTGACCGATTCAGAGATATATGCTATCGCACAGCCATTGCAACTTTGCACAATGCAGATGTGCAGTAATTGGTTAATGCTGCAGGATGTGTACTGTCTAGACTCCTCGAACCAGTTTATCTCATCCCCCTGCTACTTTTGAAGATACAGCCTCAGATCATCTGCATGAAAATTGGCAACCTGAGTAAAGGACCAGTCCAATATGGGGCGATTTGAGAGAAATAGGCCCAAGACTATTGTTTGCCATCTGATCCAATCTGATGCAAGCAGCTCCAACCTCCGACTAGATGAATAGATCACAACGCATCTAGTTAAAATCGCACGCGATAAGCTACAGCAATGTGTGATATGAACTAGATGTGCAGATCTCTGGAAAAATCACAGCACTGCTGTTGTCATCGTAGGACTTCCAGGGGTAAGTACTAAAAAAAGTCTGGACTCATTGCTTGTTCCGATGTAGTGTAAACATATTGTACCATGTCTCTCGGCCAATCAATTGCATAATTTGCTGCTAATGCATATATGCGCATGCATGGTACACTTACACCTCCTTTATCGGTTGGTTGAGTTCATTTAAATAAAGATATCCTTGTTTTTTTTACACGCCCAGAAAACCTTGGTAATAGCTTTGTTTCTATGTATTTTTCAGAATGTATCAGAAATCAGCAATTACAAGCTTGGAAACCCTATCCTTTTAATAAGATGGCATCTGCTTAAGTATAGTAAAGGCAAATGTTATGATGTTCTATAATCAAGTAGCATATTTGGAATCAATCTTAAAAATCTATTCTATACAAATTAAATGGGTTAACATGACTACAGTATATATATTTCGAGGTATTTAGGGTGGATGTAGACCATTTAAAAAAACTGGAATGATCCATTACTCTTTTTTGTGGCTGATTTATTAAATACTAAAGCTTCTGTTATTAATAAAAATGAAAAACAGAAATAATGGGAAAATCTAGGGAAAGCAGTCTGACGGTTACTGAAAAATAACAATGTCATCTGTATATGCAGTCACCTTCAACTCATCAAAGCCAATTGCCACCCCTTTTCCACTCTGCACATCTGTAAAAATGCTGTATAAGTGTGTCCAGTGCTATATTGAAGAGCAATTAAGGTAAGGGGCAGCCTGGTACCGGTATGTAATTTTAATGACTTAAAGGACCCATAAACCTGTGGTAAATTGTGACAATACTGGGTTCTGGAGATGATTGCCACAATAAATTGGTGATGTATGGGCTCCCCCTAGTGGCCATTCCAATCAAAAAAATGATCGGGAACACAAAAATCTGATTTTTAAATGTTTAAATTGTAATTTATTGGAAATGTTTTTGTAATGTGGGCTGTGGTCAGCCAATAAGATGACTGTTCTGCCAAAATACAGTAGCAGTCAATTATTTAGGTGGGGCATCTCACAGAGGACAGAGAAGATCATACTGTTGGTGTGTTGGCTTATTCTTTTGGCAAGTTAAATTTATATACAGCGCCTGATTAATGGTTCCAGGTGCCCTAGGCTAATACACATGTAGCTCCCTTTATACTGTTGCTAAACACATGTGTATGAGCGAACAGGAACTTCCCATTCATACTGCCCATGTGCATGTAACTGTAGACAACAGGCATGCGTGCAGTGCCGGATTAACAATGGGCCTGATGGAGCTACAGCTCCAGGCCCACTCTCCAAATAGGCACATTTGTAAATGAGTACTGGGGCTTTCCAACAAGCCCAGCCCGCATCGCTAGCCCGCCAGGAACCGGAGATACCACTGGGCAAAGCTGTAATGTTTTCCCCATAGGATAACATGGGACCCGCTAATTCCGACCCCCACCCAGTTCTATCGGCTGCCAATTCCCCCCTGGCATTACAGAAGCTCGAGGTTGATCTCATTCAAACCCAAATCACTGGGCCTTCAATCTGATACCAGATTGGTTCATATGGGTTAATGAGTTCCAGAGATATTGCGAGTAAACCAATTTTTCTATTTCTGAAATGTAATTTCATGGTTGTTCATGTTCTTTAAGGGCAGATTTCTCTGAAACCAAATGGCCCAGATTCATCGGACCAAAATCATTTGAAGCCCACTTAAAAGTTCTTTACTCATGTAAATGGGTCAGTTGGTTCCATAGATATATCCGGTTAAACGATATATCAGGTTAAGGGGGGGGGTTTCTCTCCCCCCACACCAGAAAATGCAGGGACTAGGCTGATGCAAAAGGGGCCAGTCTGGGAATGTCCCTGTATGATCCTGGGTTCATATTCCCGGGTAAGTCCCTGCATTTTCTGGTGTGAAAGGGGGTATTATTTCAAATAGCCGGGACCTGCAGTGCTCTGAATACAGCAGTCAATGGCTATTTTGGCTCACTCAGTTGTATAAAGGGTATATGGTGTGGTAAATTTAGGTGAACACATAAAAGGTGCTTAAATGTTGTTTACCAAGTTTTGGCTTTCAGTATTTTTTTTATGACTGGAGTGCCGCCTCACCCCCCAAGTATCTTAGGACATCGTTGTCCTGCGGGTGCACCTTTGGAGGGCACCCACCAATATATCTCCCTGCATCATGTGAGTGTCGGAATTTGTAATATATATACAGATGGAGAAATTTTCACCAGCCCCCGCCAGGGGATGCGCGCGCACGAGACGCTTGCGCACTCCGTGGCAGCGGAGCTCCCCCCCCCTACCCCACGTAACTCTGAAAAGGAGACTGGCAGGATGCCGCTGCCCAGCCGCCGAAGGATTGGGGATCCTTCGAAGGATCCGCATCCCAGTTCAGGGGAGACTCTGGCGGGCACTGGGCAAAGATGACGGGGCTACATCTGTATATATTATATGCATTAAACTGCACCAGCACTTTTCTTAATACATTTTGAGTCTTATGTGTGTAACCTACTTTCCTGCGACCTTATATTGTATAGAATGGACTCACCCCTAAGGGGGTAACCCCGATTTGGGACACCGGAGTGCAGGGGAAGATATTGTGTGTATGTATGTATGTGTGTGTGTATATATATATATATATATATATATATATATATATATATATATATATATATATATATATATATAGTTGATCGAAATGTGCAGCACTCCAGTCAGAATCATTCGAAAATCAGCTTTATTTAAGAAACAACGTTTCAATATCAGGTCGATATTGTCATCAGGTTAACATACATAGTGAAACAGACACATTAAATAGACAGTGAAATCAATGTCAGCTGGAGCGTGCAGGAAACTCGCGCCAAACGTGTCCAAAGACAGCGTCAGCGTCTGTCTCAGACACACCCCCCCTGACATAGTACGCATTACATCACCAGTAGCCATGGAAACAACAATAACAAAAACAAAAAAGCTGTTCGGAATATAGCACATTCTAAATCAGCCATGGAAAAATAAAAAATTGAATAAACAACATAAGAGCATATAGAAATCATGTAAGAAAAAAGGACAATCAGTAACAAGTGTCTGTGGTAAACAACCTACACCAATTGACAACAGTCGACACGATGTCGACATCAATCAAATTACATAAAATAGAAAAATACATAAAAAAATACATATATACAAAATCAAGGTGAAGCATATAAGCCATATTACAAAGCACCAGGAGAGAAAATGCCGGAGGAGTAAATTCAGCAATAAAAATTTAGCAATAAAAATTTAGAATATAAAGCCATATAGCAGCATGTCTTAAAGTGATACCATCTAGCGGGTCGACCACCAAGCAAAGAAATAAGTTAAATTAAATCAGTAGTGAGGAAATGCCGGATTGCTCGTTGAGCCCATTCGGGGTCAGGGTCCCCAATCGCGCAATCCAGCGTGCCTCACACTGAAGTAACATAAGTTTTCTATTGCCACCTCTAATAGGCACAGGAACATGATCAATCATGCGATATCTAATGGTGGTCACACCATGTCTCGCCATCACAAAGTGCCGCGCAACCGGCTGATCGCTCACACCGGTTGCTAAGGCTCCCTTGATGGCCGATCTGTGGGCAGCCATCCTGTCTTTGAAAGGTCTTTCAGTCTTACCAATGTAAGACAGCCCACACGGGCAGATAATCTGGTAGACAGTGTAGCAAGAATTGCATGAAAGAGTGTGCCTGATAGATAGCCTCTTCCCTGTGCGAGGGTGGTTAAACAGGGCACCTGGTAACATAAACTTACAAGATGTACAGGTACACCTCACGCAACCCAATTTCATACCCACCGGCTGGTTGGTAAGGGGTGCAGCATTGGATTTAACTAAAAAATTACCCAAATTTCTAGAGCGTTTGAAACTAGGCAATAGTTTAGTATTGCCAAGTCCCAGGTCCACATCGGATTGAATGATGGGCCAATGGTTGCGAGCAATTTTAACAATCTCAGGACTAAGCTGGGTGTATGTGGTGACCCAAGGTAAAACTTCAGGTTTCAAATCAGAAGAGTTAGTGGATGATAACAAACTAATACGATCTAAACCCATAACTTTAGCTTTAATGGTCAATAATTCGGGTAATGGATAACCACGATCAATGAACCGTTCGATCATGAGGTCCATTTGATGATCAGCCATCAGAGGATCTGAAACAATCCGTTTGATGCGTAGAAGTTGAGAATATGGTAAACTTCTTACCATCGCTCTCGGATGGCAGCTGGTAAACGCTAATAAATTATTGCGGTCAGTTTCCTTCTTATAGAGGTCAGTATGGATATTGCCATCTTTGAGAGTGATGCTCACATCCAAAAAACTAATGCAAGACTGGTTATAGGTAAAAGTAAACTTAATGGGATCCAAACCAGCATTATGCTGGGTAAGAAATTTACAGAAAATATCAGGTGGTCCCTTCCAAAAAACCAGCAAATCGTCTATATAGCGATTATAATAGACGATGTTGCTGGCGATGGCGGGATTGTCAAAAAATAAGGTTTGCTCGTATTCAAACATAAAAATATTGGCGTACGAGGGAGCGACCGCCGCCCCCATCGCAACGCCGATTTTTTGTAAAAAAAATGTATTATTGTATAGAAAAAAGTTTTTTTCTAGAACCAGTTGCATTAGTTCCAAGATGAGGGAGATGTCAGGACCCTTATAGAGTGTATTATTGGTAAGGAAATGTCTGAGCGCCGCCAACCCCAAAGCGTGGGGGATGGAGGTATACAGCGCAGAAACATTGATGGCAAACATCGTAACCTCACCATCGATATGTCCCAGTTCAATGAGTTTTTTCAGTAGTGTATTAGTATCCAATAGATACCTCGGGTGCCCCCGTATACACGGCTGAAAAAGACAATCCAGATATACAGATACATGCTGCAAAAGGGAACCCCGTGCAGCCACAATGGGTCTGCCGGGGGGATCAATTAGGCGCTTATGTACCTTAGGGAGGCAATAAAACAAGGGCACAATCGGGAAACTAGGAATCAAAGCATTCATTAAGTCAGTGGAAATAACATCACGAGAAACAGCCTCAGAGAGTAACTCACGTAATTCTTTGGCAAAAATAACAGTGGGATCACCTGACAACGAAACATAAGTCCCTGAATCGTCCAGGTGGGTCATCACTTGTAGGTGGTATTTGTCCATGTCCTGGACCACCAGGGCACCCCCTTTGTCAGCTCCCCGAAAAACCAGGGAGTTATTAGAGGCAAGATTTTTAACAATGTCCCGTTCAGTTTTATTCAGATTGTTAAACTGCGTCCTGGGGGATTTAGACACAGATAGGACCTCAGAGTTCAGCATACGATTAAATGTCCGTATAGACGCGTTAAAAGATTGCGGATCATAAGTAGATCTTGGTTGTAACCTCTGTAGTGGTGTAGGTAAAGACTCTTTAATGGGTAACATAGATTTGGCCGAAGATGGTTTAGAAAAATGTTCTTTGAGGCGCAATTGTCTTGCCAGCCTGTGACTTTCAATATCCCATTCAATGTTATTAAAGTCTGCAGAGGGGATAAACGACAAGCCTTTGGACAACACTTTAGTTTCTGCTGCTGATAGTTCATACGTGGATAGATTTATTACTAACTCTGAGTTTTCGGTGTTTTTTTGCCCCGACCTCTGCCGCCGCCACTGGCCACCACGCCTGGTGAATCGACGGGAGCGGCGATTTGTCGCCTGGTCCTCACTCCTAAAGGGATTTTTTTTGGAGTTGGACGGTCTGTCAGTCGCATCACTGCTTGATGAATGAAAATCTGTCGAAGATTGGTAGTCACGCTGAAATCTGCCTCTGTTACGTCTGAAGAAGGGTTTCTTAGAATCACCCTCTCTCTGGGGTATTGTCCATTGATATACAGTATTCAGTTCGTAGTCGAGGTCGACTTTGTTCTTTTTTTCTTTTTTTAATTTAATCAACTCTCTTTTGTGAATCTGCAGTTGTGTGTTAAGTTTATCGTACCAATCCACTGTTGTATCATTAGCCAAATTTGGTTTGTGTGCAGCCTCAAATTGTGCAATCTTCTCCTTGCAAAGTTTGACTTCTTTGGTCGAGTGTTCAATAATAAGTAGCATCCAATCGAGTGCACATTTATTGGCTATGGCTACCCATTTCCTACAAAAGGATGGGTCATGTTTGCCAATCGTGGGTGAATTCTTAATTCTTAAACCGCGGGGGATCTTACCAGCGCGGTGATAGTCACTTAATGAAAGTCCATGAAAATAGTAGTCAATCTCCCGTTTCTTGATTTTCAACAGGTCCCGATACAGTTCCTCGAGCGGTGTAGCCTCAGCTAGACCCTCAAAGGCATCGGTGTAGCGAATAGTGTCAGCTTCGTTGGCAGAGTAGCTGAACACATCACCTGCAACATAGGTAGTCTGCTGGTAGCCACTTGTACTGCTTCCCGGGGGATTAGGCTCCTCCATAATTAGTTTCTCCTCACCACACGTGTAGAAAAACAAGGACGGTGAAAATAAAAAGGACAGAGCTTACTGTCCTATTCACTGGATGAACAATCCAAGTCGTCGGGGGTGCCTTCGGCAGGGGAACAAGGTCAAGCCTCCTGGTTCTCCAATATATAGCACAAGATGCCAAGCACTTCCTCCGATAAAGTTGCTGTATGGGTGCCCGCACTGGGGGGTATTAGATAGTGCTATATATATATAGGAATGAAGAGACAGGCAGCGGCACTCGTAGGAAATTTCAAACTGTATTAAAAAAAAAACGTGACCAAACCAACGTTTCGGGGACTAGCCCCTTTGTCAAGGTGTAGGTAGAACCCTTGACAAAGGGGCTAGTCCCCGAAACGTTGGTTTGGTCACGTTTTTTTGAATACAGTTTGAAATTTCCTACGAGTGCCGCTGCCTGTCTCTTCATTCCTACATACCTGATCCAGAAGGCACCGAGGTCCATTGTATCATTTGTTGGAGTGCCGGGCCGCAACTACCTTTCTATATATATATATATATATATATATATATATATATTCAAAAAAGAAATGGAAAGAGCGCACCAGTGAGTCATAGAGATAACAATTCTTTACTTGAAATAAATGCTCACATACATCAGGTTAAGGGATAAACAGCTTGCCAGCACAAACGGGGTGATGATAGCACACGGATCACTGATAGTACATCCAAACGAACGTCCAGCGCCCGATGCCGCACTTCAGTCCTTCTTCCGCCGCTTCAATCTCCCAGAACACTAGGACGTCACTCCGTCCTCTTCGTTAGCCACGCCCAACGCGTTTCGTCAATGGACTTCGTCAGGGGGGTGTGTCCACTCTGGTACTCAGTGATCTTATATAGCCAGAAGCACTAAGGCTTCACATGAATGTAATTAATTATACAATAAGACTGATTAACCACACATTGGCTCTTTAAATGCTCGCAAGTAGCTGCTTATTTAAGACAGGCAATACATCAAGAAACATGTTTAAAACAATCTATACATCGTTTATACATCAAGTACAAAACTTAATTATCTCAAATCACTGCAGCTTAAATACATTTAAAACTAAAGGTTTTATTACAACAAAAAAATTACCTAATAACAAATTCATAATACGGGAAAACCCGTAAAAGATATATCGACACATACAAAGTGCAGTGCATAAATGGGACGAGAAAGAGAGAAAAGAATTGTAATTAGTAATGGTTACATGTATATACATTATTTAAAAGCACATCGGGGTAAGTGGTTGAATGCGGCAGCTAACATCACTATTGCACACTGATGTCGATCGCCAATTACCGACTATAGGCAGAACTCATGGAGCACAGCTCAACAGCATGAGTCTGTCAGTCAGCCTGAGGCGGGTCGGCATACACTAGTGCAAAAAGGGTGTGATGTCGCAGCCCTCATTCATCCCCACAGGCGACAATGTTCCCAAGGTATATGTCCAGAATGTTTCACGTATACTAAGTTTTTTATCAATGTCACCGCCCCTTTTGTCAAGAGTTACCTGTTCTATGGCTTTAAAACTAAAGTTGTTCAGGTTAGACGCACAACATTCATGAAAGTGCCTTGGTACACTATGGTGGGGAACATTATTACGGATATTGCGCATATGCTCTAAAATACGTATTTTTAAAACGCGTTTTTCCCACATATCCTTTTTTGCAGCCACTTTCAATATAGTACATTACATAGCTGGACAGGCATGACATCTTAGTTTTAATATCCCAGGACTTTTTGTTGGAATTATTATAGAT
This sequence comes from Crinia signifera, assembly GCF_055691185.1. Lineage (NCBI taxonomy): Eukaryota > Metazoa > Chordata > Amphibia > Anura > Myobatrachidae > Crinia > Crinia signifera. The sequence goes on from NC_139220.1 coordinate 187,741,418, forward strand.
CTTATTGCGGTCCTTGCTGGCATGCTTGCAAACTTTACATTTACCGCAGGGATAAAATCCTTTAGTTGAAGATAACCAATCAGTGGTCTCCAAGGTTTTTAACCTACTAGATGCCAGAATGGATTTTAGTGTATTGGCCTTCTTAAACACTACCTGTGGTTTATCGGCCAAGGTATCTTTCAATAAGGGATCTAATTTTAGAATCCCCCAATGTTTCCCTAGTATTTCTGTAATCCTATTACCATCGGTGTTGTATTTGGTTACAAAGGGAAATGCAAATCTACTATTATCAGTTTTCTTATCTTTATATTCAAGGAGGGTCACCATGCAGTTAAACAATTTTTCATAGATTCAGTAATACAAGTTAATATTGTTTATTATATAGCTCTGTATGTGTTCAATTGAGTCCACAAAGTGCAGCAGACTATATAGACAGTCATTGATCCTTAGAGATACTAATATGCCGTTTTAATCTGTTTATAACAATCCGTAGGATTTCCATATTTTAACTTTATTCTCTATATTCAAGTAGCTAGCCATTTATTTCAGTATTTTGCACGTATGGTTTTACACTTATTTCCAACAGATTGTTGTTGGTCTCCTTGTTTTATACAAGCCGGCCGAGCGGACACGGGAGACAAGCGCCCTGGGTTACCTGGGGAACAGACGCACGTCACAGTGGGAGGACCCCAGAGTCCCCGGAAGCGGGTCCCGGAGACGCCGCGGCCAGAGCTACACGCTGCACAGGCAGGCTACTTATAGGTAAGAAAACACGAATTCTGTATTTCTTTTCTCTGCACCGCACTTTATGCACCTATTTGCACGTCCTGATGAAAAGGCCCAGGCGGCCTTGAAACGTTGACCAGCATCATGTGTACTGTCTAAATTGACATTAAATCATTACTTGACTTTTCAAAAAATCCGTGGAGTGCCGCCTTATTCTATAGGGTTTTGCTAAAAAGCCCTTTGTCTCTATCCTATCTATCTATCGATATCCATGCAATACCCCGGCACTCTGCCTATTCCTTAGGGCTCGCACCCCAAACAACCATCGCTTGAAAAGAAGGCACTCAGGAGACTATTGGCTTCAGATGAACAACCGTGAAAAACACATCCTTTAATGTCAATTTTATATATATATATATATATATATATATATATATATATATATATATATATATATATATATATATATAAAGGAATGAAGCGGCACTCTCCAGTCTTCTGTAAAGCAAATACTTCACTTTATTTCATATCCATAGCATGAATATGAAATAAAGTAAAGTATTTGCTTTACAGAAGACTGGAGAGTGCCGCTTCATTCCTTACTATATTGAAAACCCTGCAAATCTTGGTCTTCAAAGAAGGCACCACAGCATTTCACTATTGTGTGGAGTGCAGGGTTCCCAGGTTTGTTCTCTCTCTCTCTCTATATATATATATATATATATATATATATATATATATCTATCCTATCTATGTGTATGTATATATATATATATATATATATATATATATGCCATTGCACTCTTTGGCTGGAGGGAGTGTGCATATATATAATCCAATGCTCTCCGTGTTGGCTATACATGGTCGGCACTGCAGCCCAAAGTCTGCAGCCACCGCTGGAAGGTAAGTAGATCTGCAGCTTCTATTTTCCTTTTTTTCTGTGCCAGGCCCTTGCATATGCCAACCTCTTTGCCATTTTCCACCCTATAATAAACCCTCTGTATTTTTCCTATGCCAACCCCTGCCTTTTCCAGCACGCGCACACACACATATGCACATTTTTCATATTATATACTGTGTGTATATATATATATATATATATATATATATATATATATATATATATAGAGAGAGAGAGAGAGATAGTGTATGTATGTATATGTATAGCTTTTGGGGCTCAAGCCCTTTCATCAGGACACAATGGTAGGAATGTGTCCTGATGAAGGGGCTTGAGCCCCGAAAGCTTCACTAATACACATACAATAATCTGATGTTTGCCTTCTGAGTGCCATTTTTTTGGATCGTTTGTATGCTATTGCCTTTGGGCACTGGGGCCAGTTGTATTGTTTATATGGAGTGCCGGCAGTCTTGGGGGGAGATATATATATATATATATACATATATATATATATATATATATATATATATATATATAGCATGGACGGATTGCCGGCACTCAGCTCCAAACTTATCAAAGGGCCCCGTGCCCTCGGTGGAGACCCTTGCAGGGTCAAATATAGACGGTAGATAGCCGCGGCACTGGGGACTTCAATGAATAAAACAGATAGGCAGGCTTGATCTGTGACGTTTCAGCCTTTAATACAGGCTTTTCTCAAACAGCTTACATGAAAAAACAGTGAACACTCACCTCTTAAATACAGTGTAGCATCACCCTGGCCTCCAAAGATTTGTTGAAAAAAAAAACCCTGTTCCGTGCGTGCAATTTTGGGGTTTAATTCATTGCACGCACGGAACAGGGTTTTTTTTTTCAACAAATCTTTATTATCCACTTTGTTTGGCTCACAGATTGGATGGTTGCCGCGGTAACCACTGAACTGAGAGTGACGTCAGACGCAGGCGCCGGTTACAGACGCCCGGAAGCGCACGCTGTCCCTGGAAGCCAGGGTGATGCTACACTGTATTTAAGAGGTGAGTGTTCACTGTTTTTTCATGTAAGCTGTTTGAGAAAAGCCTGTATTAAAGGCTGAAACGTCACAGATCAAGCCTGCCTATCTGTTTTATTCATTGAAGTCCCCAGTGCCGCGGCTATCTACCGTCTATATATATATATATATATATATATATATATATATATATATATATATATATATATATATATATATATATATATATATATATATATATATATCCAGTGGTCGAAGTGGGGTGGTATACGGGGGTATGGCATACCCCCACTTTAATCTAAAGATAAAAAAAAAAAGTTTTTTTTCCCCCTCAGGATGCTCTCTGATCACTCAGCAGCACATATTGTGCTTTTGTAATACCCCTGTACAACAGGGCAGTCTGGCAGGGGACGTTGATGGACAGGGGGGTGTCCGAAGGTGCGCACTATATTCACTCTTTACTTTTCCATACCCCCACTTCAAAATTTCCATACCCCCACTTCAAAATTTCCACTTCGACCACTGTATATATATATATACTGTATATATATATATATATACGTCCAAATGGCCAAGCACTATCCATCAAACTAGCAAATGTCCCGGTGCTCACCAAAGACCTTTGAAGGGTCAAATCCAAATCCTCACACTGCAAGCAGAATAGAAAGCACACGGTAAAGTTAATCCAGCAGGGACTTGAATGCAACGTTTCAATATATTGTTCAAATCGTCGTCAGGCGCCGCGTAACACAAACAAACAGATGCTCACCTTATATCTCCTACTCCACCGTGCACGCTGCAACACGTTTCCCGCGGTAGCCGCCTCACGTCATCAGCATGTGCCACTACCACGTCCGTTACCATGGATGTCTGAATAAACAGGCATCCTCCCACATTATGGCAACAGACCACTGGCAGTGACGTCACTGCTTCAGAACGGAGAGTCTGCCCGCAGTAAACAAATGTAACAGCTTGTAATTAAAAATATGGATGCTCGGAATAAGGGACTGGTGAGGACACCGTAAATGCATTCCTAACCTGTACAAAAAATTATAACAAAATAACATCGATACAAAAAAGTATTACAATACAGCAGACAAGTCATCAAATCACAAATAATAGTTAAACAATACCTAAATGTAGAGTCTATCTCCTACCAAATATAACTCTTTACCAATACCAATGCTAACTACAGAAATGCATGTAAACCTAAATGATCATTCAGCCTGTGTGGAACCATAGTCCTTAGTCGGTGTATCGACCGTGATTCACACTGGAGAAGGGCCAATGATCTATTACCACCTCGAAGCCTATGCGGGACATGTAATGTAAATTAGCCATGCTGTGACCAGCCTGTGCAAAATGCCTTGCCACAGGCTGGTCACTGGACCCTGACTGAAGGGCTGCACGAATAGCGGTCCGATGCCCACATAGTGGAGTCCACAAGGACATAAAATGAGGTAGACAATAAAATGTGTGGTACATGTGACCCTATGTCTGAAAAAGTACCTTTTACTGCTGAAAGGGTGACTAAAACTGTCCCCAACTGTCATATTCCTACAGGTCATACAATTTAAACATCTGTAACATCCGTTACATCTGCCCAAAAATTCAGTGTTCATAGGCTGATTGGAACGTGGGGTAGTGTCCGTCCGGACCACCCAATCACGGATATTTTCCCCTCTGGTGTAGCATGGCATCAAAAGAGACATTATTGAGTGGGTCTCAAAAATTACTACGCAGTGATGACACCTTGGGTAGGTGTCATCAGTGCTTAGTAATGGACAATGACGTTTAGAGATCTTATGAATAGCATCACTGGCTGTACTAAAGTGATTGACCCACGGCATCTTTTTATTATCAGTACCAGCCCTGTTCTTGGGTGCTAACAATGAGGACCTAGGTATGGCCAAAGCTCTATTCTTGGCAATGATGAGCAACTCCAGATCATAGCCACGGTTTAAAAAGTTTTTGATCATACTGTCAATCTGTAGGGTGGCCTCAACACTATCACTACATATCCTACATGCCCTTATAAATTGAGAATAAGGCAATCCAAATTTTAGCGGTCTAGGGTGATAGCTGGCTGCATAGAGTATTGTATTGTGGTCAGTATCTTTTTTATAGAGAGAGGTGGTGATACACCCTCCCTTAAGTCTGACCGCCACATCCAAGAAGTTGACCCCTTCAGAATCGATGACATAAGTCAACTTAAGTGGTGATGTCGACTCATTGTGTCGACTAATCATATTGACAAATTCAAGTTCACTTCCCGTCCAGATCAAGAAAATATCGTCTATGTATGTGGCATAGAAGAAGATCATGCCAGATACATATTGATCAGAAAAAAAAATCTCATCCTCTGCAGTAAACATATACGCATTGGCATACGATGGGGCCACATTGGACCCCATTGCACACCCAGAGCGTTGTAAATAAAATCTACCATCATGGATAAAGAAATTATATAGTAGGTGAGGCTGAAAAAAGACTTGCGCCTTTTAACCCCTCCCCGTCCTTTGGAGCTCTCGATGTTGGTTACCTCAATCACCGCTTCTTACCTAAATTATAAATCAACATGACTCTAAAAGTATTATCACTTAATGTCAACGGCCTTTATTCTCCCACTAAACGTGCTATGGCTATCCAATAATTCTCTAGACGTAAGCCTGATGTACTTATGCTGCAAGAGACCCATCTTAAGCCCCCACACCCCTCCGTATCTTCTAAAAAATACCCTAAAGTTTATTATTCATCCATGTCATCTAAAAGACGTGGCTTAGCCATTTTGCTTCACCGAGAACTCCCCATTAATATCGAGCGCTCAATCTCAGATGATAAAGGCAGATTCATTATTCTGATTGGCTCTTACAACCAAGCTCCAATTATATTGGCCTCAGTATATGCCCCGAACATGCAGCAGAGCTCCCTCTACTCCACTTTCTTTGCTCGCCGCGCACAGCTCCCCCGCTGTTTAACTATAATAGGAGGGGACTTCAATGCTACCCTACAACCAACACTAGACAGATCATGTGCTAATTTAACTCTCCCTAATCATGCTAGACTGTCTAAACGTCTCCTCTCACATCTCTCCCTCTATGACCTCTATGATACCTGGCGGGTACTATACCCCTCAGCAAGGGGTTACACCCACTATTCCCCCCTCCCCCACAAGTTACATACACGTATTGACTATATTTTTACTGATCGAGCAACCTCACAAAATCTTGTAGCAGCCCAAACGTTAGCAGGACCATGGTCAGACCACCTTGCCATAAAATTAACTATTAAAAGTACTCAAACAACCCCTCCCCCGCGACACTGGCGCCTCAATGACTCACTACTTCTAAAACCCGACATAGCTACTGATCTAGACTCAGCTATCAATGAATTCTATGCCCTGAATAATACCCCAGACATCTCCCCATCTACACTATGGGAAGTTCACAAAGCCACCATCCGAGGAAAACTAATCAGCATTGCCTGATTACCTGACAGAGACCCTACCGAAATGGGCAACTATAGACCCATATCTCTATTGAACAACGACCTTAAATTATTCGCTAAAGTTTTAGCTAATCGACTAGCTCCGCTTCTGTCAACCCTAATTCACCCAGATCAAGTTGGCTTCATACCAAACCATCAGGCCTCAGACAATACTAGACGACTTATCAATCTGATCCACCTAGCCAATAAAAACTCCTTGCCTACTCTAGTGGTGGCACTTGACACAGAGAAGGCCTATGACAGGGTAGCCTGGCCCTTCATTCAGAAGACCCTGCACCATATGGGCTTCGAGGGTCCCTTCCTAGACGGTATTCTCTCCCTATACAATAATCCCTCAGCATCTGTCTTAGTGAATGGCCTCATATCTGAGCCTTTTCTAATTAAGAATGGCACTCGACAGGGATGCCCGTTGTCGCCTTTAGTATTTGCCCTGATTATGGAACCACTCGCCACTAGAATCTGCCTCAACTCTAACATATCGGGCATTAAAATAGGCCACACAGATCACAAAATTGCTCTCTATGCTGACGTCGTTATACTGACTCTGACTAACCCCCTCCACTCCCTTACCACCTTGCTAACTGAAATCCAACAATACAGCAAATTTTCTAACTACAAATAAAACACCACTAAATCTGAAGCCCTAGATATAAACATCGATCCTCCTGACCTAACACTTCTTCGAACTGCTTTCCCCCTCTGCTGGCAAAATAGCAAACTTAAATACCTAGGTATATATTTAACTAAATATTACTCAGATCTGTACTCTGCAAACTTCCCTAGACTCTTGGCCTCTATTAAATCAGATCTCTCCTCGTGGAATACACAATTCATATCCTTGTTCGGACGCATGGCGGCAGTAAAAATGACTATTCTCCCCCACCTACTCTACCTGTGGCAAACACTGCCTATACCTATACCCACCAAATCCCTAAAACAACTCAAGGGGGATATAAACAAATTCATTTGGGCCGGGAAAAAGCCCAGAGTTAGGTTAAGACTACTTCAAAACCACCACACCTCGGGCGGGCTTCGACTCCCAGATTTAATCAAATATTACCGTGCTGTACACCTGGCCCGAGCATTCTTTGGCATGCTCCTCCAACACAGAGGGTTTGGACATCCATTGAATGAAACAGCATAGCGCACTACTCTCTGTATACTCTGCTGTGGATTCCCCCTACAGATCGCTCCCCCCTTTCTGTATCTCTTCTCCCCACTACCCGACATACATTACGCATTTGGGACCTTAGCACTAAGACCTACAAACTACGTTCACTCCACCCCCTACTGATCCCTATTTGGAATAACTCAACTTTTACCCCCGGAATGGATCACAAGTCCTTCCAGTCCTGGACCGGACACAATGTTCTTTTCCCACTAGACATTGCTCCCCTATCAACATTCCCTGATTTCGCTTCACTGCAATCCAGATTTTCCCTCCCAAACCATGTATTCTATCAATACCTCCAACTTCGCCACTTCTATAACTCTCTCCCTCGACCAGCCCCTTCCCTTTCTCGCTTAACATTTGAATCTCTTTGCAGAAATGCTCACCTAACCAAAAAGCTCATATCTACCATATATCAAATACTCTTATCTCATAATCAGCCGCAAAAAGAGGCCCATGAATTAGCCTGGGAAAGAGAAACGGGAGAAACCTTAAGTCCAGCTACCTGGTCTAAAATTAGGATGGCTGTAGCAAAGAGCTCCATATCGGTCCGAATCAAGGAAAACACATATAAAATTTACTTCTGATGGTACATGGTCCCTACCAGACTGCACACTATCTACCCCACATCCTTGACTCTTGTTGGAGAATGTGTGGCCAAAGGGGAGATTTTCTGCATGTTTGGTGGTCCTGCCCTTCCATTCAAACTTTCTGGAAGGAGGTCCACAAGCTGATCAAACAAGTCACGGGAACTCAAATGCCCCCATCTCCGTTTTACTCTTTATTACTTAGACCACTACCTAAAACCCCACCACCAACTCAAAAACGAATAAATCATATCCTAGGAGCGGCAAAATGCCTCATTGCTGCACATTGGAAATCCCCCTCACCTCTATCCATAACTGCTGCCATCAACTCTACCTGGGCTACCTATAATATTGAAAAAATTACCTTTATCTTGCATGATACCTCCCTCAACTTTGTCAAAATATGGTCACCTTGGACAACCCACTTCTAAGCCGAAGCCCCGTTGACTACCCTGTAATGCCTCCAAATCCATGACACTGCCCTATTGACTGTCGACAGCTCCTCTGGACCCCTAAATCTTCAGATATCTGACTTTTTACCCACTTTACTTAACCACACTTTTCCTTTCACTATCTTTCCCCTCTGTCCTAACTCCCTCATTCCTCCTTACTCACTCTCATCCCCCGCTCTCCTCCAACTAGAGCCCCCACACCTCCAACTATAACTTAATGCTTGTAATACTCAGGAGTCATACCTCGCAAATAACATAGCATTCTTACAAATTATTATTTTTTTTTGCGTTAAGCATATTACTGTCAATGCCATAATAATACATATCCTCCTGCAGTGGCGTAACAATTAGGCCGCAGCCCCCGCGGTGGCGGGGAGGCGCCGGGGGGCTGCGGGCGCTGGTGGATCTCCGCCAGCTCCCCACTGCATGTGGGTGCAGCGGGAGCTGGCAGGGGGGTCTGTGCGGCGCGGAGGTACCTGTTTAAGGGAGAGCCTGGAGGTCCCTGCGCCTGCGGCGCTGAGTATGATGCTGCCGGGGTCCCTGCAGTGAAGTGGAAATAACGCGCTATCTCCGCTGGAGATAGCGCGTTATTTCCACTTCACTGCAGGGACCCCGGCAGCATCATACTCAGCGCCGCAGGCGCAGGGACCCCGGCAGCATCATACTAGGCGGCGCAGGGACCTCCAGGCTCTCCTTTAATACAGGTACCTCCGCGCCGCACGGACCCCCCTGCCAGCTCCCGGGGGGGTCCTTTAACGGGGGGGGGCAGCAGCTGCAAAATTGTCCCGGGGGGGGGGGGGGGCGGTGAAATTGTCCCGGCGGGGGGGCGCAAAAGTTTTAGTTACGCCACTGTCCTCCTGTAATCATTACTGCACCCATTACATGTATGTTGATATGTGTTTAAAAAAAAAAATATATATATATATATATATATATAAATAAACAATTTTTTCTCAAAGAAAAAAGACTTGCGTCCATCTAGTTCAACCTATCTTTACAGTAGCTTATTCCTTGTTGTATAGCATGTTCTTATATTTTAAAGAAAGCTTATGTTACTTATTTATACCCATGTTTTTAACCAATAAATGTTTATCCAACCTTATTTTAAACGTATTTATAGTGTCTGCCGACACCACTTCTCCAGGAAGAGAGTTCCAAAGTTTGACTGCTCTGACTGTAAAGAAATATTTTCTTCTAGATGAACAAAATCTTTTTTCTTCTAATCTAAACTCGTGCCCTCGCATTCTAGATTCCTTTCTAGTAGAAAAAATGGTGTTTGATAGTTCCTTATATTGCCCCCTAATATATTTATACATGTTGAGCATATCCCCCTTAAATGTCTTTTCTCTAGTGTAAATAGTCCCAAATTGTTTAATCTTTCCTCAAAGCTTAAATTCTCCATTCCCCAAATAAGCTTTGTTGCTCTTCTTTGTATTTTTTCTAATTCTATGGTGTCTTTTTTATAGTGCGGGGCCCAGAACTGCACTGCGAATTTGAGGTGCGGTCTAACCAATGATTTGTACAGAGGCATAATTACTTTTGAGTGCCTAGTTTCCATGCCCCTTTTAATACATGCGAGAATTTTGTTGGCCTTTTTTGTTGCTATATTACAGTGAGCACTACACCCCAGTTTGTTGTCTATTTGGACTCCTAGATCCTTTTCGAGTACTGATTTACGAAATTCATCCCCGCTTAGGTTATGACTAGCACACTGATTATGTCTCCCAAGGTGCATGACCTTGCATTTGTTCACATTGAACCTCATCTTCCACTTTTTTGCCCACTCCTCTAGATTGTCAAGATCATTTTGAAGTGTGGTGACATCTTCTGATGATGTAATAACTCTGCTCAGTTTAGTATCGTCCGCAAAGATGGATACATTGCTGAGTAACCCCATCCCAATATCGTTAATAAAAATGTTAAACAAAATGGGCCCAAGAACCGAACCCTGTGGCTCTCCACTTAGTACTGGTATCATATTTGATACAGAACTGTTCATGACCACTCTTTGTTCCCTATTACACAGCCAGTTCCCTACCCATCTACAGATATTCGCCCCTAATCCCATGTCCTCCATTGTATTTATCAACCTCTTGTGTGGTACTGTGCCGAAGGCTTTAGCAAAATCTAGGAAAATCACATCTACAGCATTTCTATTATCAAGGTTTTTGCTAACCTCTTCATAGAAACCAAGTAGATTAGTTTGGCATGAATGATTTTTCACGAACCCATGCTGGTTATTACTGAGTAAACTATGAAGGTCTAAATATTCCTGAATAATTATGAGTTGGCAGCAGCTCCAATAAGGCACAGACAAATCAAGACAGGAAATGATGGAATGTCACTAGTTGGTGCACTTGAAGAGAAAGTTAACATAAAATATAACCTTTATTAAATTCTTAGATAAAATGTTGCGAAATATTGACATACAATACATATATGACAAGACAAACGTGTTTTAAAAAGGATACTAGACGCACTCCCTTCCCTGGTATATGTTTATATTTTATTGTAACAGCAAGCGTTTCACACAAAATAATAAAAAGATGTTATATCTATTAATTGCAAATCGTCTCTTATTCGTATGTGTGCTCTAGACCTTTTAATTAAGGTTTCTAGGGAAGACAATTGCCTTTAAGGAAACGTTTTTTTCGGATTTTAAGTTTAGTGTGCAAATACATGTATTGGTGTCATATACAATATCAGGCAGTGTGTACTGCACTCAAGGTCCTAGATAGGTGGATAACTGGTGGGTGTTGTATTCAAAGCTCAAGTCCTCCAGGCTGGCCGGGCTGTTATTATCCGCCTCCAGCGGATCGGTGTAATGTGCTATTCACATATTCTGTGTGTAGGTTGTCTGTTTTACCTGGATTCTGCTCCCTGGGTTTATTCCAGCCTGTGTTTGTGTTTGCTCGCTGGTGGCCTCCAGTGGTAAGCCTGGGCCATTGCAGCTCACTTTATGTGATGTGTCTAATTAGGCTTCAAGCCTGCAGTGCTCACCTGCAGGCAATGTGTAATCAGCACCACATTGTGCTCACTATATAAACCCTCTGGTTATTCACTCCCATGCTGGTTATAGTTCTGTCCTGCGTGTCCAGAGTGTTCCCGGTTCCTTGGCATTACCCCACCTGTCCAGTCTGTTGGTTCCCGTGTCTAGGAGGTTTCCTGATTGTTACCGTGCCTGTCCAGCCTGTTGGTGTTCGTGCGCAAGTGCCATCTCCAGCGTTCCTATACTCCTGTCCTGGTGTCCCTTCCTTGTGCTGCTGCAGTGTTCCTGCTTGTCTGTTGCATATGATCTCAAAGATAAGTTGGGGATCTCCCCACCTTTGGCACTTGCATTCCTTGGTTCATTATTACATCTCCTGTGTATTGTTACACCTGTTTGGTATTATAAATATCTACTGTGTATTGTTACACCCGTTTAGTTTTATTACTTCACCTGTGTATTGTTACACCTAGCTGGGTCTAGTACCTTTCAGTGGTTGATTCCACCTGTACTGTTTATATACCGCTGTATATTGTCATTTGTACCTGTGTGTTTAACCTTTGTGCATAGTTATACCTGTATAGGTATTACCAGGTTCCACCTCCATAAAGATATCTTCCTTGAGTATTGTTACTCCTGCATTGCCCTCAGTCATGTCTGCCCCTGGAGCCACATCAGGCTCCTTAGCCTTTCGGGGATCAGTGGCCCGCAGGTCACCTTAGTTAGTCTGTCCTCTTGTTCCTGGTCCGTCTCCACGGGTGCGTTGTCCCAACATAAGACCTGCCTGTAACGGAGTCTGGGCGGACCTAATTCGCCCTTACAGCCGGGACGGGTACAGGCGAAGCCTAGCCCTGCACGCACCCGTGGACGCTAGGCCAGGACAACAGATACTCCCCTAACATGGGCACAGGGTACGGGCTGAATTCCCGACACTGTGACACCCGCTGCTTGGGGACAGATACCTGCTGGCCTCACCACTTCTCGAAATAGAGAGGGACAGTCGTTATACAGGACAATTGTATTTGAGTGGAGACTTGCAGCGTTTTTAAAGGCACAGCGTTTTTAAAGGCACAGACAAAATCAATCAAAGGGCCCTTATACAAAGAATTGCCATCAAGAAGCGTGCAAACCGCCTGTACTCCGGCTTTATTAGGTATTACCGTGTACACAGGGCCGGCAACAGAAATCTTGGGGCCCGGAACACTGATATCTTTGAGGCCCCCCAACACTGAACGTGGATTGTTATTACATTGCATATTGAATGTATTTTTTTATTAATAGAAATAAACAGATAATTAATATTCACAATGCAATATAATAGGGAAGGGCAGATGGGAGGGCACAGCATTGTGCATTGTGTGGTTTGGTGTGTTGTGTCATTAAACTCAGTACGGGTAGCCAGACAGGTGATTAGGCAGTCATGCTTACAGACCCTGAGTTCCTCAAAGCTTTGGGGCCCCTCAACTGGTCGGGCCCGGTACGAGTGTCCCCTTTGACCCCCCCTGTCGCCTGCCCTGCGTGTACAGACTAGACACGTCTATACTGCACAGGTATTACTATTAAATGGAATTGTCCCCAATGCCAATAGTTTATTTATGAACGATGTCGTATCAAGTAGGTATTTGGTATGATGTGTAATGCAAAGTTGCAACAAAGAATCCAAATACACAGCACTGTTTTGAAATAATGAACTATTGGCTGCAATAATTGGTCTCCCCGGGGGAGTCGTGGCATGCTTGTGGATCTTTGCGCGTGTGTACATGACCGGTACCACCGGCGGGTGCCGGACGGCTCCCCGACAGTCGGGATTCCGACAGTCATTACTCCACGACCCCCATAGAGGGAGAATAAAATAGGTGGCGAGCGCAGCTCGCCACTGTGCCCGCAGCATGGCTAGCGCAGCGAGACCGCAAGGGGCTTCATTGCGCTCCCCACGCTGTGCAGTCGGGATTCTGACGTCTGACTAATGACTGTCGGAATCCCGACCGTCGGGTATTTATACCACACCCCCACCGGCCATGCAGGTATTAAAGCTTCACCCAAAGCAGGGCTGGATTATAATGTGGGCACAAGGGGTCAGTACCCCTGGGCCCCCCTCCATCTAGGGGCCCCCTGTGGTTGGCATGTATTTTTAAAAAAATATATATTTTTTTTTATTTTAGCTAATGGTTTTGTGCATGGCAGTGGGGTAGTGCTGCAGCTTCACCTATCTGCCAATGTGACAATGATTAATGGTGCTGAGCATCAGGAGTCAAGGCACACTGACTGCACAAGTGTGCAATGCATTACTGGGAGTCCCATAAGACTTTGCACAAGAGGTCAGAGGCTGAGAGGCTTGTGCTGAGCTCTGCTTGGTGGAGCTCATCATATGTTTCTCAGGCCCATGAAGGATAGCAGCAGCAGCTGCCTTGTCATGGGAGGGTTTTAATCAGAGGCAGCGCAAGGTACAGAGGAACAACCACAGGCTTTTCATGTGGTATTTTATATATGCTTTTATTAATCCCACCCTGCAGTTGACCATTGACCAAGTTTATACTGCCATTACTCTGTGTTTTGACAGTGTAATATTCTCCTGTGCCGTTTGCGGCCAGTAATCACAAGTAGGAGGGGGCCCCCTTTCTATAGTGCCCCGGGCCCCCCGAAGGCTTAATCCGGCTCTGACCCAAAGGTTCACTAATCACCAGCGACTGCCTTACCAATCAGGGATTTCAACAAGAACTTATATTGTACTGTATGATCATATTGTAACAGTTGGTACACACTATAGTCAGATAACTGCCGTTCAATCTCAGATTTGTATGCAGACAAATCCTGTATCACCAACTCCCCACCTTTGTAAGCGGGGCGGATGATGATATCAGGATTGTCAGACAAGTTCTTTAATGCTACAAATTCCTGCAGAGACAAATTAACCTTAGCATTTTCATTCTTATCCACAACAGATTTCACATGGCTATTAACATCATGGTTCAACATCCTAGAGTATGACTTAATAGAGATATTGTTTGTTAGCAGATCAAATCTAGATCTAGGCAACAATTTGCGCAACTGCATAGGAATATCATCAACTGGAGGTGGTATCAGGGCCGCCAAGAGAAATCCTGGGCCCCGGTACAACAACTTCCTTGCGGACCAGTTGTTACGCCACCATATTGCCTATTACACAAGTCACACACCCATTACATATTATACCACATGCCATAATGCTCATTTACACGTTATGCCGTAGTGGGCAGTACACATTATGCCATACACTGTAATACCTATTACATATTTTACCACATGCCATAATGCCCATTACACGTTATTTCACACACCATAATGCTCATTGCATATTAGGGGGTTAACCAGTGGCGTAGATACTGTAAGGCAGCCCCCACTGCTGCTTGGAGGAGCAGGGGCTGCGTGGGCGCCGGGTGCTGGCACACTGAGTGAGTGTGACAGTGTGTATGTCAGTCTAAAAAAAAACCCTTCCCCCCCCACTCACGATCGTGGCTGCTGCCTGTTAGGCAGAAGCTGATCCGACTCCTACTGCTCCTGTAGCTGCTGTAGCCGGAGCTAACAAAAATGGCTGCCACCATAGGGCTACAAAAAGATGGCCACCGTCCTCCAATCAGCAGCCATTTCATAGAAACACTAGAGCCGGTTAGAGAGGAAAAGGGGGTGGGGCCTAACGGAGGAGTGCTGCTCTGTGCTGGCCAGAGGAGCTGAAGGATGAAGTTTTGATGAACCCCAAGAGCCTGAGGCTGGGATGAGAGACACAGAGGTCAGGGGTGAAGATACTCCAGAGAGCAGAAGACCCTGCTGCATGCCTACTACACCTTTAATCAGGTTATTGTCTTGGGGAGGGGAGAGCTTATCTATCTATCTATCTATCTATCTATCTATCACAATATATGTGTCAGTGTGACATATGAAAGCTTTGCTGGTGTGGGGTGTCATTTTGCTTAGAATATGTTCAGACTATGGGCGGAATTCAGGATACATACAGATACAGATGGTCGGCAGTTGGGATGCCGGCGGTCAGAATACCGACACCAGCATCCCAAAGGAGGGAATCTTGTCCCCAAAGCCTAATTCTTCCCCTAACCCCTGTACCTGCTGCCTAAACCTAACCCCCCACCCCCACCTGGGCATCCTAAATTTAAGTTCCCCCTTCTATGTGTCTAGTCCTAACCCTCCCAAATACTGCCTAACCCCTGTACCTCACCACCTAAACCTATCTCTCCCTGCCCAACATCTGTCCCCCTCTCACTGCCCATTATCTGTCCCCCATCCCTCTCTGCCCAGGATCTGTCCTCCTCTTCCTGCCCATTATCTGTCCCCCAATCCCTCTCTGTCCAGCACCTGTCCCTGCCTTCCCAGCATCTGTCTCCTCCCCACCCTCTGCCCATATCTGCACCACTCTCTCTCCACACATATGTACCACCCTCTCCCTGCCCAGCATCTATCATCCTCTCCCTGCCCAGCATCTATACCCCTCTCCCTGCCCACCATCTGTTCCCCTCTCCTTGCCCTTTATCTCTCCCCCCTCTCTGACCATATTTCCCCCCCTCTCTCTGTCAGGGGAGCTCAGTTGGCACAGTACCTGCAACCCATGGCAATGAGCATGGAAACCCACGCCAACGAGCATATAGGTAAAAAAATGTAATTAATATATTGCAGGGGGGGGAGGGGCGCCAGAAACTTTTTTGGCAGGGGGGCGCAAAATTTCTAGTTACGCCACTGGGGTTAACCTGCTCTGCCAATAGTTACATGCACTGCCAGGGGTTAACATGCTCGTTGCCATGAATTAAAGGTGCCCATACATGTTACAATTATTGTATACAATATCACATCTCATTGCATCTCGGTTTTGCGATGAGATGAGATCTAGTGCAAAACGTATGTGCTACACATACTTTTTGTACTAGATCTCATCTCATTGCAAAACCGAGATGTGATGAGATGCGATATTGTATACAATATTTTATACAATAAATATAACGTGTATAGGCACCTTTACACGCTCTACCATGGGTTACATGCTTTGCCAGTGGTTAACATGCTCGTTGTCATGGAGTTACAGTACATGCTCTGTCAGGGGTTACATGCTGACTTCCAGAGTTGGATCTCAGCCTCAGCAGCATGCAGGGAGGCAGCAGACAGAGAGCAACCAGCCACCCACCTTCCACCTTGGAACATAGTGACCTGGACATGGGTGGGGAACCAGGTCTGGGACTTCTGGGCTGGAGACATGGCACCTGCTGGTGGCAGCTGGAATGGGAATGTGGGGAGCAGGGTGGGCTGGATTCTGTGGAGTGGGTGGTAATTCCGACACCCAGGGACTACCTACCCTAAGTAACCTCCTGTCGCTGAGCCATGGTAAACTCCCAAATCACATGACTGGCTCTCAACAGGCCCTGGAGCGCAGAGCGGAAGGACCTCTGTAATGCTGCTGGCCCATGCCGGCCCACATCCGCCCACATCTACACTCCCAATGCTGCCACTGAACAGCTGACTCCGGCGCACTCAGACCCGGTGCACTCGCCACCAAATTTTTAAAAAAACTGTGTGTCCAGACCAAACCCGTTTTACCGCATTTTCCTATGTACTATTATCAGACCGCACCGATATCACCGGGCAGGGTATCGGCACCTTTGGGTGGCAATACCCTACAGAAGCCTACGGGCTTCTTTTCACCGCCCACCACTACCTCGCCACCTCGCCGTATGGACTGCAGAGATGCAGCCCCCCCCCAGGTAAAATCCGCCACTGTAGTGAAGCCAAATGCAATCTGTGAGACTGCACTGGCTTCACTGTGACTTGCACTGACTTCCTATTGGAAGTCCGACCTGCCAGTCACCCAAGGCAGTCCCATTGGGAGGTGTTCCCTCCCTCTAGGATGCCTCTATGGGCTGCTGCATGGTAGACCATAAAATCCAGGGTCTGAACATGCGCAGTACCTATGGCAGTACTGCCCATGTTCTGGTCTCTATATTGTACAGGCTCCAGGACTGATTTCACCTCTAGGGCTGTTGCCAAAGCAGTCCATAAAAGCTGGCTGCATGCGCCAGTCCCAGTGCCTGCCATCATTGTACAAGCACTGGGAACAATGCAGTGGGGACCAAGAGGAGCAGGGGGGAGCCGGCATCACAGCCAGCAGCAGCTCCCCTCCTACCATAAGGTAGGAGCCACCACTGACAATCTCTATTCACAATATCTCCATATATGGAATTAGAGACGCCCTTTGGGCTGAGCATGACACACCCTCTCATAAGGCGCTGTGCAAAATTACCAACTGTAATCTCCCTGAAATTAGTTTTCAAAAGTAGGCAAGTATGCCTTTCAATCTCCACTGATAAAGTTTATACACATATTTGGTCAGCACAGCTGAAGCTCCGAGTGCCCTTAGTGAGCCCTGTAGAAAGGATTGTCCCTGATCCTCTATCATCTCCCCCGGCCTCTCTGCCCTTTTTTCACCTGCCAGCTTACTTCTTTTTCCTCTCTCTTTGCCAGCATCAGCCAATCTTCATACATGTCCACCTGGTCTGTCCATCCTCTTTGTACCAACATCACTTCCCTAGTTCTTTGGCTACCTCTCTTCCTATCCTCTGCACCAAGATTTATACCCATAGTCTGTGTATGCCAGTCTTTCTGCCCAACTTCTGTCTGCACCATTCCCTTTCCCAACCTCTGTACCACCATTTCTGCCCACCCTCTGCCTTTGCCATTTACTTTTCCCTTCTGCTGTGCCAGCCTCTGTCTACATCCGCTGTTTGCACCAGCCTGTGTTCCCTTCTTATAAGCAAACCTTTATCCCCATCCTGTCTGCAACAGCTTTATGCCATTATCTGTCTGCGCCAGCCTCCCTTGCCTTCTTCTGTATCAGTGTTTCTATCCATCATGTCTCCACTAGCCTTTCTTACCATCTACTGTTTGTGCCAGCCTCTCTTACCTTCTTCTGAGCAATCCTATCCTCTATAGTGATAGTCTATACTACTGCACTAGCCTGTCTGCCTATCACTATCTGTCCCAGCTTTAGCATTTGCCTAGTCTGGGAGAAGCCTTTCCGCAATTGCCATGTCTGCTCCACCCTATTTTTTTTCTATATATGTATTCTACTCTTCCTCTGTATCATTGTCATCATAGGGCATCACAGACGGTGTAATGGTTAGCATTACTGCCTCACAGCACTGAGGTCATGCGTTCGATACCCACCATGGCCAAAAATGTGCAGAGTTTGTATATTCTCCCCGTTGCGTGGGTTTACTCCGGGTACTCCGATTTCCTCCCACAATACAAAAATATACTGTAGGTCAATTGGTCAAACAAAAATTGCGCTAGAATGCCTGTGTGTGCATGTACATGTGGTAGGGAATAAAGATTGTAAGCTCCACTGGAGCAGGGACTGATGTGAATGTTCAGCTATACTCTGTAAAGCGCTGCACAAGTATGCACTATATAAGAAACTGTTAATAAATAAAATGTCACCCCTTTATATGTCCCTGTATCTGTATGTATCTCCATGTACTGCTCTTATTATATCTGCCCCCCACACTTGCTTCTGCATTTGCACAATAACCCATTTTTGTCAATGTGCCCCTCACATATGTACTCCTCCCCTAATTTCCTCCATCACTTATCTTTCTCTTTTTCTGACGAATTCAGTGGAGTCACGGTGGTGGCCAGTCTGTGCTTGCTAGGTGATGGGTGCTGCGCTGGGAGAGGGGTACTGAGTTAGAGGCGCAACTAGCACTGGTGCAACCGTTGTATTGCATCGGGCCGGCCACAATTAAAATGGTGGGATTATCTGGTTGGGGCACCCACAAAAATCTTGCCTAGGGCATCCAAATAGTTAGGGCCGGCTCTGCTTCTTACACCCTCTGGAGACTTCTTTCTCTTCTTCTGCCAATACCAATATTATTTTCAAGTACCGCCAACAGGTCTGCAGTGTACCCCAGATTGGGAACCACTGGTTTAGGAGACAGCTTTATATTTACACTGTAATGTAGATTTCTGTTTGAACACAGCCCACCCAAATCTAACTCTCTCTGCAAGTTACATCTGCCCCACCTGCAGTGCAATTTGTGTGCTTTTTTGCTTTGCTAACAGAGCTGGCCCATAGTCCACTAATGTGTTTGCAATTGTGAGTGAGCTTGCGATGAGTCCAGGGGACGTCTTTATAAATTTCTGGGTAGCAGCAACATTTGCTAACATTAGCAATTCCATAGCCTAGAAAATTGTGTTCACTAAAGTATTAGTAAGTGGTGCTCTAGCTACAGCTGCTGGGATTGGACACTACAGAATTGTTCTTTAGCGATAAATTGATACAACATTGCCGTTAGTTATTGGTAACTAAGCACCCATGATGTTCAGCATCCAGAATCTGCATCTAGAGCGCACCTCACCCTAATATTCTCAAAGAAAAGATTATATTGTTTTTTCCTGGTTATTATTCTTATATTATTACACTGAACTTTATAAGTTAAATATATATAGATAAAAAAAAAAATAGATACATAAGGTAGGGTGAGGACATGGGGGATTTTGACCATTGGCATGTACCCAACCTGATGGATACAGCAATAATGTCATGGGTTCAATTCCCAACATGGCCTTAACTTTGTGGCAATTGTATATTCTCCAGATGCTTGCATGGCTTTCCACTGGGTAAAACGGTTTCCTCTCACAATAATAAAATAGAGGTAGATTAATTAGCTATTGATACAAATGAACCCTAGTGTGTAAGTGTGTGCGTGTACATATGGTTAGGGCAGAATAGATGGGCCAAATGGTTATCATCTTCCACCAAATTCTATGTTTCTAAGTAAAACATAATACATATAAAACAGGGACACTAATAGGTAGAGTAATAAATTCCCAAATACAACCAAGATAAACAATTGAAATAGGTATTTAGGAATTAATAAAATTTTGGTTTTACAGTATTTTATTTTGTTCGTATTTTTTGGTTTGATTTTGTTTTTTTCTTCTTTCATTTTGTTCTCTCTTATTTATCTTTCATTATTGCAAAATGTCACGGAATCCTCTTCATGATGATGTAGCAGCAGATATACTTAAGTATTTATCCCAGTTATGATATAATTATTGTTGTCTTTTATGTACTGTATCTCCTACTTACATACTAAGTAGTACTTACATACTAATAAAATATTTCTCTACCTAATTTTTGACCACCTATCAGCAGCATCCATCCATTGTCATAATTTTTCCATTAACATGCTCATTTTTATTATCAGCACACTGTACGCCTTTCCCCATGCTCTATAGTGTATATATAGTGCAGATTTCTCAGCTCCCGAACTACTGTATTATTTCCCATTCTGGCCTCACTGACCTTGCTTTTACATTCATAAAACAAAGACACAATCAAGCAAAGTCGATTTTTAAAGTAAATAACGTTATTGAGTTTTTAAATAAATTACGCTTTTTTTTTACTCTGCATTATAAATTAGGAAATATTTGACCAAGATTGGTCAGTCCTTAATACAAGCTTATCCTATAAGAGGACCAAGCTGGTGGTAGCCTCGTGACTCACATAGTCATCCTCCAGCACTCAGGAGAGGCAAAACCTCTGGGGACCCATGGCTGAAGGATTGCCTGTCTCTCTGGGCATAAGGAGGCTATGCAGAGTTATATTACCAAACATAATAAAATACCATATGACCATGGAAGAATGAAATATACATTCTTATGAAAAGAAACATACAAATATACCCTAATAGCTAACATTGGCTGATGTCATTAAAAAAGCTCCTGTCCACATCTCCTGATATTACCCAAGTCACATTCCTCACAAAGCTGCGCAATTTTCTAAAGAGGCTGGCCATCCCCTTTTGAGAAGCATCGTATTTATCTGATAGAACCTCCAATGATAGTAAACAAGCACCAGGTCATTTTTTTTTTTAGGGTAGTCAAGCTCCAAGTCTGCAGGCACATCCAAATTAGACACATTGCCTGCGACAATATACTTATACTTAAGGCTGGGTATATATGAGGGAACATCAGGCCGCAGGAGATGTATCTGGAGGATGGTAATGACAGCAATGTGTATGCTGTGTGTCCTGGTTGTGTGAGAGAGCCAACAGCCTTTTTTTTTTTCAACATTAAATCTTTATTTCAAATTTCCTATCTCTCTCTCACAAAAAAAGGCTGGTGAAGGACAGTAGGCACACAAAGGTCCACTGATGTCGGTATTCCCCTGCAGGTGTTGTGGGTGTATACTTGTATATGCGTGTGGGTGTATACTTGTATATAAGTATATACTTTATTTTAAGCATTAGGGGCCCCTTGTGTACTTGCACCCCCTACCCATAGTTGCCTACTCTCCTGCATTCTGCAGGAGACTCCCTGAAATAACAGCAATCTCTCTCTCTTCCTCATTAGTCTAGTAATCTCCCTCATTACACCTATCCCGCATTACACTGTTAAATTTTTGGGGAAAAAAGGAATGAGAGCTAGATATGTGACACCCCCAAGGCCAGTGGTGGCCCGGTTTACCTAAACTGGGTGGAGTTCACACTGTGAGGTTACTTCAGTTCTTCTTTTCCAATTGCTCACAATGAATGGACAAGTTGGTACATTTATAACAGTTTATTTTGTGTCTCTTGGGTGAGGGTATAAATGATCACCTTCAGTAATAACGGCAATTATGGTATCAAGCAAACAAAGCACTGCACACTTCTGTACACATCTTTAGCGGAAGAGTACAATATATCCAATCCGATGAACAATTCAGTTCTTGTAACACAATCTGTTTACCTGCAATATATGCAAACTTCTCTTCACAATACACTTACTATTATGTGCAATAGCTGCATACATTAACTAGACTCTGCTATATCATCCTACTACTGGGTACCCAGATACAACTCAATAGTCACTATTCCTTGTAATGATCCTGCAGATCACATGATGTGTAACAGTCTCTTCAGGTTGGCTCAGTCAGCAGTAAAGCACAGTCTTTATTTGGGGGTCAGTGGCTGAGAGTCTTGCAATAGGTTTGTTAACTGAAAACAGTCCAAGGCCAACTCATTTAGGTGTTCTCAAATCCTTAGACAGGGCTTGGTTAATGCTGAATCCCACATTCAAAGCAGCTTCCAGCATGAAGGGGTTAAATGAAGTCTCTGCATTCACAGTCTACTGAGAGATCCTTTTATAAAGGTTACAGTCTTTTTAGGGCAGTCCTGTTATACTCTGCTGGGGGGTCTGACAGGGACCCACTTCTATAGCCAGGAGCTATCTTTTGCCTGAGCTCTCTGTGGATGCTTTCCTCTGTTAATACTGGAGTTGGGGTGAGTGGTGCAAACTTGGATCTAGTGGGGAGCACACTGTTGCACAGGGGTGTGATAGTCAGACTCACGCTTTATTGGATGTTGCTGGTACAGGCTGTTACAGTGTCCTCCACTCTGCATGCTGTCCTGCTCTGCAGGGTCTCCTCTGAGCACATGGGGCTCTGTGTGTCTTTGCTCCTTGCTGCTGCTGCTGTTAGCAGTTATTTCCACTGTGTCCCACTCAGTAGCCTGCACTTTTATTGCTAGCAGGGACGGCTGGCAGATTAGCTGGGGAGATTAAGAACTCTCTCAGTGTCACTCTCTTCACACCTCAGTTCCATTCAGCTCAGACACCATGCTGCTGCTGCTCTAGTCTCCCTCTCTTCCACATGCTTCTTCCTGCTTCCTCTTGACCCCACACTCTGACAGCCAATACAGCTACCTTTTCTTCAAAGCTGTCAATCATCCTGCTGGGTTGATCCCGCCCCTGCTGGTAGCATTAAAGGGGCCTGCACTCAATTTACCCTCAGTGCTCCATACCTTAGGCAGATACTCACAATGTCAGTTTATAGTGATCAGCAACCCACTGGGGTACTACATTCGCCCACGCTTTTTCATGTGCGTGTCCTCACGCATCAACAGCTAATGGCAACGGGAACCATCAATCCCCATAACTGGCGGGCAAGATATTCCTTGTGCTTCTTGCTGGTAGAAATTCCTTTTGGATCTTTTTTCTTTCCTTCTTGATGCCTGCTGTAACCACAAGGTGACCTCCTCCTTGCTTATCGTGTGGTACTCAACGTCGGGCCCATGCAATTCAGGGAAGAGCCATGTCACCTTCTCCTTAGCTGCACTAGGGGTTTGTTCCGGGGCCTTACACTCAGACTTTGATACATCTGACTCTTTGCTATTGGTTTCCAAGGCTCTAGATCTCTCTGCCACAACTAGTTGCCCCACAGCTTCAATGGCTCTTTCTCGGTGAGTTGCACTGGAATCTGTTGGTCTGGGGTTGGCTGTGCTGGAACCAGTGTACTCTATCCTTTTTCTGCTCTCCTGTTCTTTTGGTTCTGGGGGAAATTGCCATCTGACTACATCCTGCAGCTTCGGTTGCATCTTGTTACCTCCCCGGGGTCTTTCCTCAACCAGCAGAACTTCACTTGGTTCCTCTCTACTTTTACTGTAATGGTAATCTTGCTGGCCGTAGCGTGAACGCTCTCTGAAAGGTGGACAGCGCCAATGCTGGCTGCCCTCTGCAGCATGCCTGTTGCCTTGCACCTGAGCCCCATTTAGACTGATCACGTGTACAGCCTTGATACCTTTCTTTCCATTTGCCAACTCAAATTCCACCATTTCGCCACTTCTCAGGCTCCGAAACCAGTTTCGGTTGGTTTTCTGAATGGCAGTAAAATGTACATACACGCTTTGTCTGGTGTCTGTTCTTTTGATGAACCCGTACCCACGTGGTACACTGAACCACATGACACGACCAGAGATCCTTCTTGGGTTGGTTCGCTCACCAGCCACAGCATTATGTACCCCAGACACTCTCATTTGGCTCTGGAATACTGCAGGGGGGCCTGCATTTCTGGGTCGTCCTTCCCAGGGTGGTCCTCCTCGTGATGGTCTTCCTGAGGACTGTTCACAATGCCTCTCAATATGACCACTTTGTCTACATCGCCAACATATTGGTCTCCCTCGAGCATAAAACTGATTAGTCACCCATCTTCCCGTCTCCTGGGTAACGTCCCATCTGGATTGGTGCTTTACTCTGCGTTCTGAACGCCATTCCCCATTTCTGTATACAGTCTGTTCTATTCTCTGGTTGGCTAGGGTCTTTCTCATCTCTGCAGTCATTTTGAGGAGTCCATCCAATGTTACAGACAATTCCCTAAAGGCTTTGTCATCTGCAGTGGGGTTGCCTTTATGCACTTCCATGTCCGATCCTGTTCGGTATGACGCCAAATGTGACACCCCCAAGGCCAGTGGTGGCCCGGTTTACCTAAACTGGGTGGAGTTCACACTGTGAGGTTACTTCAGTTCTTCTTTTCCAATTGCTCACAATGAATGGACAAGTTGGTACATTTATAACAGTTTATTTTGTGTCTCTTGGGTGAGGGTATAAATGATCACCTTCAGTAATAACGGCAATTATGGTATCAAGCAAACAAAGCACTGCACACTTCTGTACACATCTTTAGCGGAAGAGTACAATATATCCAATCCGATGAACAATTCAGTTCTTGTAACACAATCTGTTTACCTGCAATATATGCAAACTTCTCTTCACAATACACTTACTATTATGTGCAATAGCTGCATACATTAACTAGACTCTGCTATATCATCCTACTACTGGGTACCCAGATACAACTCAATAGTCACTATTCCTTGTAATGATCCTGCAGATCACATGATGTGTAACAGTCTCTTCAGGTTGGCTCAGTCAGCAGTAAAGCACAGTCTTTATTTGGGGGTCAGTGGCTGAGAGTCTTGCAATAGGTTTGTTAACTGAAAACAGTCCAAGGCCAACTCATTTAGGTGTTCTCAAATCCTTAGACAGGGCTTGGTTAATGCTGAATCCCACATTCAAAGCAGCTTCCAGCATGAAGGGGTTAAATGAAGTCTCTGCATTCACAGTCTACTGAGAGATCCTTTTATAAAGGTTACAGTCTTTTTAGGGCAGTCCTGTTATACTCTGCTGGGGGGTCTGACAGGGACCCACTTCTATAGCCAGGAGCTATCTTTTGCCTGAGCTCTCTGTGGATGCTTTCCTCTGTTAATACTGGAGTTGGGGTGAGTGGTGCAAACTTGGATCTAGTGGGGAGCACACTGTTGCACAGGGGTGTGATAGTCAGACTCACGCTTTATTGGATGTTGCTGGTACAGGCTGTTACAGTGTCCTCCACTCTGCATGCTGTCCTGCTCTGCAGGGTCTCCTCTGAGCACATGGGGCTCTGTGTGTCTTTGCTCCTTGCTGCTGCTGCTGTTAGCAGTTATTTCCACTGTGTCCCACTCAGTAGCCTGCACTTTTATTGCTAGCAGGGACGGCTGGCAGATTAGCTGGGGAGATTAAGAACTCTCTCAGTGTCACTCTCTTCACACCTCAGTTCCATTCAGCTCAGACACCATGCTGCTGCTGCTCTAGTCTCCCTCTCTTCCACATGCTTCTTCCTGCTTCCTCTTGACCCCACACTCTGACAGCCAATACAGCTACCTTTTCTTCAAAGCTGTCAATCATCCTGCTGGGTTGATCCCGCCCCTGCTGGTAGCATTAAAGGGGCCTGCACTCAATTTACCCTCAGTGCTCCATACCTTAGGCAGATACTCACAATGTCAGTTTATAGTGATCAGCAACCCACTGGGGTACTACATTTACATTTACATTGAGTCATCAGCACCATTTCCCAGCACTTCAGCAAGTATAGTAGCTCTTACTAACTGCTTTTGGGCTCATACACATTTGGATATTTCATTTTAAAAGATTCCTCTCAGATGTAGCAGTACACACCCACGCTTCTAGGTGCCACATTCACAATCTCCAGTGGCGTTGTTTTACGTATGGGCTGCAGAGCTGCAGCCCCCCCACCACCACCACCACTGTAGTGAAGCCAAATGCAGTCTGTGAGACTGCACTGGCTTCACTGTGACTGGGACTGACTTCCTATTGGAAATCCGACCTGCCAGTCACCCAAGGCAGTCCCATTGGGAGGTGTTCCCTCCCTCTGGGATGCCTCTATGGGCTGCTGCATGGCAGCCCATAAAATCCAGGGTCTGCACATGCGCAGTACCTACGGCAGTACTGCCCATGTTCTGGTCCCTATATTGTACAGGCTCCAGGACTGTGATTTCACCTCTAGTGCTGATGCCGAAGCAGTCCATAAAAGCGAGCTGCATGCGCAGTACAAATGTTGGAACTGGGTATGCGCCAGTCCCAGTGCCTGTCATCATTGTACAAGCACTGAGAACAATGCAGCGGGGACCAAGAGGAGAAGCGGTGGCAGGGGGGAGCCGGCATCACAGCCAGCGGCAGCCCCCCTCCTACCATAAGGTAGGAGCCACCACTGACAATCTCTATTCACAATATCTCCACATATGGAATTAGAGACGCCCTTTGGGTGGAGCATGACACACCCCCTCATAAGGCGCTGTGCAAAATTACCAACTGTAATCTCCCTGAAATTCATTTTCA
Organism: Crinia signifera; assembly: GCF_055691185.1. Taxonomy (NCBI): domain Eukaryota; kingdom Metazoa; phylum Chordata; class Amphibia; order Anura; family Myobatrachidae; genus Crinia; species Crinia signifera. Next base: position 187,768,216 of record NC_139220.1, read on the forward strand.
AAAGTAGGCAAGTATGTTCTAAATTAAGCATGTCCAAACTATGGCCCTCCAGCTGTTGTGAAACTACATGTCCCAGCAAGCCTTGCCATAGTTTTAGCATTCCCTAATAGCAAAACTGTGGCAATGCATGATGGGACTTGTAGTTGCACAACAGCAGGAGGGCAATAGTTTGGACATGCCTGTTCTAAAGAAAGTGGATGAGTGGAGGTTACCAAGAGCAACCAATATTCCTATTATTTGTGGCTGATAAATTCTAGTTAAATGCTAATTAGTTGCTATGGGTAATTTCTCCACTTGTTCACTCTGCAGAAGATTGTATACAATTATGCAATAATAAAACAAAAAACATGTACATTTGGCAAATAATAGCTTAGCTACAGAATTATTCAAAGATGGAATTTCCTTTAATTGTAAGACCAGCTCTATACAGTAAATGCACTACTCATTACTCTGTACAGACCGTCACTGATTATTTGGTGTAGAAAGGTCATCTGGGGGAGAATGGAACCTGAAGCCAGATAATGTGTTAACAAGTAACCTTATTGTTTACCTATAGCCTGGCACTAAAGAAAACCACTACCTGAAGTTTACTTGATTGTTTCTTGTGTTTAAAGGGGCATACACATGGTGAGATTTTGGCTAAAACTATGTCATGGGCAAAGGCAGGGGGGTTTCTGGTTGCACGGAAACCCCCTTCCTCTTGGCAAGTGTCTTAAATTATGACAACAGACCTTTACCATGAAGTGGGAGATTGTGAGCTTAGAAAAGCAGTACTGGTTCTATTATGTTTGTGTATCTATTTATTATGGCATGTTTAAACTTTTCCTGACCACTTATCTTATTTAAATGTTTGAAACACCCTATACTAGACCATCTGTACTGTTAAATATTAATACTGTATTCCATACAGTATCCAGTGTATAAAAAGACCAATTTGCATGGCTGTTACCTCTCCCCCAGACTCCCGTACTTACTCCGAATGAGCTGCAGAGTGGGGGATTTTGGATTACATTTGGAAACCCCCCTCTAAAAATCCTGTGTTGCCTCTGAATGTACACACGGGTAGATACTTCCAGGCAATTTTGACTACATTGTCAAAATTACCTAGAAGGTTAGGCAGAATCACCCCATGTGTTCACAGCAGGCGATAGCAATGCGCAGCCGTGCAGCGTCGCTATTACCGGGCCAAATAGACAGAGCAGGCAAGAATATTTTCACTAGACGCCGTCTGCACTGTATATTTGGATGCGGCTGGGGAAGGTAGGATGTAGTTAGGCGTCTAATCTCTGACTGCTACTGTAACTACAACTTGATTACACACCGGTCTCAGTCCAAATCACTGGGACTAAGGGCCTTATTCTAGTTCACTCTTTCTGACAAAATCCTTCTTAGATAGAAAAAAACATGTGCACTGCAGGTGGGGCAGATGTAACTTGTGCATAGAGAATTAGAGTAGAGCAGAGCAGCACTCCTCACAAATTCAATGAAGTTGCGGTGCCATCCTAGGTGCCTAGCAAAAGAGGATCCCAGGGTAGGCGGCACTCACAATAATGTAGGCTCAAAGTTGGATAAAGTCAACGCTTCAAAGCTATTTATTAACACTTCAACTGTGATCACCTGGTGATCACACCCGCAGTTTAAATTCCAATGGCGGGCTGTGACGGTGTAGGAGACACAACATTGCAGCTGTGGAATTTCCTGGGAGCAGTTGTAAACCACAGGAGTGTCTTGGCCACACTGGGGGAAGGCCGTGGCTCTTGGCCACACCGGGGGAGGGCTGTGGCAGCTGCGTTTTGTCACACGCAGCTGCTGCAACCCAGAAACATGGCTGGCTTGACCTGGGCCACGCAGCTATGGTTTTTGATGGTGGTAAGTCAAGTACAGGACTATGGAAATTAGTTCAGTTGGCTGGCAAAACTGCCACACAGCTTACACACTGGGGGATTTTGAGCTGAAAGTAACTCAAAACACCAAAAGTGAGCTACTTTCAGCTCAAAATCGACCAGTGTATATGGCTCGTAAGACAAATATTCCCAAATTGCATTCAGTCCAGGTTTTAAGGATATCCATGCTTGAGCATAGGTAACTTAATTAGTACTTCAGTCCATTTAATTTAACTTTCTGGACTCAAGCATGGATATCCCTAGAATCTGTACTGTAATGGCAGAGTTTGAGAAACTTTGAGCTAAGTTACATGTGCAGAGGGAGCTGGATTGAGAACTTTCTCCTGCTAATGGCTGCAACTGTGGGGACAAACAAAAGGGGCAGCAAGGTTTAATAAATGAGAAGCATGGAGGCTTGGATAAGTGTAGGGTTGGTAAGAAGAGAGTGTCACAACTGAAGGGCTGGATGAAGTCGTGTGGTGTGTAGCAACCGGAGACGGACCAGAGGAGGAAGGATTAAATCGTGCAGGTTTAATAATAGAATTCATAAATGGAACAATACACACTTGAATACTTTCTTTAAGTGGCAGTTAGTGGTAATAAGAATTGAGCCAACACGGCACTTTGAAAGAAGAAAAAGTTCATTTAAACAATGACAGTTCAAGCACTGCGGACGGCAGGCTGGGGTCTTGAGAAATGAAGAAATCCGGAAAGAGAATGTACTTGATGGTAATGAGGGATCCTTGAAGACTGAAAGAAGATGGATGATGACAGAAGAAATGGGAAGTTGCTTGGAAGCAGACGACTAGAAGAGCTTAGGCCAGGAAGCTCAGGGATGCAGGCAGAGACCAGACTGTGGAGAGAACTGGCAGCGATGGGGTTAAGCTGAACCGAAACCAACACAGAGCATTGAAGCAAGGCACCAAGTCAGGAGAGGTGAGTCAGAGAGCCGGAGTCAGCTGGGAGCTGTGAACGCCTCTGGAGACTTTGTACTGACACTGAACAGGCCTAGGCAGATCCCCTATATCCCTAGAGGGCGGCTGCCATTGGCTGTCAGGTCAGTATGGGCGGAAACCTCAGACAAGGACCAATCTGCTATTTGCCCTTAACCAAGATGGCGGCGCCGGCCTCCCGGCGCCCCTACAGCACATACCGCTACACTTGCCGGCGTCCCACGCTGCCTGCTGCCCACCAGACTGCCGCTGCCTGCTGCCGCTGAACTGGAGACCACTACACGCTAGCCGACGGCGGGCGCGAACGGGTGAGTAGTAAGCCCGCCGCGCACCGCCGCGGCTGAGTGTGACAGAGATTAGAAACCCATGCAATAACACATCCAATAAGCTTCCATGAATTCTATATTTGAAAATGACTTTGCACTCATAGTTCATATAAGTCCTAAGTGTTTATAAGGACATCTTATTTTTCAAGCAGAAAAGAGAGTATACAATTGTATTATTCCATCTTGTTGCATCTTAGAGCTTTGAGTATGTACAAGAGGTCTTATTCAACTGTCTCACACGTAAGGTGTTGTTTCTGGTAGAAATCAAATATCCCTTAAAATTAGATCTCAATTACATGTACATGCCCTATGGCAGTGGTTCCCAAACTGTGTGTCCCGAGGCACCCTGGGGTGCCTCGGGACCCTTGCAGGGGTGCCTCAGGGTGGTGGTTCAGGAGCAATGCAAATTATTTATAGTCATTATAATAGTCAAAACCAGTGCTGGTGGCCATAAATCATAAACTATGTGTACAAACATAAGTGAATCTCACCTCGTAATTAAACATAAGGATGACATATACAGTAAACTTAAATTATTTTATTTAATATTTTTTTTTCTAAAATTCTCAATAAGAAACTTTTTTATCCTAGGGGCGCTGTGAAAAGAAAAAAGATACTCCGGGGTGCCGTGATTCAAAAAAGGTTGGGAACCACTGCCCTATGGTGTAGAGAGCCAATTTGGAAAAGTGATCCAAAGAGTTGTAACAAACTAATCCTACTTTTCTGTCTTCTTTCCTCAGTTTTCACTTTTCATATAAATGATCACTCCGTCTGATGCTGTTTTTCATCCTACCATAAACTAAGGATGAGGAAGGATTCTTACAAACACTGGATCTGGTTAGGATAATTTCTGTTTCACTCTCTACAACAAAGGAATTTAGAAAAATGGATTCAGTATTTGTACTTCCAGTAGGATGTTTACATCATCCCCATGAGTGCACAATGGGGTTTATTCTGGTTGATTCGCAAGGCTGCGAATTTGTAGTGTTGCCAGTCCACCAAACCCCACCCAGCAAATGCCGGGACGCCCGCCCACCCCCCCTCTCAGTGTGTGTTCACATGCATGGCCTGCTGCTGGATGTTTAACACAAACATCCATTCGCAGCCTGTGGGAGAACACCCACATCATTCGAGGGTCGCCGACCTTTGAATGATGTATGCCGCACGCATACCTAAGTAACGTGGAGGTCACTTAGATTTGCGTGCAGCCTCAGGAGGAAGTGGGCGGACAGCTGACATATGGTGATGTCAGCTGCCCATCCCGGCACCGACATCACGGCCCAATTACCATGGGAACACCCAGTTCCCAACCTGGGGTACTTATACCCCTGGGGGTATCCTGCAGACCATTTGGGGGTACTTGAATATAATATTGGTTTCCCAATGGAAGAATAAGTCTTCCATTGAAGTGGAGATGATCTACTGTCAGGACTCGCGGATTTTGTGAGTCCGTTTGCTGGCCAGGAGCTAGGGGGCACACTGAGGGTTTGAAAGTAGCAGGCTTAATATAAGTCTTACGCACAGGCCAAGATGAATAATACCTTTTATTAAAGTATAACAGTCTCAGAAGTATTAATACTTAGAAACATAGACAAGACTTGGAGATACAAGGGTGCGGCAAGGCTGGTACAGGTACACACGGGGAGATCCGTGGATCAGCAGTGCTTGGAGATACACGGATGCAGCAGCGCCGGTGCCGGTACACACTGGGAGATCAGCGGAACAGCAGAGCTGGAGACACACGGATGCAGCAGCGCCGGTGCCGGTACACACTGGGAGGTCAGCGGAACAGCAGAGCTGGAGACACACAGATGCGGCAGCGCCGGTGCAGGTACACACTGGGAAATCAGCGGAGCAGCAGAGCTGAAGACACACGGATGCGGCAGCGCTGGTGCAGGTACACACTGGGAGATCAGCGGGGCAGCAGAGCTGGAGACACACGGATGTGGTAACGCTGGTGTAGGTACACATTGGGAGATCTGGGAAGCAGCAGACTTGGAGACACGCAGGTATGGGAACACTGGTGCAAATACACACTGGGGGATCACGAGAGCACAGTCTTGGAAGCACACAGGTGTGGAAACTCTGGTGCAGGTACTCACTAGGAAGCACACTGGTACGGAGACTCTGGTGCCGGTACACACTGGGAGTTCCTGGGAGCAGTAGACTTGGAAGCACGCAGGTATGGAAACGCTGGTGCCGGTACACACTGGGAGATCACCAGAGCACAGTCTTGGAAGCACAGGTATGAGAACGCTGATGCCGGTACACACTGGGAGATCTTGGGAGCGGTAGACTTGGAAGCACGCAGGTATGGAAAGGCTGGTGCAGGTACACACTGGGAGATCTTGGGAGCAGTAGACTTGGAAGCACGCAGGTATGGAAACACTGGTGCAGGAATACACTGGGAGATAACGAGAGCACAGTCTTGGAAGCACACAAGTGTGGAAACTCTGGTGCAGGTACTCACTGGGAAGCACACTGGTATGGAGACACTGGTGCCGGTACACACTGGGAGATCAACAGAGCACAGTCTTGGAAGCACACAGGTATTGGAACGCTGATGCCGGTACAGACTGGGAGATCCTAGGAGCAAGATGCTGGTTCAGCAGAACGCTGGGGAGCTCAGGTCGCAGGTTACCTCCTGGGAAGAGATAGTGAAGCACTGGCGTCTGCTGAGTGTCAGGTGAGGGATTAAATCCCCCGGGCTTGCTCCTGATTGGATAAGCGGGGAAGACAGGCAGAGAGCCATTGGGCGGCCACGGAAAGATGGAGGCACAATGTGGGACACAGGGCCAAGCCAACATGGCGCCCGGGAATGGAGACCCACAATACTAGGCAGGGAATGACAGGCCACACCAGCAGAACTCCTCTGGCCGGTACCAACATGAAGGGACCTAAGGCCCCGACGGTGGACCCGAACCGGTAAGCGCCGCTTGTGTCCAATGGTCGTGACATCTACCTTGTATGACTTTCAGTTCATTTTGAAGCCTCATCATCATCTTCTTGTGCTTTTGCCGGACCAGCAATCCACTGGGAGCTACCTGCACTGCACTCAGACATCAGTGATCACCTGCCCTGCACTGACATGGTTGGAAGAAGCAGCAGCATTAATCCTCTAATTAGTGGGATCCCCCGGAGACACAGCCAGGGGCTAGACTCAGTGGGACCTGATTCCTGACCACTACTCCTCACTTTCACTCCAGTTGTAGGTACTGTGGATATTTTAGATTCAGAGAAGGGGGTACGAATAAATGGAAAGCCTAATCAAGGGGTATGAGATTGAAAAAATTATGTGAACCACTGGTCTAAGGGGGAACCCAGACCTCTCTGTGGGCTAAAAAGAAAGATAGAGCTGCGCAATATCAGGGTTAAATTTCAATAATAATAATATTAATTATTAAATTATTAATTTTTTTTGTATTTCAATAAATTACACAATAATCTAAAAAATCACATACAACATATAAAATAAAAAGAAAACAAAGCACAACCGGTTGTGATTACAAAAAGCTTTTTGATATCAGTGGCTTCCTCCAGGGAGTAAAAGTAGCAAGAAGAGTGTGCTGCTATGATGCTGGTATAAATTAGAGATGTGCAGGTTCTGATGTACTCTGATTTCAAAGCAGGATCTTATTGGCTATGCCAAATCACATGACAGTTGTTGACAGTTGATAGCCAATAAGATCCTGCTTTGAAATCAGAGTAAATCAGAGTAAATCAGTAAAACAAGTGACTTTTGGAAAATGGCTGCCCCCATACGAAAGACAGCTTTTTTAAACAGGTTTTCCTATGGGGCAGCCATTTTCCGAAAGTTATTTTTTTATAAGCAGCAGGAGCCGGGATCCGCAATGCAGGAGGTACTGGCTGCACAGGGGGTGGGCTGAAGACTGCACTGGCTTTGACCCTGTATTTGGAAAGTTTCCAAAAACGGGACTGCCAGTATAAAAAAAAGGCACTTAAATGGTAATATACCATTTAAAAGATGTAGAGGGGGGGGGGGGCCTCCAGGGGGTGTACGGGTTTGAAATGCCTATGAATATTTAATGAGCACTCATTAAATATTCACTGTGCTGGGTCTGCTCATTGGCTGGATCCTAAATACCGTTTCAGACCCAATTTTGGTGCCAAAATACCGGGTCTGAAACGAGTAGGACCCTCCATTTTAACCGTTTAGCATAAATGGCTTTATTAAAATGGTAAATCGGTTCTGCACCTTTCAGACCGCACATATAACCGTTTTGAAATGGTTAAAAAGCGGCAAAATACCGGTTAAAATGTGCGGTCTGAAAGAGGCAATAGTCTGTAATGGGCATCGGTATCCGGACTATTTGTCTACAACAAGAAGCTAGACAGCCATTAGGTCGACACCATTAGTTCGACAACTCAATAGGTCGACATGCTTTTAGGTCGACATACCACTAGGTCAACATACCATTAGGTCGACACTGCCATTAGGTCGACAGTGTCTAGGTCGACAGTCAAAAGGTCGACATGGTTTTTTTCACTGTTTTTTGAGCCAACATGTGCCGACAGGCGGTATTTCATGCCCTACCATCCACTAGGGCGTGGAGTTAGATTATAATAGTGTGCCGAGCGCAGCGAGGCACCATGCCCGAAGCATCGCGAGCGAAGCGAGTGATGCGATGGGCTGCGGTTCACTTCAAACTGTATTCATGTCGACTGTGTCGACATTTGGGTAAAAAAAAACAGTGAAAAAAACCATGTCGACCTTTTGACTGTCGACCGAATGGCAGTGTCGACCTAATGGTATGTCGACCTAATGGTATGTCGACCTAAAAGCATTTCGACCTATTGAGTTGTCGAACTAATGGTGTCGACCTAATGGCTGTCTATCTTCTTGTTGTAGACAAATGGTCCCACATCCATGGGCATCACGGTGTGTGCCTAAAGGCCCCCATACACTAGCCGATTTTGGTCAGATTTCAGCCAGATCAGTCGGATCTGGCCGAAATCGGACCAATATCGGCTAGTTTTGATGTCCCCTCAGATCCGATGCGCGGTCCCGTGCGCATCGGATCTGCGTCGGGTGGTCGGACCTGCTGCACGTCCGACCACCCGACTTGGGACCTAGTGGGGCGGCGAGGCGGTAGAGGGAGCAGGGGGGGCTGGGGACGCTGCGGGGGACACAGGCGGCATAGAGCCGGGCAGGGGGAGCCGGCGGGAGCTGTCAGTATTGAATAAAAAAAAAAAGCCCATACAATGCATGGGCGGCCTGTGATTGGCTGAGCGCTCTCTCAGCCAGTCAGCAATTGGCTGAGAGAGCGCTCAGCCAATCACAGGCTGCCCATTCATTGTATAGGCTTTTTTTTTCTAGCACTGACAGCTCCCGCCGGCTCCCCCTGCCCGGCTCTATGCCGTCTGTGTCCCCCGCAGCGTCTGTGTCCACCGCTGCTGGGGACAGCGTCTGTGTCCCCCGCAGCGGGGGACACAGATGCTGTCCCCCGCTGCGTCCCCAGCCCCCCTGCTCCCACCAGCTCCCACCTCACTAGCCCCCCCCCCCCCCCCTGCTCCCTGGGTTTTTTACATGTGATAAATCGAGACGATTTATCACATGTAAAAAATGGCACATCAAGTGCCAATCTAATCAAGCTCCCCCGGAGCAGCCGGGGAAGCTCAGGGGGAAGTCGGGGGCAACTTGTCCTAAGGACAAGTCGCCCTAGTGTATGGGGGCCTTTACTGTATAATGTCTTCTTTTTGTGATACATGCCTCCTTTCCATGAGACCATGCCCCTTTTTGCGGTGCAGGGAAGCCACGCAAGGGTCACGTCTGCTGTAGGTGGGCCTGTGTGCTGAAAATGCCAGGGCCGATTTATAGTCCCAGTCCGGCCTTCTGTCCATACACGCTGGGCATAGTCCCCCAGTGTGTATGGACCTTTAAAAGTAATTATACCAGAGTTAAATACTAGTAACTAGTTAACAAGCTCAAAGAATCGAAACATTATTAGTCTCTGTTATGAAAAGCAATGTAACAACACACAAAATATGTACAACTATTAGTTTATAAAAATAAATAAGCTTCATACACAGAGTTACATGTTTACCAAACACAGTATCAATGAAGTTAAGAACCCTCCATACTTGATACATTTCATGTTTATTTTGAGAAACCTTGATGAGAAGGAAATTTTAGAGAAAAACCCAAAACATCAGCTACAGATCAGCGTCTGTGCCTTGCCCACAGCCCCGGTTGCAGTGCCGGGAGCCCCCTCTTCTCCCCACTTTGGCGCCACAATATTGTACTACGAACGACACGACTGCCATCCAGCGCACTGGATACTAGCACTCGCTACACACACGCTGACGTGTCTTTCTTACAACCGCAACCCGGAAGCATAAGGCTGTGCAAGGCGGGGCCTCCGCGTCATCCTGAGACCGCTCTATACTCACCTATGAATGAAGCGCATGTGCGGGTCAGGCGGAGGGGGAGGGTGATAAATAGCGGCTGTGCGGCGGCGGCGCTCTCTCTGAGTCAGTGTGTAAAGGAAGCAGCAGCAGGCAACAGCAGATTTCGGCCCGATCCTCAGTCTCCGCACTTCTCCTTACCGTCACGTCATGGCTTCCTCCGGTGCTCAAGCTGCTCAGCCGGCTCCTGCCCTGCAGAGAGGCATCGTCAAGATGGTGAGGAGCCCGGGAGACTGGCTTCCTAGCCGGGACGTCTGCGGGGGTCGTGGGGACAGAGAGCTGTTTTAATGCTTGCCGTGGGGGAGGTGGAAGCCCGCTGGTCACTGCCAGCCAGGGGGACGTGTCACAGGACAGCGGGCACCGGCCGGGGGAACTTCAGTGCGGTTACTCCATACGTTGCTGGAAGTTGGGTACAGCTGCAGCAGGATGGCAGGAGAGTGCCCGCTGTGCCCAGGTGTCTGCTCACATACTGGAGCACTTAAGACGGGGCTCTGCTTACCAGCTGGGTGCTGAAGGGACGTCTCTGGCTCGTAGTAATAGTGGGGCAGCGCTGGCTACCTGTGGCGCTCCAGCTGTTGTGGCACCATAGCGAGGTGCCAGCTTATACCTGGCCGTCAGATCCTGCTGCCGCGGGGTGCACACCTCACCCCTGTAGGAGCAGCGCTCATTTGCCCCCTGTACAAAGGACGAGTTACCTTATCTATAACTGATCTGGGTGCACATGTGCCCCTGTGCTCTCCACTGGTCTCTGGTCCATGGCATTGCTCTATGCTCTTTATTGGTCTATGTTAGTGGCCCATGCTCCGTCCTGATCTCTGGTCCATGGCAGTTCCCCTTGTCCTGGTCTAAATGATCAGTGTTCTGACAGCAGGTCAGGGCTGCATGGTGATGCAAAACCAATGTGTACAGTATGTGGTGCTGTAGGTTAATGGGTATTACTGTTTTGCTGGTAATGGTTACATGATGGATTCATATTAGCATTTGATAGTCTGTAAATTGTCTGACCTGCAGAATGACAACAGACACTATTGGACAAGCAGCTGGGGATAGAAGACTATATTTTCTTGAGACTTGGTTAAAATGTTGCAACTCATCCTAAAGCCTCTGATACTCTGTTGCACAACAGCGGAAAATAGTGCGGTGTAGCATCAAACATAAGAAAGTATATCTGTTGAAGTTTTAAAAATTGATGCAGTAATATAGGGTCACATCCTACTTTTAGGTTGACATTTATCCGCTTTCAGATGAGTATCTTCAATAAATAAGCCTATATACTGAAGGGATTTGTCATGTTTCTCTATATATAATTAAAAAACTTATGTAGTTTATGAACATTGCTATTCCTCAGATAAAGTAGACATCTTTAAAATCTTGCTGCTCCTGGCATTAAGCTACACAATAAATAAACGTATTCTATTGGACAGATGGTCTGTGTTCTTACAGGTGCTGAGGTATAATCAGTTTGGGCTATTGACAGTACTTCTTGCATAGATACACTGGAGAGTAGCTGGAATGGTATAAGGTCCTTTGATTGACACATATTGGGTTGACCACTGAAGGGTGGTATGGCTTAGTTTGACACATGAAAGAAATCAACATGGCTACGGCTGATAGGGTTTCAAGGACGACACAAGCATTAGGTCAAAAATAGCAAGGTAGACAGTCCAAGGTTCAGTCAACATAAGCTTTTCACCTTTTTAGCAGACCTGTGCTGACAGGCAGTATTTCATCCCCTACCATCCGCTAGGCTAGGATGTGTAGGGAGAATAGAATAGTGTTCCAAGCGTAGCAAGGGCAACAGTACTTTGTTGGTGCCAATGTTGACATGCGGGATAAAAAATTAGAAAAACTAATGCTGTCCAGGCCATTTTCGACCTTCCAACCTTGTTGACCTTAGCAGTCGGCCTTTTTCATGTATCGGCCTAGGTGATGTCAGCCTTCTTTGGTCGACACAATTCATCTCAACCTAATGTGTTGAACCAGTGACCCATACGCACTGGAATCCATACTCATCACACTTTTCCATTTTCAGTTTGTGGTATCCTTGTGTGGGACCAATGGCAGAACTTGAGTGGTTTGCTCAGGTACAAAAATATTGGAGTCCACTCCAACTCAAGTTCACAATATGCCGCACAGCAGTGGCCCTGCACCAATGGTAGTTCCGCCTTGTGTGGGACCAACAACTTTCACTAGCATGTTGGCAATTTTGTTGTGCAGCAAGTATGGTGGTCCAATGCATTTAAAGTGACAGTTAGAAAATTATTTTATTGGTGTAATTAAGTAGTTTTCAGTGGAAGCTAAAATTGCAGGGCCGCTATCTTTAATACAATTGCCTATTAAGACACTACAGTATATGGTGAAAGATTTTGCACAGGGCTTTCTGAGGGATATTGTTCTAGGATGTACATTAAATATTGAAGCGATAACAGGCAATTTCTCCCCTTGAAGTCACCCATGTATAGCCACCTTAAGACTGTATTTCATGGTGCGTTTAGAATGAAGCATATGGACATTGAGGGATATAAACTAGAATGGCTATAACAATTTAGAATGTGGGTATGTAGTGTCGGATATATCTGCATACACCTATTCAATGTGTCTTCCTTCAGCCACGTTGTCGCCTCTGCAAATTCAACTTTTTAAAAGATAAAACTGCGTTGTCGAAAAAGGAGGCTAAATTGTCAAAGCAGTAGTTAGCTCCCAATGCAACAAGCAGGCAGCAATAAAGCAAATTAGCTCTGTATCAAACATCTGCTTTCTTTGCAGTTGGACATGTAACATGGAATGTTTAACAAGTGCTATTGTCACCTGGGTGGCTTTTTTAGCTGAAAGTGCTAGTGTTAAGTGCCTCTGACACAGCTTAAGTTAAGCTTGTGGGCATTTTACATACCTAAGGCATTACAACTCTTCAAGTTGTGCACTTAATTTAGATGCTTTTGTCTGACAGAGTTTTAGACCGTAAACTGTATAATCTTGTACACAACCATTGGGTTCCTGCTGTCCTTCCACTTCATTTGCCAACTGTTTGTCACCTAAATAAAATGTTTAAAATTAAAATTAGGTGTGAAATTGCACCTGCATCGGCTGTCACTTGGCCCAATACATGCTGGACCTGATTTCATTGGCAGTTCCCCGGGAGGGTTCCCATATGATTTTGTACTTTATGTAGGATTTTTTTCCATATGGTAAATCGCATGCGATCAATAGCATGCAACTCCCGGGGAGCTGCAAGCAGTGGGACGCTGGGAGCCAGGCTGCAGAAGAATACAAGAACCGATAGAAATTAATGGGCAGCCAATACGCGTCCGCCCATTCATTCATTTATTTTTATGTTTAATTCACCTGGCTCCACCCACCTAGCTCTCTGTGTCCCCCAGTATCAGATGCCTTAAGACTGCAACATTGTACGCATAATTTTGACAGATGGTCACATCTTCACTAGAATGAGTGTTGCTCCTTTACACTCACTTTAATCCAGTGGTTCTCAAACTTGGTCCTCAGGACCCCACACAGTTCACGTTTTCCAGGTCACCCGACAGGTGCACTCATTGCTGACTGACACATTTTAAAAGATACTTAAATCTCTATTGGACACCTGAACATCTAGAGCGCCACCAAATCTATTGGTAAAGTGGTCTAACAGACTTTTGGGATATCTAGCCCGATCCCCAAGGATCCACACCAGAAGACAAAGTGGCTGCCATCAGGACACTGCCATACAGAGAGACTCTGAGCGGATAAATCATCCTTACACAGCAATTAAAGGAAACTCCATTGCCTTTCTCAAAGCTCCCTAAAAATATCTGGAGACTATACCAATGGTAATATACAACTACTTTACCCAGTATATTATTATTGAGTCTCATTTCAACTAGATCTTTAAAACTTTTAATCTATATACCACTTTTTGCCATCACTAAGGCAGGCGACTAATTGATAGGTTTTTTTTTATTTTATATTTTGTGTTTGCATGGTCTTATATTCTATTGCTTTTTATATAATATATATTAGAGGTAATTTATTTTTACAAGAGAACAGTCTAAAATGTATTGTCTACAGCCAGCGCTGGCGTCTCTTTTCTTGTTTACTTATTGGGGACTGACCACCCCCTGCCAGCAGCTGTTAATTGCGCACCACACAACCCTTTATTCATAGTTCAAACATTATGTCCTATATGTTCTGAGCAAGGAAATGGTTGTGCGAGGGTTCACCTGAGAACTTTTCAAAAGGGTTTTGCTCTAGCAATTTGTCACTGTTTTGGTTGATGCTTTGAGGAGCTGCAAATTTGTTTTGTTACCTTGACCTGCGTACTGCTACTCATTCTGCTTCTAAAGCCCATCCTGACGGATTTACCACGTAAGTCTTTGGACTGATTTTTTTTATTTCCCCTGCCGGCATACCTGTGAAATAAAGCACCCCTAGTGTTAAGCCAATACTTTGATTCTTCAAGATTTATAGTCTTGATTCCTCCAGCTGTGTGTTACGGTCACACAGGAGTAAATCCACGCTGCCTTGTTTCTTATTTGACTTGAAAGTGATTCAGTTAGATTTATCACATGTGTAACTAGATCTGTTACTGTGGGGTAGATTTCCCTCATACCTACATGGATTTCCATTTGCCTGCCACGATGTTGTAGTAAAATATCAGGACAGGAGATATGTAGTGTTTTTTTTCAGTAAGTGTTAAAAATGATTGTACATTTCTATGGTGTCTACTATAGGGCACTGTGTTTTGTCATCCATCTGAGTTTTTTTGGTCCTTAGTCATTTGAACTAGTTAGAATCCTAGTTCTTTCACATTGGGGTTAAGTGGAATTTAAACTAAAATATGTACTGACTTTGTACATAAAGGAAATAAAATTATGGCCTTGCAGTTGAACACAAATCATAGCACCGTAAGGATATTGCTTTGTCTGCAAGTTTGTGTATGTTACCAGGAAGTATTTTGCCTGGGATTTTTTCATCTTTAAAAAGGAAATGTTTTATTGTTTGTGCAGGTTAACGCTGAGCAACCACTGAAACAAAACAAATTTTTTCATATAGTACTAGTGATTATGATCTATGTAGTTGGCAATGTAATTAAAATGGCCTAGCCATTAGAAGGCACTGCATTCAACCTAAAGCCTACACACAAGATGAAAAAATAAAATCACTCAGTCTCTTCTAAGTGATATCTTTAAAAAAAAAAATAGCTGTAATCAATTTAGTTAAAGATGTGCTTCTGCACCTCAATAACGACCACTACCATTTGCTGAACATGCAGGTTGACCTGTTATAAAGCCAACAAACCCGTATGTTCAGCAGACCCCGATGACATCACTGAACAATATGGTTCAGTGTGTATGTACTCAATATCGTTCGACTTGCAGCACCGCTGATTTAGTTAACTATATCGAAAGTGCCCCAAATAAAGTGTATGGGCTTTTATAAGGAAAATTATTTGATACATGTGATACTTTTGGTAGTCATAACCAATGGTAGGTCAGGTTTTGGTGGTAGGTTGAGTATGGAAGGGACTTGATTAGTTTTATTTCACAATGGTCAATTAATAGACAATATATCAAGGGCCATAAGCCCAATACAAATCATTTTTTTCATTGATGTAGATTTTTAATAGTGGGTTATGTTTGAGGAAACATATTAAGGGGTTTAGATTATTTGATAGCTTACCTGTGGGAAGAGGTTTTAGGAAGACTTGTATAAGGAGGGAATAGGTGCAGAGTAGTCTTCAGGAAGCTGAATCTGGCAGGCTTCAACGCAGTCAGAAATGGCCCCAATGCATAGATGTGCTGATATTTCTAACTGTTGGAAATATTGGCACACATTGAATACCATATGTCCATTACCACATAACCAAAACTATAGGTTAATTATAAGCATAATTTGCTTATTTTAATCTGATTTATCTGTAAAACTAGTGGTGCCTTTAAAAAAGGTGAACACTCAAGAGTGCCATGATTCCATAACGTTTGCTGTAGAGGTAGTGGCGCAAAATAATATTCTGCATACACATGCTGACTAAAATTGGTTAGAGAACCAGAGTGCTTGATTAATTTGGAAGCTACCTAAATAGACCATTATTTATTTTATTTGTTTATTAGCATTTTTTTCTATAGTGCATACATTACGCAGCGCTTTACAGAGATTATTTGACCATTCACATCTGTCCCTGCCCCAGTGGAGCTTACAATCTATATTCCCTACCACATGTACATGCTCACAGACATTCTAGGTTTTTTTTGGGGGGAGCCAATTAACCTACCAGTATATTTTTGGATTGTGGGAGGAAACCAGAGCACCCGGAGGAAACCCACGCAAGCACGGGGAGAATATACAAACTCTGCACAGTTAGGGCCATGGTGTGTATTGAACCCATGACCTCAGTGCTGAGGCAGTAATGCTTACCATTACTCCATCTGTACTGCCCTACCATTCTGAAACCCAAAAGAGTGCTGCCAGCAGTTATCAGGTATTTGTCTGCCTCAAGCATGCAGATCAAAACTCCTGATAACCAGCTCTGTCAACCCTGTATTGCCAGCCTCACATCAAAGTCCAAGCATGAGATGGACTGGTTTAAAGCACATCAACACTGTGGAGCAGTTGAAGTGTTCTGTGGCGAGATGAATTGCGCTTCTCTTGTAGTCAGATGGGAAAGTGTGAGTTTGGCAATTGCCGAGAGGACGTTACCTATCTGACTGCATCATGGCAATTGTAGTTTGGAGGCAGTATAATGGTATTGGCTTGGTTTTCAGCGTTAAGGCTCGGGTTATTTCCAGTGCAGGGCAATCTTAATGATTCAGCATACAAAGCTATTTTGAACAATACTAGGCTTTCAACATTTTGGGAAAAGCCCTTTTCTGTTCAAACTTTATTGTGACTCAATGCACAAAGCAAGGACTATGAAGACATAATTTAAGTTTGTTGTGAAAGACCTTGACTGGCACTGAGTTCTGACCATCCAAATCCAGCTGCCTTTGGGATGAACTGGAATGGAGATTGAGTTGGAACTTCTAATCCAATATCAGCGTGTGACCTCATAAATGCTCTACAAAATGAATGGCCACAAATTTCCGCTAAACACTGCAAAATCTTGTGGATCGCCTTCCAAGAAGTGTAGCTGCAAAAGGGAAACCAACGCAATAGTGAAGAATGTGTTGTAATACAATTTAATTACATTACTTGTTGGTATAATGGTCAGGCATCAGAATAAATTTGTCCATATGCATGTAAAAAATACAAAAATTGATTGCCATTTTCAAGTGCAGATTTTTATGAAAATATACCCGAAGAATCCATTTTTGCTAGTTTGGAAAATTGGATTAATTCTAAACAAACACCACAAACTACAAATAGAATTGGATCATGCTTATTTTCAACAAATAAGGATGTTGATGTTGGAATGTGAGCAGTCCAAAAAGTGTCAAAGGGACCAAGTGGTACCTTTATAGTATAGTAATTAGACTTTGATCATGTTTATCATTGTAGGTCAGTTAAGTGTTAAAAGTTGGTAAAATCTTATCTGGGGCCAAATGTAATAGGGTGAGAGATTTTGGGAGAGTTTTCCCGTTTTTTTTAAAGCAGCAATCAATTACATGGCAAAATCAACCTGGTTTTGCAGTGTAATTGATTGCTGCTTTAAAAAACATGGGAAAACTCTCCCAAAGTCTCTCACTTTGTGAAACTCTCACCCTATTACAGTTGTCTCCCGATATTTAAAGCTGTAAGATGTCTGTCCCTATATGCAGTCAAGGACAAGACTGTTCCTTCTCAGTGTCATCTTCTACCTCTGGAAGGGCTATAGAAGGAATAAGACTGAAAAGAACAGATATGGGTTGTGTGAGGGATGCAGTGAATGAACAATAATAAAAAATTTCACATACAGTAAGTAGTTTTACTTCCCCATTTGTTAAAATTCACTGGGAATGGCCTGGGTTTTAAAGTACAAAGCTTATTTTACTTGCCTTTACATTATAAATCACTGTATTGCTTTGTTTTGCAGGTCCTTTCTGGATGTGCCATTATCGTAAGGGGCCAGCCTCGTGGTGGTCCACCTCCGGAACGTCAGATTAACCTTAGTAACATCCGTGCAGGAGCTCTTGCACGCAGAGCTGCTGTGTCTCAGCAAGACTCAAAAGATACTCCCGATGAGGTGAGCGCATATTTAGGATTGGATATAGTTAAAAAAAACTAACTTTGGAAAATGGCTTGGTTTACAGCTGGACTTTGTTTATAACAAATTAACAAATTGTTACTTAGAAAATATAGTCGGAGCAAACTTGTTTGGCACTTCGTTGTGAAAGAAATTGGTCATTGGTGGTATTCTGTACTATTCAATGAGCTTTTCCTAACAGCACCTTGGGGCAATAAACATTGCAAGTATTTTTAAGTGTGAAGCCATTTGCAGGGCACCTTGTACAATTGCTGTGTGCGATGAGATGCACGCTCCCGTCACACATCTCATCACACAGCTCAAAAAGTATGTGCTGCCCATACTTTTTGTACTAGATCTCATCTCATTGCAAATGTGATGGGATCTAGTCCAAATTGTATACAATAATTGTACCTTGTATAGACACCTTAAATTCTGAAGCCTGCTTAATGTGTTGTGCTTTGTGTGCTGAGCGATGCTAGATCACTCAGATCGCTTAGCAAGATCGCTAGCACACAGCATGTCTGCAGAGCAATCCGTCAGCGCCAGTGTTCTCCGATGAGAGAACACTGTTAATTAAAAACGAGCATGCTGGTTCTTAATCCTAAGGACTGACAATCATCTACCTGCAACTGTTAGCAGTGCACCTTTTTGTTCTGATTTAAGGCTGGTTCTTAATCACCTGAAGATAGCGACATGCGGGGCTGCGCATTGCTGTTGCCCCTACACACGTAGTGATAAGGCATTTTCTAAGCAATCTAGACAAATGAAGTCAGATCGCTTATAAAATGCCCCTAAATCGCTAAGTGTATAGGCCCCATTAGCTTCCATCTCGCTTTGCCAGCCAACTAATTGAAAAGTCCAAAAAGGAAAGCTAAAATGTGCAAGTTTTGTTCATCACTACTCACTACGGTTTCTCATTTAAATAAAAGTTGGCTGCATTTCGTGGATCTGATTCTGTGTTTCGGGGTAAACTAAAAGCAACTGCACCTAGACTAAACCATAGTTAAGAAATGCCGTGTCCAACTCAAATCTAAAATGCTGTATAAAATAAAGCTGTCCTGCATTTGTGGGCTACTTGTTACAGCAGGCGGTGTTGATCATGCATGTAAAGAATCTGCCCTAGTGTGTCCCATTGGCTGCAGATGTGTTTATGGGAATGCAAGGTTTGCTTTATTAGTATACACCAACCACAACATGTGGTATGGAAATCTGTTAGTGTGGGCTCATAATTTGGCACTTATTGGGTCTATTTAATCGGGAACCTTGCAGCGCATACTGTATTTGTGTGATGGAGGACATAGTTAATGAGGCTTTCTGAGCAGCTTATATAGATCAGAGGCTGCTGTGATGAGATGACGTTTAGAGACTTCGGCATGCAGCCTCCCAGCAGTTTGAAGACTTCACAAGTTGAATTTGAAAAGCTCCATTTTGGAAGAACATAAACTATCTGATTTTCCGCTAATCCAAAATCAATTGGGCTCAATCAAGCAATGGAGGCAATTAACATCTTGAATTTGCTACATTGTATCCTAAGCACCTGCTTGGTTTTCTTTAACACGTTTTACCACACAGATTACATAGAAGAGATTTCTGTTTTCCAGTTAGTTTTGAATGCGTCATACTAGATGGTCATCTATGAGCTTAGTCTTAAACTACAGTGTAGAGCAGGGGTGGGGAACCTTTTTTGTGCCAAGGGCCATTTGTATGGGGAAAAAATCCTTCGGGGGCCATATGTAAAAATGTCTCTTACAAATTGTCCTGCTGCAGCCGTCCCACGCTTCGGCGGCTGCCGCTGAATAGGACTGACAGTCTCTGGCTGCTGTTGATTAAGAGGAATCTTGCAAGAACTACTGACCTCTTGCGGGAATTCCCCTGTACTTGACTCCTGGCAAAGCTGCCTGGTGGGTGGGAGGGCCACTCAAACGGCTACGGGGGCCGCATACGGCCCCAGGGCCTGAGGTTCCCCACCCCTGGTGTAGAGGATTAAGTTTAGTATTTTTAAGAACAAGGACTCAATCCTGGCTGTCGTTCTCATTGATAATGTTTTGCTCATCTGGAAACATAATTTGTTACAGATTGAACACTCACATAAACAGGGTTAATGTCCAATGGTTCTGTGTTCTACAAATTGCCTCAGCATATTCACCGTTAAGGTGAGGACAGTCTGCTTATTTCAAGTTACTAGTGTCGAGGAAAACACCTGCTACAGTCTAGAAAAAACTTGCAACCGATTAGCCAGTAGGCATAAACTATTGCTTTACAGATCTTGGATGTGCGCAAGTTTAAGATGGTGTTTGGTGTAACAGTGCCCTCTACTGTCAAGAACCTGGAAATGAGGACAG
The DNA here is from genome assembly GCF_055691185.1 of Crinia signifera. NCBI lineage: Eukaryota > Metazoa > Chordata > Amphibia > Anura > Myobatrachidae > Crinia > Crinia signifera. The sequence continues at coordinate 187,788,298 of NC_139220.1, forward strand.
ATTAAAGGCTTTAGATTTTATGGATATTGATTCAGTGTTACTTGCATATGAGTCTTAAATTAAATCTGCATTTCTGCTCGGTTTGGAAAATGTTTCTCCCTTTCAGTAAACTTTTTTTAATATATAAAATATCTGCAGTGTCAACCGGTTCAGAAACAATTACAAGCAGCTATAACTGACTTTTCTATATTTGGGGCTCAGTGTACACTGCTAAACATAACAGCAGAGATTTGGGGTCACATTGTGTGCTGTGCTTGTAAAATCCAGAAGTTCAGGAAAATTAATATTTAAAGCACACATTGTAAACATGCCTTTAATCTTCATTGTTCTTTAAAATGAGAATGTTTCCAGCAGTTCTGAAGGTGCGAATGTCCAGGCAATTTGCAAAACCTATCTGCATAAACGTTTACATTAACCCTTTGAGGTCCGCACCACAAAAAAAGCAACCCAAACTGATTTCTCAACAGTTTGGTAGAGGCCTAGATCTCAAACTGTGGGGTCTCATTTAAAAAAACTATTGATTGTTGTTGGTTGAAAAATAGGAAGAATCTTTGCATTAATGTAAAAAGGACATAATGCAGTAGCTTTGTGCACTGCTCTCAATGAATCATGTGTTTAGAGCAGTGGTTCTCAAACTGTGGGGCCTGTCCTCTTTTCAGAATGGGTCACGACTCCATGTTGTTGACATCAGGCTGTTGACTTTTCAAACTCAGTCAGTTATTCAAGGAGTATGAAAAATGTGTTGAATGGTCTGTTATTTTAGACTAGTCATATCATTTTATGCCTCCATAATGCTGCCATGCATGTGCTGTCTGCGGACTACAGATGTGATGTGATGGCTTTCTACAGTCACTGGGGTCCTGATTTTTTTTTATCTAATGGGGTCCCAGAGCAAAATAGTTTGAGGACCCCTGGTTTAGACGTTTTAAAATGACGACAAAATATGAACAGACTTATTTCCAGTCTTTTTCTGTTTTATCTTCTGAATTGCACTTGCTACCACTTTTCCAAGTCATCCATTTGTCATTTAACTTTTGTAAAAAATTTGTTTTTGGGCATTCAGAATGACTACCAAACTTTCATGACCATTAACATACATAACATTGTAAAATTAACGTTCCATAAATGGGACTTGACCTCTTACTAAATTGCAGATTTTTCTTGAGACTGCTTTGTGAATTCATCCTGCAAAATGCATGTAATGTTAAATGGCAAGAACAGTGCATTGAATAATCCCTTAAAGGTTTGAGTAAAACAATGAGTGCATATTATTGGATTATAATGTGTTAGAGGATGCACCAACGAAGGGTAATTTGGCACAGGTATACTGCATAATAAAATGCTACTTCCTCATTTCAGCCATGGGCGTTTCCTGCTCGAGAGTTCCTGAGGAGAAAGCTGATTGGGAAAGAGATCTGTTTCACTGTAGAGTACAAGACTCCACAAGGAAGAGAATATGGAATGGTGTATTTGGGTAAAGGTGCGTTTCACATATATATTATAGAAACTATATTTCTTTTTTGGTGAAAAGTCAAATACTATTGACATTTAGCTTAAGTAAACTGTTAAACATGATAAGCGAAAGTTCAGAAGTTCGATTTTATTTAAGGCAAACACGTAGGAATTAAAAATTTGATTGAATGACAACTGTATATGAACTGAATGGATAATTGTTCCAGCAGAGTCCTTTCAAAAAAGGAAATTATCTTCTAGGAGGCATGTGAAAAATACAGCACTACCAGGCATGGTGAAATGCCAAAGTGCATAAAGTCCTTTAGTTATAAAACATTAACTGTAATAATGGCCGGTTAAATTTCCCATATCTGAGATCCAAGATATTCCAAAATAAAAAATGAATGCAACTGAGCAAACATCTTAGCTTTCTGATAGTTACATATGCACACAAATGTATTACAAAGTTACCATCTGCTTATGTGTATAAGGTGAATATGGAAACAAAATTAATTTTGTTTAGAAATGGGTTGCATCCCATCATTGCATGCAAATATTTTAAAATAAAGATTTTCAAATATTTCTTGTTCCAGGATTTTATAAAAATATTCTCAATGTGTACTTGTGACTTATTCATGTTTCTACTGGTCCAATTAAAAGGTTTTAGTCACACTTTGTTTTATGTAATTGCCTCAATTCTGTCTTATTTTGATTTATTTAATCTATGAACAATTATTGCTTAATTGTTTTGTGAATTTGGCACATGTCTAGACATATATTCTGCTAGCATGGGGTTGGCTGAAGTCTTAGCATGGCAAGTGGCACAAAGATGGCTGGCTCTTTGACCTAATCACAGAAGGCATAAAATGTAACTTGATACGAAATCTAAAACTGAGAAATATTAAAGACCAACAAGACAATGTTGTTCACATTTTGTTATATGTAATATTTGTGGGCGATAACACTAGGTGCTATCCTTATACCGTTGCTTATGAGTCCTGCACAGAGCGATATTAAGGCATTTTCTGAGCGATTTTAAATTTCACTGAATAGCTCAGAAAATGCCTTCAAATTGCTGTGTAGTGTACACAGCAATCTAAATGCATGGCCACGCGGGTCTGTATCTGGTGGCCAATTAATAACCCGCACTCAGGTTATTAATCGGTTGGGGACAGTGCCTTCACCAGAGAACCAATGCCCCTGGCACATCGCTGGCACATCACTGTCTTCTGAGTGATCATTCTGAGCGCTGTAACATCGCTCAGAACGCTCATTCCCTCTTGACGCCCCATGTGTAGGGCCCATTAGTTTAGTGTGTTCCTGCTAGTTGTAACATTTGTTGCTAATAGCAGTGCGATGCATTTAAAATAAAAAAGGTTTCATAATATAAATGACGTATGCTGCTCAATAAAGTTATTTTTAATAAAGTATATAGCCTACACCCAGGAATGTCACATTTTAGGGACATACTGTTAGATGTTACAGTATTTATCAGGTGGATGATACGGTTATGTATCAATTATACATCAACCTGGTCAGGCCTCTGCTTAATCAAAGTAGTTTTATGGCAGCATTCAGTGAAATTCATTCAGGTATCATGTTTGGAATGAATAACAATATGTTCACACGTAAACGTGGTAATCACAGAAAGGGAATCTATATATCACCAGTTGCCACCATCTATATGTTTCTATATTGATTGTTGGCTAGAGTGCTGGCAATTAAGTCCTGATGTAGTTTATTGAAAGCAAATTCTTCTTAGAGTTGTAGTATTCTCCAATTAGACTGTGCCCTGTATCCGATTATAATCAGTCTAGTTAGACCTATAGTGGATCAATTATATGGTATAATATCAATAAGTTTACTCCATAACTGGAATCACAATGTACTAATCTGCTAAAAGGGTAGCAATCCTATCACATTGCAGCAACTGATAATGGTCCTATGTGGTAGCATTGAATCACTGTGGGTAGATTAAGTCCACTGGGAGCCTGATATAACCTCTGCCCTGATAATGGAGGGGGTGAGAGAACTAGTTTATTAGTACACCAATAGTTTTCATCAACATCTGCACTGGATGCACTCTCTTAAACCTGGCCACTAAGATGGTATAAGTAACAGGAGAACCACATATGCAAAAGGGTGAAGTGTTGATTTAAAAATGTAGTTGAAACCAATGACCATCATCATCTTTGATTCTCCCTGCTTTGATCACTGTCTGGTGAAACGATTGATGTATATCGTGAGAAGTTCCATGTAGAAAGTGTCCTAAAGGAATAAAAAAATCAAGGATTTTTTTGTTCTATGCAGTGACCCCATAAATATGTAGGGTGGAGTATTCCGACGCCTAAATATATAGGACATGAGGAAATTAAGGGCGGTATGAGCTGATAAGGGATACAGCATGTCTAAATAGATTCTTCTCAGAGAAACGGTGTATCGTTATCTATCTTATGGAGGCCATCAGGAGACCTGGTTCCTAACAGGAAGAGAACTGGTTTCTTGTTTTAATAATTCTTTATCCCAATCACCTTCCGATGCCCATGTCCACTTAACATTCCATCAGTAGCGAGCCCCTTTATTTTCCATGATGAAACCTGATAAATATGTTTTGCAACTGTGGTTTCAAATTTTGCTGATCTTATATGCATTTATTATGATTTTTCTGACTTTTTTATTGTGACAAGACGAGTCATGTATTAATCATTCTGATGTGAAATCCAAGTAGCCCAGTGTATACAAACAATTTGCCTGTGCCCAAATCTGTGATTAATTTGGTGTAAAAGCATGCTTGGCTGTTCTTTGATATGCACGGTATGTTGCCATTTTGTGTGATTAGCACAGCTTTGCTATTGTATTTAAGCATATCAATAGTGGTCTTGTAAACATTTTAAGTACATAAATAGCAGTTTCTTTTCAATGTCTGGATAAGCCTTAAAGTGCCCATACACCTGTCTGATTTGGGACGATTTTGCCCCACCTGAATATGTTTGTAGTCCTCTCTGACCCGATGCGCGATCCTGTGCGCATTGGGTTTGAGTGTCGAGGTTAGATGTGCTGCACATTAAGTCTATTGGATCTGACCCATCAGTGGCACTATAAGCTTTTGCAGAGTACCGCACCCTGTCCGGTTTTACAACCTCAAAATGCACGCTGCCCTTTGTTTGGCACTGTGCACCTTATGCTGCCCCCCCACCACATTGATATGCTGCTGAGATCTTTCAGTGTGTGCCATAATGTGTAATTGTCATTATGACAGAATATGTAATGGGCATAGAGTATGACCATGTTTAATGGACGTAATCTATCAAACATAGTAATTTTTTCATATGGCTTTTTTAATTCCTAAAGTAAATATCTAATATAAAATGTGCCCTCCCGATTGAAAAAGTGCCCTGCCTGGTTTCAGCACCCTGCCCTAAAAAGACCTCTAGAGAACACTTATCGCGGGTGCTTTTTTAGCATGCGGAATGTGTCTGTTTAGTCTGTAGGTGTGTGCCATCTGTGAAGCACCGTTGGCATTTACCAATGTGCAGCAGCAGGGTCTGGTCAGCGGGGTCCAATCAGCAACTGGGAGCTAGTAGTGGTATTTGTCGGGCAGCTGGGTGGGAAGCAATGCTGAATCTAGAAACATATTTTGAAAAGACTGGTAGCTTATTGGCTGAGAGATTTCAGCCAATCAGCGTCCAACCAGTTTTTTCAAAATGTTATCAAATTCAGCTGCGCTTCCCGCTCAGCAAATACCACTACAAGCTGTCTGCCTTCCACTGCTTGCTACTGCAGCTCCCCTGGGGATAAAACATGCAATTTGGCACACCACGTGCCAAATCTTAAGCAAGCCTCCTGGTCAGCTGCCGGGGGGCTCTCAAGTCCAAAATGGTCTGACGTTTTCACAGTATTAACCAGAAAAGCAAAATCCCATGTATAAAGTTTCTAATTTTCCAAAAAAGATTTTCGGCTGTTTTGTCCACCACTTTGGTGACATAGGTGATTTAAAAATATTTATAGCTAATCTGAATTATTTTCTTATACAGATACATCAGGTGAGAATATCGCTGAATCCCTGGTTGCAGAAGGACTGGCATCTCGGCGAGAAGGGGTTCGAGCATCAACGTAAGTACTCAAGTTTCAGGGAGTTCCTCAGCAGTAGGCATGGTAAATTCTAAAGCAATTGCCTTAGTGTTCTGAGTTACTCTTAAAAAAATCAATGTTCCTCCTTTGACTTCACTGCAACACTTTCATTCCAGAGAGCTACATACACAGTGAAAGATCAATCACCCATAGCGGCAGTCAGCTAATGTAATGTGCTGCGCATGACTATGTTGCCATAGTCATACGCAGCACATTACATTATGGTGTGCACAGCCAGGAATAAATTCTAGCCCTCGGTGGGGGTTTCTACAACTACAAGCAGTCAGGGGGTGATTCTAGCATTATCTTAATCCAGTGATGGCTAACCATAACACTCCAGCTGTTTCTGAACTACACATCCCAGCATGCCCTACATCATTTTTAGCATGGCCAAATAGCAGAGCATGCTGGGATGTGGAGTTCAATAGCTGGAGTGTCAAGGTTAGCCATCACTGTCTTAATCATTAATCCACATAAAACCCCTGACAACCACCAATAAAGTGTTGGATGTAAATGTGCGAAAATTTAAAAATGCATCCCCACCCCCCCTATAGATATTGTGAGAATGAATTTGTGCATTGCAGAAAGACTACCATACTTTATTATTTTTACTGACACTACCAGAAAACATTTGGTCACCATGCCCACAAACGCTGGCTTCATGTCCATCAGCTTGTGAACCATTTGCTAGTAGATTCATCTGTGCTTTTGGCCTCACGCAGTTGCAGTACAATCCGTATGCATGCAGTCATTCAATATTTTAACACTGTGCAAATTAGAACAGCAGCGATCAGGCCTCAATCAGGCCCATTGGTAACTAGTTAAAAGCTAATAAAAATGCCGGCTTAGTCCTGGTCTGCTCTTGCCTCTAATCAGTCTTCACAGCTCCCTCTCCATAACCAGAAAGTTAAAAACCAACTTTTTAAGGAGTACGGTAATTTAGTCCGTTGAGTGGCACTACTTCACCATACAGGTGTGGAGTGTTTAGTCTTTGTTTATGTATTACACTATAGTTTCCTCCTTTATAGTAATGCACCCAACACACCATAATTTGTATCGACAGGAAAACTGTGTGCGGCTGCTAAAACAGCGAGGCTCTTGGCTAAATTCAGCGGGCTCTGCATTATCTGCAAGTCTTGCTGTTTGGGGGAATCCTCGCGGTCAGAGGAGGGGGTTAAATGACGAGGGCCACTTGTTTTTGGCAATTCCATCATGCAGGAAATAAAATTGGTTTCAAAGAGTACTTTAAACATGCCTAATAGCCTCAAACGGTGGTTCATTAGAGAGAGGTTCCAGAGTCAGCTATGTACCATAGCTTCTATGACTGTATATTGGAGTCACAAAGTTGCAAGTTTAGCAATTTATCTGTGGTTAGAAGCCTAAACATCTCATCTCAAACATATTTTAATTACCATGAAGATGATTGGAGAAACCCACCCCTTAAAGATAGTGAACATCAAATGAGCATTTGAGATTAGGCAATTATGGCCATTATCCACTTCTGTGTTTTTTTTTTTTTTTTCATTATGTAATGGTGGCTTTTACGTTTTACTTTTCAGTGTTAGGGAGAGGCATATCAAACCACACAAAATAATTTCAGTTGTAAGATGCATTGCAACCACTCTTTGTATGCTAAAAATTAGATTGCAAAAAACATACAAAGTACCCAACCAGTGAGCTCCTAAATGTCTCATTCCTACCCCATGATTCCAGAGTTACCATAAGTGCATCATACAGTTATTTCCCAGAATAGATTTAGTAGTCCTGATTTATCAAATCAGGGTTTACTTTAGTTTGGTATTTGACATGATTTATTTCAGACCTGTTTGGCAAAAATGAAAATATTAACCCCGCGTCCCCGAAGAACTTGTGGTCAATTAACTGCTCCTGACCTCTTCAGTGCAGCTTCTGGATCCGTGTGCTTATCTGATATATGGCTCTGGAGGAACTGGTTAGTACCAGGGCCGGATGAGCTGAAGACTTAATGTGGGCATCATACTCCTGGAAATCTGTCATTGAAAATGTGTAAAAGGTGGGCCGGTGAGGCACTGCCTTACTTTTCATAGACTTTTTAATCCGGAGTTTAAACCATAAAAATTAGTAAAATGATGCAAAGATACTTTTAATTGTATTTTTCATATTATATAGGCAAAACTCTGGTTTTTATTAGGAGAGGCTCGGCCTCACCTGCCTGACCTTACTGGTGCTTAAGTGACTGTCACTTTAGGGTGAGACATCTGCTGCTCCAGCATTTTAGGGAGTTACTACGTATTCCTACTAACTCTCTTTAGTGCCTAACACTTACCCCTCAAACTGTAATGGTCATGCCTCAGCTAAAGACCCTGAGAATGTAAAACTGTTGCCAATGTCAGCATTGCATACTGTTTTAATGCATCATGAAAAATCATAGGGAAGTTTAGACCAAGGGAGATGGTGGAGTAACTTGCACAGTAGCAGAATTTCTAAGTGTGCGTTCCCTGTCTGCTACTTTGGGAATGTAACTTGAAGAAGGTTGAATAAAAAAAAAGCAAACTGGTTCCTTAAGACCTGTTGTAGGACATGGACAAAGGATAGTGGACATTGCCTAATTAGAGGGTAGAGTTGCGCCCTATGTGAAAGATGAATACAAATTTGCTGTAACACATGCACTTGAGGACCGAGCATAGCTGAAAGACTGAGAATCCGTCTAGGCAACACTGAAGGTTGCAATCAGGAGTCGGCATATGTAAAGTGCTGGATGTTTTTAAAATGTTAACTGAAAATGCTGAATCAGCCATTTAAGCAAGAAAATGTTGTTCAATTGCAAAACAAATAAATCAAAGGAGTGATTTTAGGGTTAATTGATTTGTCAATTATAAAGGATTATTTTTTTTTAAGTGGTTTTAGACATAACAGTGATATGCAACATGCCAAACAGTGGTTCTTTATTATATTAAGAAAGTGAGTAGTATAAAGTGAAAATATTTTGACACATTAATAGTGAACATAAACTAAAAAAGTAGGGTGGAATTGCACAACAGGATACAATGATAACAAAATACGCAATCTAAAATTACCTTTCACTTATGAGGAAAGTCTAATTAAGGTAATCAATAAAAGTGAAAAAATATTTATTAAAGGTCTTATGCCAACCTTTATAGTAATACGCCTGCTGCCCGCACATGTAATCTAAGATTTACACAATACTAACGAGCTGAAAGAGGCTGGGCAGTTTCCATTTCATTAAAGTGGAAGGAAGAACATGAATTCCAATGTTATAAATCAAATGCTAGCAGTCACCATTATGATTAACAAAGGTTTCTCAGGACCTAAAGGCATGTGTTTTTTTTCATGGTGCCCCTACATGCGCGATCGGTTGCGACATTGTAATGCAATGTCCCATCGCATCTGATTACATCTTATGGCCCAAAGTGCTTTTTCCAGCATCTGACGTTGCATGCCATCTGCGATGTTACATCTGGTTCTAGAAGAGAGCAGGCATCCGTGCAGCACTATGCAGCAGCGCTGGAGGACGGTGGGGATCGGCAGAAGAATTTGGAGAAACAATTTAAAACACTGGGCAGTACATTCAGTACAGTGTGTTCAATAGTTCATTTCAAATTCTGCCACTGACCCCTGCCTGCACAGCACTGCGCTACATTGCCGCCAGCACTCCTGCTGCCACCGATCGCATGTGGTTAGAAACCACATGTGATCTTTTATGCAATTCGATAGTTATGTGCAGCAATATCTATTGACGCAACATTCAAACGACAGACACGTGCATCGTGTCTGGTGACCCATTCGACGTGCGAACAATGTTTGATTTATCGCACAGATGTGGTCAAAATCAAAGGATTGTATGCAATATTTCCCTAGTGTATGGACACCATAAATTGTGGAAAAGAAATTACAAATCTTACATTTTTAAGAATGGTAAGAGAGGAGTATTGAAGACCAGACACCCACCCGGTCTTTAAGGGTGCTCAATGGGGTTATCTAAGGATTGTATGTAGTGGTGGACTTGTAAAAACAGAGGAATGGGCATGAGGAAGTCTCAATTCAACAAAAAAAAAAGAACATGGCCATCATTGATGGCTAGTAAACCCTTTTGGTGCCTAAATTATAGGGAATAAAAGTTGGATTACCAAGCTTCTGTGAACAAGAATAGTTTTTTTTTTTTTTTTTTGGTTACATGGAAAAGTTCTGGCCATCTTGTTTAGGGAATTTATTGATGCGTTGATTTGTTATTAGTTCAATGGTATTTAAGATGTAGAGTAAAGAGAATGGTCAAGATGTTTAACTCAGCCAGCCTTATAATTGTTCCAAAAAAGAATGTTTGTATGTAGCAGAGTTGTGTAGTTGGTGGCCAATAGGGCTGCTGGTTAAGGATAAAACTAGGCTTCTTCCAAGACATGAATAGTATAAAAATCTGTAAGAGCCAGTCAACCACATAGTGCAGTGGTTCCCAACATCCAAAGTACCTCCAACAGTTCATGTTTTCTAGGTCTTCACACATAATTGCAAGTGAAATAATTAGCTCCACCTGTGGAGCTTTTAAAATGTGTTGGTAAATAAGTATACCTGCTGGGTGACCCTGAAATGTGAACTGTTGGGGGTACTTGAGGTCCAAGGTTGGGAACCACTGACATAGTGGAACAGTGCATATTTAGAGAAAAAAGCATATGAGGAATGCTCAGTCCCCAAATTTTTAGCTTAAGGGTATCTAACTTATACACAATTTGGAATTCCTAAAATCCTGGAATATCTAAGATACAAACCACCTTTTAAAATTGGGTACTTGTTTCCTAGCAGGGCGGCCAGAATTATTACGTACGCGAACGTAGTGAAATAACATTGCATCACGTATAGTAGTAGCATGCGATGCGATTTTCCCATTCCCGCCCCCTGTCATTCCCGCCCCGAAATCACTCTGAGGTAATATTCTGTCATGAGAAGAAGCATACCTCGGAGCTGGTGGTGATTTTTGGAGATAAACTTGGTGTTAACATAATGCAAAAGCACACTCCTGTTATCCTTAGCTGTGGTAATAGAAACATTGTGGACTTTTTCAATTCCAAGAAATTGTGCTTTGTGTTGTACAGGTGACACAGCCGGTGCAGTTTCCTGTCAACTTTATTGTATCAAATCTCATCTTGCTTGTACTGCCATTGTATAGTGCTAAAGAGTAGGCCTTGTAAGATCTACTCCCATAAATTCTGTTTAATAAAGTTACTTGCATTTAATGTAACTAGTTATCATGCAGCTTTTCTTGACAAATTTTTCCACAAGCTTTGGGGCTAGCTGCATTTAAGTGATATATTTGCTTGGGATACGGTCACTAGGTCGACAAGGCGGATTGTCGATGCAAGCATTAGGTCGACATGGGGAATGTAGTTAGTCAAAAGGTTGACATGGGGTCTTTCACTTTTTTTGAGCTGATATGTGTCAACAAGCGGTATCTCATGCCTTACCATCCATTAGAGAGTAAAATAGTGTGCCGAGCATAGAGAGTAAGGCGCCATGCGAGGGGATAAAGTGCACTTATAGTATCCATGTCGACTGTTAACATTCGGGTGAAAAACCCCATGTCGACATTTTGACTGTTCCTTGCTTATGTCGACCTAATGACCCTGTCTACCTAACCCAATGTCAATCTTCATGCATATTGACCTAGTTTCTGTCTATCCAATGATCCATACCTGATTTGCTTGGGTGGGAGGCTATTATGCATTCCTTCCTGTATTTAAAATTCTATCCTAGATTTGCCCATCAGGATGGAGACAATGCTGTAGCGGTCTCCCTCGTTGTGCACATCTGTACCGGTAATCCGTAATGATCCCACTAGATTACTAGTGTATTTGTATAGCTTTGTTAAATCAAGTGTTTGTATTACACGTTACTGGTTAATGGCCTTTGCACAGAGCACAGATTTACAATAGTTGTTTAATTAGATCTTATTAACCCCACCACAGATCTGCCATTTAGTTTGCAGCGCTCCTGTTGCCTGCAGGTTATTTCAGAATGCGCTAATAGTATGCGGACGTCATTCAGCTGTAATTTGCTAGGGAGGTTTTTAACATACTGTTAATAAGACATTTTTGCTTGAGGAGCAGCTTGACTGTGAGGACTCGTTCAGTTAGCAGACTAATGCAATCATCTAATTGGCTTTTATGGATATAATCTCACAGAACAGATTAAACTACAATCTTTTCATTCTGCACTGTGGAGAAACCAGGTCCAGTTCCAGATGGGTGGACAATTAAAACTTTGGTTTGGCCGGGTATATACATTCAGATTTGTACCTGCTAAAGTGCTCTAACAAGGGCTTCTATCTACTTTATTCATTTAATCCCAATAAAATAAGATTTTGATGCAAATATATCTAAAAATTTAATGAAGAGGAATGGGTGACCGAGCATTTCCCTGAGTGCTTGATGAAATATTGTGGTGTTTCCATGCACAAAGTAGTGGCGAGGGTGACGATAATACATTGACTCTTCAGTGTTTCCTGTAAAATTGAATTTGTGTAACGGACTTCTTGTCATTGCAGTCCTGAGCAAAACAGATTGGTGGAGATTGAAGAACAAGCAAGAGCTGCAAAGAAGGGAGTCTGGAGTGAAGGGACTGGCTCACACACAATCCGAGACCTCAAATACACAATAGAAAACGCCAGACATTTTGTGGACTCCATGCATCAGAAACCAGTTAATGGTAAGGTGATAGAGTGGACATCCTTCCCGGTTTTCATCTGCATACCACTTGTCATATCCTATGCTTAAGCATCAGATAATCTGAAAGGATATGGCTAATGTGATGTTCACTTTGAGTCACTTGTGTCTGGCTTCCTTAAATTCTGTTGGGTTTGACCACAGCTTTTATACATTTATTAATCTGCTTATGCGTTTTAGTCATGCAGGCTATTTGTATGCTTTATGTAAATCAAATTATTAATGGTTATGAGGAATTTCTAGCACACACTTTGTAATGGGCATCTGAGGTAACCAGTAAGTTGTTGCTCTAATCAGCCACGAGTGCTGCAGAAGTTTTTGCTCACTTAGGGCGAGATGTACTAAAGGGAAAATGCGGTAAAACCCCCGTTTTACCGCATTTTCCTATGTACTAAAACCCGTTCGCCACGTCACCGCAGGGCAGGGTATCGCCACCTTTGGGTGGCGATACCCTATAGAAGCCTATGGGCTTCTTTTCGCCGCCCGCCGCGTCGCCGCAACCCCGCCGCCTCGCCGACCCCCCCTTTCCCCCCTCCCTTGGGCTTACCTTCTTGCAGGTCCTCCTGGACCCCGGAAGGTAAGCCCTTCCTCCCCCTAGCAACGCAGCCGGACGTCCTTCCGGCTGCAGGGGGAGGAGGAAGCGCCGGGGACAGCTTGCTTAGCTGTCCCCGGCGTGAGAAAGCTGCAGAAGCCGGCTGGGAGGTGACGGAGACCCCCCGCAGACCACAGTACAGGTATCGCGGGGGGCCTCCGTCACCGCATCGCGATGCCAGCCGCATATGTTAGTACATATGCGGCGGCATCGCGGCGGGGGGGGGCGCGAAGGGCGGCGATGTATTTTAATACATCCCGCCCCCTTAGGGCGGGATGTATTAAAATACATCGCCGCCCTTCGCGCCCCCCCCGCCGCGATGCCGCCGCATATGTACTAACATATGCGGCTGGCATCGCGATGCGGTGACGGAGGCCCCCCGCGATACCTGTACTGTGGTCTGCGGGGGGTCTCCGTCACCTCCCAGCCGGCTTCTGCAGCTTTCTCACGCCGGGGACAGCTAAGCAAGCTGTCCCCGGCGCTTCCTCCTCCCCCTGCAGCCGGAAGGACGTCCGGCTGCGTTGCTAGGGGGAGGAAGGGCTTACCTTCCGGGGTCCAGGAGGACCTGCAAGAAGGTAAGCCCAAGGGAGGGGGGAAAGGGGGGGTCGGCGAGGCGGCGGGGTTGCGGCGACGCGGCGGGCGGCGAAAAGAAGCCCATAGGCTTCTATAGGGTATCGCCACCCAAAGGTGGCGATACCCTGCCCTGCGGTGACGTGGCGAACGGGTTTTAGTACATAGGAAAATGCGGTAAAACGGGGGTTTTACCGCATTTTCCCTTTAGTACATCTCGCCCTTACTGTTGAGGTGGTGGGCAGACAAGTGAGGAAATTCCATGATTTGGATGGCCAAAACTTTACATGTTTAGCAGGTATAGGTGGATAAACTTGGTGCTTCTGAGCACGGTAAGCACTTTAATGGGCCGAATACAATGGAACTGCTGCAGGTGCCCATAAGAATAATTCTATTGCCTCCATATTTTACAGCACACTAATCTCAATTTCAGGCAGTTTTGTCTATCTAGCATCTTCCTTCTGTTTAGGGTGGTTACCATGACACTAATTCATTTGGTGGTGAATAGGTATAAGTGACCAGTTCCAGTTTGGAAAATGGGGTGTGGGGAAAAAAAAGATCAGCTGTGACTAGGTCCATAGGTTTACACCATTTGTTCAATGTGCAATAGGTCTCCTAGGTCAAAAGGCTGATGTAAAAATGCACCAATGCATTTTCTTGTATATTTAACCAACTCTTTGGCTACTTACTAAGCAGTATGTCTGAACTTACGGATTGGTCAGTCTCATCGCTCAGAATGGAGCATATTGGTCAGTGCATGCCCAATATGCATGTTCTGATGGTCACTAGCTTTGATGTGCAGCACTGTGCTGCACATCAAACCATGATTACTAGTAGCAGAATGTATGCTAATGAAGGACTGATTATGCGTCCTCAACTTTGATCAATGTGTACACGTCTGCCTGATGGACTGAAATCAGGTCCTATCAGCTGGGTACACATTGCTTCAGTGTGCACTCATCTTGAACCAGATTAGTAAAAACTGTATACTTGCTGGCTTGCAACAATTCAAGCAAAGTGCCTCTCTACTCAAGTTACTATTACCAATCCAACTTCATTTCCCCCCCTCTGCCCCCCTCCCCTATCAGACACATGGCTTGGGCAGGGTTTTTTGGTGCAACTCTGCAAATTATGTCTGTTTCTTACGTGCCAGAATCCTAATAACAATGCTCGCCAAAGGTATGGAGTGCAAGAAATGGTGTGGACGTACAAGGAAGGGGTTTGGTCACAAAATAGTACCCCAATTCAAATGATGCCACAAAGTAGCAAACTCATTACAATACGTGTAGTGTCCCTAATGTAGTGCCCACACTTGCTGAGCCCTGGTGCGCACATATGCCACACCCACCCTGGCGCTTCTGACTGTATTTTAACTGACACCTGTGCTTGAGGCCCACCAGCCAATCAGGTGGTCTATCTGCGAGCTCCAATCGGCAGCTGAAATACACTACAAATGCAGCCATTGTCTATATGGCTGCCTGCTGGATAAGTGGCACCATCCTAGGTATGACTGTCTACTTAACTGGCCATGGTTATACATGAGACACGGTGGGTAATGCGGGGTACACACCAGGACGACCCGCTCACGATGCACATCGTGAGCGGGTCGTCAGTGTCTCGTCCGACCCGCTCACGATGACGCGGGGGGGCACGACCCGCTCACGATGTGCACCGTGAGCGGGTCCGATCCGATGCCGACCCGCACCCGGCTGTATGCTCGTCTTTGAGATCCTACCTGCAGCAGGTAGGATCTCAATAACGACTGACCGACCCGCGGGACCGCGCATCGGATCGGTATCGGTCCACACCAGGTCAGAAAAGGGCCCAATCAGCACACAATCTACATCCAATTGGTCGGAATTGGATCTAGATTGTGGGGATCGGGCCCTAGTCGTCCTGGTGTGTACCCAGCATTAGTTGTGCTGGCAATTGCTTGAACAGCCTTTACTTGTTCACTTAAACACTTTGTAATATGTAATTGCCTGCACAGGGCCCTCTTAACGGCATTGTGTGCCCTAGGCAAAGCAATGCAGTGGGGCTCCAAAATTATAGGCTTCCTGTGGTCTCTCCACCTGCTATCATCCAATCATTAGCATACTTACAGCCAGTAACTGTTTGGCTGCAGGCCATAGAGAAGGTTTCCTGGCAGCTCTGATTTTGTGTAATTCACAACCAGGGCAGCAATCTCGATCAGCCTCATAATAAACTCTGTAGGCATCAGCAAACCCCTGCTCGAAGGCCCCTAAAATTGTGTGGTCTTTGGGCAGCTGCCCAGTAAGCCCATGCGGTAAGATGACCCTGAGCCTTTAAGGTAAAGGTTGATTTGGAATTGCTTCCTATTTTTAAAGAGGCAAAAGTTTTACAAGGCAGAGCTGTCTGTTAATAAATTTTTCCGAGTCTTCCTGGATTTTTAAAGTGGGAATCATTCACAAGGCAAAACAATCTACACATCTCAGGCTATTACATATTTACTAAAGTCTTGACATACACATGTTGATGGGATGACAACAGGAGATAAATGGCACAGATTGAAGCCTCAATTCAGACACCAGTGCAAATATCAATCTAGAACATAATCGGATCCTCAGGTAATGAAAAGGACTGTAAAAAAATTAAATAGTAAATTACAACATATTTAAACCTGCCTTATGATTGAGATCTTTGTACTTGTAGTGCAGGATACACACTGGACGATTCCAGTGGCCATCGATATTAACTACGTACTGTAGGCGGTGCTTTGGGAGAACTAGTAGTACGTTTATTTATAAGACGCCACAAAGTGTCCGCAGCGCCGTACATAGCAAAGAAATTACAAGGTAACGTACAGGGTGTGTTGATAAAATACAGCATAAATAGGGGTATAGCTGGTAGAACTAAAATCAGCATCAGTTCTGAAGTAGGTGTGGAAATTGTCGAGGAGACTTGAGATGAAGTAGAGGAAGGGAAGAACCGGGCAGGAGCACTGGTGAGGTAAAAGGGTAGGGTGAGTACGTGAGGAAGGAGGGCCCTGCTCATAAGAGTTAACAGACTAAAAGGAGGTGGGTGGACGAATGAAAAACAATAGGATAAGTAGGAATGGGTGGAGGGGTAAGGTAGGCAGGATAGGAGCAAAAGAAGTTAGGAGGAGGAGGGATAGGCTAAACGCAAGAAGTGGGTTTTGTGGGAGCGCTTGAAGGAGGTAAGGGAATCTGAAAGCCTGATGGATGGCGGGAGGTTGTTCCAGTGCAGGGGGGCAGCGCGAGAGAAGTCTTGGACCAGGGAGTGGGAGGAGGTGATTAGGTGAGGTCAGGTGGCGGTTGGCGGCGGAGTGAAGAGGACGGGAGGGAGTGTGGATAGAGATCAGTGAAGAGGTAAGGAGCGGTGGAGGAGGAGAGCCTTGTAGTTGGTGGTGAGGAGTTTAAAGAGAACCCGGAAAGGAATGGGGAGCCAGTGAAGAGAGACAGAGGGGGGGAGGCGGAGGTAGAGTGGCGGGAGAGGCAGTGTTCAAAATGGATTGGAGAGGGGCGAGAGGTAGCCCAGAGAAGGATGTTGCAGTAGTCAAGGCGGGAGATGACAAGAGAGTGAATGAGAATTTTGGTCGTGTCAGTGGAGAGGAATGGTCTGATGCGCAAGATGTTGCGGAGGTGAAAGCGGTAAGACTGTGAGCACGAATGTGGGGGGAGAAAGAGGGAGGAGTCAATGATGACACCGAGGCAGCGCGTTTGGTCGGTCGAGGTGATCTGTTTCACCAATGCTGATGGAGATAGTGGGAGAAGAGGGGATGTTTGGCAGATGGAAGATTAGAAGTTCAGTTCTATCTATCTAGTGCATACACTCTGACAGTCATACCTGTCAGTGAAATCACCAGCCCCCTGCTTTGTACATGTAGTCGCTGACCATATTATCAGATTGAGCTGCATGTACAGCCAATTTGGGGTGGGCGGGATTAGTAGTTAACCTGGGGCCATGTATATCATGAACGATATTGAAAGTACACACTGGATGATATGCATGTGATAGTCTATCGTTAATGATTTGCCCAGTCTATACTCTGCTTAACAGGATCGCTAATTTCTGTATTCATTGCCCAGTTATGAGACAATCAGCAGATTGCAATTAACTCTGATTTCATATGAAAACACGGAACCTGGAGATTCCACTGCAACAAATCTTAGTACCAAATTAAGCTTTCCTGTGATTCACTTAATCCAGAAACTGTTTAAGACATTACTCATGAACTACAATCTGTGGTTGATACGATCATGCTCAAACATAAAGTGCATCGTTATAAAACAGTGCTGTTGGCAACAAATAGTGTTTAGCAGTTAGTAGGTTCTTTCCCAAGGTTTACCATTACATGTTTTGCAAAATAGTATAGTTGTGATGTCTTGCGCAGAAATCAAGTCTTACACTCCTGTCGATGGGTACATATAGTCTGTGTGTTCAACTTTTCATTAGTAGTCATCAAGCATGGTGACCAAAGGATATATGACAATTCTATAATATCCTAATGATAAAATATTTTCATATGTAGGTTTCACACCTTTAAAGACCTAGGAAAGCGAAGGGATGTCTCGCAAATCTCCCACACCCTTATTGTGTGAAAAGGTGGTGCTTACATGGAATGAAGTTTGTTCAAAAAAGTGACCATCACCACATGCAAAAAAACTCCATACATTAAGGCAATGCTCACTCAGAAATGGCAATAGTCAAGCGCAACTGGGTTTCTTTATATTCTCATATGTGATAACATATCTAATGGAACAAAAGAGAAAAATCCCCTTGTGCATTATTGTGGAAAAACAGGGTTTAATGTAACAAAAAAGCACACAAAATATACGGGCAACCTTGTACCAGTTATCTGGTAGAAGACACAATACAGCAGATGGCACAGTAACCTGGATGTTAATATGGCTGGGTCAAATCTTTGTTCCCACTGCACTGTAACTGGAAAAGAGCTGCAATCACATACTACCATCAGCCACAGTAGCACAGCGCACCCCCCCCCCCCCCCCTCCCTGGATGTAGTAGATATGATCAGATATTCAATTAATAGAACATCTAGTCCAGGCATGTCCAAAGTCAGGCCCGGGGGCCAAATGCGGCCCGTGCTGTCATTTCAAGCGGCCCGCAGCCTCCAACCAGAAGCAGGCGGAGCATCAGGTGTGGGAAGCGCAGCACAGGACACTAAAGGTGGGGCCCCGGCGAGCGCACCTTTACCTTGCTGTCTGCTGTAGTGAGGAAGAGCCGGCCACCACAGTCCAATGTTATTGGCGTCCTACCCCTGCTGCTGCAATCGTATACCACCCTACTCAATCAGTGACAGCAGTGTTTGGGGAGAGGAGCAGCAAGGGGGAAGCTTGCTCCCATAACATGCAGAGCGGTGGAGGGCAGCAGTGGGAGCCCAAGCATCTCCTGTCCTTGCAGTGCCTGCTTTGCCTCTCCTTCCTCTGGCTCACACAAGGGGCTGGGAAACATGCAGAGAAGGAAGGGGCAGAGTGGGGGACATACAGTGAAGGAGCGCCAGGCAGGGAGAAATACAGTGAATGGAGGCAGTTATGGCCATTCACAGAAGGGGGAGCAGGGGCAGGCTGGAGGACATACAGTGAATGTGGGCAGAGTTGGGTACATAGTGAATGGGAGTCATACAGTGAATGAGGGTCAGGCTTGGGGACATACAATAAATGGAGGCACTGATGGACAATCAAGAGAAGAGGGGCAGGCTGGGGGACATACAGTGAATGGGGGCAAGCTGGGGGAAATACAGTGAAGGGGCAGGCTGGGGGACCATTCTGACGTGTTCAATGATTCAAAGAATGTCAGGCTGAATGGTCGGCCCCACACATTTACACTTCACCAAATCTGGCCCTCGTTGCAAAAAGTTTGGACACCCCTGATCTAGTCTAAAGTAATTTTAATTGCCTGATACAAGCCTGTAAAGTTGAGTAAAATTTAACTGAAAGTAGTTTTCCCCTTTTCAGTGAATTACAGGACTACTCTTTTCTGTGTTTGAAACTTCTAAAAATGTCTCTTACACATATATAGAGCTTGATCATTTATTTGTATGTGTAACCGAAACACTGCCATCTGCTGGCACCGAGTGAAACTACAGCTTTCTCTTTAACACATACAGAAACCGGCAATCACAAGGTAGCAGACTAGCTTTCAAAGCTTTTGCTTTGATCAGGCTTAGCTAGTGGTTTAGATTTGCTCTGTGGGTAACATGTGGTGGATGTTACTGAAAGCAATTACCCAATGATTTTTGAAGATTGCAACTATAACTATTTAAACAATCATTTAGTTCTTATATACAGTGCTTTATAGTCTTAACATCTCTTATATAAGAGTGTGTATAACGCTGGGCGGAGTCATACACACTCAGTGACCCAGGGCAGAGAGATGGGACCATAACAGCAGGGTCATACTACACTAGGGCACCACACACAGCCTTACAAAATACACTTCAACCAGCCCACATACATTTCTCCCCACCGAGCCGCACGGCAGCTGTGTGACATCACCAAATGGAGGCGCGGCGTGCAAACCTTTACGACCGTTACTCTGCCCACACTCCACGTGACTGCCCAGCCGCCTCTACTACTGTTCCGCTACTCTGCCCACACAATAACTTTCACCCACTGCCAGCAGCCGCACACTTTCACCCACCTGCCTCTCCTCCAGCGCAACAAATTGGCACACAACACGATCAGCCCTCTCATAGGGCTCTGCTCAGCCTCATCTTACTCTCTAATGGTGTGTACACACTATCGATTTGGCATGCGATCAGATCGTATCAGGATCGTATCGCACGGCAGCATGCGATCTGCATACAATTTTGACTATATAGTGCAGATGTGCACTATATAGTCTATGCAGCCAAGACTTTCTGACTGCGATACGGGAGTGCGCATCGGGATCGCAAGGGTTAAAACCCATGCGATTTTGACTATACAGTCAAAATCTCATGCACATTGTATAAGTGTGTACACACCATAACCGCTCTATAATGGAAGTAACCAGATAACACTCCGTTCCGTACCATATAGTATGGCCTTTCTATTAATTACATTTTCCATCTAAGTACAGTTGCAATACAGCGCATCCTTAGAATTAACATATTTCACACAATGAAAGTGTTTACAAATTAAGGGGGCAAAGCCCCTTAAGACGGTGTGAAGAGCGCCCATAGGGTGCGATGAATCACCTAGTGTTACATAAATATGGACAGACGGTCTGGGCTGCCGATTTTTTGATTGTATGCCTTAACTTAAGGCATACAATCAGATGCGATATCGCATCGCATCCGACCATATCGCATGCGATGCCCCGATTTTTTCCAAAGGATTCAATGTTAAAATGGACTGAGTCCATTTTAACATGGAATTCAATGGGAAAAGGGGTCCTTTTCATACCCCTACTATCCAAGTGGGCATGGAGTTGGATATAAACCTGTGGCGAGCGTAGCGAGCCACCGATCCCGAAGCGTGGCGAGCGGACGGTCTTCTGTGTCCCCTCGCGGGGCTCGCTACGCTCGCCACGCTTCGGGCTCGGTGGCTCGCTACGCTCGCCACAGGTTTATATCCAACTCCATGCCCACTTGGATAGTAGGGGTATGAAAAGGACCCCTTTTCCCATTGAATTCCATGTTAAAATGGACTCAGTCCATTTTAACATTGAATCCTTTGGAAAAATCGGGGCATCGCATGCGATATGGTCGGATGCGATGCGATGGACCCGATTTCAAAATCGGCAGCCCAGTTAGTACATAAGTACCGGACAGACTTTTAAATGTTTCCTGTAAGCGGTTAACATTTTGTGTTCAGTTGTGTATAGCAGGGGTTTTTTTTTTTTTTTTTTTTTACAATTCTCAGTTTAAAAGCTCTTCAGATGATTGGCTTGGTTGTATAGGTAACCCGGATTAAGGCCTGTATAACATGTTTTGAAGTGCCAAGATAAAAATGAGCTGTACTTAATCCTCCGCTTTAGTAATCATCACCCGTAGCGGAGACAACTTCTATTTAAGGACATAAAAGAAGTCAGATTTTTTTTTCTGAGTATCCTGTATATGGGGAGTTTAGATGCGATATGTGTTCCTTTAAATTAATATTTACAGTCCATTAATATAGGTTTCAAAATGTGCAATAGCACCTACAATGTGGATCAGGCCACTTTATAGGTGTCTTAATATTTATACAATGTTTACTCGAACTGACCTTTGATAACAGAAGTTGATATTGAGCAAGTTTGTCATTTAACTATAATACCTTTTTAGTTTTAATACTTAAGTCATAGGAGTTATATTTTATCGTGGCCAGCTGTTGCTATTTACTAACTCCGCAAAGTCTGCACATGTTTCATTTGGGCATGCTAAGTATTGGCAGCCACGTGGCACAAACAATTGAATATTAATTGAATTTCCACCGTTGTCTGCATGCTTTTGTGTCTATGGAATGCTAGTTTGTCACTTAAGGATATTCATGGTTACTTTTCCTTGTTCCTAGTTAAACTTTCTGACAACTTTTATAAGATTTTAGTTGACTAACTGGAGTTAAGCATGTAAAATACACTTTGGAGAGTTTTATTCTAGTCCGATACATTTCCAGAAATAACCAGAAGATGGTCAGTCTCAACTACTTAGATCAGGGGTAGCCAACTCCAGTCCTCGAGAGCTACCAACCATTAATGTTTTCCAGCTCACCTTGCAGGTGCGCTTGTTATGGACGAACACATTTTAAAGATCCACAGGTGGAGCTAATTACTTCACTTGTGATTGTGAGGAGACATGGAAAACATTAACTGTTGGTAGCTCTTGAGGACTGCAGTTTGCTACCCCTGACTTAGATGAACATCTCCTATAGGAAAAATGCTTTTTTGTAAGTGTATATATGTGTATAAATAACAATATTACTTATTGCTGTCCCCTCAGCTGTCATAGAACATGTGCGAGATGGTAGTGTGGTGAGGGCACTGCTGCTTCCGGACAACTATCTGGTGACGGTCATGCTGTCTGGAATAAAGGTATGGGTAGTGATTATGCAGTGCTTGTATTTTATTGTGATGTTACAAATGTTCCTAGTGCATACAATAGGTCATTTTATTTTTAGCATGCTGACTGTTTAAGTTCATTAATGCATTTACAACCTTTATTGTAAATACTATTACAGGTTGTGAAGTTATTTTTTTTAATGCGTTTGGCTTAAAATTATAATCTGCTTCTAAAAACCAATACATAATGCAAGTTTTAACATTCATTTTATCGTAAATTTATTGGAAATATTATTTCCTAAAGAGACTTCAAATAACCTGATACAGTTTTAATGATATTGGCATTTAATTTATTAAACATTGATTTATGAAATTCAGCATTTTCTTTCTTTAAAATGTTTAGTGTCCAACCTTTAAGCGAGAAACAGATGGCACCGAGACACCGGAACCATTTGCTGCAGAGGCAAAGTTTTTTACAGAATCCCGTTTACTGCAGAGAGATGTACAAATCGTCCTGGAGAGCAGTCATAACCAAAATATCCTGGGAACCATACTTCATCCTGTATGTATCAGCTTGTCATTTTGAACTGATCGGTCTTGAACAATATAGAGTACAACATAGAGTGGTTTTATATCCTGGAAGCTATTTCCGCCGGGGAATAGCGGCCATCGCCTATTCAGTGCTACAGCTTTGAAGGCAGAGTCCAATAAAACAGATATGACTTAAAAACAAATCAGATTTGTTTTGTCAGAAATGGCCACGGACTGTTGCAATCAATGCTGTTTTTCGACAATCCGCGGCTGATTTGTGGACTTTCCGATAGTCTGTACATTGAGTACTGACTAAGTTCTTAATGGAAGGAATGAAAAATGTCCCAGATTCCGACTACCGGGATGTCCTGACAGTCTGAATCTGGGATTAAATACCCCCATAGTATTTATACCGGCACTTAACTGTTTTATCCTGGCTTTAGCGCAAAGTTGTAAGCCCAGCTATAGACCAAAACCTTTTTTTTTTTTTTGCAGAATGGAAACATTACAGAATTACTTCTGAAAGAAGGCTTTGCCCGATGCGTAGACTGGTCTATAGCGGTATATACCCAAGGCTCTGAGAAGCTCCGAGCAGCAGAACGGTGAGCTATGTATATACAGTATATATATTTTTTAAGATATGTTGAAACTACCATTTGCCACTGCAGTCTAAACCTTTAGGTGGTATATTTTGCTAAAGGTAGCCTCTTGGCTACCTTTTTTTTAATCTTTGGTATGATTAGGTTTTTTTTCCGAATAGGCAGAGGTTTGAATATCCTAAATCTTATATGTATGTTACAAACTTAAATTAAAATGCTGCTGCAGTTAAATTTTGTGAGCAGCTAAAACATACAGTAGCGGGTTCAGAAATTTATTTTTTGAAGTAAAGTTTTGGTGCATGCCTACAGTTGTGGATAATAGCCTTCATTTTTACAGGGACATAAACCTTTTTAATATCCAAATATCAAAATTATAATGGTTAATGGGCGTATTCAATGTGGGATTCCGATTATCAATGTCCCAGCAGTCGGAATCATGAAATGTTTTCGGGCAACTCTGTCTAGTGGGCAAGTCGGCAAAAAAGAACGTAGACAGTCAAACTGCCGTGAATTCAACAATCATCTGTTTCCGACTAAACAGATCCGACTTGTTTTAAAGTCTGATCTGTTTTGTAGATATCCGCCTTAAATGCTTTTGTGAATGGCAGCATTGAATAGGCGGAGGGTGCTATTTCCCTATCGGGAATTCCTAACAGAAATTTAATACCACCCTTAGTCTAGGCTTGGGCATACTTCAGGGCTGCCTACAGTATGTTTGCATACTAACAGCAAACATCTTGCTGATATAGGGCTGGATGCTGTAACATCCGTGCCTCCTGTCTGCCGCACATCGCCGGCTACCGCAGACCTAATTATCGCATATGCTGTAACATATGCGATAATTATGTCAAAGGACAGCTCTTGCGTTAAGAGCTGTCCTTTGCGATCTTGCCGGCGATGTGCTGCGGGCCCACGGTGGCTCCCCCCTCCCTCCATTACCCGAAGCTGCTGCTGCCCACCCGGAAGAGGATACAGTGCAGGGAGGAGGTCACAGGTCCAGGCAGCACAGCGCTGTGCTGCCTGGACACAGCAGGTGAGGGGGGGGGTGTTGGCGCAAGGCGGCGGGGGTCCGTTCGGGTGGCGTGTGTCGCGTTAAGAAGCCCAAAGGCTTCTATGGGTTATCGCCAGGTTTTGCTGGCGATACCCCTCGCAGCGAAAACCCACTGTAAAACCCTGATAACGGGGTTTTTACCGCATTGTTGCCTTAAAGAATCTCCCTCATAGTCTTAGAGCAGGCATTCCCAACCACGGTCCTCAAAGCACACCAACAGTGCAGGTTTTAGTGCTATCCAGGCTTCAGTACAGATGGTTTAATCAAAATCACTGGCACTAATTAAGTCACCTGTGCTTAAGCCTGGATATCCCTGAAACCTGAACTTGGTGTGCCTCGAGGACCGTGGTTGGGAATGCCGGTTTGAGACTCCTTTCAAACCGCAGTTATTACCGGGTAAAATGCAGGTTTTTTTTACTGTTTAAAAATGGTAATCTGTGCGGTGTGAAAGGTCCGTTTTGAATTTACCGGTTCAAGAAAACCGGTAATGCAAAACTGTTAAAAAGCAGGGTCCTACCCATTTCAGTGTCCCTGTGTAAAAAGATGGGACAAAACTGAATTGAAATGGTAATACCCCTTTCAGACCGCATTTAAACGCGTAATATACCATTTAAGATATGCGGTGTTAAAGGTCTGACCCATTTTTAAAAACATTTTAAATTACTGGGTCAATGAAGTTTATGCGGTGTGAAAGCAGCATTAGAGCGTTCTTACAATCTATAGTGATAAAATTAACTCCCAATGCAGGTGTGAGCCTGCAGTTACCCAATTGCTCACCAAGGACGTTACTTAAGGTTTCATCCTTAAAATTCCGTACCAGATGGACCTACGCTTGCTTGCATGGTATGTTTCTGACACAAAAAAAATCTAAATTTCGCCCACAATATGCTATTGGTCTTTGAAGGGGTGAAGAGCTTGTAATGTACACTTTAATTTGAAACATAGGATGTGCTCACTCACTGCCCTAAGCACTGACTTATAACTGTGGTAAACGCTAAAATAGTGTATATATCAGGTATGTCATGAATATTTGGCCAAATACAAAATCCGATACACCACTTCAAGGGGAACTCAATCAGCTGGATCCCTAAACCTGCTCATTCTTATAGTAATTGTGAGTACATTAATTCGTTGTGCCGCATCATTTTTAGGCATCAGTGCAGGACCTGTGCTGATTAGCATAGTCTAGGTGAAGATGTACTTGATGCACACATACAGGGGATTTTGACTGCAAACCCTACTATTTCTTGTAAGGTACTACCATGCTGGGACTTCTAGTACTATGTAGGAAAAAGGTAGGTCTACTCTAAGCATTAAAAGCACAGAGTAATAGCCTTCCCTGGACTGGCTATTGGGTAGAAAAAGAGCACCATGCAGATTTGAGGAATTTTACCTTACAGCTGACTAGTCTATGTCTTTGAGTTGCTCTTAATTCTTTTGTGGCTGCTATCAAATTATGGTTTGTTAAATTTTAGTTCTTACTTTATATTGTAATTCAGCTTTCTGAATAGAAATACTGGATTATAAAATCCCTAGTGTTTGTCATGTATGACGTCATTCTGCTCCCAAGAGGAAGGTCTGAGAACAGAAGACCATCTTATCATATGAGGCTCATGCTGACAAAGAACTACTTTGTCTCTATGCAGTGGGAAAGCAAGTTTAATTAGGACCCATAACTTGTTTTTTTTCCTTCTTCCAAACATGCCTACCCACTAATGGTGATAAACGCAATATATACACGGTCATTAGGGAACACTGTACTTATTACTGTTAACTAACACATTTTATTTATGGTGTACTTTTTTTTACTGAGCTTTTTGGGAGCAGAAATGGCACTGGGTCTTTTTTTAAAGCTTGATTTATTAATTTCCAAAGCAAGGCTGGTCTTCTGCATAAATGATTATTAAATTCCCAAGTAGGACTTGCATTAAGCATAATCAAGCTTGGTTTCTGAGAAGTTGATCTGTTAAATATTAATTGCATTGCCAAGGAAATTTTGAAGGTTTAAATTCATCATTTGTACACTTTCTGTAACATTCTGTAGTAATGACTCTGCAAGTGATCGCTTAAGTAGGGAACTATTTTTCTGCCATGGAACAATTTCAACTGCCTTAAGCTGAATGTTTAGTATTTGCATAAGCAAAAATCCCTTAAGCACCAGAAAATGGAAAACCATACAGTGTAATTCCACAAATCTGCTACTGATCGTCTAAAGGTGTTCAAACAGATGTTTTTTTTTCACTTGGAGAATGTTCAGTGTTAATGTGATGTGTTAAGGCCCCCTGAGCCGCTTTGGTCCGATTTCGGTCGATTGCTACCAATTGCACCGTTAAATCAGACCAAATCTGCTGTCCTTGACATGGTCCAATGCGCGGTCCCGTGCGCATCGAACCCGGGCAGGTGGTCGTACCTTCTGCCCATCTAACCACCCATCCAGAGTCCCTCCTGGCGGCGGGGAGCAGGGACGCATGCAATCAGTCACCACAAATTGTGGTGGATCGCATGCGTCCCTGCTGACCAGGAAGGTCCTGGCGGCTCGCAGGGTGTCCGTACACTGCTGCGAGGCATGGCAGCAGTGTATAGGCACCTTTACAGTACAGAAGAGACCTACCACTTGTGTAGCAGTTGGGCCTTACTAAGCATAAAGATTCTGGCATATTTCTACAGATAAAGCTACTGACTTGGCAGGCATCTACCTTTAGTAGAAGTGTATTGGAAGGGGAGTGCTCAAAAAGTCTCTCCATGCTGAAATTGCTGTTTGCAAATATGCTCGCAGCATTTGTAATAGTTAAGTTTTCGCAAAACAAGTTATAATAATGAACATAGTAGAAAAAATGTATGACGAGTAACAGATGGAAATCTCAAACAATTTCTCAATAAAATACAAACATCACGCCTCAAGATGGAGGCGAGCAAAACAAGTGGAAGAAATGCCTAAACTGTGTCGAAAGACATACATGCATGAACATTGAATAGGGTGCGTGTCAAGTTGAGTAAAAAAAAGTGACCGGATAGCTCGGCTACTCGAGATCACATAATCTCGACATGCGAGCAAAAAGAAATGAGAAAAAAAAAACCCTGAGCGCGGAATAAAACCCAAGGATTGAATATCTGAGATGCAAAAAAAACTAATTTCCTCTACCTCCCCCATGGCAGCCATCACTTATGGGTTCTTCCCCTATTGGGTAGCTTTGGAAAGGAAAAAAAGACGCCCCTTCTCCATAAAAAGGCTCCTCCTCCTTCTCTCTGTCTTTTTTTCCTTTCCCAGGAGGGTAGCATACGGTTTTGTTTTTCAGTGGCTTACCCTGTGAAGTGGATCTGGTTTCCACCGTCGCCTGGAGCGTCCAGGTGGAAACAAAGTAACCAGGCAAGTGGTGAAACCTCAGGAAGCCGCATGCCGTCCTCAGGTTTGGGCGGCTAACAAGCGGTGGCGTCCAAGGAGGCAAAGTGGAGGTCTCCTGTCCGGAATCCAGGTGAGACCGGGCGGACGTCGTCACCCGCGGCGGGTGACAAGCAGGCAAACGGGCCGCGGCGCGGCCAGTCAGCGCGTCCTTATAGGCGCAGGAGGCAACGCGGCGTCTGGGCTGGCGCCGGCGTCTGACGCGAGTATTACCGGCGTCGGGCGCGGTGACGTCACGACGCATAGCCGGCGCCCTCTGATGACGCGGTCGCCGGTGACACGCGGAAGAACGCTTCCTTCAAAAGGAGGAAGCGTGTGGGGACACTGTACCACCAACGAAGGGGTCAGCTCCACGGTCTGCAAGGAAGCATATTTTGGTCAAATATACTCCCGGACTTAAAAAGCAAGAGGCGGTGAGTGTGCCAAACGGCTCCACTATTGAAATGGTTATGTTGTATTATTACAAGTGCCCTGATAGGTTGCTATTATTTATAGACAGCCTGAAGGGTCAGTACAAGCATGGAGGAAGAGAGGAGGCAGATCTCTAAAAAGTCAGGGTAAGCCACAAGAAGTAGAGGTATATTTTTTCGGGGGGCAGTGGTACATGTGACGAAATCCGGCTGATAGTATGTATTATTATACAGATCTGACAACAGCAAGGATAAAGGAGAGAAATCCAGGCACAAGAAAATGCACACGGCTAAGTGTCTTATGTGCGAAGTAACACTGCCGGATAAATACATGGGGAGTGTATGTGAAAAATGCAAGACCCCACAATTGTTACCCCTGTCCCAGATGACGGGGTTGGTCGACATGTTGAAGACTGCCCTTGCCGACACCTTTGTGGCCAAAAAAGATATGGCTAAAAGCACAGGAAAGAGAAGTCGCTCCAGAGTAAGCGAAGCATCGGCAGAGTCTGGAGATGATATAGCAGATACAGCAGCAGATGAGGCTGAGGATCTGGTTGTCGACAAATCGGAAAGTGATTTCAATGCGGACATGGTAGAAAACCTCCTAACATTGATACACAAATCCCTGAATATCGAAGAAGCGCAGGAGGAGGTGAAACTCCAAGAGCTTCTGTTCCGTGATAAAAGAAAGAAAGGGAAGACTTTCCCTTTACCTCAGACATTAAAGGATGTGGTGTCGGATGAGTGGAAGCATCCGGATAAGAGGGTCACTGTCCCGGCGAAGATAGGGAAGATGTATCCATTCCCTAAAGATCAGACGTCCACTTGGGATGAGGTTCCTAAAGTCGACGCAGCGATAGCAAGGATATCAAAAAAGACGACCTTGCCTCTCGAGGACGCGAATATTTTCAAAGATCCGATGGAGAGGAGAGTGGAGCTGGGGCTGAGGAAACAGCACCTAACGCTAGGAGCAGCTATGAAGCCGGCGGCTTCTATGGCTACCACATCTAGAGTGGTGCGAGAGTGGTGTCAGCAATTGGAAGCGGATATGATGGACGGTCTAAGGAGGTCCGACATGCTGAAAACAGTGCAAAATATACAGCTGGCCGTCGAATTTTTGTGTGAAGCATCATTGGATGCAATGAGGCTGACGGCGAGGGCAAATGCTACAGCTACGGTAGTCAGGAGAGCGCTCTGGCTCAAATCCTGGGCCGCAGACGTACAATCCAAGATGAAGTTATTGTCACTCCCCTTTCAAGGAGATTATTTATTTGGAGCACAGTTAGACCAAATCATAACGAAGATATCAGGAGGAAAATCTGTTTGGCTGCCGCAGGAGAAAGTAAAGGGGTCAACAGTGAATAGGTCAGTCAGATACCAACCACAAGACTATAAAGAGGCGAGAAGCTACCGACCAGGTAGAGGTTTTCGCAGAAGTAACTGGTCGTCCAGGACAAATTTTCGCTCCCAAAGGGGGAGAGGAAATAGATTTGCCACAGGGCAAAGCTCACAATGACGCCGAGCATCAGAAGGTCGGAGCCAGGCTGCTGAGATACATAAGCACCTGGGAGAGGTCCACGACGGACAAGTGGGTCCTCGAGATAGTAAGGACAGGATACAAACTGGAGTTCGGGAAGATTCCAGGAAATTTTTTTACAGAATCTCCCATACCGAGAGTCTCATCAGAAAAAGAAGCCTTGCTGACGAGTTTAAAAGAGATGATAGATCAAGGGGTAGTGATAAGAACTCCCCGAGATCAAGTGGGGTTGGGTTGGCATTCCCGCTTTTTTGTGGTCCAAAAAGCGTCCGGGGGTTACAGGACGATTTTGGACTTAAGGAAACTGAATCAATTTCTGAAAGTAAGGTCATTCAAAATGGAGTCGGTGAGAAGTATACTCCCGGACTTAAAAAGAGGTTCATACATGACCTCTATAGACCTCAAAGATGCATACCTGCATGTACCTATATTCAAGGGACATCAGAAATATTTGAGGTTCTACATCGAAGGAGTAAGTTATCAGTTCACGGCACTGCCGTTCGGGCTAGCCACATCCCCCAGGACGTTTACCAAGGTTCTGATCATAGTAGTGGCGAACCTCAGGAAAGAGGGGATAATGGTCTGGCCATATCTAGACGACCTATTGATAATGGCGGAAACAAGGGCCTTGGTTATAAGACATACCAGCAGGACAATGCAGTGCCTGAAGGAACACGGCTGGTTGATAAATCAGAAAAAAAGCCAGCTGGAGCCCACAAACCGGATAAAGTATCTGGGGGTGATACTGGATACGCAAGATATGAGAGTAAGTCTAAGTCCGGAAAGACAGCAAAAAATGGTGCAGACGATGAAATCCACAATAGGGAAGTCGGTCGTGTCAGCAGAGTTGTGCATGAAAATACTAGGGCTCATGGCGTCGGCCCTGGAGACCGTGCAATGGGCAAGGTTTCATACCAGAAAGCTACAAAGATGCTTCCTATCACAGTGGAACGGAATCAGCAAAGACCTATCACAAAGGATAGTATTAACAAAAAGGGCGAAGGAGGACATCAGGTGGTGGTCCCACAGAAGCAGACTAGCAAGAGGAAGGTCCTTCGCCAAGACGACTCAGGTGGTGGTGACCACGGATGCGAGTATGATAGGATGGGGAGCAGTGTGTCAAGATCAGACAGCCCAAGGAGCATGGTTACTCGAGGAAAGGGGAAAACACTCCAACCTCAGAGAAATGAAAGCAGTACTATGCGCATGCAAAAGTTTCCAGTCACAACTGGTCAACAGGGAAGTAGTAGTCAGGTCAGACAACCAGGCAGTGGTATCATATATAAACAAGCAAGGGGGCACTCACAGCCTACACATGATGAGGGAAGCAGAGAAACTGTTTGCCTGGGCGGAAAACAACGTGGAGGATATACGGGCAGTATACCTGGCAGGCGAGGAAAATACAGTAGCAGACTGCTTGAGCAGGACAATGTGTCTACCAGGCGAGTGGGGCCTAAATGTAGAGGTGTTCAGGACACTGACAAGGATGTGGGGCAATCCAAAGATAGACCTCATGGCAACATTTCAGAACAGGAAAGTCAACAGATATATGTCCAGGTTTCGAGACCCACAGGCGGAGCAGTGGGATGCGTTGACGGCGGATTGGCCGAAGGGACTGTCCTATGCGTTTCCTCCATTTCCGGTAATACCAAAGTTTCTGAGAAAAGTAAGGGAGGAAAGGGCAACCGTGATTGCGATCCTACCATACTGGCCCAGAAGGGCATGGTTTGCACAGCTTCTACGTCTAGCATTAGACGGACCGTGGAAACTTCCAAAGAGACCAGACCTGCTGGTTCAAGGCAAGGTAAAGAAACATCAACCAGAGGATTGGAACTTGATGGCGTGGCTACTGAAACCAGGGTGCTGCTAGGCCAAGGGTTTTCAGAGCAAGTAGTGAATACCTTATTAAAAGCTAGGAAAACATCTACTTCCAAATCTTACTACAAAGTCTGGCTGAAGTATACACACTGGTGTAAGGAGAATAAGAGGTTGCCGGAGCAGATACCCACTATTCTCGAGTTTTTACAAAAAGGATTGGAGAAACAACTAGCAGTCAGCACTCTGAAGGTGCAAATATCAGCGCTATCAGCCATGCTGGACATCAATATTGCGAGCAACAAGTATATTCAAAGGTTTATACAGGCGGCCAAAAAGATAAGGCCACGGTTTCATCAACCCATAGCTCCATGGGATCTAAACCTAGTTCTCAATGCCCTTACGCAGGAGCCATTCGAACCTATTCATGAAATTCCGTTAAAAATTCTGTCATGGAAAGCAGCATTTTTGGTTGCTATAACGTCCGCCAGAAGGGTGTCGGAGCTACAGGCCCTCTGGGCAGAAGAACCTTTTATGAATATGTTCGAAGACAAGGTAGTAATGAGGACAAATCCCATGTTCTTACCCAAGGTAGTTTCAGACTTCCATGTAAATCAAGAAATAATACTACCTTCGTTCTGTGCAAAGCCCGCAAATGCAAAAGAAGACCGACTTAACAAACTAGATGTAGTCAGAGTGTTAAAGGTGTATCTAGAAAGGTTAAAGAAGGTTAGGAAGACAAAAAATTTGTTCGTACTAACGGAAGGTAAGAACAAAGGTGAGGCAGCTTCCAAGATGACAATTGCAAGATGGATAAAAAGCTGCATTACAGAAGCATACAAGGCAAGCAATCAGGTACCCCCAGAAGGCCTGAAAGCGCATTCCACGAGGGCAGTAGCAACCTCATGGGCAGAGAAAGGGGCGGCCTCCATTTCAGATCTGTGCAAGGCAGCGGGGTGGTCGTCCGTGCATACGTTTACAAGGCACTACAGGGTAGATGTCATGTCGTCGGCAGATGCCAAATTTGGAAGGAAAGTCTTATCTGCGGTAATATAAAAAAAAAAAAAAGAAAAAAAAAAAAAAATCCTTGTTTTGTTATTATATTGATTAATTTGATTATGTACCCAGCCCAGTGAGAATTGAACTGCTGGGGCATTTCCCATAAGTGATGGCTGCCATGGGGGAGGTAGAGGAAATATCAGATTTTTACCTGATAATATGTTTTCCTCTACTCCACCATGGCAGCATAGTTCCCGACCCAAGTGTTGTTATAATTTCTGTGTGCGATTAACTATTTGTGTTTAAGAGCTAGAAAACGAAAGACACAGAGAGAAGGAGGAGGAGCCTTTTTATGGAGAAGGGGCGTCTTTTTTTCCTTTCCAAAGCTACCCAATAGGGGAAGAACCCATAAGTGATGGCTGCCATGGTGGAGTAGAGGAAAACATATTATCAGGTAAAAATCTGATATTTCTCAGGCGAACTCCATGTGCCGCTCGACGGCGAACGAGCTCGACAGACATGGAATACCCCCCTAAGCTTTGACTATTTCACTCAATGGAATCTATAAAGATCCTCCATTTATAGTTAGCTAGTTCAGTGTTCTCAAAGTTAAGTGCTAGTAACCCATTGAAGAAGCTATTGTGCTTGTCCAATGTATGTTAACTATATCCTGGTACTTATTTATTTTATTTATTTATTAGTATTTTCGGTACTTATGTAATATCTGGGCTCCCGTTTTTCTTATGAGACCGCGTCCCCTCGCGGGGTTCGCTGCGCTCACCACGCTTCGGGCACGGTGGCTCGCTGCGCTCGCCACACTATATAAAATCAACTCCATGCGTAGTTTGATAGTAGGGGTATGAAAAAATGGGGTGCATTTAACATGGGAGCCCAGATAATACATAAGTACCGTATTTTCTTATACGGACACAGACATTCTAGGGTTAATTATTTGGGAGCCAATTAACCTACCAGTATATTTTTATATTGTGGGAGGAATCCGGAGTACCCGGAGGAAACCCACGCAAGTACGGGGAGAATATACAAACTCTGCACAGTTAGGGCCATGGTGGGTATTGAACCCATGACTTCAGTGCTGTGAGGCAGTAATGCTAACCATTACACCATCCGTACTGCCTTGGTTATTACTGAAAATATTGTCGTGTAGATTGTTATATTGATATGGTTACAACAAAATAATTAAATTACTTTCATTTTTTTTTCACCAATAGTTTCGCCAAAGAACACAAAACACGGATCTGGAGAGATTATGTTGCACCAACGGCAAACCTGGACCAGAAAGACAAGCAGTTTGTTGCAAAGGTAATTGCTACATACAGTAGAATACCTGGTGACAACTGGCATATTCAGAATTCCTACTGGCACCTCAATGCTCAACCTGCATCTATATTTTCAGTACGCCAGAAAAAATGGCTACGGTGCCGTTTTTCCAGAGCCTTGCATATGTAATGTCTAAGCAAGGGTCCTCTCCTTTTTTAAAACAGACCCTTCTGTAACAAAAGTAAGGTCTGTTGTATACAAATGGCTTACAGTAAAGAGTTTTTTCCCCTCAGGTTTTTGGTGTTTCCACCAACAGTCCTAAACCATGCTGGTAGGCTGATTAGTTTGTCAAAAAGACAGTTTGTGTTTATGGTGTAAGGTCTAGTGTAGTGTAGCAGGGCTGATGTAAATGAATAAAGTACTGGGTAATGTGGCACAGTATAAATAAGGAGATCAGAGTGGGTTATTCTGGGAGTGAACACGGCAAAACAGTGTTTGTAATGCAAAATCTGGGTGGGCATGATCCAAATATCCAGCCAAACCTGGTCTGATAGCCCTGCTAATTAAACATATATAAAAGAGAAAATGTTGAGACAAAACGAATACATAATCCCTTGTCAATTCAAAATGACTTGTAATGAGTCACCCGCATCATATGAGGCACACCCATGAAAATGGTAGACGTTCATTAGGTCGACAGTTGTGAGGTAAACAAGCAATAGATCTAAGCATTCGGTAAACAGGCCTTCGGTCAACAGATGAAAAAGTTTGACATGGCTTTAGGTCGACATAGGTATTTCTGGGGGGGTTCAGTTGACATGTGCCCAGTCAGTGGTTTCATGCCCTACTATCCACTAGGGCGTGGAGGGAGAATAGTATAGTGTGCTGAGCATGGCGATGCACAGTGACTGAAGCATGGCGAGCCATGCGAGGGGACTCGGTGCACTTTCTGTCTGTCGATATTTGGGACAAAAAGTGAAGACCATGTTGACATTTTGACTGTCGACCCAATGCTTGTGTTGACCTAAAGCCATGTTGACATTTCTCGTGTTGGGCCTGTCGACCTTATGTCTGTCGGCCCAATCACCCATACCCCATTAAATGTACATACCAGTTTTCCTGTATGGGGGAGTTTACTGGACTAACAAGCTGATATATCAGTGACAGTTAACATGTTATCAGCATCCTCAGATGTTTGTGGGGAAAACTACATGAACCCACAAATCTGGGTATTTAATAACCCTGGTACGAAGTGCTTTAAATGCCACTGATACATGTCACCTGCTTTGTGAAATCATTGACTTCAGATTCTGCAGATTATGTGGCAG
This sequence comes from Crinia signifera, assembly GCF_055691185.1. Taxonomy (NCBI): domain Eukaryota; kingdom Metazoa; phylum Chordata; class Amphibia; order Anura; family Myobatrachidae; genus Crinia; species Crinia signifera. The sequence continues at coordinate 187,823,668 of NC_139220.1, forward strand.
CTCCGAAATGTAAATTTGCTCCTCTTTATTTGACATGCTGAAGGTACTGGAAGCTTTCAATTTCATTAATGACTTAAATCATGTTAAGGATCAGCAATGAAGGGTGACACTTCTAATGCATTGCTCACCAGGCACTTTTCAGGCAGTGCTGAAGATTAGTTTAAGTGTGGGTTTGAATTAAGGCTAGGTTGTGCATTTAGTCTTGTTCTACAAATAAAACCATCAAAATCAATCCATACACAGATACTACCAATAGCATCAATATTAAAGTCAATTGTATGCCTACATGACAACAGTCAGAATAAATAATAAGAAATTGATGCCGGCAGTGCAGGGTAATGCATTGAGGATATTGGTTCTTCTGATAGACTCATTATCTCCCAGCTGATGGTCTGCTTGCTGAGAATTTAATTGTTGCCAATGACTACCAGAGTTAAGATTAGTCCTGTATCCTGGATTTGAATGAGTGGTTAGGTTAACCACAATACATCTCTTCATTGGCTTTCTTGATCTTACAAGCTTCGCAACTGCTCATTTTTTGTTGCTGCGCTGCATGGACTAGCTTAATTATTTGAGATTACTGAACTGATTAACGCTGGGTATTTTGATGTCATAGTGTGGCTGATTATTGCACCTATTAGCTTGGGTCTTGTACAGATTAAACAGTGTACAGACTGACTGGACACACTAGTCTTGGCAGTCCTAGAACACACACACACACACACACAATAATTGTACTGGTAAACCTGGGCTCCATGGTGCAGACTGTACTTTGGATAGTTAAAATGGGTAGCAGTCCGGGCCAGATGTACTAAGCTTGTAAAGTGATAAAATGGAGAGATAAACCACCAGCCAATCAGCTCCTACCTGCCATGTGTTTGAAAAATGTCAGGTAGGAGCTGACTGGCTGCTCTAATTCTGCCAGACTGAGAGCCAGATGTACGAAGCTTGGAAAGTGATAAAATAGTGATAATCTACCAGCCACACACAGAATGCAGGAAAGCTAATCAATCCTTACGAACTGTAATTTTAATACATTTTATTTTGCTTTTAAATATATTTTTTGCATTTTTGCCAAAATTACATGCCTAACCACCATATCCTTGTAGCCTCATAGGTTAAATTCCTGAAACTAACATTATAGGGCATCCAGTTGAGAAACAAACCAACCACCATAAGGCACCACACTATCAAAGGGGGTAGCAAAGTGTTAAGGAGTAAGGTAATATAGTGCATCTACTATGGGCAGTATTCAATGCTCCAGCGAGCACAGCGTACGCAGTTTTACGCTCACAGTACATTCCCCATTTTTCCACTCTTTGCCATTCTTCCTGCACCTGTCAGCGAGCATTGACCAATGCGGTGTACGAGGAGGCTGGCTGAGTTGTTGTAGGTCTTCAAATACTGCTTAAAAATGCAAATTAGCCTAAAAAATTATTCCAAGTCAGCAGACTGCTAATGCTGTGTGTTTCCTCATAGCCCAAATGAAGGAGCGACGAAGAGGTGAATCATGGGTAGAATAAACAGTGAGAAAAAATGCATCATGGGTGGAAAAAAACGACCACAACAAAATAAAAATATATTACTGTGCCACTTTTAAAGAAAAAAATATAGATCCTTCAAATAATAAAAAATAGACTTGTAGACACCAAGAAAACATTTTTTTTTAAAGTACGGAAGTGGAGTTAACCTAAAAAAGATGCAGAGAGAAAAACTGAGAGCCATACCAGAAAAAGGAAGCAGCGTTCTCAGTTTTAGCTTTGAATACACCTGTGGTAGCCAACCCTAGTCCTCGAGAGCTACCAACAGTACATGTTTTGCAGGTCTCCTCACAGAATCACAAGTGAGCTAATCAGCTCCATCTGTGGATATTTTAAAATGTCAGTGATTAATGAGTGCAGCTGTGCAGCAGCTAGGTTGTCTGGAAATCGTGAACTGTTGGTAGCTCTCGAGGGCTAGGGTTGGCTACCACATACACAAATGGCAAGGTGCGCAAAATTTCCCATAAGAAAATGACCAAACGGTGATGACCAAGCGGCGAAAAGGGCGAATCTCGCTGTTCATTTTTAGCAAGCTGGGAACTTTGAATAGGAAGAGGACTATTTTTTTTGTTGAGGACTGGCCTTCTTGCCAAAAGTGAACCGACCCGGAAAAAAAGCATTGAATACTGCCCTACAGTATGTATTGTTACAGATCAAAATGTGTGAAAAGTTAGAGTTGTTAAAGTTATGAAAATAAGTGTAACATTGTGGTCCCCACAACTGACATACTATCGAACTGTATGCAGGTCTAAAGGTGCCCATACACGTTACAATTATTGTATACAATATCGCATCTCATCACATATCGGTTTTACGATGAGGTGAGATCTAGTACAAAAAGTATGTGCAGCACATTCTTTTTGTACTAGATCTCCTCTCATAGACCGAGATGCGATGAGATACGATATTGTATACAATAATTGTAACTTGTATGGGCACCTTCAGATTTATCTTCTGGATTGTAGGAACAAAAACATGGTTATGGATGAGTGACAGTTTGTCAGTTTTGCAGCATTTCCAAGCAAATGGTCAACTGTCATTTGCTCTCATCCATAACCATGTTTTTGTTCCAACCAGACAGATCTGAAGAGAAATCTGCGTGTGTATGGCCACCTTACTTTCTAATTCTTGTTCAATGTGCAGCCAGCAAATGCCAGGGATCCTAATTAGAACTCAGTGGCAGGTGGGCAGTAGGTGGCACTGTAAAGGAGCAATACACACAGGGTGATTTCAGACCCTTTTCTAAGCAATCTGACTAAATCTCTTCGAAATGGAGCACTGATCACTCAGTAGAGGTATGGCATTTGTCGCTATCGCCTGCCGGGAAAGCCAGTGCTTGCACTGACTTTCTCTAGATCGCAGGACTTGGCCTATTGAAAATTAGTTATAGCAAGAATAACACACCCAAGCACATCCTTTATGCCACAGTTCTTTGAATTGTAGGCATACAGTAGGAGCAAGTTTCATCTTTGCTCCTTTGGCCATGGCTAGCCATGGCTATTCTATTGTTCTCAGCTGCAATAGCTGTATTGCAGCTGAGAACAATAGAATAGCCATGGCTAGCCATGACCAAAGGAGCAAAGATGAAACTTGCTCCTACTGTATGTATGGATTTAATATACATTTTAAAGAATACCGATGCTACTTCTAAAATCTGCTTCTAAATTTTCTTCAAATCAGTTTAAGTGAAAATGATAGGTTAACCCTTCATTTAGGTTAGCCCAATTATGCTGTGTTCCCACAATGAAATCAGCAATTATTTAATTCCTAGTATTACTGTATTATAATAAGCATGTGAGATGAAGTTGCTTTGTTAATCCTTGATAAAAATATGAGCAGCGCTATACAAAATAGGCCAGGTTCGTTGAGTATGAAATCTTTCACAATTGAGACTTTAGCCTTTTGTCAGTCTCTTCTCCATAAATCACTTAATCTGATGCTAGAATACTAGTTCATTATGCTTCTTTTAAAGTGGTCTCTTTTTGCCTTGCATTGAATGTGGGGCAACTAGGGCACCTTGGACTTCAAATACTCGTGCTGTATGGTTCTAAATGAAAGTTTTGCTTTGTATAAAAAGAACTTAAATGTCTTAGATTCAACTGTTCTACTTTCAGGTGTGAGGTGAAGGGCTTAATATCTAACTTCAGGCTAATTCAGTACTTAAGGTGGTCTTGGTGTGCCCTTATTCATACTGCAGTTTAGTGATGCAGTATGTATAATCTTGGTATATGCTTAATTATACAGCACACACTGTAAAACGTAAGCCCGACCAAAGGGAGAAATGTCCATCCAATGATATTGCATCTTTGCAGTTCTCACTGAACAGCATGCATAAAACATATCCTTTGGTACTTGTTTCCTAGCACGGTGCCCACGATTTTCATCTTATGCCATCGTTTTGATCCCATCACATGCGATACAATCAAAACGATTTTTCAATTGTACAGGCACCCTGATGGGTGATTACCATGTTAAATGCACCCCCATTGTTAACACCACCGCCACTATGAACGCCAACCCGAAGTGTGGCAAGCGCAGCGGTACGCGTCCTCCGACCTTTTCATACCCCCACTATCCACGTCGGCGTGGAGTTGATTTTACCCCCACTATCCACGTCGGCGTGGAGTTGATTTTATATAGTGTGGCGAGCACGGCGAGCGGACGTGGATTACTTCACATGTATACCATGTGTACCATGTATTACTTCACATGTATTACTTCACATGTATATCGGGGCTCAGGGGGGGGTATGAAAAGGTCGGAGGAAGCGTACCGCCGCCCCTCGGGGGCTCGCTGCGCTGGCCACGCTTCGGGTTGGCGTTGATAGTGGGGGTAGCATTAACAATGGGGGTGCATTTAACATAGTAATCGCCCATCAGGGTGCCTGTACAATTAAAAATCGCATTGCATGCCATTGTAATGGCATGCGATGCAACGCGGTATTAAAATTGTACAGTGCGGCGAAAATCTGGTCCCATAGCATACCTTAATTAGTGGTATGCGATGGCATACCCGATGGGTGCCGTGCTAGGAAACTAAAGTTAGGGTATCTGCAATCAAATGAATTTGTTTTTTTGCCTTCTGATTACCAGTGTGTTACTTGAATGCAAGTTTTTAGAGGCATCTGTTTTTCCAGCATTTCATTTACATTTAACAGGAGACCCTGCAATTAGTTTGACAAGTCATCCATGTAACTTCTCCTGCTTATAATTGAGATTTGCAGCTGTATTGATGAAGTGGCAGCTTTCGTAAGCTACTACTCTACGTGTTGGAGCCGAAGATTTTAAGCGAAAATAACATTCAGTGCTAAGGCTTTCACGCTGGTAAATTATGCAGTAAATGCTGCACTCAGCTTGCAGAATTAGCACTCCTAAATGCTGCTTCGCAGATATAGCCCCTTTTGTCATATCACATTCAATCTACAAGCACAAAATATATTTTTGTGTGATTGAAACCAGCTTTTAATATAAAGTGGAACATACATTAGAGGCCACTTGATGGCAGTGTTTACCAACAAATTCATGATTTCAGTAGAACTCGCCCCATATGGTTTGCGGACATGTTCCTTTCTAATAAAGTTTAATCTTCAATTGAAATTCACAGGAAATGCCCTATTTGGCTTTCTTGGAAAGTAAACTAAAATAGGCTGGTACAGTAAATGGAGGTTGCTGAATGCGTTTGTTCATACTGTAGTAAGCAAATTATTTATTAGGTGAAAAAAATCAGTAACTGCAGTTTCGCTACTCGCAGGGATGCAGTTTACTGCAGACAGGGTTTGTGTGAAATCCCTATAGGGCTCGTTTTGTGGAGCAAGCAAGAGCTGCCTGCACATTGTGGTGTCAGTGCGTAGAGCTTTAAGACACATTTGTAGTGGGATGTGCAAACTGTTCACTGCAATTCCTACACTCTTGTGTTTCTTATACACTACTCTATATCCAGCTTGCAGTGCAGTAATCATTCTGTCAGAGCAAGGAATTTAATGACCATATTCTGGCTCTAGATGCTCTGTATTGATGAGAAAAGTATAAAGGCATGGCATGTGTGCCACTCCTGCTTAATCAAAGTCCCATGCCATCTGGAATTGGGAAGTGATATCAGTAAATTCAGTGGACAGTGAGCTTATGTGACTTTCAGTGCTGACAAACAAACCTTAATGGTGTTTTGCTTTTCTGTTCCTGTAAGGAAGGATGTGACAAGCAATCAGGCTATAAAACTCCCTTACAAGGGAGATCAGGGTGGCAAAGAAATGTTTCTCTGACAAACTAATAAACAATTTCTCAGCCAATGGCTGTCATTGTGGAGAGGCAAGCAGTCCATAATTGAAATCTTCCACCTCCACTGTTATGAGCCAGAAATTAGCAACGAGTTGAACAGTTTTTATTGTAGTTAAATTGTCAATACTATTTGGACATCGTTGACAGTGTATCGCTAAGTTTATCGAGACTATAAATAAATGTGGAAAAAGGATTATATTTGAAACCATGAGAGAGGGGTAATAAAAATACTAAAAAAAAAAAAAAAAAAAAGGGGTAGACACCAAAATAGACTATTACTGGAGATGCAATGTTCAGTCTGCAGAATAACCATAATTCCAGTCAGCAGGTTTTGCGCACCTCAACAGAGGAGCAACACTTGAATTGATCCCATAAAGCTCCAGCCAGTTTGTTCCCCACCCCCTGAGGAAGTCTGATTAGACGAATTATGTCGGACCACTTCTAAACTACCTCACTTCAATATCAGCCGTTTTAATTTACATGGTCTCTGGTTCCTTATGAATGTATCCTGTTTTAATTTATGTATGTTATAACTTTATAATAGTCTCAATAAACTTAGTTATGTGTCGCCGATGTCCAAATAGTATTGACAATTTAACTACTTCACCATATAATCTGCTCACCACTACCATATTTTGGACTGAGATGACGCCCTTTTGATAGGGAGTGTTTTTTCCGAGACTTGCGAAATTAAGTTACTGTTTATAGCTTGGCGATTTACAACTTTCTGTGTTATGTTTTTATTGTAGGTTTGTAAATGTTGAATCTAGTATTTAACATGAGGTTCCAAAATACTCATCCCTAATTATGTTCTTAGGGATTGTGGGTGGGACAGTTGTAGAGGTTTGTTTCTTTAGTGTAGGTAGGGTTCTGGACCAGATGGCTTGTCGCCATCTCTTTTGAAACTTAGTGCTGAGCAGCTTGCCCCCATCTCCACCAGGGTTTTTAATAATTGGCGTAGTGTATATTGTCTTTTTAAATTCTCCAAAATTGTTCCTGCCCCAAAAACTTTATCTTACGGATTCGAATGACTAAAGAACGATTGCCTTGAAGTCTGTGGTCATGATCGCTTGAACAATTGGTTTTGAACCATCTAAAATAAACTACAATAGGACCCACTGCAGATTATCAAGTGAACCGATGTGTTGAGGATGCGCTCAATATGGGCTTCGTTATGCTTTGCAGCATCTGGACTTACTGGGTACTAATGCAAGTTGTTTCTTGTTTAATTGATTTTTAGTTTGGCATTACACCATTGTTCCGAACATTTTACTCCCTAAATTTAATTTAGGGGTTCCAGAATCTTGTTACTGGATTATAAGTTTCTTGTTAGAAATGAGACCGCTTGTGAAAGCGGGGGGAGTTAACTTCAAGTGTACAGAAAATCTGTGCAGGAGCGCCTCAAGGGATGTGTTTTTTTTTTTCTCTGCTTTTCTTATTGTACACCAATGACTACTTCAGGGGTGTAGTCACTGAAAGTTTTGGAATTTGCTGAAGACACCATGGTCATTGGTCTGAAGAACGGGGATCAGTCTGTTTACAGGAGAGGTAGAACAGTTGGTCCTATGGTGCGGTAGTAACAACCTGGAATTTAACTCTTAAAACGGTGGAGATGGGGTTGGATTTTAGGAAGCATTCACTGGTTGTCTCCTTTCATGATTGCTGATAGTGTGGTCTTTATGGGGGGGGGGGGGGGGGGGGCTCCTCTTCAAATTTCTAGGCCCAAAAATGTTATAGGAACTCATATTGACACCCAATTTCTGAAAGGTACAGGAAAGGTTGTATTTCTGGAATTCAACATCCCTCAGAAGCTGTTGCTTTTCTTTTATTCTACTTTATTCTTTTAGTCTACTATTTATTCAGTCTCTATGTTAGATTATAGTTTGTTTAAGCTACTGAGTGACTGATGCAGGCTCCAAAGGGAAGTCAGGACAGCAGAAAGTATTATTTGAGTATATCGTCCTTCTGTTCATGTGTTGTATCTGACTAGAGCAGTGGTAGCCAACTCCAGTCCGCGAGTGCTACCAACAGTTCACATTTTCCAGACAACCTAGCTGCTGCAAATGTGTACTCACTCAGACACATTTTAAAAGATCCACAGGTGGAGCTAATTACTTCACTTGTGTATCTGTGAGGAGATTTGGAAAACATTAACTGTTGGTAGCTCTCAAGGACTGGAGTTGGCTACCCCAGGACTAGTTTGTCAAATGGGATTGGTAGGAATGGAAAATCAGTTACATCCTGGCTGTGACTCTCAAATTGCTACCATGAGGCAGGTGTATTAGAGCATTGGTACTCAACCTCGGTCCTCAAGGACCCCCAACAGTACATGTTTTCCAAGTCACCCAGCAGGTGCACTCATTATTCACTGACACATTTTAAAAGATTCACAGGTGGAGATAATTACTACACATGCAATTCTGTGTCGAGTCTTGGAAAATGTGAGCTGTTGGGGGTCCTTGTGGACCGAGGTTGAGAACCTCTGTATTAGAGCACTGACCACTAAGAGATCAAGACCTTTCTTAGCTATAGGGAAAATTGCAACCTTGATCTTAAAACCAGCAAAAAAAAAAAAAAAATTCAAGGAAAAATGCAATGACTGTGTACTGCACAGTGGCCAAAGTTCAACCTTTTTACATGGTATTTATATAGCGGCTTTCTACTAAACTGCTGAAAGCATTGTATGTTTGTAGAAACTCAGCAAGTCTTCCTGGGAATATTACAACGGTTGTAGAGGGACAGTTTAAATAATTCTGATGCCTACAAACCTCTTCAGCGAAGGTGCTGTCTTGATTAGTCTTACTCTTCAACCTTTCTCCATAGAGCTAGCTGACCAATGTCTGAGCAATGGATGCTTATTTGACATATTTTAATAAGTCATTTAATCCAGACATGTAAATGCATGGCTGCTGTATCAAGTCACATCGGGAAAGTGAAAACACCTGAATGTAGTCGATCATGCAAGTCTGTGCGGGTACATGGCCACACACTGATCCCTGAGCTACAAGATAAATAAAGCGCTGTTCAACAGACTCCTTTTTTTGCCTTTTTTTTTCAACCTCCACACACAGATGAGGTTAATTTTGAACATGTGGCTGGGTTGAATATATTATAAATGTCCTTCAGGACTTTTATACTAAGATGGTCGCCTTCCTTTGGTTGCTGAATGATTTCTATAAATGCAGCCCTTAAGGAGGCCACACACGCACCGATGCGGGCGGTGCGATGCTGTACGATGGGGTGCGCGCTCCCGCGGCACTTCATCGTACAGTACAAAAAGTATGTGCTGCACATACTTTTTGTACTAGCTTTTTCTAGCACAGCATCGCATGCACATGGCATACAATGCGCTGCTATGTGTGCTAGTTATGCCCACAACGCACGCCGGGATCGGTGCGTGTGTGGGCTGCATCACCATCTGTAAGGCAGAGCATTCTCAACCACTGTCCTCAAGGCACACCAACAGTGCAGGTTTTAGTGATATCCAGGCTTCAGCACAGATGGATTAATCAGAATCACTCGGGTACTAATTGTCACCTGTGCTAAAGCCTGGATATCAGTAAAACCTGTACTGTTGGTGTGCCTTGAGGACCGTAGTTGGGAATGCCTGCTATAAGGGATGTTGCTGTCCCGGACCTCACCTTGTTGAACGGTAGATGGAATGGCTCCACACCATCTTACGCTTATAAACTCACCATCGGGTATCCCCTTGGTCCCACCTGCTGTTGATACCATTACTTATCTAACTTATATATAACCTTATCTTAACAAACTTATCCTAAAAATAAAGAGACGACACAAGTGCTGGCGTTTCAAAACAGAATGTCAAATTTATTTGACAAGTTAAACTAAACTAAGACTATGAATGGTGGCGGCACCAAAGAACGGTCATTATAGGAAGGAGGGGGTTAAAGATCACTAAGTCATACATACAACGCTGGATGACCACTCTCCCTGGTCGACCACCAGGCCTGGTGGTGACGGCCATCCCCCGGGCAGAAGCGTGGCCCATGACAATCGTTGTCGAGGGAGAGTGTACCCCACTACCTACACACATACAGAGTTCTTAAAGCATGACCGTTCTTTACCGCCGCCGAAGAGGAAAAGAAAAACAGGGAAGGGTGGGTGGGGCTTCTTGGACAGGGGCAGATCACTCTAACAGCGTGATCCTTCCTAACCTACTTGGACCCTCCCCCCTGTCCTGATAGGCCTTATGCCCATCCTCATCAACATAGTCATGTGACCAACAGCATGGTGTACCCTATGAGAACCCTTAGTGGTTTATGTCCCTTCAGGCTTAATCAGCCTTCTGTGTTTCTTAAACTCACCATCGGGTATCCCCTTGGTCCCACCTGCTGTTGATACCATTACTTATCTAACTTATATATAACCTTATCTTAACAAACTTATCCTAAAAATAAAGAGACGACACAAGTGCTGGCGTTTCAAAACAGAATGTCAAATTTATTTGACAAGTTAAACTAAACTAAGACTATGAATGGTGGCGGCACCAAAGAACGGTCATTATAGGAAGGAGGGGGTTAAAGATCACTAAGTCATACATACAACGCTGGATGACCACTCTCCCTGGTCGACCACCAGGCCTGGTGGTGACGGCCATCCCCCGGGCAGAAGCGTGGCCCATGACAATCGTTGTCGAGGGAGAGTGTACCCCACTACCTACACACATACAGAGTTCTTAAAGCATGACCGTTCTTTACCGCCACAGCCAGGCCCTAGGCCGCAGCCACCGCCACCACCAAGAAAACGCTTAGCACCGCGTCGCTAACCAGGCAAAAATATTGCCTAAAAACAAAGCCATACCTTCCGGGCTCAAATGTACACCGTCGCTCCTGTAGAGCTCAGGGCGCTGGAAGCTAATGGCGTTGTGCCAAATGACACCCCCGCCATTTGCTAACAGGTATCTCGCCACCATAGAGTTCACCTTCTTGCGTGAACGCTCTATGCTGGTGCATGATCTCGCTGCCCTCCACACTCTCCTGGATATCATGGAGGACCACACCAACCTGCATGACGGCAACACCTGGGCTATGATGTGGAGGTCCCGGACAATCATGGAGCGCAGCTCCAGGACGGATCCCCGTCCGAGGTCATTCCCGCCAAGGTGGAATATGATGACCTCCGGGACCCCAAACTGCTTAACGGCACTGATCATTCGGGCCTGCAGTGAACACCATTTCATGCCCCTCACACCCAACCACCTAACCTCCCCAGCTTGTGGAAACATGCATACATCAGAGGCGTTCATTGCCTGCGAGGCCCAATACACAAATGAATGGCCCAACATCCACACGGACTTAACGTCCCGTCGATCTGAAATATGCACACAAAAAGTTAGTTAGTTGGATGAAGTACTCGTCATCGCACTCACACGCTGCACAGGTTATGAAGAAGGGAGGAGGAAAAACCGTGGCCGACCAGCTCTTGAGGCACAAAACACACCGCCCGGAGTAAACTACCAAGTACGCCATGCCAGATTGTAATTATAGCCAAATTGTGCCCCCGGGCGGATGCGAAAACACACCTCAAGGCCCCCACTGGAAGTTGGCGAGCGCTTATGCGTCCAGTCGACCATGGTGATCAGTGATAGATAGAGACGGCCGAATGTACCTTCGGAATGCTGCAGAGCGCCATCGACCCAGAGATTGAATCTCTGCGTCGGAGCGGCCCTCCGCAGCCGCCGAGGTAGCAGCCCCGATCCGGAAGGAATGCGACCCAAATTCCTTCGGATCAAGGCCTATGGCCTCCAGCGCCCGTCCCAAGACGTGCCCAAATTGGTATTTGGTGAGAGGCGACCCGTCCTCATGCATCAACCAAGCACCAGGCAGATCCGGGCGCGCCCGTGCCAAGGCCGTGGCCAGCGCCACAGGGCACGCCCCCTCCACCGTACATGGGAGCAGGGACAGCCATCTCCCCCTACCAGCCTGGTCTGTCTTGGATCGTCGCAGGTGACACAGCACCGAATCCTCTTGGACCACTAAATCATCCACGGACAAAGGTGAAGGAGCCCGTTTCGACAGAGCCACCAGCTCTCCAACCCTGAAGGCCCCGTGATATGCCATTGCAAACGCCGTTCGGAACAAAAGGACCTCGTAGGCAGGCCAACAAATGTCCCCTAGTGCGTCCAGCAAAGCTGGTAGCAATGCCATATCAATCGGGCGTCTCCGGTCTGGGGGCGCCGGCGAGGCTCTCCGCCAGCCACGTAATGCTCTCGACACCAAAAACGACCGGGACGGGTCCGCCCTACCCTGCAAAGCAGAAAAGAAAGACACCCCTGCCAGTATCCTGCGCACGGATGCGACAGAACGACCTAAGGAGTATAAACTCCATACAAAGGCCACCATGGCCGCATTAGGTGTCTTACCTGCTTGAGGGGCAGACAGCCGAAACTGTTCCCACTCCTGCCAACCTGCCCGATAGCACTGCAGCGTCGTGGGCGCAATAGCCCGCATGGCTAGCCCCTCCATTCCGGCCTGATCATCTGCCAAACATAAGAGGGA